>NC_090897.1:11941319-12625833 GCF_040956055.1 Brachionichthys hirsutus | reverse complement strand
TACAGACTGACGAGCAGCAAAATCCACACATTAAAATGTAAAGCTGGTCTAAGCACCACCTTGATGAAATCCCATATTAAACTGCGCAGGAAGTCAATGTGCACTGGAGGGAAAGAGAGCGAAGCCAAGCCAGCAGGAAGCTGCACCTCCTATCTCCACTCCCTTCCCCTTTTACGCCATCCAAATATCATTACCTGACCCCCCCCTCTCCTGGCAATCTTCTTAGCCTATCCTTCATTAACTGCTTCCCTTTACCTTCCTGAGCCTAACTGTACCCTTCTTTCTCCCCAGTTTGCCTCTTCCCCCCCTCAGGTTGTTTCTTCCTCTCCCTATCTCTGGGTGCCACATCTGGCAGCTTTCAGACTCCAGAATAGGCCTGCCTGGCTGAGAGAGAGAGAGAGAGCGAGCGAGCGAGAGTGTGAGATAATCGCACTAATCCCTCCGTCATCCCGGAGGCTATCACACTACTCTATAACCCCCTAATCCCTCTAATTCCCTCAAACTCTGCAGTCATCCTCTCTGTCAGACACATTGGGATCCTTATCACCAGGCCATGGCTGAAGGCGCTGTATGTATGTGTGTGTGTGTGTGTGTGTGTGTGTGTTCATTTGTGCACGTGTCTCAGTTGCTTCCTTTTAATCAGTAAGGGATGTCTGCAGCCTTGCAGCCCGACTGGCCTGACCCAAGCTTTGGGGAACTCGGGGAAACGCATCCCAAAGATAAACATTTTCCCTCCTTCTTTGTGCTCTTGAGGCCTGCACTTAAAATGCTGTATGGCATTGTTACCCCTGTACGCCTCCTCCTGCCACCGTTCTCTCTCTCTCTCTCTGTTTGCTATCTTGTTGAGGATGGGTGCAGACGCAAAGAATGCAGCAACAACGAGCGGCATGAAAATTGTGATCATTGAACACATTTTACACGCGGATCTGCAGGTGAGGGAATTCGGAAGGGAAATGCTCCGGAACAAGGAACGTTAACAGATGATCACATTTTATAGATATGCTGCTTGATGTATTAATGGCAGGAGAGGAGACAGCACTTTATCAAGAGTCAGAGTTTAAGAAGAAAGTTGAACCACCCCTGTGAAAAATCCCCCCAAGGGAAGAGCTGCTAGGATTAGCAAGGTGTGTGTGTGTGGTTATAATTAAAAGTCAGAAAATATTCCACAATGCACATCTGAACCGAATTTATAAAAAGGTTAAAAATAATAATAATAATTCTGTATGCACTTGTGTTTTATTATATTTTGGTTTTTTAAATAATTTTAGACAATGAATCACTTTTATCTATTAAAATATTCTGCTCACTAATGGATTAACTGACTTGCTCGACCACTGAAAGGGACGTGACTCACCAGAATTGTATTTCATTTTTTTGCTGATAGGCCAAGATGCATTGAGACGGGATCTATTCTTGGACACTTGATTCAGATTCAGATTCAGATTCAGAACTTGGGTTCTTGCTTCATCACTTGGTTGGTTGGTTGGCTTTTCAAGAACCGAGGTTCCACTGTACGTTAGGAAGGAAGACAATAGTTACTAGAAACAGTTCTGTAATATGATTGGTTGCTCTTTTTGTTCAGCAGAGGGAATCTTTCTATCACAGTCACTGTTTCGGCCGGTCCTTCTCTCATTCAATGAATCAATCTGTGTTCTCATCTATCTCGATACATTTATGCATCTCATGCGCCCGACTATCCTCCCTCTAGTCGAAAAGATGAGAGGACACCGAGCGCCCTTGACTCGTCTCTTACATCCTTCTCTTTACCAGTGAAAGGCAGCAGCTGACGACACGCCCACCCCATGCTCTGACATCTCTGTGGCTGTGGAAGTGATGCGAGTGCTGGCGTAGGAGCTAATGCTAGAAATTAAGCAGGGTTCACGGAAGAGAGAGACAGCTCATCAAGACAGGGATGCAGCCAAGTGGAGTGTGACAAATCTCCATTTACCATCAGCACATAGGGGCAAGAATAAAATTAGAAACTGCGCTGCTTCTAACTCCCCACTGCTAATTCCATTTCATGCAAATTAATAAGTGTTTTTGTCCTCCTCCCGTCGCCTCACCCGCAATCCCTCGTTCACTTTCACTCTCACTCCCTCCGTCATCTGCTCTCCCTGACGAATCATATTATCTCAAGGAGTAAAATAAGCTCACACTCTAGTAATGAGGCATTGTTAGGCAAATCCCAAGTCAGTTCCAGCATTGTTTCTGGAATAAATGGCTGATTATCAGCTTGAGAAGTGTGTCTGTGTGTGTGTGAGGGAAAACGAGTGCGCTGCTGTTGGCTGCAGGGCAAGAGCAAGATACAACTTGTTTCATGCCGCTGTTGTTCTTTTTTCATCATCGCTACCATTTCATAGTTGACGAGAATACACTCATAATAATTTGGCAATTCATTATAAGAAATGACCCACTGTGAACTGCAGCAAATGCAGCAGTTTGTAAATGATCTTCTGCTAAAACATTCACTTGTAAATTGTTGTATTTTCCCTTGAAATGTAGTCTCGTTTTTTTTGCTCATTCAGAATACTTTATGTAACTTTTTTTCTCTCAAATCTGAAGATTAGTTTTAAAAATACAATTGCCATGGTTTGAATTGGATAATTCATCATTTTCCTGTTTGATTTCACCTGGAGCCTTTCTATGCAGAGTTTGCATGTTCTCTCCGTGTCTGCGTGGGCTCTCTCCGGGTTCTCCGACTACCACTAAGAACATCCAACTTGAGAAATTTGGTCACTCCAAAATTATCTGTTGACGTCAGTTTGAGCGTGAGTGGATGTGACCCTGCGACCTGTCCAGGGTGCACCCCACCTCTTGCCCGATTTCTGCTGGGATAGGCTCCAGGTGACCCGGATCCGGATAAGCGGGTGAAGATAGTATTGGCGTACACCCCAACATTTAACATGTTTGGAAGTTGGAGAAAGATGAGATTAAAAGAATGTTCAGTGAGCTATTGCTCTAAATTACAGAAGAACGCTACATGTCACTAGTATTACTCTGTAGCATAGCAATAGCTGTACTAGGAGTGAACATTACAGCCAGCTCATCTTTTGATTTTCTTTCTGTAATTGATTCAGCTTTGCCCTTCCTTACGCGCCGGCTTTATCATGCTGAATCCTCGAGACAGGAGTAATCAATAAAATGTTCAAAAATAGGCAATGATCAGTCATCACTGCGCTAGTACTGACTCACATCTTGGTTGTGCCCAGAGATTTAGAGCAGTGCTCAAACTCATCTCCCTAATAAGCCGGCGATTAGCAGGCTGCAGTGGAAGGGGAAAATACTGGATCAATAGAGCAGCAGAAAGAATCGATGGGATGCTCCAGAGTGGGTTTCTAGGGCTGCTGCCTGCCAGCAGGCTCCTTAAAAGCTCTGTTAGTCCATCATTAGCCATCATCGTCAAACATGCGCTTCTGCTGCGTCACTGAAAGCCACGTGTTAATGCTGGCTGGCTAATGAATTTGATTGTTCTGTTGCATTAAACTGTGTCGTATGTCAACTTTAAGGAGAGATTTGTAAATTACAATGTAAATGTAACAACTGTCCATTGGGTACAATGCACGGGATTTTGGACGGCTTATGGTATCAGGCTCTAGAAATGTGCACCATGTAGCGTTTGCAATTTCATTTCAATATTGTTAAACTGTGAAAACTATTTTAGAAAATGTTATTTGTCGCTATCTTTTCTTCAATACTTCAAATACAGTTTGTCACTGGCACGTACTGATTCAAGGACTCAGACCTCCTATCATGGTGCTTAAATACTTATAAAGACTGAATTTAGTTGCTCCTAAGCATTGGCAGGAAGAGGAAGGCTAGGTAAGCATTCTGTGTGCTGTGCCTGCACTCTTACCATGAAAGACAGTGATGCTTTGCATTGATAGCAAGCACAGCAGCATTTTCTGAGAACGAATGAGAAGGTGCTCGATCATCGCTCTGAGATCAACCACCCTGAAGCTTCATGCACAGACAACAGGCATCTTCTGACATAGCTAATGCGAAAAGCAACTATTTTGAGCTTGCTGACGAACAAGCTGCTGAAATTCTTCACTTACATTTTTCTCTAATGCAGATTAAACCAGAGAGCCAACGGTTCTGCGCTCTTGTCTCAGCAGCAGCAGCAGCAGCTTGGGCCCATTTGCGCACCAAAGGATACGTTGGTCTTTCGGTTTCTGTAATACAAATCTTTTTTTTCTAAACAGCTCTGATGGATCCCAGTGTTCATCCGAAGGATAGTTGCTGTGTTTTCATTCGCTGAATCTGGACTTTGTGTGACACTTTTTACGTGTGTAAAAAAATAAAAATCAGCTCATGTGTTCACATGCTGCGTGTCTTTTAATGAAGACACACACTAATAGCAGTGTCCACCACACTATAGACCACAAACCGGTCCCACAGGAGGATGAGGACTGCTTTTTAAAGAGCAATGTGCCCGGGGCTGCCACGCTTGTCTTTTAAAGATAATGGAAAATGACATAATTAGTTAAATTCCTGCTATATCCACAGCACACCTATAGTTGTTTAAGAGACTAACACCTTTCCAGTTAGATTATGCAACACTTATCTGGTAAACGCGCATTAAACACAGTTTCAATGCCTATATCACCTACAGACTGCCTCGGTATTGCACATTATTAGCCAGTGTTCGTCAGTGACCTTGATATGTTTGTATTATTATTTTGAAATAATTAGCAGCGGGCAAATCGAGGAGTCACAGAGCATAATTATCACCGCACTCTTGTGTTTCACTCGTAACCACGGGAACAGAAACTTTCTCGGCAGTTGATTGGTGACAGTTCCGAGCGAGGAGAGCAAAGGCTCATGGGACTTTTTAAACGTTGAAGTTAAAACGTGATGTTTTAGCGATGTGTTAATGTTTGCTTGTGATGTTTGAAACAGTGTTAAGTTTTAATGGTGATGTAGCCACCGAACTGAGACTCCTGCAGTGATTATTTAGTCAGGTTAGCGTTACCCAGTTCAAAGTGGTGCATTGGATATATAGTCATTGACTAGGATCTCTGCAAGCTCTCCACTACGTTCTGCATTAGTCTGTGACTGAAATCTGCTTCAGTACTTGCTAACTGATGCACTTTATCGTGTTTCTTGGCGTGACGGAATTAGGCTTGTAAGGGGGAATATAAACAGCACCTTAATTATAACACCATATAATAAATAGGGTATCATATTAGACACTGCATGCTACATATTTAGTTCTATAATGCAAGGAGAGAGAGGAAACCAGTGAGGCAAAAAAGAGGCAAAGAGAGCCGGATTCAGGCCACCGAGCCAGAGCAGCAGGATGTCGTTCTTTTGATTAAGGGAAGAGAGACACAGGTGCTAACCAGCTGGCCCTAAATAATAAAGACATTCAGCAAAATGAGTAACTTTAAACAACTTACACGTTTGGTGTTTACATGCACGTGGAGTGATATTGTGCAGAAGAATGTCTTCAACAAATTACCTTTAAAATCAACTTTGCCAGTGAAAATGTATATTTTGTTATAATTTTCATTTCTCCTAAAAAAAAATCCATTAATAAATTTACATTTAAACCCAGGAAGCAAAAGAATTGTCAGTGGATGGCTGAGCCAATCACCTGTCTGCAGGTGCCTTAATAATTCAAAAGAAGTTCTCCTGGCAATCACAATATCAGTGCTCACTGAGCCATTTGTAGACTATCCCTCAGGGCTCAATGGTTATTAAAGACAGAAATTATATATTCATAACAGGATATTGCTGCTTGTTTATTTATAGCTAGCTTCTATTTTTCAGCAGTATTTTGTCAGGTGACTTCCAAGCGATCTACCTTGCTTTGCCTCAGGCCATATAAACCTCTGCCTTCCCCCCCAGAAGGTAAAAAAAAAAAAAAAAAAACTCAGGAATGACTAAATTGAAAGTGCGGTTTTTCCATTATTTTCAGGTTTGACCACAGCCAGGCTATTTCCGTGTTAGATTGTGCCCAGACTTTGCAATGAGGATGTTTCTTTCTCCCAGTGCCTCCCAGACAGCTTGTTTGGTTCAGAGGATGTCGAGGGACTGCAGAGGACGCTGGAGTGTGCGTCTAACATTGTTCACTCTCGTTAGGGACTTTCAAGGACAAGCTGATGCCATCACACTGCGACCAGTGTGTGTTTGTGTGCGCCTGCAAGCACTGACGCTCATCTTTTTTATGGTTTCTGAAAACAACACCCTTTTTGTTTCATTGGGGTTAAAATTTATTTTTTTGAATAAATTTGCACGCACACACACACCCTTTGGCATCTGTGTTAAACAAATAAAATGTAAAACACAGTACAGATTTCACTGCAAATCGACAGGCAGCATTTAAAACGCAAAGTGTTGCAATAACCAGAATCGGATCCTCAATGAGCAAAAAACTTTCACACATTTATAGAAGCCCACCCCCCACACACACACATCAGATATTCTATTCACTCTCTAAAAGCTGTTGTCACAGCACATTTGCTTCCACTTAGCGCTCAGCATTCACATAGACAGTGAAATCCTTGTTATTCAGAGTGATTAGCAGGAAGAGAAAAAAAGAGCTAAAAAAAAAAGACCGTCTTCCACGAGGCGTTTGTCTTCATTTGTCAGTGGCGAGCTACTCTGCTCTGCTGTGACTCTACTCTGACTCTGATAGCAGTCGGCTCGCTATTGACGAGTCAATCAGTAAAGGTCAGCAGGTTTAGGGGATATGGGACACCTGAGCAGGACTTAATCTCCTCAAGCCTTTAAGAGAAGGATTTTGGATGAATAAGCAGGTGCTGGAAAGCCATTACCTGCACACCTCCCTGGTTTGTCATCAGCCAAGGGCAGGCATGCCTGGAGAACTGCCAGCTGTGTCTACGAAAACACACTCTCATTTAAAGCAGAGCCAGAAGTCGGCCCCTGACATTTTGAATCTTTGATAGCCATCTAACGTAACCTCCCTCGACTCTCTCACCTCTGCTCTCCCCAGAGACTTGAAGTAAGTAATGCAATGGGTGTACAGCTGCTGCATCCATCTCTGCTTAATGGCGACGGTGTGCACATCAATCATCTGTATCAGTGCATCAGATCCCGAAAGCGGCATGAAAAGGTTTGCAGCTCCACGGGAGCCAAGAGCGTTCGAAGTTTCCAAATTTGTAATCAACTGAACAACAGTAGTCAGCGACGTCCGTGAGATGTCTAGAATTATGAAGTAAGGTAAAGGAATATAAAGACAGGAAGAGTGAAGAAAGTTAAGCAACTCAGTAAAACGGTCACCATCGTTAAAAAAAATAAAAATGCCGTCCTTATATAGAGAGGCTAGAGAGATTGAATGTGAAATGACTTGGATTAACAGATTAAGTATTAACAGAAATGTATGATGATGTTTATTTGCTAAAACCAGAATGTTCCGAAGTGTAACGTGACCACAGGAGGAACTTCATCAAGTGTCTCCATGCTGACTGTCAAGTGGCAAAAAGAAAGAAAGAAGCAGAGTCAGGGTCAAAATAAGCGTCTGCAGAGAGGATTTGTTTTTCTCTTATCAGTCTAACCTTGGTGATGCAAGGTCATGCTCCATCGACACAAACTACACTTAACTATTGAAATTCCCAAGAATAACAATAACAGATCACAGCATGGAATGATAAACATCAGGACAACGGAGAATATCAAAACCCTCACAACCAAATTCCCACCAAACATCCAAAATATTAGCAAAGTGGTGCAAAGTTATGAATATTCCTTAGCTACAATAATTTTGTTATGCATATTTATGCTCATACCTCCATTATTGAAGTATTTATACATATTAATTGAAGCTTCAGTTGTCCTCTGTTCTCTTCTCCCTGTTCTTGGTTTCTGTTCTATTCAGATAATGGATCAGAACCAGAGCACATTATGAATCTTTCAGAAGTCTTTCGTGATCACTGTATAAGAGAAATAAACTACTGAAAGAAACTGGAACAAACCAAAATGTACATTTGGGACAAGGTGCCAGAAGAGAATGCATCCTGAGCTTGGCACATTCTGTAAAGCAATTCAAATTAAGGCAGACAAATCGGTGTTAGGCCTTTGAATAAATATGAGGCCAAATGCGCGTTATCAATGAAAGCTGACAAAATAGTTTTGTCAAAGACTTTTGTTTATTGTACAAATTTAGCCATTTAGAAGTACTTAGCGTACTACAGCGGCAGATGTTTGCCATTAGGAGGTAAATTTATGTGGGGTGTTGTATTATGCAAACATGGGCAGTCGCGAGCCAGAAAATTAGGTGTAGAAAATAAACATTGAAAAGAGATGCTCCCTATGAATTATACTTAGTTTGGTCTCTTCACTGTCATTTATGTGCCTGCAAATTACCCTAGCTCTGTAAGGAATATTCCTCATAACATTCAGACTTTCTCACGATAAAGTAATGAGCTGCTAAAGCTGCTCATAAATTAATTAATGCATTCATTTACTGCTGTGTCAGAGGAATTTATGCCTGTTGATTTTTGATTAGATACAAGGACATTTGTTTTTAATTTTTAAATTGTTTCCTGCACATTGATCTTACAGAGCCAACATTGCATTTACTACAGTAGTAAAAAGAATCTGCAAAGACACTCAAGGTCTACAAAGGTTTACAAGCTTCGCTGTGCCTAAAGGCGTAAACTTAGCTGATCACACCAGGATAAACCACTGGAACCAATTTACTGCACTAACAATGTACAGACAGGAAATACATTAGTGCCAATGTTCTGCTTTAATGTCAACGGAATCCTTCCTGCAGCAGCTAATAGCAAATAGTCCAATAGTGCAAATGTTACACAAAAGTACACAGGTTTAAAGAAGGGATTCTGTTGGACATACCACATGTACTACATAATGAAACATCTCTGTGTGCAAGCAGACCTCTTTCTCTGGGTTTTGTTGAAAGAAATGACCTTTATATTGGAAGCACTGTATGATTCCAGCAAGTATTCAGACCAGTGGAGACGACGTAGAGAGGATACTGTGACTGACAAGCTACAGTCTGGCATTACAATCACAGTTGTTCACCACGAGGTACTACAACAACACATGTCTGGCTCCGCCTTTTTTGGGTTGCACTCTTGCACTCTTTGTCAGAGCAGGAAAGCACCGGGACAAGCATAACAAGATGTTCATGATGCAGGGTTTTCATTTTAATGGCATTAATGCTAATAATAACTCTATTGGTTAGGCCCGTAGTTGGAAAATTACAAATTATATGCTGTGTAATACATGTGTGAAATGTTGAAGTTCAGATATGCACTGGTGATTTCAACTCTAAACTGGCAGAGCTAAAAAATAATAATAATAATTAATGCATTGCAAATGTAAATTAAATCAACAGCATTAATGCAAATAATGAAAGAAGTCCGCTGAATCTTTGTTTGGGAAGTCTCCAGAAAAAGGCCTTCGCTGCCTTCTGTGTAAAAGACTACAGGTGTTTCTCAGGTCTGGATACAAATGAAGGCCAAACAGTGCAGAATGAAGAATACCAAATTTAAGGTGAATTATTTAAAAGGGCAAAGACTTATTTAAGACCATCAGCTCTCCTCTCCTACACTTGATTCTCCCTCTTTGAAAATAAATACCAGAACAAATTTATCACCAAATTAAACTATTCATAGTGCTGCACACAAAAAAACACACACACACTGTTTACGTCTACTATGAGCAAGCAGATGAAGATTGTGAATATTAATGTTTAATTAGTAACTATTTCCGCTAAAGTTAACGTCAGCTTCTGGCCAACTTTTAGAAACAGATGAGCTCAGATGGGGTTCTATGTTCCCTCGCCACCTCTCAATGCTAAAGCACTGAACTACACATTTATAATACGGCCTGTTTATTGTGAGTGTGCAGCAGCACGCCTGTGTTTCCATGCTGCCCCTGAATAAACTCACACTGATGCACTTTGCACAGGGAGGAGAAGATTAAAACTCAGACAGATTTGCAAAGATCGATGAAAGGCAAGTTCATGCTCCCCTGGTCACAGAAAGGGAAACAGCCTGCATGCCCAAACCTGTCCTCTTTCGCTCAAACTTCGGCGGTGGGAAGGACAATGTCACCAACTGCAAGTGTGACTTAGGCAACTAAAATAGCAGATGAATCGTTCGCATCACTACAGAGTAAATCGGATTAAGAGAAACATCTCATCTTGTTTTTGGTATTTTGTTGTCAGAGGTCGACGCTACACTAAAAAAGTGCGAAATATTCCTTGCATGCCAGGATTTCCTCCGTCCTTAATGTCCCTGCCAAACAGACAAATGTTTTCTGTTAATATAATTCTTTTCAGGCTGTGGTGCTTTCATGTAACAGGCCCAGTAGTTTAATCTCCGTTACACTGATTACTATTTATGAGCATGAGAAATGAAAGCATTTTTAAGGCGAGCATGATTTCATCGAACACGTTCATTGTTCCAGGTTACTGATCACCTTGCGTGGCTATTTCAGGTTTCTTTGATCGATGCCCTGTGAGAATGAGAAGGTGACGCGGTTGCTGTCAGCAGGAACGTAGCTGTCGTCAGACATGTGGTCAGTTCAGCTCAGGGCTGCTCCGGTAATAATAAAAACATTCTGAGTTCAGGGTAAAATTACCAACATCATGAGGCAATTATCAATTTCCTGACAACGTAAGCTGAAACATGCGTCATCCAGAGAGGAACTGTGTTATGACTGGTAATAAAAAACAGCATTTTGGGTAAGATTACATTCACTTGTTGTTTCTTGGTCATCTCGAGAGTCTCTTCTTTGTGAGAGATTTAATTTGACTCAGATAAACAAGATTTAGATAAAGCCTTTAGAAAAACACAGACAATATTGGATATAACATGGGGAATATTTAAAATGCTAGAACAGCAAATGCCCCACGTATATTTGGTATGGAAGCAAGACTAATGCATAGTTATTGATTTGTTTTAACAGCTTTGTCCATTGGTTATATCAGTTATGGTTTCAAAGCAGTAGATGAGCTTTTCGAACTCGGCACCTGAACTAAAACCAAATCCAATGGTAATAACAAAAGGCAGAAGATGAAACAAGTTAAACCAAATCCAACATTAGAATTACATCCTATTTACAACAGTCTGATGTAAATATCCATCACAGATTACAGCCTGACTTTTTAGCTCGACAGTTCTGCCCGTTGATTAACGTGCACAATATCTTTGTTTTATACTGAGAGATCCTTTGTGATATTTTTATTATAATCAATTAATATTATCCGGTCAAAACGAAGTAGATGTGTATTGAATGAATAAAGCTGACGAGGCTAATCAAATGAACTATTGTTGGTTCCTCCATTGATTACGTAAATTGCAAGTGTCAAAAATCATCAAGACAGTTGACATTAAGGAGGGCTGTTCAACAGTAGCGAAGGTTAATGTGTGACGTGTCTTCCTTAGCGCATCAGGCATCAGCGCTCTAGTGATTACTTCATCCTCGCCCAATTTGAAAAATGAAAACAACGTTTGGATTACTTCTTACACATACATTTTATATTTTGCTAAATATGGCATAATATAAATTAAATTAAATATGACCATCTTTTTAATGCCTAAACATTTCAGTATTACTATAATCAATACTGCGGTCTGTGATAATGGCACATTTCTTAAAGTCAACTCCGACTTCTACAGAAGAGTTTTAATGTCTCTTGTTTTTAATAATTAATGTGTTTTTGCTATTTTTAGGGTTAAGATTTTAATGAATTCAGTTCCAACCCATTCTGGTTCTGGCTGCTACATCAGAATTTAGAGTTACCCTACCTGCCAAAATCCACTTGAACCCCCTGGCAGGAGGACATCTGGCAAATCTGATTAATTCCTTATTGCCGTGTCAGTTGCATGGAATTGTGCCAAATGTTTTTTTAATCACTTTTTTTCACGAAACATTTTTTTTAAAAATGTGATTACATGAACGATTCGCAAATGTATAGGAAAAAAAAAGTATTTTCAAACAATATCTTCAAATGTTTTATTAATGATTTGGAGTCATTGTCGAGGTAAGTGGGAGACAAATGTGGGAGATGGAGGCGAGAAATCTGCATTAGAAATGGAGGCAAGCCAGGAGGGAAAAATAGCAACTCAGGGGGCAAAGAACTCATAAACACAGGAAATTATTCAGAGACTGAAAGTTGTGTTGTGCAGGCTTTTCACAAATCTCCCCCCCCCCCCCCCCCCCCCCCCGCTCTAGTCTCACACACGCACACAAACACTACACACTTGCTCGGCTTTGTGCATCATGTTTGGAATACATCTCTGGAGAGCAGCGCAGTCTTCCACTTTGCTCAATATTGCATGAGTCTCCACTAAAGTTGAACCTTTTGTTTTAGTTAAGCAGCAGAATAAATAGAGCGTAGCCACGGCATCATAGGGACAATTAAAGAAAACAGCAGCTCAGGGTTTAAGGAGAC
The DNA here is from genome assembly GCF_040956055.1 of Brachionichthys hirsutus. Classification (NCBI taxonomy): domain Eukaryota; kingdom Metazoa; phylum Chordata; class Actinopteri; order Lophiiformes; family Brachionichthyidae; genus Brachionichthys; species Brachionichthys hirsutus. The sequence goes on along the minus strand of NC_090897.1, from coordinate 12,613,442 downwards.
GTTGTTGTGCTAATCACTGGCTGCACCGAGCGTTGGGGTACAGTTAAATTACAGGCATTTATTAAACTACCGGTATAAATTAAAGCTTTGGAAAAATGTGTTAGATAAATGCTTACTTTATATTTGTGTAACAGAGACTGGGTAGGCACCAGATTATGGAGCTGTGTGTATGTGTGTGTGACAGCGCTACGTTTCAAGCTCAAGATTTAAACAGCAGAAGGGAACAATAAGTGATGCAAAACAGCGGATTTGAAAAGGGATTTAAACAGTTCTGCTTCGCCACATGTGAGTCAGCCTTTATTCCATAAACCGAAGCTTATCTCCGTTTTAGGATGACTGATGATAATGTACAAAGAATAAACAGGAGAGAGGGTGAATTCACTCACATGTATGGGTGTGTGTCATGTCTGCTTGTTTCATGCAAACATGAAGTGCTTGTATCAAATCAGAACAACAAATTATCATTTGTGATACAAGGAAGGTTAGATGGCCTATTACAAATAGAGTATAAAGTGTGCAGAGCTGCCAAATCACACAAAGGCAGAGAAAATGGGTAGCAGTGACCATCATCACCCACTTATCAAACAATCAAGCATGCCTCCTCGAAATTAGGTTTATTTACGGTTAAATTGCAGCAGCATTTAACATGAAAGACAAACAACCTATAGCAAAATAGAAACGCCAGCTCACTTATATTTGTCGGTTGATATAGAATGATGAATATATGCACTGAAAACGCACTAAAAAAATAAAACTAATCTGAATATTTAACAATAAATAAATAAATATTTCTTTAATCTAAACTCAAGTTCTAAAAGTTAAGATTCATGTACTTTGGCCTCAAAGCTAATGTTAGCATGCTTATATGTTCACAATGGTGATGCTAACATGCCAATGACAAGTAGGCTAAGCATGTTGCTGTGCTAGCCATCCCATCCATCCATCCATCCTTCCATCCATCCTTCTCCGCTGGTTACAGGCGAGAGGCGGGGTACTGCCTGGATGAGGCGCCAGCTCATCTTGAGGAAAGCAATGTTGTACGCACACTCACACATTTGTTATGACCTATTCACCTATACTGCATGTTTTTGGCGGTGGGAGGAAGCAGTAGATCCTGGAGATAAGCCAGGCGGATAAGCCAGGCGCACAGAATCAAACCCGGAACCTTCTTGCTGTGAGGAGACAGCGCTACCCACTGCGCCAAACCATGCAAACGCACAATCTATTGTCTATAGTACACAATATAGGGTTAATCTGCATTAATATTTTAGGTCTTCAAAAAGTTTTAAAATAAAGCTGAGTATTTATTTGGATTATGTGAATGGCTACCCCACCACAGGTAGCCATTCATTCAGATATATAATATCTCCATTATTTGGTTGTATTTGCTTCGGAGCAGGTGCAACAAGTATGTCATTATGGCTGTAATTAGGATAAGGGGGGGGCACAAGCTCTGCCACATGAGCACCTTTGAAACAATGAGTGCTCGATTCATTAGCATCTGATGTAAGCTTATTAATCATCAAGCAGGCAATTAGCAAGCTGTTGCCATTGGTGGCTGGTATGCAAATATATTCCCGGGTTAATTTCTTCCTCGGTTAATAAAGGACACATTATGAAAATGAGCGTGGTCACTATGTAAATCATCCATTCCGTTAATTGCTCGTCACTATTTCAACTTGGATGGTGAAATGGCAATGTGATGGGCTGGCACCGAGGTTATATGCCAGGCTGCTGAGGGGAATGAAACTGGTCGGCATCACACTGCAGCCTGCATGACAATTTATGGGGTGTTCGAATGCCTTCCACCAGCCCTTCTGTCAAATAGATTATAAACCCTGGCTGGCAGAGGCCGGCCCTGCGGGACTGATCATGTTAAACAGTATAAAGAAATGAAATACAATGTATGATTATTAGAAGCGTGTCTCTAGATCTCATTCACACCAAATGAGTCCCACTCCTCGTAAAATCACTGTAAGCGAATCTGACACACATGCAGCCCATTTCCCATTAGGAAATCAGTCCTGACCGAACATGTGCCCGTGTTCCAGTGCACGGCTGCACGAGCAGGATAGAGCGCCATGCTAGAGGACTGTCTGGCAATCTATTGCTGAATTCACAGGACAACAGCACTAATGACACTCGCACCCGACATCCATCATGGCAATGCTCATAAAGCCTGTGCCAACATGTAGCTTCCCGCCGGCCTTTGGTGCTAATCTATGCAGTGCAGGCACGGAGAAGCCATTACAGCTCTGAATACACGATGAGTCCCACAGCTAATACTTCTCTCCACACCGGGGGGGAGGTGAGAGGATGAGAGGCAATATAATTGAGGCCAGGAGGCAGATTGTGATCTATTGACATTAAGCTGGGGCTCTTAATTTGACAGTTGTCCCCTTTAGAGATGTTGACAGAAGAGGTTGGGCACCCGCAGCATTTTTTGCATTGATGCTTGCAACGCAGCCGTGACTGTAATATCCACAGCCTGACACAGGAGGCGTGGGGCGCCACACCTCCCCTGTCAGTTGTATTTCTGTCTAACAGGAGTACATCAGGAAAAAGCAAAAAAAAAAAAAAAGAACAACGCCATATGCAAAAGCCTGGGATGCTAAACAGAAAGGAAATAAGCAAAGGTGTGTGTGTGAGCTCAAATGAGCACAAAACATTTCTGCTTGGGGTTATGTTTTTGACAGAATTAAAAACATTGCTGATATAATTTCCCTCTGGGATTATTAAAGCATTCTAATAACGCTGTAAGCTTTTTACATTTATTTGAATTTATGGAATATTATGGAATTTAGGAATATCATATTTAAAAAGCAGAGACTTGCTATTATTCAAAATTTACACTCGTACAATTAGTGCAACGCAGCATTTTAAGTAGTGACACCTATATGTGGGAAGTTGTGCCGAGTGATTTCTGCGTTGTTACTCATGAGTTAAAGAAAATTATTTCAGTGCTAGGGAAATTGTGATGAACCGTTCTGTTATTTTATATTTTATTGACAGATCAATTAAAGAAACATGTACATTATGTAGATTTGTACAAAGAATGCTGTACTGTAATGAAAAGACTGCATCGCAATGTACACACACACCTACACACGCACACACACACAAACCACTTTCATCTCTGTGGTGTGCAGCCAGTTAGATTACATTGGTGAGTCACATGCTAAATGGCTTCTTCACTTAAGTGATCCCAAACAGCAGCCATTCTTTCCACTGACTCGGGTGTGCGGGGCAGTGATGCGATGCCCAATCAGCAGCAATGCAGAGCCCTTGTATATTTAAATATGCGCGACTACAGGGCTTGTTATTCTCACCACATGTTCTCTGATCTGCCTGCAGTGTGTTCTGATTTATTGACACTCAGTGACACAGGGAGGAGATAGCAGGCAGTGTAACGGTAATCCAGTGCACCACAACTGATCCAGCCCAGCGTCTGGAATAATTTGCAGTTGTACTCCCAAGGCCGCAGTGATTTAAAGAGACATACTTCAGAGGGCCTCGTTGCCTGACAGCGAAATCCAGTCACATCACATTAGAAGCAAAGAGTTGCAAATAAATGCTGGGCCAGTGGAATCAAGCAAGGCACATCACTGCGTCAGCATTCATTTTAAAGTGAAGCATAGTTCATCGTGGGCTCTTGAGCTTCATTGTGCTAAGTTCTAGTACCTAAATCGCACTAAATACTAAAATACTAAATACTCTTTATTGATTTTGTCCCTCGGAGGGCAATTTGGTTTACAGCAGTTACACTTTCTAACGGTAGTCTGCTGCTGGTCGCCACGTGCGCATGCGCCCAGGCAATGTGGGTGAAGTGTCTTGCCTAAGGACACAACAACAGTGTACACATGTGCCCGAGCCGGGAATCGAACCGCCAACCTCTCGATCATAGGACTATCCTCTCAACCACTGCGCCACCATCGAAGAAAACATCTCCTTTTAAAAATCATCTACCGTGCAATCAATGTTGAGATCGAGGCCCATTAGAGCCAATCAAATTGCTGCACGCGGCTGGGAAAGAGTGTCATCTATTGTGGGAAATGATTGCTTAATATAGCAGCAGGGGCTTGAAGGAGTGCTTACCAGAGCACAAGCCACTGAAATCAATAGCAACAGTCGGCGTATATTGTTTCAAACGAGGAAAAAGTGCAGCTATGATAAAAAGCACTCAATATTGGCGTCTGGGCCAGAGAGACGCTGAGTCAGGAGTAAGTAATGCAGGGCTGGAGGGAAAGATGGAGGGATGATTGGGACGAAAGCAGGGTAATGCCATGAGCAAGCTCCATCCGCCTGAAGGTCAAGACATTTAAATAGATTTGGATTTCCTTCATTTAACTATAATATCTAGCAAACTGTGATGCGGGTGCAGCTGCAGCTGCTTTTCATGTGGTTTCTTTTGCGTTCTAAAGTAGTTCAACGTCTTTCCAGAATGCTATCAGTGTGGAGAGATGGTGCAGCAATGGCAAACTCGACCTCACCCCCAGTAAGTCCAAGGGTCACTGTGGACTTCAGAAAGACGGGCAAAGCCCCCCCTACCCATCCATAGAAATGAGACAGAGTCCCCTTCTTCTGATGGGACTCATGAATCCATCTGTCTCCTCAGAGTGTGATGAAACTCTGTGTTATACCACTGAGGGTAATATTAGCAGCTGAGTCTCAGCACGGTAGGGCAGCAACACTGAGTCAGACCTAAATGACCAGCAGTGAGTGGTGAGCGCGGTCCAACACATCGCCGGTCCTTCAGATTCGCCCGGGGAGGTCACGCAGCATCATCAGGGACTGCCCATCACAAACTATTCACCTTCCTTCCTACTGAGATGTGCTACCGGACTGTCCAATCCGATTCCTTCAGCTGCCACCTCGCTAAAGTCCACCCCTTTTCCTGCTCTGATATTTTCTACACGCAGGCTGTACATGCTCGTTACTATACATCCTGTCACTGCATAACAGCGTCCTTTTAACGCTGCACTTTTGCATATTACCTTGTACTCTTTGTGTTTCCCATTTGAGACTGAAATGTCTTTACTCTGCCCAATGACAGTAAATCTGATGTAATAGAACTTGCATTTATCTTACCACTTGGGGGCAGCACATCAATCCATAAACACGACACTCGCATATCGTCACCTCGTAACGTTTTGTGGCTAATGATCAAAAATAGCCTATTTAAATACGCAGTAGAGCGGCGACAGATGTGTCTCTGGCTACTTGGCAAACCCAAATCAAACATTCACTCTCCTTTGCTGCCAACTCTTGAGAGGAAATCTCCAAATCCTCTGTGGTTTGACACTATGAATGACCACTTTGACACTCCACAGTCACTGGACTCATCATAACATAAAAATAGTCACAAGAGCAGCTTCAAGCTCGAGTGAACCAAACCACTTGGTTACGGTAAGAATGAGATTTTGCTCCTGGTTCAAAGAAATCAACGCTGACTTCTAAGAGAAGACGGGACACAAACCGAAGTCTGATCTGATTATACCCCTTAAAGCTTCCTCCGGTTACTGACAGAGGCCAGCCCTTGCAAGCGCGACCACAAAAGAGTTGCCTGTCCCAAGAAACATAGGCGGTTTGAGCAACTGGTGCCGTTGATGTTGCTTTTGAGTATTGTAGATGCTAAACATTAGGAGTGATGACAGACGTCAGGCAGACAGATGGACTCAACCAGAGAGAACGGCTGATTCCCTCTTCTCAGACTCAAGACGTTTGTCTAGCCTCAGGCCTAGCCAGCTTCATCAGTATGTGTGAGCCCCCGTCATCCCCACAACAGAGAGAGCAGGGAGAGAGTGAAGTGGATCTGGACCGGGCTTTGTGGAACCACATTCCTTCATCCTGCTCTGATATTTGTTGATGCAGACAGCAGAATCATCAAAGACAGGAACATTCCTGTAGAACTCCTGAGATCTGAGAGACATGCTACTGCAGCCGGCACACACACACACTACATGTAGACGTGAAAGTGCCACTGCCACCTACTGCAACGGATGTGCAATTACACTTTATTATAGTACAGTAATGAAAAACGCACTGTACACAACATACCGTTCAGCATCTATATTCAGGCAATTATGAGATCTATAATCATAAAACTGCAAGAATCTACATACACACAAACATGTTTTTGTCTGTCTTTGCCAGGTGTAAAACTTACCATTAAATGCATGCTGATCATTACCTGCATCATAATTTGTTTGGTAATTTGCTTCAAAATGACTCCGTGCATGACGTTCACGACATGACTGATACCCCTTACTTCAACTTTCATTGCAGGGTACATCAGGAGAGTGTTGCACGAGGCTCTATAAGTGTTTATGAAGGAAAATTAGAGTCAGGTAACTGAATCTGAGCCATCTGGCAGCGATCAGGTAAGCTCTCTTGTGAACAATAGAATTTTAAGACATGGCTTTGGAGGGGTTTGGGATTTCACTGGAGGAGCATGCAATAGTTTCAAGTAGCACAACATCTTTGTGTGAACTAAACAGCGAGCGACTGGGCGCTCTGAAGCCGGAGCCTCACTATGAATTATCCTTGAAAAACGCTGCGTCAGAGGGGAATGAGGATGACTGGAAACAAAGTAATCAACACACAAACCTCAGACCACAATGCATCCTCACAAATAAATACTCCTCTTATACAAAAGGGTTTTCTTTCCCCCCTGTTTGATTCTATTCAGGAGCTACTGGCAGTGTACAGCCTCAAAAAGACCCAGTTATTGTTGAGTAAGACCTTTTCCAGCACCATCAGAGTCATTTTTGCACATTTCAACAATGCATTCACGTCACTCTGCAACGAGTAATAAATATTTCAACAGATAGTTTAGCTGTACAGTAACAGGAGGAAACAAATCAGTGCATCCCCTGAAGCATGCTGACATGCTTCACATAGTAAGGAGGTTAGCAGCAGGGGGGGGGGGGCTACCAAATTAACATTAAACACTGCAACAATATGCAATTAATCCCACTCTGCTCCATGTCAAAGGCACATCAACACTACGCAAATTCATGCTAATTGGCCGAGCATTAAGTCTGATTCAAGTGTGCTAGGTTGTGACGTTGAAAGCCCCTAAACTGAGACCCCTTGGGTTTGTTCAAACCGGCCTAAAAAGATAAAACTCCATTATTAGTAGACCAACGCATTTCAGCTTGTGGCCTTCATCAGGTGCATCCAACCAAAGTCAGTTGTCTGCAGCGAGCATCCCCAGTCAGCTGTAATTTGCCTGTTTTGATTCAAACTGTTGCTATCTCTGTAGCCTCCAGTAAGCAAGCAAACAGTAAGTTTTATAAATACACATCTTTTCTTAGTACAAGTGTTAAAAATAAACATTTACAAACAAAGGTGTTTTCTTTCGCAAATGAAAAACATACCTATAAAAAAAGAAGACATCAATAAATTACGCGTCTGAAACAAATGCAGAACTTCTGACAAATATAAAATTCTTTCTTTCTTTCACAGAGCTGTGGTGGGGGTTTCCTCACTAATGCCCACGAGTACTTCACCCTCTCAATGCTCTGACTATATTCAGACGCTCCACGTTATACCAGCTGTGAAAGCTTAGATGTAGTCACTTTGCATCACCTCTCCAGCACCTAATGGGAGGCGGAAAAGTTAGAAACTAGATAATGAACACAGTGGAGCATTTAACAGCTTAGGGGATATTTCCCTCAGGACTTAATGGAAACCAAAAATAGAATAATTAGAGCCTAACAGATGTCAGAGGGCCAGAAACACGATTCTTGATTGATAGCTTTGATCCCTATATGCTGGATGGGCAACTGTTTCCTGTTTTAGAAGTAGATAAAACATTAATGTCGTCCTCTAGGCTTAGTCAGGGCAGCAAAAACTATTCTCAATGTACTGAGCATTAAAATCAAGTAAATCTACCTCATAACTATTTTGCATCTGACCTAAAGCTGCAGCAGGCAACAAGTTAATTATAGCGGTTATGCTGTTCAAAATTAGTCACACATGTCTTCCATTACTTGATATATTTCCCAGAACCAGTAATCCAGTAAGCAGACATTTGTGGCTGGGAAACCATTGGATGATGGCAGCACTGTTACGAAACACTTACTGTAACCGTCCCATGAATGTAATGTCCAAATCCTGTCTGCAGGCATAACAAAGCCCCTCAAACACACAAGCCGCTGCCAAGGTAATACAATGAGAGCAGGGGGGGGGGGGGGGGGCTCATAACCTCTACCCTCTCCCATATATCCCACAAAGCCCAGCTGTGATCGGTGAGCGTGTCCTCAGGGACGGCAGCAACAAAAGAGCAGGTAATTCTCCTTCAACCCCCACATCTATCCCCGCAGGTCTACATGTCCAACGAGCAAAACGAGCCCTTGTCCCAACAATGGCGACCCTGATTTAAAGCTAACAACTCAACCTTTTCGATCCTCTGAAGAAAGGCTCTGTTTATTACCTAACCTGCATCAAACCTGCCTTTTCATGCGCTTGTATGATACGTGACAGGAGATGAAAGGAAAGCATTCGACTGGAGGCAGAGATGGGATACAGCCTTCTGTACAACTAACAATGTTTTTCTGTGCTTGCCTTAATTTGCTGCTTAATAACTGACTTCCTCCAGCATGTTCAAATCCCCCTGAGACGCTTTTGTGGTTTGTTCACAAGATGTCTCTGCCGCCTGCACTGCAAATTAGCCTTTCAGAAAGGCACCTCACCTTCCGGCCACGACTTGCAACACACAAGGTCTTTTTTTTTTTTCTTCTTTCTACTCCTTGCCTTTCTACTTCTATATGCCAGTAATAACCTTCAACTAACCTTTAAACCAATGTGAATAATTCAAAACCTATTTTCATATCAATGGAGGAGTCAAGCCAGGCAATTATCTTTTATCTGTGTACTTTGCTGTCGGAGCAAAGCATAATAAAGTCTTCCCAAGAGACAAAAGGCAGAAAGAGAGGCACAGAAGGGAAAAAAACCCAAAAAGACAAGGCACAGATAGTGTAATAAACCCGCAGGCCATAAGGACTTACTGGGGGGGGAAAGTTGATGAGCAAGAAAGACAGCGAGAGGATAAGAGAGGGAACGGGAAAGGACTGCGCACGTCTGCGATGCTATCTGGAAGACTGTAATGAAAAGAATGAATAATTCACTAATGAGCAGCAGATCTGCCATGCAGAGAAACGCTGCTTGCATCTGCACCGGCTTCCAGAATGAGAGCGTGGCGGCTGCGGTGTGGTTTTGGTTGCTAGTGGAAGATAAACATGGTTAAATTGGCAGCTCAATTAGGACTTCTGGGTCATGTTTTCAGGGTTCATGCTACATAGATAGCTCCAGTCTGCGACACGCTGCCGTCGAGGTTAAACACCGTGAAACTCATTTGTGTGACAGTTATTTAAAGCAATATAGTAGACGGGCGCATCCCAGGAAAAGATGGAAAGAATTCCCCCTGGTACTCATTAAAATTCAGCAGTGCAGCAGCACCCCTCCCTCTCTCTTTCACTCTTTCCTCCGTCTGTTCCAACAGCCATCGTCTCGCCTTGTTGCCTCCCTGCACGCCTCCCCGGACCGTCCGTGATCATTCTGATGAGTTCATAAAACTCCCTGCATTCTTGATTGAGATGGAGCCGAGCAGAAAACAAGAGTCATGGAAAGAAGAAAAGCAATATCCACAAGCTGAGAGGATGGGACGAGATGGCTGTGGGGGGGGGGGGGGGGAGAGGGAATGCGTTTGGGAGCGCTGGGCTGCAGGGATAACAAGAAAAAGAAGGGATAGGATGAGGCTAGCAGCAACAGGCTTTGGGATATTGATATGAGGTGCAGCAACAAAAGGCAGGGGAGTAAAGGAGGTGAAGGCAGCATTTCGCTGCATACAGGGAACGTTATTAATAATAATAATAATAATAATGCATTGATTTTATATAGTGCTTTTCTAGATACTCAAAGACGCTTTACATTGTATGTGCATTATTCATTCACTCCATACTTGGTAAGATCCACACTTTGTAAGATGACAGGGGCGAGGCTGCCAATCCGAGCGGGGAATATCTCACCGATATTCTCACTCACTCATTCACACAGGGTGAAGTGTCTTGCCTAAGGACACAACCACAGTGAACACATGTGCCCGAGCCGGGAATCGAACCACCAACCTCTTGATCATAGGACGACCCTCTCAACCACCGCCGCCCCCGAACAAGCTGCCTGTCTCTGGACCAATACCAAACGTTCCTGGACTGCTTCACTGGTTCAAGAATAGGCTGCAAGCAGAAGCACTGCCGGTCACACACTTTGAAGGACCTCAGGCACAGATAACCCCCCTTTGAAATCTTTGAAATCACGCAGCTTGATCGCTAACACACACCCATTGGTACCGGTAATGTGTTTTGACTGCTTTTGTGTTTTCTCTTCTTGTCATGTCACTAATGCTCACAGGGAGCTTTATTGAATTATTCTAGCATTTGGAAACCAACATTTTTAAATAGGTCAGATGCATTACCTCAAGGCCAAGCAGCTATTAAACCCCATTCTTTTTCTTTCTCTGCCTCTACACAACCACAACCCTCACTCACAAACACATATGCAGAAAACACACTTCCTTTTCCCCCTGGTCCTTTCTCAGCCTTTGAATTACACACACTAACTAATTGACCAACAGCCTGGTGCAGAATTTATCCCTAGAGAGACGGCAGCAAGACAGAGAGAGGAGCCTGGTTAGGCACCATCACAATGGGAGCAGACTTAATGACGTGTTGCACATAAAAAATTAAAAACCTTAATAAGCTGAGAAATTATCTCCCTTGCAAACAGCTCGTCTTCTAAAACATACGTACATGGCTCTTTAGAAAAAAGCACAATTAGACGATTACACTAAAAAGTATAAATATCATTAAGACATATTTGGAGCTAATTAATTTGGAGAATGGAGTGTTCTCTTGTGGGGAGAGAGATGAAAAATATCGTACAGAAATAATAGATGCAGCGAATGTTGCATCCCATTTTCTTTTTGTTAATTTGCAGACTTCCCGCTGGGAGAGGTAAAATAACCCCCAGCCAGACTTTTTTCTTTTTGCTGTTAATAATAATAGAGTTGCTTTTTCAAGCAAGGCAAATAGCGAGCCTGATTTGCATTGGTTAGGATGTGCAGGAAAAAAGGCCAAAATGTCCTCAGAAGCCACAGCAGCTTCAGCATGCTTTTGTTTTTGTTTAGTCTTTTTTACTTTAATGTGCTAATAAGTTGTCAGAAGAAGTTATCTGGATTTTGGCAAAGGCACTTAGAAACACCTCCTCATTATTCCTTTATCAGCGCTGCCTTTTCACTCCTCCTTCTCTCTTTCCGACGTTCTCACCTGCTTCTCACCCACAGCTCCTCTCCACTCCCAGGGGTTCGATGCCCAGACTTCTGTCATGGACAGATCGGTTCCCTGCAGATTTTAACAGCGCATCCTGCTTCCATCAAGGTGACAGACTGTTGCCCTTTTTTTCCCTCTATATATATCATGTACCGGTACCTCACAAAGCACACATTTCCCACTGATCAAATGGCATAACTTTATCAAACAATAGCTGAGAACAAGGACAAGGGAGAGAATTTGATAAGCTGCCACACAGGGCTTCATAAATTCATGTAAAATCTCTTTATTTAGTTGCTGATTTTGGAGGGGTTAGGAAAATGTTTTCTAGCATGTAATTTCTGGATGTATTTAAAAATGGAAAAGAACTTCCGGTAGAACAGTTCTGTGAGGGCCACATTCGTCTTCTAAATCCTCACGTTAACAACACCGTCACTGTCATGCTCACATTGACAAGTTTGTTGGGAAAGTATTTCATCAAAACATTAAGCAAATCAAAAACGCCGACCTGATGATGGCAGCTTGAGGCGGGCCTCTGCTTCTCCACGCACTCACTTCTCCTGCCGTCCAGATCCTCCTCCTGCAATCAGCTCATTCCGCTCACCCGTGCTCCCAGGCTCACCTGCAGCTAATCACTCATCAGTCCTGACTCCACACCCTCGCCAGATTGTTGTGACCATTCCTTCATTCCAGCACTCTGAATCCTGACCCTGGTTCATGCGTACCTGCCCTGCCTGCTTCTTGATGTTGCCTGTTGGCCTGCTTCTATCTGGATTTGCCTGCTGTTTTGGACTGACGACCTGGATTTGAAGAATAAAGCTCAGTTATTGGATTTCCCTTCTACTGCTGTGCGTTTGGGTTCTTACTTGCCTTGGTCTGTGACGCACTCTAAGGCACAAGGACAAGGGCTGGACCTGTAAACAACAACAGGTCCATCATAACGGGTTATTGAGGAACGTATTTTGAAGCTCCATTGACTGCAATGTTACCGGAAATTTCAAAGTGCTCCATAAACCAGGATCTCTTCAGGATCAAAAAATTAATCGTCTGTTCCTGGTAACATTTACAACAATTTCTGAAAATCTCATCAAGATCTGAAAAACTAATGACACATAAGCCCCGCCTCGGCAGAGGTAACAATGTTGGACTGTCCAGTTGTGTTTATTTTTTTTTATTATTCTGTATCATACATCTTCATGTAAACAGGGTTCAAATAAAAATGTAATGGGTCCAACGAGTTTCCAGCGAACAGGCTGGCACTGCCATGCATAAAGGAGAAATTTAAATTAACAGAAAATAAAACCAGTTAAATTAATTTACAGTATTAGGAGGAGGAAGGGAAACAAGACCCCATAATTTCCTTAGCATGAATGCACAAGGACACAATTCAGGCCAGAAAGCGTACCTGCAGATCAGACACATGGATCCGTGTGCTTAATGAGGTTCACTGAGGAGAGCCGCCCTCAGAAAGCCCATCAGGACTCTCATCTGAAGCCTGACCATGAATCCAATTGTATGTGAGTTGTTGCATTTCCCTCTATTAGGAAGGACATAAACAGAATGTATGCACCGCGGCAACGGCAATAACATAAAATGCGCCGTTGTTTGTTTGTCTTTGAATAAAACATATTAACTGGCGGCGCAGCATATTGCTGCTCCCAGGGCTCTCATTCATAAAACAATCTTATGATCTGAGAGTTTGAATCCGAGTTTGACTCCAGCACAAATTAAACCGAGCAAGGATCTATTAGAAGGCTGCCTTGAGCGTCATTTTTCATAAATAACGAGCAATCTAAGGATGTGAAATATTACAAGATTTGGTTTTAAAGGTCGAGGATTCATATAAACATGGAACATGGCTATGTTGGGTTACAGTTTGATCGTTTGAGGGATGCATATTCAAACCTGTTATATGAGCCATGTACAGTAGTCGGAATTCTTCTTCAGGTGAGAAGAATTGTATAACATTCTACAATTTATATGACATATAGTCATTACTGATGGACACACCGTGTCTTTGTGATGCAATGTTGGATTCTAAAGACAAATCCTCATCTCACTCACTGCAGCAGCGAAACAATCCCGATCTTTGGCTCTGTTTGTTGAGTCGCCTAATAATCCGCATGTCAGGTACCATCACTTCAGGTTGATTAGAGCGTTATGGATCACAGTCGCATTACAAATGAGATTCACAGAACCTCTTCAGGCAAGGTTATTACACGCAGGTCAATTAACAGTATCCGCCTTTGAAGCAGCGTCCGTATGACGTCGTATCTGGTGAGATGTTTCCAGGGACAGATTTAAACCTTTTCCACTGCTTTATTGCTTTGGGAGAAGACAGATAATTAGGTATATTTTACAAATTGAACTTTGTTCAAGCACATTGTGTACATCCAAAAAATCTTTGGAAATAACAATTCCATATTTAATGATTTTAAACTGGGGTGGAGACAACCTAATGCATCTTTCATATTGGCTACCTGTGCATGATGCTTGGAGTGTTTTATACATGTTAAGGTTTCACCATGTAGATGTGCATTCGTTATCTTACCCTTATTATATACCTCATTAAAAAATAAAAAGCAAAAAGACAAAACAAAAAAAGTGTTTTTTTTACTGATCATTCAGATCGAAGCGGAGAAAAATCCTATCCAAGATCAAACAGTGTAATGGTCTGGGCGTATGCACAGCCCTGCCGTTTGATAATCCCGGTAAATACTACCAATACATCATGGGCAGGGGTATGAGGTGAAGTATAGGATGCGACCGCTGCTCAAAATTGATTAAACACGGATCACAGTCCCAATGGACAAACACAAGAGAACCGACGACGTCACCTTTCCCTGAAGTGATCAATCAAATATTGATTAAAGGAAGCAGCACCTAAGCTCTCCGAAGCCTCAAATGTTTTTTGAACTTCTGTGCAAAAAGCACCCCCTGAACTCGTTTTTTTTCTGAAGCACTCACAGTTAAGAGCCTCTGATGAACTGGCAGCATGTCAGTTCATGTCACGCAGCAAGTAGGTGAGCCAGTCACATTCTCTCACCCCACATTGACAAAGTGTTGACTCCAGAAGCTGTTGTTCCATCGTGTCTCTGAGGAACTGAGCCACCAGGGAGTCCCTGGATCTTTCTGCTGTGTCTTGTCAGACAAAACGCAGCGCGGATGAATCGCAGGATCTGCAGAAAAGGATGCAAAGCTGCCAACGCTTTCTCCATCGCAAGGTTCGGTGTTGAACACACACGCATGGACAAAAAAAGCAGAGGCATACGCATAAAGCAGAGACATGCAACATCACACGGCGTTAAAGAAAGCAAAAAGAATACACTTGTTAAAAAAAAAAAAAAACACTGATTTATATTCCAAAGTGCTTTTGTCAGATCCTTCTGTGCAAAAAAAAAAAGAGGCGCTATTACTAATAAATGAACGTACAATGAAAACGAAAAGATTCCCTTCAAATCTGCCTGTCTGACGGGAATCTTTTATGCAAATGGAATTTCAAATGAGGTGGAGCCATCTTCAGAGACCTTGCCTGTTTTTCCACAGCACTCTATTAAAATTTATGCCACCACTGATTTATAAATGTTATTAATAGCGCGCTGCTGAGGAGAGGAAAGCAAAAGTGATGAAACGGCTTCTGTTGTGTCTTTCTTCTCGACGGTCCCTCTTTCCCTTCGCTGGCCCAGAGAGTCCCTCGTCACCCTCTCTCTCACGCTTTTAACGGTCCCTCCCCTCCTGGTGCTCGCACCCTGTCTTACCCCTCCTGTGGTGTCTCACAGTGATTTTATAATTGGGCTAAGCTCATTGTTATTCAAAACCCTGTAGAACCAATTAGCGGCAGACCTCCCGACCTTCAGTTGCAATGTAATGGCGGTAACTAAAGATTGTAAGTAAGGCAGCCGAAAGCAGAGGCCTGCGTTTCCTTTGGTTCCTGATTAATAATTCTGTCAACCCAATCACATGCACACATTAAACAGAATTGCAAGTTTAAGGCACCCTTCTTTTTTCTGTGTTCACTCTTTTATTCTCTAGTTTTTTTTAAACTGCCATTTATTAATCTTTAAAGATGGCCCGGATGCTCCCTGCATGCTTTCTTGTCAGATAAATGTTGAGATAAAAAGATAATGAGACATCGCCGGGAACCCATTTGCAGTTAAGGAGGGCTGCAAAGTGACCTCTGACCATCAGACTTTTCCACTTCCTGTCAAACCTCCATTTTTTATTGCTGATGCTGACTTTTACTGGATGTGATTACATCACACAACAACTGGCAGTGACAGATCTCTCTGCTTTTATTGTCAGACAGCTCCGAGACTTCGTGACTGGGACTCTCACGCCGCTCTGCAGTGTCTCATGAATTTTACAAGTTTAGTTCCTTTCAGCTTATTGTTTCATTTTTGCTTTTTATCTTGCTTTCTTTGCATCGTCTCCAGCCATGGTGACTTAATGATACCTGAAGTTAACAACCCATTGAGTGGAGCCCAGAACAGGAGCCAAACATTTATGTTTGTAGACAACATGAGGGAATATTCCGCATCCTTTAGTCATATGATCCAAAATATGACTGTTTAAATGTTCATGTGACTCTGTGTCTGTGTAAATAAACAACTGTTACTGACATGTTACTAACAGTTTTATAAAACAATGTCAGTGCACGTACCCCAGAAATATAATATACGTAAAAAACATTTAAAACAATCATATCAAGTAATTTTGCCATTAATTTGTGACACTCTTGTTTTAACTTTTCTACTCTTGTTTTAATTTTTCTGAGCTAAATGACTAAACCTGTTCAGAACATTAACTTTTAGTTAACAGATAAAAGAATTTCAGCCAGATTTTGGTGACAAAGACATTCTGAATTAAAAAATCCTATAATCTGTAATTAAATGTTAGATTCTGAGCAAATCCAGGGAAAAGAATAAATAAATAACAGCCTCTGCGTGTGTCTGGGCTCTGCTGATGATCTCTGCACACAGAAGATGAAGTTTCTGCAACACTGAGTCACAGGGAAGTAAACAAATGTCAGAAGATAGTCCACAGCCACAACAGATAGCGCAGATGTAACATTAGGCTCAGCCAGATGTCGCCGCAGTAGTATTTAGGCGAGCACCTGACAGCACTTGGCACCATGAGAAAACATCTAACGTGCCGAAAGAACACCTCAGGAAATCCTTATAAATATAACAGCAGAGACTTTCTAACTCACAGATGTAGTGTTGACTTATTGATGGATGTGCCTGTCAGCCTGAGAGGTATGACATGGAAACAGATGAAGGTGTACAAGTAGCACACACAATACTCTGTCATAATCAGGGTCTATTTTTGATATATCTATATCGCAAGTCTTTCATTCAAACTTATATATATATATATATAATTTTTACAAAAACACACGCTCCTTCAGATGTGTATTCTTAATTACAGACATAAAACAGTGCAGCTGACTCGTATTAAACTCTGTCAGTTTATCCGCATATTTTAGGTTCACGCTTAACCCAAACGGCAACGTTTTGATGCATCCATTTATGATCTGTAAAGTGTGAAGATGAAGTAATGCAGCAATGGTGTCCTGCTGACAGTTTGAGTTTGAACTCTTTCTTAAAGCACCGTAGAGCGACAGCGTTAGTCGAGGTTGTGTAAGGATCTATTTCAGCTTTGGTGCTGAATGAAGTTGCGTACGACACAGTTTTAGTGTCTGTGTGTTGAAGCCCACTGTTGTATGAACAATAGTGAAAATGCTGAGCAATGAACAAGCCTAGTAACAGCTTCATTAGTAAGATAATTTAATGCATGATGACGACCACAAAGTTGTTGATGGGTCACTTATATAGGTTTGTTGTTCATCATCAATGAGCAAAGCGCATACTAGGCATACTAATCTGGTGCCTGTTAGCAGGATTAACCAAAAATGATCTGACAGATTTTATCAAAGTTGTTCGGGTTGGGCGGAAGCCCCTCATATTTTGAAGTAGCTACAAAAAAAAGATGTCACAATCTTTTTTTTTTCACTTTCTCGTAGCATGTCCATCTTGTACAAATAAAAATACTTGAGGCATTATAATAAAATATAGTAGACAGTTTCAGCATTTATCAAGGGCAACAAGCTGCAACTTGCATTGGATCCAAATAGTAGTGGAGTCCAGAATTGCATTCTACCTTTACAAACCTTGCAAGAGAGGCCTTTTAAGATCATCTTTATCCAAATGTTACAATGACACTGGGTGGAGGTGCAGCACAGGTGCATTGAAAAAATCACCAAAATCTGCAGATGAGCCACATAAAAGAATAATGAAAATATTGATTGTAAAGGTTGTGCATTAATCCTCACTTTTATTAGAATTCTGCAATCAAATAAATATCACAGATTTAAAAAATATATACAAGCAGTAATAATCAGCATCATCATTTAAAAATTCTAAATACGTGTTTTAGACATTTTCCTTGAGGGGGGGTGTTTGTGTTAATAAGGGGTTGTGCACCGGCAGGCTGTAACTAGCAGGATTAATTAAGGACACTATTTGAGAAATGCAGCAGAGGGTGTGTATAAGGAGTACAAGATCAGTCTCAGATACCTGTCAAATTCCTGCCGGTCTTACATGAATCACATAAAAAAAACTACAATAAAAATACAGACAGCTGAACATGATGACAGGAGTTGTTGAAGAACCTGAGCTATATGCCGGTGTGAAAGAAACAACACTGCTAACTGTGGGAGTCACTCGGCCTGAAGCCAGAAGGAAATAAAAGCTTTCATCACCTCTGGAATAATTTGCAGTGATTGACATCTAAAGGCATGAACTGCTATTTCAGTAATCACACTTTAATAAGAACTCCTCAGGGAGCTTTGTATGATTTCCCACCTCTATGGTCGTATGCGTTGTTGTCGCGTATTAAGTGTCAGTGTGTGTGTGTGTGTGTGTGTGTGAGAAATGTGTGGGTGAATATTTTTATGTGTGTATGACTGACATACAGGTAGAGAGTGAGAAACCGAGAGGGAGTGGGTGCAGCAAAACAACACATCTTGTTTTAACTGCTGGGCTGCATGACAACATGCAGACGCATATAGTACATATAAATAAATAAGTACATGAATGCATAAAGAATCATTTTGGTGCTAATTTTACTTCCCATAATGCTAACCCTTTAAGAATCTACATTTCACCTTAATCAGGACTAATTCTCTCATTCGCTCAAAATTGGATTGTTAACAAAGGAATGCAACTGGAATACGTAAAACTGCTGATTCACTTAGATTTGACTCTTCAATATAAAGCCCAGCTTGTTGTCTATGTGAATAATGGACTGAGCTTCCTGGTCTGGAGATGCTTATTGATCCGGGGGGGAGAAGGGAGCTATGCACACCGAAAAATGGGTGAGACAGAGCTCCAGGGGGGGAAACCCTGTAAATTCCTTAGCACCTACATCAGTGAGGATCTCGCTTGTTCTTGCAAGACAGATCATCAAGAAATCCCAACGGCGACATTCATGTACTAGTGATGTACTAGTGTACTACCCTGGCCTCATGGTTTTCATGGATTATGGTTGGACCTACTCTCCCCCGGATGGCTCCCCGCCTCCCAGTCAGGGTCTACTCGGAGTTTCTCACTGTTAAAAGGCAGTGTTTTTTTTGTTTTTGTGCTACTAGCACCAAGAGGTTACTCATATATAAGATAAAAAAAAGTGTGGTCTGGACCTGATGTTTTGCACAGTGCAGTGAGATAGACTTTGATAAATAACATTGACTGACTTGAACAGAGTCTGAGCTCAGATAGGTTAGACTGCATAAAGTCAAGTCTTTTAAAAGCTAGCTGTGATGTTTCAAAGAAAATAATAAAGCTACATTGCTCACTCTTCACCGTAACACCTTCATGTTGCACATTTTAATGTCAGAGTTTCAGGAATCGTTCAGTCACTACAACACAGATAACGATGAGACAACTGCAAATGTCTATAGGTCACAATGTGACCTAGAGAGTTTTCAATGGCTTTGCTCTTATTTTGGTAGGACTTTGCGTTGTGCAGGGAAATAGTGGTGTCGTTATGAAACCTGTGTCGAGTTGGGATGACACAATAGTAGACCAGGATTTTAAAAAAAAGAGAGAAAGAGGAAAATGGAGGTTGCGCAGAGACTTCTGGAAATAAGTTCAGTATGAGAAAAAGAGAAGATGGCGTAAGAGTGCTTTCTGATGAATGGGGACAGAAAGAGACAAAGAGACACGAGTGCGAGGAAGTAGTGAGACGAGGGAAGGGAGTAGCTGCAAAATGCAGCACGAACCGGTTATTGTGCAGGACGGCGGTTTAAGCATCATGCGGTTGTCGTGAGCACAGACAGGCGACCATCCGGCTGAACAGAAACCAGATTGTGAAAGACAGACTGACCCAAAACACACACACACACCCACACACACACACGGAAATAAACTGCAAAAGTGCCTCAGGCGTGTCATGTTTAATTTTAAAACTCTATTTAAATCTAACTCAACTGTAAAGATTAACTTTAGTTTGCGGTAATGTTTTGGTGTTAAACTGTTTAAGCAGAAGCAAACCATCAACCCCAACTGTGTGGACTTACAAGCCGCCTCCTGGGGGTTTCCCCTCCAACCGCTCCAGCCCACAAAGCTACAAAACTCTTCACGACACACACACACACAAAAAAATCATCTATGCAGCTCAGTGAAACTGTGGAACTGGCCAACGCAATGACACAACGGACAGGCAGGGATATTGAAACCTCCAAACATCGGGAAACTCGATTACTTTCACACCTATTTCCGTTCGTCAACACCAGCACGACTCCTCTGAGGGGACTGGAGCACAGCCCCTTCCTAGGATTGGGTCCAGCCCCCTCCCATTCATGGCCACTTCTGCAGCTCACCATAAATCCTTAACGACAAACTCCATAAACTTCTCCGGGCTTGAATATTTATGGATGCCTGCGGCTCCCCAGAGTGCCATTTTCCGTCTGAGGCTTAACACATGACAGAATTTCCTCTGGCCTGTTACAAGTCTCATGGTGCAACGCGCTTACGAACACACCCCCGGTGGTCTGCTTGGGTCATAAACAAGAGGGTTCCCTGAAGTAAGAGAGCAGTCGCATATCAGAGTTTATACAAATCCATATCACAAGTGTAACGCAATCTCTCTCGCTGCCTGCGGCTCAGGCTCCCGTGGCTCACGCTGCTCAGGCTTCCTGAATTTAATCAAGTTGAAGTCTTTTAATCAAACAAAGGGTTGATGGGTAGAGAACAATCACCTCAGGCTGTTTCATCTTATCATCATCAAAATCTGATTTGGAAGTCCAACATCCCTGATATTTCAGCACCAACAAATGTCATTTAATTCAAACACTTGACAACAGCTGTTGACAACAAGAAGACAATTAAAAATGTAAATGCTGCTCGGCATTGGATTTAACATGGTCCTAATATTTGAAAATCTGAGTCTTAACACATATGTGTATGACCTTAAATGAAACGTGACAAAGGGCTGAATGATGAAGTGTGAAGTTGCACCGTCCGTCGCCAGTTGGCGAAAGAACAAAACAAAAATGTGCAGTTGTTTCTGTAACATTGGTCTTCACGTCCACTTTCTGCATTTTAACTGGATTTAACTGACCTCGGTGAAAAAGCCAAGGAGTTTTATGCGTCTCTCAGCACCCCCTTCGCAGTCGTAATGTTTCACTTGTACTTCTTCTAATAGTTTTCACTCTCGTAACACAAATTCCCTTCCCTTTTCCCCCTAATTCTTGTGTAATATGTCTTTGAAGGGGAAACTATTCATGGAGGTCTGCCAACACCCAGCTGAAGAAAAATAACTCGCGAGTCATTTCCCACCAGAGTCGGTGGATGTATGAAGCCAATCTGACTGGATAGAAAGCAAATGTCTGTGAGATTATGTGCAGAGGGTGGAGGATGCAGGTGGTGTGTGTGTGTGTGTGTGAGAGAGAGAGAGAGAGACACAGGCTGTTTTTTGTACCTGTACGTTACTGAGTATTGAGTGATTGATCTTAAATGCATTCGTGGCTATGCTTTCCCATTGAAATCTTGTGGTGGGCGGAGCAAGGTCATCAACAGGAAGTATGCGATGATCAATTGGCAATTATAGCAACAAGCTTATGTACATGGTTTCCAATAGCCTACAGTAGCACCAAGCTCTTTGGTTTCATATTCCCAAAGTCACACACAGTGAAGGAGAGTGGTAATCAATGATTTAGAAAAATATCACGACCCACATTATCCTGATCGGTGGGAGGCTGATGAATCAGAATCAGAATACTTTAATAATCCCATCAGGAAATTATACAATGATGCTAATAATTACATGATAATAAACAAACAGTCGTGTGAATACACGGCAAAACAGCAAACACATCACTGCCAAGCGTAGATACACAGACGGGCCTCCTACCTGTAGTGTTCCTGAATGGATGACAGGTCTACCCATGGTCATATGTATATGTATACATGTATATAGACACGCACATTTAAAGAGTTTAAGTATAACAGTTATTACTTCTTCAGACACCCCAACACTAAGCCAAGGATGTAATTAAAATATTGATTATTGTTGATTTGGGCGTATCTCACCAGCAAAGAATCAAAACACTAATGCAGCAATGATAAAGCAGAACAGCATTGTCTTCACGGTGAGCCATTTGACTTGGCTGTTCCTTAACTAGACTTGGTTATTCGTGTTCCTGACGCAAGCCCAGAAGCTTTTTGCGATCATCCGAGCGCTTCTGTTGAGGGTTTGGAACCACATCTGTCCCGGTTTCTCAGGACCTGGTGGAACTTGAGCCAGGATCTTCAGAAATGTCTGAAACATCAAGTCCAGTTAGTTTTTTTGTTTGTGTGTCGCCCAATCACAACAGATGTGTCAAGGAACGTGAAAACTTGGTTTGAGGTATGAAATAATTCAATGCACATCAAATATTGATGCATTTTTAAAGACTATTTCTTTGATAAAATGTCTCTTACCTCACTCCCACCTTTATAACAGTAAACATACTGCATGCAGTACAGATCAGATTTGATCCCTAACCCTAACCCCTCCAGCTCTTTCTTCTAATCCACAATTGGCCTATTTCTGTCTAATGTCAGGTAAATGTTGTTCAATTTCGCCGCACTGCTTCCTCCAGGGAGTGACGATCTTTTATCAGAAGGCTGCGTTTTCTATTACGCGGGATGTTATGGGCTCCCCGTTTTCTGAGCGGTTTGGCCTTTGACTCATCAGTGCACAGAATATTCTCCCAAAAGCTGTCGGGACCATCAAGGTGTGTTGCTAAAAATGTTGCTCTGGGTTATTCTTTTAATCTTTTGGGACTTCCTGGACTGCCCTTCACAGTGGTTTGGGGAGGGATTTGGGAAGGTTGCCATCTCTGGGAAGGTTCACCATTGTTCTAAACCTTCTAAATGTCTGGATGGTGCGTCTCAGCGTGGATCTGTGGAGTCCGACAGTCTCATAAATAGCTGAGGGACCCTTCCCAGACTGATGTGTTTCACATTTTTCATTTCCTCTGGAATTTGTTTAGATATGGGCCTGATGTTTGACCGACTGAAAAATACCAACCGACATCATTCTTCACAAAATGGTGTCTTTATTTGATGCTTTAATCAAACCCAGCTTTTATCTTTTAAAACTTTCATTTTTAGGTCCGGTTGCCCGTGTTGATCTTTACATTTAAATTGATACTTTTTTTTTTTTTAGGAGTTTGGCAGAAATGTAGAAGAACTCAGGACCGGTTCCAAAAGCTTCTCGCACCGCTGTACACAGACTATACCTAAAAAGGATTACTCATTCCATGCTCGCATCGGAAGGTTGCATTTTCAAGAAAATAAACATATACCAGTTTCCTGTCATCATCGTAGCGTTGAAAATGAAAAGCGCCTTTGAAACACAGCTCAGACACAATCAGTTCTTCTCAGCCCAAACGTGCTGAGGAGATCAAACGTCGCAGGAGTTTATTAGCATCCAGTGTGTCTCTGCTACAAACCGGTGGATCATAATTGACCCAACTGCTGCCTCGCCATGAACAAAATGCAAAGCAGCCAGGCTTGGGCTCTGGAAAAGAGCGTTGTTTACAGACTACAAGAGCAAGAAAACTCATTTGTAGGAGCTCAGAGATTATTTGAAGCATCTAATTGTCTTCCACAGTGAGACGGGATACGTCAATAAAACAGGGAAAACTTCCCGATGGCTACTTGAGAAACTTACAAGGACAGCGTCACATCAAAAACATCGCTGTCTTGGCTGATAATTAGACACCATATAATCTCACAAAAGTTTTCTTTGAAGCAGATGTTGTAGGAAACCTATCTGTGATGATTTCATAAACACGATACCACTTTCTTTGCCCAGGCTGTAATGATGGATCATCCAAAATTCATGATTATGTGGCACAAAATCTTACGTCGCTGTCTCCCCCCCCCCCCCCCCCCCCCCAACCACCATTTAGCCTGTGGTTAATACTTTGACAGCAGCCAGTCATTCTACGGAAGCAGAATTCATCTGGCTCTTCGTTATCAGGCCACGAAAGGAAACTGCTGTTTTCAATGGCAAGAATGAACTGAAAAACTGAACTGCTGCATGAATGAACTTTAATGAGGATGCTTTGGACTTCCTACGACTTCCATCAGCACACGGGTGTTAGCATGCTGCCTCGATACAAAGACAGTGCTGCTGGCAGTGCTGGCCTGCAACCGAGACATGATAGAAAAGGTTTACATTTTAGATGATATCTATATAAGATGCATCTCTTGCCATTGTTTGACTTTAATTAGCCACGGCGCTGCACGGGACCCCTTAAACGCAGAGGCATAACGTTAACGGTTCAAAAGCTAAAACACAAATGAGGGATTAAGGAGGCTTTCAGAAACAATGGAGGTAAGAAATGCGAGCCAATCTAATTAAGATCTCCATCACTCAATTAGGCTGGAGCAGGAGAAACAAATGGCAAATAAATTCTTTCATTATAACAGCCGCTTTAATTGCTCCAAGATGAAGCGCTGACATCTGGCATGCCCCTCTAGACTCCTGAGTGTGTCTCTGTGTGCGTCTGCTGTGTGTGTGTGTGTGTGTGTGTGTGCGGGGTACAACAATATGGAGGAATTGGAGGGGCGGGAGTTCAACGATGAGTGTGTTTTTACTGAGCCCTGACTGAGTTTACGAGCGTGAAACTGCCCTGGTGCAACGGAGCAGCAGCCAGGTTTATCCATCTGCACTTCAGCCACACGGTCAGTGGAGAGAGGCGGAGAGGATGGGATCGGAGGCCGAGGATTCCAGACAGAGGATGAGGAGATGCGGTTCGGGTCGACACTCCAACATGCGAGCTGATCGTCGCTCTGCGACCTGGGAGCGTTTGTGAAGCACAGGAACTGCGGTTGCGGCTTGGGGTGCCGTGCCAAAAGCAAAGACAAACTCAAAGGGAATGTGAAGCTTTTCTTACCCCAGCCTCTGGTTCACAGGGCTCAGCTGCACCGTGTCTTGTTCTGATTCCGTCTAACCACTTCCTCATGCTGCTGGCAGAGAGGTCAGGGTTCAGTCGGGGCCTCTGTCAGGCTGCAATAAACAGAGCACTTGAAACAAGAGCTTTTTCAATTTTGTCTGAGCGGCTACTATTTTTCTTTCTGCTTAAAAGCAATCTCCTTTCCTTCCTCCATCCAAGAATCATATTTTTCACTGACTCTGTCAGAGACGCAACCTTGTTTTGCACTTCCGCCCTGCATGTTAGTGCCATGCCGCTTTCCCTCTGATCTTTGCCTGGAAATGAATCAAAGGTCAAAGATTAATCTGAAAGAATTCTGAAATGAACAGGCACATATTTCAGAGCAGCATTCACTGAAGATGGAGGATGTGTTACACAGCAATGAGGAAATCTTTAAAAAAATGCAATGCATAAATAAACAGCTACGGTGCCAAGAGCAGCACTGACAGAGGGAGGGGGGGGGGGGGGGGAGTCTTTGATCTTAACTCATTCATACCCAATCTCTGTGTTCTCGGTGGGAACTGTGGGTGAAGTCAGTCCACTCTGTCAGGGCCACAAATCTGATGGAGATGTGCTGCCATCTGCTGGAGGAGATGGATTCTGTTATTAATGTGTCTTAAAACAGTAATTACTGATTCTAAATTAGTTACTAATGCGTTAAGAGACACATCGCCGGTGCAGAGTGCGCTATATCCGGTTGTTGGCTGAACTGTTTTCTTTCCATTCATGTGTTCCTTGATTGTCCATCGTTTCTATGTCGTTGCACAAAGTTTCACGCAGACGGCCATAACGCCCACAACGCATACGGATTCCTCCCACATACATCCAACGGCTTCAAACGGGGCTACAGCTTTAGGACAGAGGGGCATTCAATATGTGAAAGACAAAAAAGGAATACTAATGTGCGTCCTGCTGAGGAAATTATTACAATGCAAACATGTCATCTGTGGACAGAGACATTTAAAGGAGACACAATAACCCTACATAATTACAAACTGAACCTGTCAATGATTTTTATTTTTAGATGACTTTGATTCTGTTAAAATATTTATACAAAGCTGCAACTCCTGAATCGATTCATTGTCATATTTCTGAATTCATATATGCCGACTCAGATCTCGTCCATCTTTTGAAGTATGAGGAGAAACATGTTGACCTGGACATCAATCCCATGTCATAACTCCAACTCCCATGGCCCAGACAGCAACAGTAAAAAATAAAACGGATACAGCTGAAGAAAGACGTGATGATTGAAAGCGTTGCATCGCTCAAGTGCCAGATGTTACACGTGATCGTGCAGAGAGCAGCAGCAGCTCCCAATCCCAGAAGGAGCATGTTGGGTATTAGCAGGTCAGAAAGGGTGTGTGTGACATGCAAGTCAGCCGGGAGGGTCCAGGATGTGGTTTCAGGCAGCCTCTGAAGGGTAAGCAGGTGAACTTTGAGGTATATTTGCACATTTCCGAGTATTTGTGGTACAGATGATATAGAAAGGGTTCCCTCTGGTCTTGCCAACGGCAACATATCATGGCTGAGGAAAGTTCCCTCTGAAGTCAGGCCATGAGAATCAGGTAGTGAGACGCCCGTATACTTAGACACACACACACACACACCTTATATGAATGTATTCACACACACACAATCCACTATAAAGCTGCTGCTTGTCAAAGCCAAAGTGAACGGGAGCACGCCCCATGAGAGAACAAACCGGAACGACAGAAGCATCCAATCAGTGTTAATTTGTGTCTTAGAAACAAAGAACCAGTCATAAGGGAAGAGATCTCTCTCACACACACACACACCCACACACACACACAACCTAAGTGATTTGTGCTTCAACAACAATCAAATGTCAAATGTTGTGCAACCAGTTCAGTGTGAAATTCAGAATTACTCGTCAAACGCTTGACCGTTTTTTTTTTATTCAGATGCTGCTCGTCTGGAAAGTACATTTTTTTGGGAACGTTTTTGCTACCAGTAATTCGTTCTCATGTTAATATTAAGATGTGTGTAATTACAGTAAACTAGTTTCATACTACATTTTACAAGGTTCAAGCTTTCAGAGCTGCTGAAATAAGGAATGATTATTTAAACCAAGCTATGGCCCACAGATTATGAAAATATAATGGAATATGACCGACGCATGAAACTTACACTTGCATGAGTTTTCATATTTAGCTTCATCGCTACTGGATCCACATCTCCCTCTAATCCATCCATCCATCTTCCTGTAGATGAGACGGTGTACACTCTGGACGCGTCGCCAGGGCATCGTAGATTCAGAGTCAGGCTAACTAAGTTTTTCCCAATGTGGACGGAAAGTGAAGACAGATGTGTCCGTCCTGCAGCTTTTTTTTTTTTTACGTCTCATGAACTCCAACTCAAAGAAAGCTTGTCTTTTATGTGTCTAATTAGATGACAGTGTAGCCTTGTATAACTCATTCAGCTTCTACCACCGGCTCCATCCCATAAAGTTGAACGGAAGTCAGAGTTAATATTTAAAATCCAGCGTGACAATAACTCAACAAAAGTTGCAAAGAGAGTCGAGGCGACATTTTGACCTCCTCGGTACTGAAGTCCCAGCTCTCCTGAGGAAATTAACTCCGCTAACCGCTCCGCATCGTCATCATTTGTTAGTACAAAGCTAAACTAAAGCTGCTTCGTGTTGGGCAGAAGCTCATTTGAGTGAGGAAGGAGTCTTTCACTTAGTCCCAGGCTGGCCTGACAGGAATCAGCAAGAACAGAAAAACTGTTTTCACATTTACAAATCACTTTGACACACTCTAACTGCCTACCTAGTGTGAAACTGCAGCCAGGCTTAACATGTTGACGAGCTAAAAGTATTCCAGAACGTTCTACATATAAAACAACGCAAACTTTTCATGATTCTTTCTGCTGATTATATGCGGAACACAAAAGAAGTTCTACATGTGCTATATCTATTAGTTCTGTAATTCGGGGTCACCATTCACCCACAGATTGCATTCTGAAAACTTGAAGTAATTGTTGTTACAGTTAGCGGCGTTCCCAGATGTTTCTACCTATCCAGGATGCGGCGTTCCCGAGTATTCCCTCTGGTTACGCCCACAGGAATGACTGCTCAACAGGAACATCATTAGAAGACACCCAAACTGAGAATGGATCTCTTTCCAAACATCATCATCTGCCAGAATCAGCCATGCTGTGCAGAATCAGCCACGCTAACAAGCATAATGCCTTTGAGATGAACGATGCAGCCGGAGGTGGCCTAAGCCATGTTCCCAAGAAAACCCAAAATCTCTATCCCGTCTCGGCACAAAGAAAACTGAGCTGAACATCAAAGACAAACGTGTGAGGAACTAATGTGCAATGTTTGAAGTTTACTTAAAAGATGTTTATTCATTTTTAAAGAAATTCTGCACAATTACAGCAACATTTCTCTTAATTTATAGCATCAATTATATACATATTTTTAACAAAATTGAATATCAGATGTGAAGCCCCCCCCCCCCCCATTCTAATCCATGTTATCAACACAATAACATTCCTTTCAACATCGTGCCAGTCACTGCAATTTGTTCTGGATTTCTTTCTGGACCTCAGATTCTTCTATTTGACCAAGCAGCAGCTGTGCACGAATGGAAAATACAGAAAAAAATGAAAACCATTCACTGGGTCTACAAAACCGCACACATCGTCACCACAGGCAGACTTTAAGACAAGCAGTACTTGCCATTTGGGAGTGAGGGTTATTGGGTTTGGGTTTGTGTTTGGGCCCATCTGTTCCTGGCTAAAAGGAGGAAGAAAAGCTGAGCAGATACACAGAGCATTAGTGGTTAACCAACTACTAATGAGGGGAAAACACACTGAAACAGATGAAACTGTTTAGCATCAAGTGGAGCACAATGTCCTTATTAGATTTCAATGGCCAACACTCACGTAAGCCCCATGTGTTTATGACTAAAAGAATCAAGAGGCGAGGCCGCGCTCGTTTCTAAACGGTTCGTGTTGAACTCATCCTCAGAGCACAGGAATCCTTCTTCATGAACATATTCAACCCACTCCTTTGATACACCAAACGTTAGAGGTCACAATTGTCGGCGTAGCTTTGGTATGGAGATCTTACTTCTGCCAGAAGAATCCCAAACCCTCACATCCCCCCCCCACGACTGCCCCCACTCAAAGCACTGGAATTAATCCTGGGAAATGAAACGGCTTCCTGCCCCCTCACTGCTACTCATTCCCAGGTGTGCAAATCACAAGCCAAAGTCTTAGAAAGAAGACTAATATATATGACAACAGAAAGAGCCGAACGTGAGGCGAGGAAAGGTGAAAAGTCGATGTAATGAAATGAAAGAAAGGTCTGGAAGAGGCGGGGCTTGGGTTTGTGAACGTGAACCAAGCTGAAACCATTCAGCTTAAATCAGCACCATGTGTTGTCCAGAGCCTTATTATCCCATAAATGAACTTTATTGAGGCAACAAAGTCCTTAAGAAGTCTGCAGAAACATTAAAGGAGCTGCGTCTGTCTCGGCCTGGTGCCAGAAGTATTCCGATTCCTCAAGGGACTAATGAAAAAAGAGGCGCTGCTGCCTTTGTGTTCTCGGGCCCCCTGCGTCGCATCCCAAGCCGACCGGCCGCTACTCCCACTTGGCTAATGGCCCATTAGAGTCAGAGTCACGGTCAGCAATTATTACAAAGAGACAGGTATGGAAACGATGTTTTAAATAATCCGGCCAATTAAGCAGGGATGAAGGATAAAGATAAAATACCAGGAATGAGGAGGAGAAGAATACAACTTTTAGGAAACTGGACAAAACAAGTGAGTAAACTGATTAATGTAAAATAGGTGGAGCAGAGTCCTGAGGGACAACACGGGGCGCAGAAGGCCTCGTCTGGCCCGAGGACACCAGACGGATTAATCCGGCCATGTAGGAGAGACGGATAAAAAGAGCAGCGCAGATAGTAAAAGTCAGGGAAGATGGGAACAGCGTTTGAGAGCGCTTGCACGTCTCGGGTAGTTCCAGAGAGTTTTTATATAAAATCAAGCCGACTCTCCAGAGAGCAACCTCTGAGGTAGCACACCGCTGTGTGAGATGACAAATGTTCATGACAGCCAGAGGACTGGACCGCAGATAGGCATCAGATGTGTGTATAACCAGCCGCCTACTTCCTCAGCCAGTTCACCACTCCTGAGGCGTGCGGTGGACGGCTGGGCCTCGTTCCAACATCAATAAGGCCTCTGATCCTTCTCGGGATGATGCATTTAGTAAAGATGCGATTCTTTGCGGACAGGGAAGGGGTTCAAATGGTAAACCAAAGTGCCGCAAGTTAAACGTATGGAACTGATTAGGATCCTGGAAATGACATTAAAGAGAGATCTAACCAACAGATTGACTCGTATTTGCCATAATTGCTGAGAACAGCTTATTCAGCCCAGACCGCAAACAAAGAACCGTACGGCGTAGGGGGGAGTGGAGAGAAGGGAAAGCTGCCACTTGAAACCAGCAAGTTTTTATGAAATGAAACACGGGACAAGTCTTGTATCAATTAGAGGGTGTGTTAGTGTGTGTTAGTGTGTGTTAGTGTGTGTTAGTGTGCGCGCATGGAGGGCGGGATAAGGAAACATTTGGTTTAAAAGCCAATGACCATCAGTCAAACGGGGGGGGGTAATGAGTCAAGCATGACTTCTTAGTCATCCGGACATCTACTAAATATAGAACACATGAACTAGAAAAGCACTCAGAGAGCGCAGCCCTCCGCCAAGCAGCTCATTGCCCTCCTAATTGGATTTACACCGTCCACATGGTTATCTGGATCATCATTATCTAAATTGTTCTTGGTATCTTTATCCACCAACCATGAAAAGTAAAAGAGAATCACAGTTGATGTGTATTTGTAACTGAATCTGTAAATTGAGTTTTCAATGTTAAAATGTAATATTTTTGACCGACCTCATTCTGGATCTTTATGACTGGGTTTTTTGGTGAGTGAATTGAATATATAGTTTACAAGGTGTGATTTTTTTTAAGGCTTCATTATAAGTAAATGGGAAAATCTGGTGTGTTTTTTTTTAATCCACACGGGTATCCGGATCATTCTCAAAATTTAACTGATTGGAATAATCCTACACATTTCTGTGTCAACCTCTCACCGTACAGCGGCTGAAAAAAATGAAGATCACCTCCTATAAAGCATATTTTGTCAACTGATGGATAAAATTTATTTACCGGTATGTACAATTCATACAAATATAAATGACCACTAAGGATAACATGAACTATTGCACTCGGGTTCAGTCATGTGTGGCGACTGGAAGAATGCAAACTTGTAACCGCTTGCCATGAATCTATCTGAAAAGAGCCAAGTGAGATCGCCGTGACCTCTGGTGTCAGCGTTGCCCCGAAAAGAGCTTTGATGAAAAATAGAACTTGTGAAAAGAAACAGGCTAACAGATAAAAGGACGGCACATGGGATCTCAAAAATGCTGATGTAAAAAATGGCGCCCAACTGTTGGTATGCAGCAAAGTTCTTTTCAGGTTCTGCTCATGTTATTAAACGATGTATGAAATCAGTGACATATTGAATCTACCAGAGTAATAGACTGTGTAGCACAAATATTAGGTCTGTCAGAATTGAGTGAGAGCATGTTAAGACAAGGTGCTTCGCTTGCAAGTCATAATTGAGGGAAACCTCAGATTAACCACAGGCAGCCTTCTAGAATACAATATAGTTCAATTCTGATGGGCGCATCTAGAATAACCACAACTCCGTCAGTAGAAAATGTGTTGTTCACATAGAACGTCAATAATCAGTATAAGAAAATGATTAATAGAGTTTCCGGACCCTTGGATGCTGCGTCAAACACGCCTGATGGAAATAATTCAGCTGTAGTTGATCCGTTTACTGGAAAACATAAAATAACATGTCGTCCACGATTTAAGTAAAATGCCCACATCTGTTATAAATTGAGCTAAAGTAATAAGTAGTATAGAATATTCATTACAGATGTGGACAGTGCAGTTAGTTTGAAATGTTTCAATGTGACATCGGAAGGTTAATTGAATCAAATCGTCACCCTCCCCAACCAAGAGCGGAGGTTCGATGTCGTCCGTTCCCAGTCTCGGTCCGGACCCATAAATGTGCATCCTACCCAGCGGGCCATTCGGACCTGGCAACATTTGATTTCAACCAAGTAAAATAGGCAAGGACGTAAGAGTCATAATAATAATTCATGAATCTCACTGGCTGGGCAGTCCGTCAGTCCGGGTGGGTTTGGATGAGCACAGGTGTGAGTAGCTCCGCTACCAGAGTAGCTGGTGTTGGGGAGGACGATGCAAAGGACAGGGTGAAGAGGAGAACATTGATTTGCTGTGGGGACCCCTCACGGGACAAGCCCAAAGTACAGTAGATCCAGTTTCACCATGTCATTCATTCATTCATTCATTCATTTCTCGGACAATCATTTCCGTTTTGTCCAAATTGAGCAACAAGAAGGGTTTCCAGGGCAACGACGCTTATTTACGGATCAAAGGCATTCAGACAGATTTTGAATGGTTTTCAAAGATTGGCCACAGGATGGCGCAACTTAACAGCGATTTTCATTGGAGGCAGTGAGTTACTGTTAGAAGGTAATGTTTACTACCCGTTGTTGCAGCCATACTGTACATTCAGAATGAATTTATATTTACACAACATGGAAATATCAACATGTTTTACTGGACAAAAAACAGAACATGTAGTCTTCAATGTTAGGCACTTTTATTGCGTTTGTATTAATGAGTCACAAACAAATTATTAGATAAGAGAACACCCAATATTAAACAGATTGGCATACAGCATATTTATTGATACACTTTTACTGGATGTAATTTATAATCCACGTTAACAGAGGAAAGAGCAAATGAAATACCGGGGGACAAGGTTAATCCTAAAGATCAGCAAAACCAAATTATTTTTATTTTTCTAAACCATGAAAATAGAGTTTTTAGCCCAAAAAATAAAAACTGAGGTTAAGAAAGTTTATTTAATACGGAGTGTTAGCTGAATGTTAAAGACCGGAGTGCTTCAAATAATCCATTAAGGGTTCGTCTTTCCACATAAATAAAGTTGTTGGTTCCAGAGCGTTATCAAAACCATCCTAAGTTAAATGTCGTCCTGAACATGTTTTGTGCCATTCCATTTCCAGACCTGCTGAATATCAAAATTGTCACACTGTAATACAGAAAAATAAAGTACAAAGCAATGAAAAATATCAGTCTAAAGGCATAAGACTCGCTCATCAATCACAACACCACTACACAACACCATCAGGGGTTTGCAACCTTTGTTCCAAGATGCTGCCACGAAATCCAGTTCTCAATCAAGTCAAGCTTAAACGGGAAGTCGCTCCAAAATCAAAACGTACACTTTTTTTTCCACACTTACACTTCTTACTTATTCATGGAGACTGTTTGGAGTGAGAAACCAAACAAGAGGGATTATTTGATATTCGGAGTTTTCTTTCCATATTAATGTGCAGAAGGAAGTTTCCATCTTTACGTGCTAACAAAGCTAGCTAGAAGGCGAGACGTCTCCAAAAACTCACACCAAAACAGTCTTGATAAATACCTTTACAGGTGGGATTAACATCTGGGTTGCACTGCCCTTTGGATTTGATTTGAATGTAATCGTCTTTTTTTAAAGCAATTTAGATTAAATGTCATCAATAATGGGAACCAACAGTCGGGACTGACTTTTATATTCACATTTCATATTCTTGACAACCAGTTTATTATAAACCACTTCATAATACATTCCCCTGGTTTGGAGCAAACATGCAGATAATCCCTGAACAAAGACTGTCCACCCCTGGGATGCGTTGATTATTAGGGTTTCTATCAACTTGGCCTGCCAAGTCTCACCACTAGAGGGCACTCTGGCTTCAACAACAAAAAAGGACGACGCGCCACCGCAAACTGGACACAGCAAGAGATCTCCGCTTCTCCACCCTGGACTCAAATCCAGCACAAACCAGACATGACCACACTGTGTGAGAGGCACAGCTGCATAATCTGTCACTTCACCATCTACCGTACAACGACAATGGCGAGTAATGAGATTAGGATATTTTTTTTTACCCTTTTGGCATTTGTTTTAGTTTAGAAAATGTACTGAAATTATAGAAGATGTACCGGTACATAAAGAGCAGCGGGCTGCTGGAAACACCCAATCCTGTCCGTGAAGGGCATCGAACCGATAACAATGCTGTTCAAATGTAAGAGACAGAGGATCCAGTCTTCTTTCTGCACAAATACGTATAAAAAATAAAAACAATCAGCTGAATTCTCATATTACCTACTGATAGAAGTGGAATCCATCTTTGCACAGAACTCTCTCATACCGGACCTCGTCACAGCTTACATGGACAGGACAAATGATAACAGGGACCATCAGTGTATATTCAGGCATCTGAGAGAGGTATGAAATGACAAATTCACTCTCTAGTCCGTCTCCACCTCTGGAGCCCTGCGTCCTGACATGCAGACATGACTCGCTCCCTGAAGACTTCTATTTCCTCGCTAATCAAAAATCTCATCATTCTATGGCTCAAAAGAAAAAGAAAAAAAAAAATGCCAATAGTTGAAATTTTGGACTACAAATATTCATTTAATTTAAAAAAAGAGAATTTGAATCGATTGATGATGATCTACTCAATACTTTGGATTTTATTGCCAATCCTTACATTTCAGTAGATGAACAGAAAGAAATCCTATTTCTGTGATTGTATAGAGGAGGAACTCGACATGTTTGGACACTGAAACATCAAACTCCAGCAAAATTTGCTCTTAACAGAAACGCACTCTGAGCTGACTGTCGGGTGGGAATGTGAAAAGTAGTCTGTGTTCACGCCCATTTTTCAGCTCAGCAAAAGTATGAAACGGACTCAGAAATAACAGCCATCAGTTGAAGCTGCATGGAAACACAGATTTGCAGAGTCATTTATAGTAGCTCATAAACGCATTGCTGCAGACTACACTAATAGAAATAGTAATGTTTTCCTGCATGTACAGTGTGTAGGATCAATCAAAATGATGTCCACAGGTCAGTTTGACAAATAACGCTCTTGAATAAAATTATTTTTAATTTTGAAGCATTTCTGCCAAAGTTGTTTTTTTTTTTTTTTATCTAAAGTGATTCACAGGACAGATGTTCAGATTGAGCAACCACACGCACACACACTGGGCACCCACAGGGGCCACAGTGTGTGTGTGTGGGGTGTTCTGCAGTGGGAGATGTGAGGGTGGGGACTTTGAGTCGACAGGTAGCTTCTTGTTTTGTGTTTTGGAGGGGAGCTTTAACACACAAATTCTTGCCTCATGCGGATGATCTGCAGCAATGCCGCCTGGACATCTTCATCCATGTGTCCCTATGACAGACAAAGTCAGATAGTCATTTAGCATCTGGTTGTGATTAATGCATCTGAAACCTGCTCACACATTATAGTTACCATTTCATTCAGCAATCTTTCAAACCTTTAACACCTTTTCTCAAGTGCATACATGAATTTTCTCTTCTGCTTTTGGATATTGAAAAAGTGCTAAAAGCTGATTTTACAACCGTCCTGATTTTCAAAAAGGATTTAATCAAACGGGTAAAGGTGGTCTATAATGATTAGACCCATTCTTTAAATTACATAAACTGCACATTTAGGAAAACAATTATGAAATGCACACCTTTAGGGCTCATACAAAGCATGCAAGGAATTTCAATGTGCAGATGTGGATCGGCTATTTGCTGTTCTGTACCAGGTACAGACGAGGGTAATCCTTTACGCACCCCTTTAGCGGGGGTAGAAAAAGATGCCTCGCTTTAGTAGAGCTAAACTTACCTGCGCTGCACTGAGAAGATGAGTTCGATAAATTGAAACCACCTCCCTGTGTTGCCTCTCAGCATCCTTGTAGAGCAGAGGAGGAGACAGAGAGACAGTCCAGTAAACACGGACGTGATGCAGCACAATAAAACGCCTACAGGTAAATAAACACTCGGCATCGTCCAAGTCTTACTTTCACATGCATGCTCACTTTATTTAGCACTTAATGCAGCCGGCATGCGTTTCATTCTACGAAGAGGGAAATTCTTTCCAGTGATTAACAGGAAGACGGTTAATGTGCAGTACGTCCAATGATAATCTAATGCCTCTAATAATTATCTAATACATATTTTGCAACATAATCAAAGCCCACTTACAGCCAGCTGCTGCTGTAGGCCCTTGATCTGAGCTTGGAGTGTGTCAGCGTGCTGCGCCTGCCTCTTATTAGGCGCGTTGCTTGTGTATGCCAGCTGGGACAGGCCGTTCAGTGCCTGCTTCAATCGCTCCACATCTGTCAGCAGCTCTGTGATCTGGCACAGACACTTGTGTTAATATTCATGCAATAGTCTCAGATGTTGGTCACCGCAAACAGAGACTGCCTGTCCTGCAGACTGAAAGATTTTTCAGGGGTGGATGAGTGCATGTTTAATCTACAGGAGTTAGCTATATTTAAAACCATATACTTGCTAAGAAGCAGCTAAATCTCATTAGCATTGAGAAGAATCCAAGTCCACACACTTGGATAATGATCTTTAAGTTGCTCAAATCAAATCAAATACTGTATATGCTAAAAGTGATCAAATAAAAGCTAAAGGTCGTGAACCCACCTGACTGGAACGGGGATCGCTTCATGACACAATCAAAAGACCAAAATGAGGGTTTGATTGTTTTAGCCGCATCTTCTCCCATTAGACAGCTAATGATCTTTGTAAGAATTGTGTTCTGTGAGATTTGGTATCAAGCACAGCTAAATGTATTTCTATTACCTTCTTGTCTTTGGCTTCGGTCTGCTGAGCTGAGGTCTGAATCCTCCTCTGGAGGTCACGGATGGTGCTCAGGGATTCGTCGCATCTCTCCTTCAGCTCCCTAATTTCTCTTTCAATGGCACGGCCCTTCTCCTGCACGGCCTCCGCCTCCGTCCTGGCCCTGTTCTCGTCCTCCCTGGCTTGCATCGACTGCTGCTGGGCCTCTTCACACTGCCGCTCTAAGCCCATCAGCCTGTTGCTCAGCTTGGCAACCTCCTCCTCCAGATGCTGCTTCTCCTTCTTCAGCTGGTTCATTTGGTCTTCCTTGTAGCGCAGTTCCTCAAGCGCTTGCGTGGCTTGGAGGAGCTCCGATTGCAGGGCAGACACATCTTCAGCCCTCTGGGCACTGTTCTCCTCCTCTTCGCGCAGAGCCGTCTGCAGTGCCACGACGTCAGCCTCCAGGGCGTCTGTGGATTTGGTCTGTTGTTGCAGCAGAGAAGCCTGATCCGCGCGGTATTCCTGCAGTTCCCTCTGTAAGGAACAGACCCGGTGAGCCTCCTGCTGCTGGGCCTCCCGCGCTTTCTTGCAGTCAGTCTGGGCTTGCTGCATGGCGTCATGGAGGGCCTTGAGCTCGGTGTCATATGTTGCGATCCGAATCAACTCTGATTTCAAACGGTCCTGAAGATTCTGCATCTGATTTTTGCAAATGGTGTTCTGGCCTTCCAGATCAGCTTTCTGGGACGTCACTTCTTCATGCCGGAGCTCCAAGTCGGCCCATTTCTGAGACAGTTCCTCATACTTGCCCTTGTACTCTTCCTCTACACCTTTGTGCTTCTCACTACTAACTAGAGCAGAGTCTAGTCTCTGTTGGACAGATTCAATCTCGACTTTTAGTTTCTCCTTCTCCTGTTGGTTGCTATGTCCGGTAGACCTCTCCTTGTTGCACTGCTCTTCCGCTTCCATCAGTCTGACTGTCAACTCTCTCACCTGATCAATGTAAGACTGCTCTTTTTCCTCTGCTGCCGTCAGCGGGATGAACCTGGACTGGATTGCCTCCTGTATGGTGTCAAGCTCTTTCTTCTGGGCCACCAGTTCTTGGGTTAGCGTTCCCTTTTCCTCCTGAGCAGACACACACTTTGCTGACGCTTCATTTGCTCTATTCTCTGCCTCAACCACAGCAGCGTTCAACTTGTCTATGGAAGCTCTGTGGTCTTTCATTGGTATAAAATCTCTTTTCATCTCCATCAGGACATGGTCCAACTCTTGTTTCAACTTATCGTTTCCTTCTTTCACCTTCTTCAATTCTTCCCCACGTTCTTTTTCCTTGGTCGCCACCTTCACCATCTGAGCTCGAGAACTCTCCAAGATGGAGGATAACTCCACGTTCCCTTGCTCGTGCTGCCGTCTGGAAACACGCTCACTCTCTAAGCTCTGTTTCAGCGCCTGGATCTGCGTGGTTAGCTGCAGACACTCTTCGTCGCCGTCTTCACATCTCTTCTGAGACAGTTCCATTTTCTTCACCAGGTCTCCGTTGCGAGACCGCAGGTCTTCCATTTCACTCCGTTGAGTCTTGCTAGACGTTTGGATGTTGCTGATGCTCTCCTTCAGCGTGGCCCGTTCGGTTTGAAGCTGTTGAACCTGCGCCTCTGCCTTTCCATAGCGCTCACTGGCTTCCACCAGTCTGTCCTCGAGCTCCTCCAAAGCGGTCGCCATGCTCCTCCGAGCTTCCTCGTGCTCCTGCATAGGTATGTAGTCATTCTCAATCTTGCTGCTGAATTCATCCAGCTGCTCTCGTAGTAGATCTCTCTCCTCCTCGCTCTCCTTCACCTCATGAATCAAAGCCTGGCTTTTGGCAGTCAAATCGACCAGCTTGCTTTTCAATGAAGCGTTCTGATCCTCGAGGGCACCCTGTATCCTCTGCTGCTCCTCAGCAGACGCTGCCCCTGATCCTGCCGGGGATGAAGGACTGTCCAGCCTTCGATGGAGATCAGACACTTCCTCCAACACACGATCGTAGTCTTCCCTTAGTTCAGCAAGATGGCGTTCCTTCTCATCGACGGCATTCGTCAGCAGGTTCTTCATATTGTCAAACTTCTCTGCTGGTACCGTGTTGCCATGTTTGGTCCGGGCCTCCTTTAGCTGGGTTTCCATCTCTGTAAGTGCTTCTGCTAGATCATCTCTTTCCGCGGTCACAGCTCCCAGGTCTTGGTTCAGCCTCTCTGCCTCAGACGCCAGCTGGCTCTCACTGCTCTTGTACTCCTCCAAGGCCTTCTCACTCTGTTTGAGGCGGTTACGAACTCGACCCACTTCGGCTGATGCTCCTTCATACTTAGCCTTGATCTCCTGGAGCTGGAGTCGCATTTCTTCAACGGCCTGGCCGCCCAAGTGTTCCTTAACAGCAACTACATGAGCTTGCAGCTGTTTGACCTTACACTCAGAGTCCAACATCCTCTTCTGGACATCTCCTAAGGCGTCCTCGAGCTCCTGAACCTGCTGGTCAGCCTGTTTCTGGACGGCGTCTCGACTTTGAACCAACTCTTGGCACTCTCTATTTTTACGGTTCAGGGCAGATTGAAGTCGCGCCGCCTCTTCTTCTGCTACCTGTTGTCTTCTCTTCGCCACCTCCATCTCCTTTCGGAGGGCTTCCAGTTCATTGGCGAGGTCCCAGCCAATAGTGGGCTGACTCTTTTCTGGAGGTCTGGACACTGGCCGAGATATGGCAGGATTGTGGAGCATCTGCAGAGAAGGAGGAAAGACATGGCGATTTAAAAACACACCAAACAGACAAAGTTACTGTGATTAACTGCATTGAAAACGAGCCACTAATTAAGAGAGTGAAGGAAAAGAAGTCGTCGACTGCTTTTTAATACTTTCACAAAATTGAAAAATGAAAGAAAGAAGCCTGTGAAAAGAAAGAAAACTTGTTGACTCGTCATGCAAAACTTACCCGAGCTGAATCCAGGCTGTGAGTTTGTTTGACCAGAGCATTTTCTTTACCTGCAGGACAACAGAGGACATTCCATGGACAATATTCTTACAGACTCTTAGTGGAGTGTAAAAAGTCTAGAAATTGAAGGCAGCTGACCTTTGATGACAGATTGTCCAGAGTAGTCCCCCTGTGAATATGTAATAATACACACATTCAGTACAAACGGTTGGAAAGAAAACCTTGAGACTTAAAATAAATCATGCTTTTAAAATAATCTATAGGCAGCAGCAGCAGATTTCTTTCATAAAATTACTCTTATAGTCGTTCATCATTCGGTATACTAAAAACACTTTTTCCCCCCAGAAAAAACGATGTACTTTAAAGAAATGTGACAGCTGAATAACCATTTCATTACGTTTTAACATTCTTGAATGTAGGATTGAGAACAGAACTACTACATCAGAATGCATTAGTGTCAAGCAGGTTCATCCAATAAAGTGAAAACTAAATATATACACTCCAATAAAGCTTCCAGACTTCAGATATGAAACCTGGACTCTCAGGGAAACAAAACAAAGTTTGAGAAGCACTGAATTCAAATGGCGACTAACCAAAGTAGTTCGGAGCTGGACCTTGACGGTCTCCGGGCCTCGAGCGCCTTCTTCTTTGGTACCGAGCAGCACCTTCAGCTGCTCTCTCTGATTTAACAGAAGAAACGCAAAAACATGAGTCGGTCTGGCAAAAGTAAACAGACTCATTATAATAATCACAGACAGCATGAGAAAGTTGATCTTTAGTTGGAATATTTTGTTGGTCTGTCTGACCCCATTTTAAATCAGATTTTGAGCACAGCACTTGAGCTTGACTCCCGGATGTGTCAACCTGACTTTAATTGACTCCTAATTTTAGTTTTTAAAGCTAAGAACCCCTCACTTGCACCTACGACTGCTCGTGCTGTGTAATGATGATGTAACTGCAGGTTAATTACACTGCAACAAACACTTAACACAGTGTTTCAGTTCACTTTTCAATGAAAGAGGGACAAAGGACAAAGGCTTTTAAACCAGGTTTTTTTTTTTTACGTTCAATTAGGGAGTTTTGTTTCCTACCTCTTTCTGAATGTCTTCTGCACTTATTTTTTCCTGTAGGTGAAAAAGAACAGACTAAAGTGAGTTGAAGAATTTAGCATGCAGAGCTCAGCCATAAAGGTTTAAATGCATTTGAGGGTTCAGGTTCTTATCCTCACTCTGAGAGAAATGCCCGAGGTTAAGAAATAATTATAAACATTTTGATTTTTTATTGCCCTTATTATGCTAGAAGAACTATAAGGCTAAGAATGGATGACTTGGCTTTCACTTTTATATTGGCTTACATTCATCACCCAAAGCAGCCAACCCAAAAGTAACTAGTAGGACCTGAAGGAGTCACACAGT
The DNA here is from genome assembly GCF_040956055.1 of Brachionichthys hirsutus. Taxonomy (NCBI): domain Eukaryota; kingdom Metazoa; phylum Chordata; class Actinopteri; order Lophiiformes; family Brachionichthyidae; genus Brachionichthys; species Brachionichthys hirsutus. The sequence continues at coordinate 12,572,472 of NC_090897.1, read as the reverse complement.
GTGAAGAGTAAGCACGTTTTGAGGGCTGTGCTGTAAGACTTTGTCAGTTGCTCTTGCTGTAGCTTGCATCATTTACCTGTGTGAGCTGCTGCTGCAGCACGCTGACCTTATCCATCAGGGCTGCCTGCTCCTGACTATACTGGATTAGACTTCCCTGCAGGGTCTCGTTCTCTTTCTCCAAGTCCTAAAATACACATCCACACTCAAAACCATAAAGCGCAAAAATTTAAACCACACCCTAAACCCAATAAGGAAAACCTCTAAAGGACTCACCTGTATGATCTGCTCTCTTCTGTGAGCTTCAGCTGCCTCCGATCGCTCCACTGAAAGCTGCAGATAAACACGGTCATTTTAACAAGCCGAGAGTCATAGTCTCTCCAGCGTGTCCTGGATGTTCCCCGTGTTTTAGCAACACAGGTTGGAAGGATTCTGACATGGTAATTTTAATAATGGCTTAGAGGAACAAGCAGCCTCGACCTTTTCAACTTTTAACAAACAGGACAGCGCGAATACAATGGCAGAGTTAAGTTAATTGCTTTTCACTTCGTGCTTCGCGTACACAAAGACATTCTCCAAAATAAATGAACTTAGAGATAATTTGCATTTCTCAGTGAGGTGTAACAGATGACAACCAGTACAATGATTTATTCTTACCTGTCGCTTCCACTGTTCCATCTTTGAAGCCTCTGTAAGAAGACAAGAAAAACAAGCTACCGGTAAGCTTTAGGAACAAGCTGTTTTTGACGCAAGTTACCAAGACACAGAAATTGTGTTAACAAATATGTTCAGTGAAAGAAAAGCACACAAGAAGGACTAAACATATTACAAACATGAAATCAGGTCCTTCAGTCCGAGACAACACCAGCAACAACAGAACGCATTTAAGGTTACCGTTCCCTTAGAACACATCTTAACTGTATTAAGAAGCCTCATCTTTTTTAAGCTATTTACACAATGGCATGTCGGCTCTGTCTCAACATGGTCAACGTCTAACCTCTGGTGGCTTTGTCCAGGTAACTTCTGACCATTGAAAGCAGTTCTGGGCTCTTGCTGAGGCGAGCGTAGTGAAATGCATCGTGACCCAAGCCATCCACAGCCTTCACGTCAGCGCCACTCTTCAGCAACACCTCCACCGCATCCTTACAGCCGTACTCGCAGCCCAAAATCAGAGCGGTCCTGAAGGTGTCAGAGAAACAATGAAAACAGTCACCGAGAATGATGCTCTCAAATCAACACACAGCAAAAACTACGACTCACTGAATATTTGTTGCTGAATATTTCATTCCTGTGTTTTCAACATAAGTCACTGTTTATTGTATTTTCTAGAAATATTGTGGCTGGGAATACATAATAAATCACATCCTATTGCTCTGACAAACTCTATATTCTATTGGAAAAGTGAAATAGTAAGAGACTGTCTGTCTGTCTGTTAGCAAGATAACTCAAAAGGTTCTGGACGGATCTGGATGACATTTAATAATAATAATAATAATAATACATTTTATTTATATAGCGCTTTTCTGAAAACTCAGACGCTTTACAGTGTACATAATATGAAAACAGTAAAGAAATACAGAAAATACAAACAATAAAAATGTGAACACGGATATAAAATCAATAAAATTCAAACAGTAAAATTATACATTAAAAGTGAACACGGTTATAAAATCAATAAAATTCCAACGGTAAAATTATATATATTTGCAGGAAATATTGGGAATTTTGCCAGGAAGAGATGAATACATTTTATTAATGATCCAGAAGAGATCCTGGATCACTTTAAAATGTTTGTCAATGGAGGTCCAAATTTGTTCCTCAATATCGTGTTAGATTATTGACCAATCGATCTTAACACCGAATTTCATCCGGATCGGATTCACAATGGAGTCAGTAAAAAGTATTACATTTTAGCATCAAAAACCACATTTACAGATTCAAAAATCAGTTAAAAATACTCCAAACTCCGATTCACTTTTCATGGTTGGTGTATAAAGATACCATGAACCATTCAGAACCTTTTGATGATGATCCAGATTACCATGTGGACGGTGTAAACCCAATTAGGAGGGAAACGAGCTGCACGACAGAGGTCTGCACTCTGAGTGCTCCTCTAGTTATTATTATCCAATGTCTCCCTTTATGAAACGTATTGTATTTTCTTTTCTTTCCCATTTACCAATTGCCGAACTTTATGTTATCAGAAAAACATTATTGCTTCAAACGCCATGTGGGTCAAAGTCTCTTACTTGTTTTGTTTGTCTCGGATGGTGATATCAGCCCCACGCTCCAGCAGCAGCTGACAGATCCGGCAGAGGTCTGCACTCTGAGTGCTCCTCTAGTTATTATTATCCAATGTCTCCCTTTATGAAACGTATTGTATTTTCTTTTCTTTCCCATTTACCAATTGCCGAACTTTATGTTATCAGAAAAACATTATTGCTTCAAACGCCATGTGGGTCAAAGTCTCTTACTTGTTTTGTTTGTCTCGGATGGTGATATTAGCCCCACGCTCCAGCAGCAGCTGACAGATCCGGCAGAGGTCTGCACTCTGAGTGCTCCTCTAGTTATTATTATCCAATGTCTCCCTTTATGAAACGTATTGTATTTTCTTTTCTTTCCCATTTACCAATTGCCGAACTTGATGTTATCAGAAAAACATTATTGCTTCAAACGCCATGTGGGCCAAAGTCTCTTACTTGTTTTGTTTGTCTCGGGTGGTGATATCAGCCCCACGCTCCAGCAGCAGCTGACAGATCCGTGGATGACACATCTGAGTTGCTAGCACCAGCGGTGTCTTGCTGTCCTGGAGAAGAGCCAATAGCATCCAGATAAGCACACACAAGTGCATGTATCCACAATAAATTACACAAAACAGTGTCAGTCTAGCCAATCTTAAGAAATCAATTTGTCACCAACTTCAGAAGAGTAATCCTGTTTAAAGCCAGTCCTCATTCAAGCAGACTTGCTTTTACCTTTTCGCACCGCTTAGCCTGATCATACATGTAGCTAAACACAACACAGCAGCCTTCCTGGAGAGAAATCGGCTTTTCTACAGCACTGATCAAACACGTGCAAAAATAAAAACTGAAATGGATTGAGAGATAAATTCTCACAAAGTCACTGATGTTCACGGAAGCCCCGCTATCACAGAGAAGTTTCACACTGGAGGGGCAGCCGGCCATGACTAGAGAGACAAAAAGCAGAAACATTTGCAGTCAGTTCATCTCATTTACTGAAAAACATTAACTGAGCTCAGGAACGACATGGTTTATGGTGTGAGAAAATCTGCACAAGAAAAATGAAGAGCACATTTTTACATTAGCAGTATTTTTTAGCCTTTATACGACATTTATAATCTAGTAACAGAGCCTTCACTTGGTCTTACCTGCATCATGAAGTGCTGTTCTTCCCTGTAGATCCACATTTCCAACTGGACAGTTGTGCTGCAGAAGTTGGAACAAGTGAGGCAAATTATTTCACTAATGTTCGAATAATACTCGAAGTCTGACGTGTAAAATATAATTGTAAAATCTCCATTCTCAAAAGCAACAACAATCTACAATAGTTTTGTGAACAAATAATTAAAATGAGAAAATTAATGCCCAAGGACTTTAATGACGGGAAAAAAACTTTGATGTGGATCTCCATCATTGGTGAATATGAACAGATTGTCATGAAAAGCTTAGAAATATAAAAATATGCAGGCCAAAAATTCATAATTATGAGTCGCACACTTTAAAGCCCTCGACGAATTTTTGAAATTCGACTTAATTTTAATTCCAAACGGAGATCTGTATAAAAGTGAAGTGGAAAGACACAACAGGGGTGTGAAAATATGACAACCTGAAGCATTACTTAGCAACCAGCAATTAACAAAAATGTCTTCAAATTGGGAAGCAGCGAAATGTCCATGTGCTTCTTACCGTCCAATCAGAGGACGGAATCAACCAGCATTTAACGAGTAAGGTAAGTAATCGTTTTATAGCACGCCAGTCAAGCTGTGCTTGATGCATGTGTAAGACATGGCGGTGGACTGCTGCCGGTGCGGCGTCGCCCCTCCGCTTTGATCAGCATTAACTGGCAAAGCTAGCAAAGAAGAGACATCATCCAGTGGCCCTGAATGATTCCTGCACAAAAAAGGCTTTGTTTTGATAGGCACTACAAATGTGCATGCATGTAGCGTAAAATAGCGCCCCCCCCTCCTCTCGGTGAACGAAAACGAAAAAGTGAAGTGAAGTAAACTTTTATAAAGACGCTAAGAGGGCGACCTCAAATACAGATCTGTAAAACCAAGACATTGATATTCAGCGGAAGTCATTCATATTCAAATTAAATAACAACAAGCCAATTAAAACATGCGTTTCAGGCAGCTAATGTCAATGGTGTAACAACTAAGATAATGATTATTGATATAGGCCCTTTCCCCTGGTTGGCAGTGGAACCTGAGATGAGCCAGCAGGCAGGTCATATTAGGGTAAGTGGCGCCGTGCTGATCTACTTGTGACATCTCTACAGAGTCAGTCAGCTGGTTGGTCAGCAGCATCTGTGGTGACGAGGGTATGTTATGAAGCCTTGCGCACTCAAAGCTAACAGGGGCCTGATGTTGCTGGGTAAGCTCGCCAGTGAGCTCTGCCTACCCCCCCCCCCTATAAAAACCCAGCTCTCTCTAGCAACAAGGGCCAAAAATGAGCCCCAGGCTCAAATGACAATGCTCGGGGAAGGGGAGGGGAACGAGTGTCTGTGGGGTTGGAGGGGTTGGAGGGGTCGATGAGAGCCAACGTTAGTGGGGGATATCCTACACCTTTAGGGGTTGGGTTGGCAGGGAGGTAGTGGGGGTGTCGGCATCCAGCTGCTATGTCTGGTGCGATGACGGCACCAAGAATGGACGGCAGGCTTGCAGGAGGGAAAGATTGTCAACACCACCGACAACCGCCTGGACTATGAGGGTGGGGGGGGGCTACGATGCTGTGAGAGCATAACAATGCATAAATCCTCCAGTGGGTCACCGTGACTCAACAAGGGCCACTGTGGAACGGGCACAGCCAGGACCGTTAGCCAATAAGTATGTCACTGAGCTGAGAGGGAAACTCCTTCTACTGGCCAGAGCTGCTCTGAGGAACATATCTTCAGTGTAAGATGCATCTATCTGTAACTATCACCAACAACTAAAATACAAACAAAAAATACATTCAAAGAACAATCTGGAATCATCGTAAAAGTCGGAACATTTTCTCATAATGACCATGCACATATAGAAAATATAGAGAACATGGAGGACGATAAGCCTTTACCTGCAAGAGTTTCTGCACACACAAAGAATGTCCATTTCGTGATGACAGATGAAGCGCATTTTTACCTGAAAACAATGAATGAAGCAATCAGAACACAAAGCAAAGTTTCAACCGAGTGCCTATTTCTTAAACCCGCTCAGGCTGATAAGGATAATCCCTATATCAGCTTTTTCAGTGGGAATCCATGCCCAATCTTGCATTGAAAAAAAAAAACTGTGCATGTAAAACAAAAAAACAAAACATAGCAAAACAGAAGCCATGAGATCCAAACAGAGGTTTGGAAAACATCATTACTGGTCTGAAGGTGTCAAGGAATAGTGTCCCTCTTGTACCAAGTCAGCCATTCAATTCTATTTTGTAATACTGCAAGGAAGTTTGTATTATTACATCAATCTTAAAAAATGAGGGGACAAAATACTGGAAGCAAATCAAAGATTATAAATACAACTCCGAGATACTGCTCTCATAAAACCTGAACTCACCAGAGGCATCGGTCGCGGTGATATCAACATTGTGTCCAAGAATGAGATTGAGACAGTCGAGATGTCCTCGTGTTGCAGCCAAATGGAACCTGAGCAGCAAGAAGAGAGAGAAAAATGAAGAGAAGGAAAAAACAGGGAGCTACCAAAGTGTAGCGTTGAAAAAGCAGTAAAAAGATAAAAGAAGGGATGTGGCAGAAATGTAAAGATTAGTGAGGGACTGCAAACATACAACCTGGTACCTTGTTATCAGCAAGATCTGTATTCTTAAAGCTCATAACACGAAAGGTCACGGTCGCTAATGGCAACAGATACACAGCTGTCCTCCTGAGCTTCATTTTTGTTTCCATAATATACAGCTGAACAAATATTCCCACTTCTTCCTAAATTTTTACTTACATTTTTTTGGAGTCTCCCAATTTAGAATTATTAGATATGATTAACAAGAGTTCAGCTTAGAATAATGTTGCTATTATACGCTGAAAATATACATGACACATTCTACATTTATTCATGAAAAATGTATTGGTAATTTCTGAAATAACAGAGCTTTAAACAGCTACTTGATAAACCTTGAAATGTGATAATGGTGATTTTTATTATTATTATTATTTTCTTTTTTAATCAGTCCAGTGAAGTTTGCATATTCCCTTACTACTCACCACCCCAATTAAGCAGCGTGCCTTTGCCAACACGTCTTTAATCATCACTTCTGACTGGAAGCATTCCTTTTACCTTCTCTGATTTAACCCACAGCAGCACTGCCACCACCGGCCATGAAGGTCTGAAAAGCACTTGTGTGAAAACCAATCTCAGTCTGTCACCCATCAAGTCACATGAACCTGTTTATGCACCAACCCCAAAGTATCTGCCAAGGAGACAGCTAGGCTGTCACCTCAACACTGGTGCGGGTATTAAAAGCCGTGTTGATGGCCAGGAGACGCTGGTTCTCTGGGGAGCAGTGGAGGGTCTCGACCGCTCAGAGCACTGACTTTCTCACGACGTAGAACGAATGGCAGGAAACCTAGTAAGAGGTTTCACATGAAACGCACGTATTTGACACGCTGCATAAAGTCCCGACATATTTACAAGAATATTTGTTTACGGAAAGTTAATGTAAATGTATTAAAATATATATTTTAAAAAAAACTGTGGTTAGCTGAGCTCAGGCTGCCGACAGAAACTAACAAAACACGTTCTAGGGAGTCGATTATTTTGGTGGTAATGCAACTAGAGACTAACGGATATAGTTTTAATTTTCACATCTGCTCCCCGGCAGCTTTCAGGTTGACAACCTGCAGGATACTGTTATTTTTAGGACAGGGAAGAGTAAAACTAAGAGTACCGGTACATTAAGAGTACATGTTTGTAGCTAAGCCATATATGTTGATGCGCTTCTCTGAAGGTAGTCAAATATACTGTGACCATTGCAGCTTTAAATTGTCCCTTGTCGCACACCGTAGATGAAGAGTTCAGCAAGATTTAGTTTGTTTTCTCCACAACCCACCTGAATGGTCGTGTTTCAGAAAAATAAGTTTAAGCGCAAAAACTCAAAGTATGTGTGCAAGTTTATTAATGCAGTCCACATAATTAAAAACCCGACTGTCCTTTCATTAAAAACAAAAACAATACACACACACACATCTGCAGTAGAGACCCGACTGTGCCCTCATCCAACTTATTACTATTCTAAAAAGGCATATTGACAAAACTCAACCTCGGGGCATGTGAGAGTATCTCAGCGGCAGTTTAATGCTGCAGGGCGAGGCGTGGCTGTTTTAAGTGGTATGCTGTCAGCGAGGATTTCTCTTACTGCGCAAGGCGTCCTCTGCCAGATATCACAACTGCACAGCATGAGCAGGTGCGATGGGTGGTCCTGCCTCGCTGGGATCCAGCTACAGTGTCATCACAGTGACGCAAATAGTTTACTCAGCTGGAGGCCACAGCAGAACGGTTAGAATTTAATTCATTAGTTTCACACTGTAAGGCTAATCCAGGTCACACCAAATTATATATCTTGGGTTTGCAGTGCGTAATTAGCTTCCCCCCGCTGAGGTCCATGATTACCGGGGATTGTCATTCGACATTCCTTTGCTGCCAGAAAGCCATTGACCCATACGGGTCTGTGTGTGTGTGGCCTACTGAGCTAAAGGCGGAGTAGCTGAGCTGTGAGGTCGGTTCACTTTTAGTAAGAGTTGATTTGGTTGGCCACAGTTGTAGGTCGAGTTCTGCCAAATTCTAGCACCATATTATGGAACAAGGCGTTTACGGTACCTGGTTGTGTGCGTAATTGGGTTTATTTGCATGCGTGCCTGGATGCAGTCATGAATCTTTTCAATGGTGTCAATAAAGAATTTCTCACACGGCTAAAAATACTAAACACCTTTACGTCAGGAATCTGGTGCTCTATAGTTATATGCTTTAACAATGCCTTTATCAAAATAAACCTGAAGCACAGCCCGTGACCAGCGAGTTCTCCATATATCTAGGATTAAAGGAGGGCGCCGGGCCTCCCAAAATGCTGGTGTTGGAATCAGGTTACTTTTAGGCAGAAAAGATCTGTATGAGATAACTGAAATATCTCATCGTCTTAGATGGCCTAGATGCAGCAACACACATTTCTTTACACATATTACCTTTATTTTAACCTACTTGAGTCCCTATACCTTCCAATTCTCCTAATTTAGATTGTTATATCTCGTACTAAACTGTATCCAATCTAAAAAAAAAGTAACATAAAACAGGGGAAATACATTTTATATTATACTATTTAATTTCAGAAAAAAAACATACATAATACCACTGCCCTTAGAAACTAAATCCACCTGCATGAGCAACAGGTTGCAGCTGAACTAGACACACTCAGGCCCGATCGCTCACTGCCCTGTTCAATCAACTGATCACCACAGAAGTGATTGTTTGATTTGACTGACAGTCAATGACTGAAATATACTGTGTCGGTATAGAATTGTTAGAAATCTGTGTAACCTATTATTTACAAATGGATACGAGTTTGGAAAAATGGTTCGCCTTCGAAGACGCTGACCAGCCTTCAGAAGTTCCTCCGGGAGTACAGCGGACGTTCATTCGGGAAATCACAAAAGATTCAAAGAAAACGTCCAATGGACGGTATGCCACTCTGAAGTTCTTTAGACATCACGCACTTCAATAAAAAGGTCATTCTTCATGTCTCCACTTGTCAAAACACATTTAGCAAAAAATGACATCCATGGCAGAGTGATGAGCAAAAAGCCGCTGCTATCCCAGAGGAACATTGAACCTGAATTGTGACATGACATGAGCAGTTCATGCCCACAGAGCCTCCAGCCTACATTTTTACACTGCTGATTTAGGTATTAGACAACATTTTGCATTTTATGTTTAGTCAGGTTGCCTTTGTTTTCTCTGTTGAAATTATAGTTTGAAAATCAGACACAATTTAGTGTTAGAAATCCACAAAAGTAGAAGGAATCTGGTGCAGGTCAGATTAATTTTATACCTTAGTAATAAACGGACACCGATAATAGCCTGCAGAAATGTTTTAGTTGGAGTTGCAAACAGAGTCATTTCCTGTGGGGACTACAAAAACAACCTCTGTCCAATGTGGTCACAGTCGTTCTTAATACCAACCCCCCCCCACACTGACCAGCAGTCCGATGGGCACTGAATGGGTTATTTCTGGATAGAAATGTGGATAGGGAAAATGGACATATTTTAATGCCTCTCATATGCAGCTGGATGAAGGTTTCACATTTTGGAGCTGGTATTTCTCAAAAAAATACTTTTAATAAGAGTGACCTAACTACAAAAGGCATTTCCATGGATGTCTTATCTAGGAAGTGGGGTCAGGAATGTGTGGCCACTACAATGTTTGGAATTTGTGAAGCGCAGAGTTTTTGTATGCTCAGAAATCCATGGCTGCACATAACTATGAAGAGAAACCAAATAGAAACCACGAGTGAGGTTAGCTACAAAAACCACCTTCAATCCATCAATGTAACCTATTTCTCTACAGATGTTCAGCTCAATATGCAATTCACTTAAATTCACAGACTATGAATGTAAACACAGTGGACATGGGAGTGTCTTTACTCACGCAGAGCGTCCTTCCACGTCAAGCTTGGTAGGGATGATGCCCTTCTTGCTGAGGACAGCAGCCACCTTATCCACCTCTCCACGTTCCACAGCCTTCATCAGCCGGTCGTCATACTTGTTCCAGTCTGTGTTCTGACAAGAAAGGGGAGCCATCAGATACACAGCTACTGTAATTAGTTCAACAGGAGGTAGGAACACTGGTTTACATTTTTTAGAGCTTAAATAAATAGAAATACATTTATATACCGGTAGTACCAATTTTGATACAAAAATGAATGTTGAGGGGGGGGGATTTTTGGGGCGTAGCATGGTAACAGAACGTGCCAGGAATCTACTGTGCTGCAGATTCACTAAATTTCCAAATGCAAGTGAAGGCTACAAAGGAAATGAATACAGTTACAGCCTCTGGGAAGCACATTTAAGTATGAGTAATGATGGCTGTAGAGAGAACACAAGAACAAAGGTAAAGGTATGCTTATATTAATACAGCTGACAGTACAAGTTACACGGATGAATGAGTCATTCATACACCAATGCTCTAATCACAGGCATTTGCATTTGTAGAAGAAAACAATGTAAGAGCAGAGCAACTGCAGATAATGAATACCTACAAAGTGCATGGAGGTGCATTTCAGCCAGCGGCTCATCTTGGGTGAATGAAGCTGGTCCTTGCACCTTGCTACTGAAAAGGTCGCCACTGTTCCGGTTTACAAGAGCAAAAATAGAGAAAAATAAAAAGCGTATAAATGATCCCCTCGGTCTCAGCCCACTCAACCAGCGAGTGGACTAGATAGCAAAAAGGTAACAGTGAAGGAGGTCCTCTTATCAAAAGGCTCAGCCTCTGGAGTTCCCCTCACTCGAAGCACAGACCTTCATGGGGAAGGATTTTCTAAGCATTCCTGTGTTGCTCATGGGCTCAGCCTGTGAGTTCATCACTGCACAGCAGTTGAAGGTTTTTTTTTTTATGGTTAAGGGAGTAGAAGGTAAGAGGAGGAAGGAAAGGAGGTGGAGAAGCAGTTGGGCCAGCCCTGCCAGCCCTGGGACCTGCCCTGGCCGGCAACTGCAACTCCTCCTCGGGGGGGGAAGTCAGCTCAGTCTGACAACCTCTTGCCTCCCCCGCAAGTTTCTTCCCCTCTGTCCTCAAACCTGTTCACGTCGGTCTTCTGGTTTTGACTCTACTCCTCTTCTCTGAGCTGATTTCTATGTGTAAAATGTTTTTGGGTTATCGAGTTGTAAACCGAGGCTGCTCTCTCCGTTCCGCTTCTGTGCTCAATGAGTGGTCTCCAGTGTCTTCACCCCCAAATGGCAAGTCTGTGAGACTGACTGGGGTAAATATGTGAGCTCCCCCAGGTTTAAAATATCACCCCCTCCCTGGTAAACAGCGGCGGCGCAGACAGCCCTGTAGACTGGTTACCTCTTTATTTTTTGACCCTCCAACCTTTCTGTAGTGACTGATAGGAAGACGGGGGCTAAGAATACATTCTGGACATTCCAGCACCATGAGTAATGGCTTTAGTGTCTATCACCACTGCCAGCATGAAACAAGCCCAGCCAAAAAGACCTTGCTTACATTGCCACCCGCCCACCATGTGCCCGGCTTGCCTCCATCTGAAAATATTAATGTCAGAGGAGGATTACGGTTTGCACATTTGCACAGGACACCCGTGGGCCAAGAGCTGCCGTTAACCCATCCATTTAAAAGAGGGTGGCGCGCCGCCAAAGCCCTCTGATCCTACCTGCACAGTAACAAGGTTAGGTCAGCCTTTTAACAATCAGCTGCTGCACCGACCAATACAAACAGGCTGCCTACTTATGTACAGCACACTATCAGCCCCTACATCTTATTTGCATTGTATTAAGGTAAATTACATGGAATAATTAGTTTATAAATAAAAAAGAAAGATCGTTCTGAGACAGCAACCCAAGGACGTCTATAATTTACACACTGCATCCAGCCTTGTGTTACCGTCTGCTGCCAGACTGGCGTTAACAGAGCAGCACTGATATCCACAAACGTGTAAAAAGATCTTCTCCATATGACCCGTCATATGAAGCAGCAGGAATCAACTTACAAAAGCTGCTCAGCCCAGCACAGAGACAAAGGCGCCAAAATGGCAGCTCGCCACGTAGCATGCTGTACCACAGTCACAAAAATATCTCACACGGGTGTGCGCAGCTGTGTGTATATTTGTTTGAGAATCTGTTTATGCACTAGTTCGTGATAGGGCTGTTAGGCAGCAAGAGTGGTTTCAAAGCACGGCGGAAAGAGACACAAAAATACTGTAAATTAGTACCAGATATTATTATTTATGCCTGGTGGACTGATCGACCAATGAGCTTTGAAACCAATCACACCACCACCGGCAGCAGAAAGGAAATTCCTTTAATGTAGATAAGAAGAAAAAAGAAAATATTTAAAAAACACTATAATGTCCTTGATTTGTGCACCAAGATGACCAAAGAGTGAAGTGGAAACAATATTCATCTTTTACCATATGAAACTGAAACACATTTAGAAACACCTGACAAACATCACCTGACTCTGGGTGTGACGGATCAGCCACTACCTGTCGGCACAGCCGTATTCAGGACTGCCGTCATCTTTAGTTCAGGTTTTCCATCACTGTCTTCAGGCCATAACTCTAACACCCCAGTAATGGCTCTCACATTTCTATACAGATTAAATCACCAGCAGAAAATATCCCACCGGTCATCTGATAAGAGACTGACGTCAAGAACAAAACATAAAACTAATTGCCAGTATGTTAAGTGTTAAGTCATATCTGATGCCAAACTGCAGTCGCTGATGTGGTGTCATGAGATTATGGAGATGATTATAATAGCACAGAAGGAGACGTTATGTCATGAAATGACAACATGCAGGCCCTCTGCAGCAGAATTTAATGTAAGCAGGGATTCAAGTCGGCTAAAAACGGAAGCCGAACAGAAAACAAAACAGTTAAACAAGCTGCCAACTGGACATTTTTATTAAATGTTTTCAGAAGTCATTCTTGCTTTAAGATAATACGGATATTGATAAGCCTCCAAACAGCTAACCAAATAATGAAAAGCATTTCCTTAAAAACAATCCAGCACCCTTTGACAATTATGTGAAACGCAGTTCACCGTCTATGTTGCACCATAAACGCTCAACAGAAAATATGACCACCACGGAGCTCACCCCACTTCCTCATCCATAAGGTTCCCGCAGGTGAGGTAACGTGCACCTTTCCAAACTCATAACGCACCCGCCCACAATAACACCGACCCACCACGCACCTTGATGATGTGCAACACCTGTGCCACCTCAGTAATATACACATTCACCAGTTTGACTCCTACACTACTGCATTAGAATGTCTGCTGCTCCTACAGCCATGCCACTACAAATCCTTATTGAGTGCAATTTTAAAAGATAAGAAAATACTCTAATGTAGAACAAAGCAATGCAGGGAATGCACGGCGATCACCAATCTGTGGCCACAGACCTGTGCATGTTGCAGTCAACAGTGCATGTAGAGTGCAAAATGAAAACCTTCAGGACCAGAACCAAATGGGGATGAGGAGAATAGACGGAGAGAGAATATGTGAAGTGAACAAATGTCAAAGAATATGTGGAGAGGTGAGAGAATGGCATGATACAGCATTCCTGTGGTCAGTCTTTCCTGGCGGGACAGGTAAGCTGATGCTACAGAGGGAAAGGCCTCTCTTGGGTCGGACCAGGCCATCCACTGATGGTTCAGGCCAGGTGTCCCGGGAGAGGCACTCTGTTTTTGGTATGTACATGAGGCACTCTTTGAATATCTGCGTAACTGCTAAACACAGGTCCTCTCTTGCTGGGCAGAGTATGGCCTGGATGCTGGACTGACAGCCCTCTAGTGGTCACAAGAAGCACGGCGGTTCCAATTCAATAGGTTACATCTGTGTAGAACACAGAAAAACAAAAGTTAATCTCCAAGGTTGACCCTTTCAACAAAAGAAAATTGCTTTACCCTTTACATGGTTAATACTGGATTTTAAAATGTATGCCTTGGTTTTGAACCATCTATAATCTGTGCAATTTAGATGCAAGTGCAAAATAGGACATTCATGGTTTCTCTTGCTCCGACTGTCATGGGACCAATAGAAGAAATAGATAGAGCACACTACTATAAATGTTAAAACTGTTTGTTTTTTTGATAATTGGGTACAGTATAAGTCAAAGTGAAAAAATAATATTAAATACATCATAAGTAAAATAGTATAAGATGACTGTAACTCGGTTACAACATTACAGAATTCTAAAATGTGTCACGTCAGCAGTGACAAATGCATATATAAAGCATTAATACCTTCTTACAGAAGTTCTTACTTTTGTACCGACTAACAGAGTACATTGTGCTTCCATGACACCGACAGAACACACCAATACTACTACTACTGTACTGTACTTTGGTCTTGTCCCGCGAGGGGTCACCACAGCAAATCAATGTTCTCCACTTCACCCTGTCCTTTGCATCGTCCTCCCCAACACCAGCCACTCATGTCCTCCCTCACTAAGTCCATGTATCTTCTCCTGGGTCGACCTCTAGTCCTGTTCCCTGGCAGTTCCATCCTCAGCATCCTTCTACAGATATAGTCCCTGTCTCTCCTCTGGAAATGTCCAAACCATCAAAGTCTGGTCTCTCTGACCTTATCTCCAAAACGTCTAACCTTCACCGTCCCTCGTATAGTCTCAATTCTAATCCTATCCAACCTGGTCACGCCCAAGGAGAATCTCAGCATCGATACTGACAGAATATGTATACGATGTATAAAAATCCATTTAATTCAGTACAAATATGGAACACAAACTTAATATATTGTGTAGAACTGCTCAATGTGGGCCATGACACACCTAAATCATCTCCATTTGTTTTTAGTGGTACATAATTCAATGACGTTTGCTGGAAAAATACCAGAGAAGCATACCATAATCTTTATTAGGCAATAAATAGCATGGAGAGAATAGTGGGTCAATCCTAATACAATTAAACAAGAGTAACGTGAACATGCCAGAAAATGAGCCTGCCCACAAAAACTCATTAAACATTGGGTTGTTTCACAACTTCAGGTTAAACCGGAGTCTGCTGAAAACACAATAAAACCTGCGTGGCTGAGCTGACTGTTAGAAGTTTACTTGAAATCCACACTCGTGTTGCCCATTGATCCAAATTTGGAGCTCCTCCATCCAGCTGCTGGGTCACGCCCTATATTAGACGACCTAAGATCCCAAAGGCAAAACTGGTCCTTGCTTTTTTTTCCTTGTACTTTTGACACTCTCTGCCAGGCAGGAGATCAGCTCTCTAGTTTCCCCAACCCTGTGAACTTTGCCCTACCCCCAACTGTACAGTGAAGGCAGTCTGAACAGCAACATGGAAATAGAATGGTCTTTCAGTTTCTAGGACGCTCATTTGTGACAGGTACCGTTTACAAAACTAGCCGACTATTCTTAAGGTACTGCTTTTGTCTGAGGCCTACTCTGTTGCATTTTTCAGACGATTAAAGTTCACTGAACAACTGCAGAAAGTTGCAAATTAACCAGTTTCATCGCTGAGAGATAAGGAGCCTACATCCATCAGATATGGTATCCTCTTGACAAATGGTACTAATCTTTAAGATAAATAACAATGAAATTCTGCTAGATGGCATGATAATAAAAATGTAGAAGAAACTCATTCCTGCAGTTGTTATGAGGGAAGCATTTTCTATTCTTTTCTGAGGTTAAAAGCACCCTGTTCCTGTAAAATGGCAGCAGCTTTAATGGGAATCATTAAAATAACAATGTCCTGAAGCAGGAGAATTAAAAAAAAGCAGGGCTGTGGGCTTTGGCTGTAGATTCCTGCTGCTATCGCTAATATTATTCCAGCTGGTCGGATAATGTGGAAAAAAAAACCAAAGAGCTGTTAGGCATATGAAATGATTTCCAATCAACAAAAGAGGAACTATTGTGGTTATTAATGCAGAAACAACAATAAGTCAAGGTAGCCGTTTTCTTCTAAAGCTAGGCAATGAAAGAGATTAACACTGAAATTTACATTTTCAGAGATGCAATAAACAAGAAGAGAATACAGGCTACAGGGAAAAAGAGTGAATACAGCGGTCCTCTTATTTGGCTGAATGGAATACTGAAGAATCCATGTTTGTATTGCTTCTTCTTGGGCACACATACTGGTGATGATGATCGTTTGGTCAACACACGGAGGCCCGATAAGCAATGCTACTTACTGGAGGGTCGGTGGATTGGCTTTGTTGAAACATGCAAACTAAAAATAAAAGTTTATTCACCACCATTTAACTTTGATTCACTACAAGGAAACAAAACCCTCTAAAGCTTCCTGAGCCACGACAGTTTTGCCAACCACACTGCAATGATCTCCAAAATCATACATGCGAAGACTTCAGTGAAAAATATTCACGTCATAGAAAACATCCAAGTTTAACTAGCAGAAAGTGCCCGTTGAGCTGCTGCACAGGACCCAGGGAACACATTTCCTCCCATGGTGTAAAACAAAGTTCATGTCCACAGAGCAGGTCCCAGCATGCCCTTCTGACACGTCAAAGGCTCCACCTATCATTAGTATCAACGACTCTGAAGAAGCAGGTCTTCCTGGAAAAGCCTCTTTACAGATTTTAATATACCTTCAAGAAATGGCTGAGAGTTTGACTTCAAATTACAATAAATGTAATTTGTAACACCTAAACTATGATAAATGAACAATCATTTATTTACTTTTTTAACACTGCCTGCAGTGTTCTCTGCCCAGGTCTGTACTATAAGTTTGCTTATCTAACTAGCAGCTATCACACGTCTTGTACTTGTTGAGCGTTGCAGTTTGAAAAACGGATTTTCATAATTTTACTGCATATCTTTCAACGAGAACTTTGAACCCACTTTGTTCCATGATATCTTTGGGAGCCATATCCTCGGTGATGTAATACGCAATGAAAGGCGTCGTTTCCTCCGCTCGAAGGCTTTGTAAATCGTGTGGCATTTGTAAATGCTGCCGTTAGAGACGGCTGCATTGCTGAAAAACTAGTGGAATTGTTAGTTTCTTTTTGTTTTGTATTTTTTACCCATGAACTGCTCTTGCTCTAAATTTTGTATAGTGTAATATTTGGTGATTTTTTTTTCATGCAATTTTGCATTTTCCCTCTTTTCAAGTGCTTCAAAACAATCGGCCAAGCTTTGTTCAGTATAAGCTCAGACCTTTTTGTAGGATCAGTACTGGCCTTATGTCACTTTGCATGAACTTTAAGAAACTAGCATTGGTTGGCGAGGGCATGCGATGGAAGATGACGTGTTTAACCCTCCTGTTATCTTTGGGGTCAATTTGATCCCATTCACTGTTTATCATTAAAAAATAACAGTTCACTTTTTTATTTCATGACTTTTCCAAATATGATAGGTACAATTGACTAAGTGTAAAATCTTCATATTTTTTTTCAATGTGCACTCATTGGTGTTCCTCTGGGGTCAACGTCTGTGTGCGTGTGTGTGTGTGTGTGTGTGTGTGTGTGTGCGACCTGCTACTCGCACCTATGAATGCAGCAGCTCGGTTCAATCAGGTACTTTGTTTCCACCGTAGTGAAGGTCAAACGGTTCAAAGGGCTCCATGATTCTCCCGCAACATTGTTTCCTCTCATTGTTCCTTTACTTCCTGCTTCCATCATAAAGATGGGTATAGTATTCCAGACCAGCGTGTCTCCATCTCCACATCTTAAATGGAACAGCTGCTCCAGAAGGGAGGCTTTTTAGGTCACGAGGCAGTCCCAGCTCCATTTATGTTCATCAGAGTGTTCAGTTATTTGGTCGATGTTCAATGGTTCCATGCCAGTTTATAAAGTCAGTGAATTATACTTAATAACCCTTTAAATCCCAGTCTATCAGATTTGATAAACTTGACCTTTCAGGATTTTGAGACTTCAACACCATAGGATTTGATATTTTTTTCTTTTCAAGATAAATTCTAATATTTAACTAATTCTAAAGTTTGGCCTGATGGTGGCGCTAGAGAACAGGTCATGGTTTCATCATCAAGGGGTTATTTATGTATTCAACAAATCAAGTGCATGACACAAAAACTTGGTCAACTTATTTCTGTAAATCATTTTCTGGAGGCAAACATCCCAAAGATAAAATGTATTAGTAATATTGTAGGTTACGGGAAGGTTAAATGCAATACAACATCCACAGATGAAGGCAAAAACCACTCAATGTTACTAGTTAATAAAATCTGGCTGATAGTATTCCGCTTCGGATGTCATACTTCAGCACGGTCACTATATCAGATGCAAAAAACTACCAATCGTGAACAAGCACAACTAAAATGAGGCAGTACAGTAATACCTTGGCATGCGAGTATAATTCATTCCAGGACCGAGCTCAAAACTTAAATCAAATGTCAAATACATGTTTCTCATATAAAATAACTGAAAAAACAATAATTCAAATATTGCTCGCAGGCTAGTTCGCATCTCGGAACGCTCGTTTGCATCAAGTGATGCGTTTTAAACATTTCATAACAGAGAAACGGCCTTTTCTGGTTATAACTGCAGCCTTTAGCGTCCACTGAATACAGGCATGGTGCTGAAAACTAGAATACCAACTGGTTCCTCCATTTTGTTCAGGTGGTCTCCGTCAACGGGATGCTCTTTCACAATCACAATATTCAAAGTTTCTGATAAAGTAGAGAGAAACTTGTCTAGTCTGCATAGAGACAAAAATATAAACACACACTGAGCACAGCTCAATCAGGCTTAGTCCAAAGATCTCACCACAGTCACACCCCCCCCCCCCCCCCCATCAGCAGAATCTCTGCTGCTGTTGCTCTGCATGAATGTTTCTCAGGGTGTGTGTCTAGGCTGCAACACACTCACCTTTGCAGACACTGGTAATCTCTCCAGCACCGGCACATGCAACGTGCAAAGTTTACGAACTGCATGACCTCCAAAACTAACACAATGAACAAATATGATGGTAACAAAAGACACACAAACACTGACGCCACACGCATTTGTGTGCTCGACCTCACACAGACGGGTAACGTTGCTGTGATGACCTCCTGGCTGACCCCATGGAGCCAGACATTAATCCTAAAAACACAGCCCTCCTCCACAGACAACACAACATCCAGCCCTAATTAAACTTCTGCTGATCCTGTCTGAGAGGAGGCCTCCTGCGGTGAATCTCAGTTCTAGGTCTATTTGAACAAACTTAGTAAATGTAAATATATTGATATCCATGCCCTCCTTCCACCTTCTCTCATATTACAGAATAAATAAATCCAGTCACAAAAACCTACACACAATTATTGTGGGGGCTGTAGTAAAGGAGAACTAAGAAGTATGTGAAATAAAACTGTTGGACTCAAAATCATATGTCAGGTTTCCCCTTTGGCCTCCACAAGTCCAGACTCTGAATGTCCTTCTAAACACCAGCACAGATTTAAACCGCATCCTTGATGGTCCCAAAAAATAGAAAAACATTTTTATCTTTTCATAATCTTTTTTCACTCCGAGATCAAATGAATAAAAAAAAAGGACAGAAATGGCCGATTTAAGTTGGAACTCTTCAACTTTATCCAAGCACGCATCTCAAATAAGCCTGGGAACTTTGTAGAGCGCTACCGCTGCACCACCACGCTGCCCTGGACCTGGACAGGTGTGGTATAAGAAAAATACAACATATTACGCAACGATTATGAACACGATTGATCTGCAAAGCGATCACATATTCTGAATAACGATGGAACAAAGTACAGCGAGAAGGATTAAAGCACGATAATTCAAATATTTTGAGCAGCTAAAATGTCTTAACTTATATTAATGTAAAACACAGGTATCAAAGACATGCTCAATGGGGATGTGAAACAGGATAATAAATTAAGAATCTGCAAGTCAATTTACTGCTGGTCTCGGGTGACTGAATTTCACAGTGGAGGTTTTTTGGGGGGGGCTGATGATGTGAAAAATGTATCAGTACATAAAACACACTGGTAGCTACTGAGTGAACTGGTGAGACAAAGAGCGATAAGCCATTTTTACATAGAGATTATGCAACAGCACAAAATCGTGTTGTTTAGTAATAATTTGACGCACACGTCCGCTGAGATTAAATTCCGTCAGTGGTTCCTGCTTCACGCCAGAACTGAAGCGCTCCAGGGTTCCAGCAAAGATGAGTCGACTCATTTCTTGAGATCTTGGCTTGCTTGCATTTTTCCTGCATCAGACTGATAACTGTGTTTGCTACGCCCAAATAATACTGCTGGCCAAAAAAGCCCAGGGAGAAAATATCAAAAGTCTATACCAACTTAAAGTCAACTCATAAAGCAATCAAAACATGCACTCTAAAGGTGAGAGAGAAGCAAGGGGGCATAAGAGGATTTTATAAATCCAAGACCTTCGTAGCACCATTAAGAGAGAAGTAAGAATGCCTGCTGGGTGTTGAGGAAGGCTTTGACTTCTGCAGATACTCAAAGCCTTAACGGCCATTAAACAGCTTGAGAAAGTTTCCTCGGGGGCTACAAAGGCTGCATCCGGGTAAATGCTTTCAACTCTGAATTCAACAAACTTCCCACCTTTTTTTTCTCTCCCTCTTTTTTCCCAGCTTTGGAAATAAAGATTTTGGTTCAATCATTATTTTTCAGATGTAATAGCAGCTCATGTATAGAAACCGGTCACTGCTATAGTCAAATCACAAAGACGCTACAGCAGTCATGACTACAGGCAAACCTGAATCTCATAACTTAACGAGACATTTTTAAATTGACAAAGTTGAAGCTCAGCATTACAGATGTAATTACAACCTGATGGCACACAACAAAACCGTGAGAGTAACAGTTGGGAATCGGTCTAATCTGATTTATAGATCTCCTAGAATTGTGGTTTTGCTTTTGGAGCATTAACCGTATAGAAAAAACAATCCACTACAGATAGCCTGCTGTTATTAATATGGATAATGTCAGCAGGGACGGATGCCTTAAGCACAAAGTACAAATCCAAAATGCATTAGCATTGATTGACTACCCACCCCTACAACAAAGTTGCTGTTAAGCATGTTTTTGTCCCTCATTGTGAGATAACGGTTATCATCCATTCTGCATGTCTGACATCAAGCTGTGGAGGGTCTTCCTCCTGCTGGTGATTTGCTTTGAGTTGTGATCAGATAGTTTTATGTGGATGAATTGGTATTGCATAAGTTTGCGAAAGGAGCTCCCAAATAACCTTCCTGATTACGAAATTTTAAATAATCAGGTATATTTTACGTATCCGTATTTTTCGGACTGTAAGTCGTAGGACTCGTCAAACTATGAAGAAAAAAGTGTGACTGATAGTCCGTAAAATGTGGGAAATTAATCAAGACAATAAATGAGAAGACAATACAATTAAATATAAAGTACTCCATTAATGTGAGGTAATTATACTGTAATGTGAACCAAGTGTACTAAGAGATGTATTGTGACCTGTGACTAGTAGCCACAAGATCATGCATCTTTACAAAAACAATGACCCGAGACATTCAGAGGATACATGGCTTTTCTTGTGCAAGAACAATAGGGCAGTTGAAGGACATATTTTCTTAACAAAATGTATTTATCCGTCAGAAAAAAAAAAGCAGTTTACAGGAATCTCCAATTGTCCTACATTTTTATATCACAGTGAGATCTTGATATCCTGATGTGGTTCTTGGACGGATATTTTAAGATTTTTGTCCTCAAGTGGTCAAGAACTCCCATTTTGAGCCAAATTTGTCTGAGAAAGGGCCTCAACCCAAAATCTGTAACTATTTATGAGATGCAATTGAGCACGATAACGAAACCTCAAATGGGCTGAAAGTTGAATGACCTAAAAGGACACATTAACAGTGGCAAAATGTTTAAAATTCTACAATTGTATTATTGATAACTAGCAGTAACTACAATATACAGACAAACTCAAATGGAGATGCATAAGGTACCTTTATTTAGCTCCTTACAAATCAACCCAAACACATCAACCTCTGCACACAATATACAGGAGTGTCCCCAACAGCAGATCCAGTATTTGCTGTGACAACAACCTGAGAGTGTGTGAGACCTTACACGCTAAAATCCAACCAGGAAATCCAGTTTCTCTTCATTTAATGCCCTAGAGCGCTCAAACTGCTGATCTTTCCAAAAGCATTTTCCTCATTTAAAAATGTTCACTTGGAAAACGTGGATTTGTGGCCAGCATAGTGTGAAAAATGCTTGTAGTGTGTGAAAAATGATAGTCCAATCAAATATAGACAATGGATTTTAATCCTAGTGTGGATATATTATTTTTACAAAGACCTTTTCTTTAGCATCCTTTATTTGTTTTCAGGCTGAGAAGGATCTGTTTATCATAAGCCAATGTCATTTTTAAAGACTAGATGATAACATAATTTGAATTTATTGGCAAAATCGATTGTAAAACTTAGTTAAAACATAATCAGCTTTTGCTTAGAGCTTCAACAAGTTAAATGACATTTGTTTGAAACTACTCGTTATTTAAATAATTTTTGCCATTAATAAAATCTGACTAATGCCTCTTTCTGTGAGGATTTCCAGCTTTCCTTTTCTGTGCATGAAATAAGCAACTGGAGTTACATAGAACTCAAACCCTTGTTGCCTTTGCCTTTAGATGCATAGACAGCTCGATGCCTGTCAGGAGAAGCCTTGTGAGAATCACTGTCAATAGTCCTCTACACGTGGGTTAACAAACTGGAGCCCTGACTGCCCCAAACATGAGCCAAAGACCTCGTCCCATTCCCTTTGTGTTATTGAGGCTTCCCCAACTGAATTACTTTCTGTGGGCAGTCACATTATATAACATGAATTCTGACTCCCCTTCTCCCACCTGGAAAATACAGATGTTTATGTGTAGATTATAATCCGTCTCACCAGAAAACATAGTTCACTTCTCATTCCTTTGTGACTAATAAGGCAAGCATGCATCGAAAACATTAAAATAAGAGTCAATGCTGTAAATCTAATGTTGACTGATTTATGTTTTATGACCAAATATTTCAGGATCTACCGATAACAGGTGGTGAAAACATCAAATGCAATGAATGATAATCAGTATGCCAACGCATGATGCACATAATCAGAACAAAAGGTGCTGTAATTATTGAAAACCAACGACATTGATCTGCCTACACGGAGGAACGTAATGGGAACCATCTCCCTGACCAGTATAAATGCCAAGTCTGTTTCAACATAAAATATATCAAACCTTTCGTTCTTCAAAGACAGAATGTGAAGAACGCAAAATGTGTGAGTGATTTCTCTGCTCACCGAGCACCTGGATCAGGAAAAGAGAATATGTTGGAAACTGAATCCCAATGAGTTAACCTTAACTCTGAATGCGATGCTCCATGTCAGAGCTCAGTGATGCAGCAGCGTGCGTACGTCTCTACCTTCCAGTCTTTAAGCTTGCACCTTCTCCCCAAGTACAACAACTGCTGCAGGGCAAAAAACAGGCTTTTTTTTCCTTTCTTTTTTTTTTTTTTTTACAGATGTCTTTTTGCTTTGAGTGAAGGGGTGAAACTAGGGAACGCATCACACAGATACAATGGCAATTCATTTTTGAAAGGCCTTTTTTTTTTCTCCCTGTCAAAGGGTGCAGATAGTCTACCACACACAGGTCCTCTGGCTTTGTGCCTTTCTCATGGTAATTGCTGGGAACAGAAAGCGTTGCACCAAACATCCCTGCAAGCTGAACGGTGCAAAAGTCTCATAGAACTCATGCCGAGTGAACTAGAGGGGAAAAAATCCTGCAACATTCCAGGTTGCTACTGCTGATCCTTAAATCCATGAACACATTCTATAAGTGTTTTTTTTTTTTATTCCAAAAATATTCTATATTCAGCCCAATAACTGGCACTTTTATTTTTAATAAAGAGAATCGAACCATGAATGTTAAGTAGTTTTAAGCAGCAGCTTACAACGACTGTTGTTGACCATTTTCTCGACAAATAATGAAATCCAGAAAATGGTTGAAATGTCGAGAACCGAGACGCCTTATTAAAACTTCCAGATGTACTCACAGCCCCAAAGGCAAGTCAGTCTCTGTCAGAGGAAACTAAAGAAACCAGGTGATTGCATCTGAAAGGCTGAAATCAAATATAAATACAAGCCAACGATTAATTAAATAAAAACAGAAGCTCTGTGAAAACGTTCACCATTATGCCAAAAGTCTTCATCGAACTTCGTGTTCATTTTGGGAGTTGCAGATTAAAAGATTAGCTTTATTAGCTTTATTAGTCACTAGAGGAACAATGTGGAGGAATTCAACAGGAAACTACAAATAAATAAACTAGATCAAACATTAAAAAAAAAAAAAAAAGATTATAACCTTGATCAGAATATTCAGGTGTGCGTTCGTTTCGGGTCGCGCGTGTCCGAGGTGACAACAACCAGGGGGGGGGGGGGGCGGGCGGAGTCACGGGTCTATCATCCACACCGCACTTTGTGAATATCAACAAAGTCAAACTCTCCGTCTGAGTTCAGCCACGTCTCTATAAAACATGGATTCGTGTGGACGCGGTGAAAATAAAGCGTGTCGCGCCATGTCCGGCGTCCACGCAGGGGCGCAGGTGCGTTTCCACGCCGGCGGTGGATGTTCCGATCACCCCTCCAGCGCCGTGGGAACATGACCGAGCCTACCGTGGCTGCTGGGCGGGGGAGGCAGAAGGCTATGGTTACAACCATTGTCCCCCCCCCGGGGGCCGAGACGCAACACGTTAGCCTTAGCATCTCTTATCAACACGGAGCTAATACAATGTTAAGCGACGGCACTATTAGCAAAGGTTAAGCCAACATGGGGGAACCGAGGGTGTTCCACTCACTGTGATGGTGACTTCGTGCTTTTTCAATCGATACTTGAGGCTCTTCATCTCGCTCCGCGGTGTTTCGTTTGATGAATATCCTCGTAAATAGCAAAAAAAAAAAAAAAAAAGCAACAACTTTTCAAAACATTCAGACGAAGTAAGTTTTATCTGCCCCGTCTCCCAGTGAGTTTCACCTGACGCTTCACCACGACTCTCCTCCTCGCGTCCTGATTGACAACCTAAACAGCCAATTAGATCAAACCATCCGCGGTCAAGCTGAGGTTGTGCCCAATCGATAAAGTTTAGAGGCGGGACTTCCTCATAAAGCGTCATTGGGAGAATTTGGACTCATCCGAGGACAAAAAGCAGGAAAACTATGGCCTGACGTCAGACTTACCTGAGTAGCGATACACCTGGGGGGGTGGGGTCATTCACCTATGAAAAACTACCCTTCTCTTTGAGTTCTTAAGCTCTTAATTAACTGTTAATTTCTTTGAATTAACACCCACAATGAAAACAGCCCATTTGTTTACCTGTCTGCAACGCGTCACCGAACACCTAGTTTGCGTTCTGTGGAACTGTTGTAGTTGTGTAACTTACACTTTACAACACTCTCAGACCGAAGCAACATTTTAGGGACTCATAAAACATTTTGATATGGTGTGCGGAGGCCAAGGTAATAATTAAACTTAGCTCCTAATTGTGGAGTAGGGCTAGTATCTATTTGTTTGCACACATTAGTCCGTGTGTCATTTCACTAAGAAAAGAGCTGCAGGAACAAAACAGAAGTTGTTGAGATAATACCTGTTATCAGATATAAGATTGCAATGTAAACAGAATCAATACTTATTTTTAAAAATAGCCGTGAAATCAGAAGAGGCCGTGACAAAAGCACTTTAGGGTTGCATAATTATGAAACTATAGTAGTTAGTAAAAGCCGCAACTCGTGCTATATTTGGAATAGAACACTTATAATATAAAACACTTAAAGTATAACACCTAAAGAGTCCTGTATTGAGCTATTTTAATTGATTTTGTTTTATCTGGTTGCTGCAAACAGCTGATAAATAATATATTTTGCCGATAAACAAGATGCACAATGGGGGCAGAATCATTTTGCCTGGTCTGTCAGTGTCATGACATTCGATGATGTGTTCTTCCAAAGCCAAATTGCTTAGTTTGCTTTGCTGTAGTAGACATGAATGAATGGATGTAACCTCAAATGTAGTCCAAGAATGAATTAAATGTCCTTCGTTTCTGCGTTTATTACATGGTATAAAGTTGTTTCTACCTGTATGTAAATATAAACACTGACACCCGCTTTCTTGACTATTTAAACATTCGAAGACCGGAATTCTTTTTTTTTTTTTTATCAGCCATTGCTTTTTAAAATATCTTGATTGTGCTAAACATATTTGTCTGCCTACTAAAGGAAACACATGACTAGGGACCGTCTTTGGGAGAATTAAAAATCATTAACCATAACAATTCAAGTGAGAAGAGGATTCTATTTTTTGGTTTCTGTATGGCCTGTCAAAGACGAGAAAGTTGTGCTTCTCAGCCAAAGCCTGCAGTTCCTTGTTGAAGGCCGCGGTGTAGTCCTTTAGGATGTCGACGTGGGTCTTCAGCAGGCAGATGCTCGGACCCAGAGAGCCTGCCAACGCAAGAAGCACCCTTTCTGACCCACTCACTTTTTTAATAAAATTAAAAGTATACTTGCGGGCATTTTGAACATTTTTAGATTTGCAACATAGAAAATGAAACTGATGGTGAACCTATAAGTCTATTAATTTTCATCTTATGTCTTTGTGTGGCCCTTCACGGTTTAGCATTCAACATAAAGATTTGTAGAAACATTTCTTTTTATTTTATTTTTGTTACAAATGGATACAAACACACGGGATACAGATATGCAAACAGTGAGTGCCGACCATGCGGTCAAGCATTAAATTGTACCTCATGGCAGAAGAAGCACTAATAAATACACACATGCAACAGTGACATATATCTATCATACAGAATGCACAGAAAGACCAAAAAAAAACGTCTTATTTTTTAGATTAGAACTTTTGAAAGAAGTGAGAGAGAAAAAGAGCAAAGGGAGAGAGAGAGACATTTTTCCGACCTGTGACGAGCTCATCGAGACCTTTGAGGGGCGTGAGATCAGTTCAAGAAAAAAGTTCAGTCTTCGCTTAAAAGGGCAGCGAGCGGTGTGCGTGTGTTTACACGTGGCCAGGGAGGCGGGACAACATGCCTCAGTCTGTGGCTCTCACACAGCCTTGCGGTGGTACTCCGGGGGTGCAACCTCGTAGTCCGAGGCATTGAAGAGGGTGGAGGAATTCTTGACCAGGTACCTGAAGAAGAAGAAGAAGAAGAAGAAGTAGAACAGACTGACAGGGTAGATCGTCATGGAGACCGCTACTGCAACCGTCACCTCTGCAGGTAGAGCACAGCAACAGGACATTAAACGCGACTCTGAAGCTGTGATACATGTTTCATCCAGAGAGCGTAACCCAGCTTCCTCATGTCTGGATCAGCACTTTCTCAAGGCGATTCTTCATCATCGTATCCACAGGCCCTTTAACCAGACAGCCAGGAGCAGCATGTCTTACATCAGCAATAAAGATGTTGTTTGCAGCCTGACACTCACACTCAGTTAACCAGGATCCCTGTAAATGGTTGTCATGGCTTCTGCAGCTCACTGGATCATTTACAGCAAGAATAATGCTGGTTACAACTCAACTACTCTGCAGTGTGTCAAAGACTGGCAAGTCAAAATTCAGGCCATGCAAAAATGTCACACTGACGTCAAGTCAACATAAATAAGTCTGCTGTGCTGTGTGGAAAGGGACGGTGTGTTTTAGATTTCCATCATCAATTTAGAAACCTCGGGCCTCATTCATGCACCGCGTGTGCAACCAAACATCAGATCCACCTGTCTTACACGCTATTGTACCGTCAGTGTCAGGACATTCATTTCATGACTTGTTTTGAGGATTTGAAACAACAGACTCGGCCCAAACGGGACATTGCCTCTCCGGTGAAGTCGTGGGAGCTCAACATACTTGAGGAAGTCTTGGAGGTAACTGAGTAGCAAAGCCAGACTCTTCTCATCCAGTGGAGTGTAGGCCAGCATGGCTCCGATACGAACTGTTGGGGATAGCAAAACATGTAAGGAAAAAGCCAAAGTAACGGCAGGATGAATGATTCAGGACAGATTTCTTTTAAAGTTCTGTAAAAAAACACCTTCACAAAAGAAAGGCTTGTACAGCAAACTACTGGCATGCAGGGAATTTCTTATTTAGAGTTCAGGAGGGGCAACATGGTTGAATTAGCGCGCATTTTACATTGCAAAGTGGCAATTATTATTATTATACAATAGGTTTTATGGAAATTATATTGGAAAAACTACAAAAATAACAAAGGAGGAATGTGTTCAGTAAAATAAACACCTTCATGTTGAAGGTACTCGTTCGTAATTAATGAAGGCATCTTGCATGGACGTTTAAACTGGTAAATGTGATTAGACTGGACTCTGCGATGCGTTTATCCGCAGCAGCAAATCGTTCTATGACTTATCTTAAGAAACAAGCCGAGTCCACTCCCTGCAAAGTCAGATTTTACCTCTGAAATCATCACCGCCATGTGGAACAACTGCAGGGGGGGGGGGGGGGGGGTCTTACAACAATCAGCCATAACACGACGACTTCCGTCAAGGTAAGAGAATCAAACTGATTTTCTCATTATAGTGGCACCTGATAGTAGGTGGGACGTATTCGGCAGCAAATGAATATTTTGTTCTCAAAGTCGCTGTTAGAAGCAGCAACACTTGGCGAGGGTAAGGATTTGGGGCAAAAGTGACGCCGCTTGAAGTCAGAGCGTCTCCGAAGCTCCAGGTCCTTTGGAGCGTTCCCAGTCTGCAGGGGTCGGTCCCGATCAAAAGTGGTCCAATGGAGGAAAAGCAGTGAAGCGGTGGCAGGGTCACGGGCAGCGAAGGTCCAATGCAGCAGATGAGCTACTGTAGCTTCAACGTCTGGAGAAGGTGAGGCAGAGGCCTCACCTCACAACTCCAAGCACTTACAGGACTTCAAGGTTCTGCATCTAACGTCTTGGTGCCGGATATCCCAGCACACCTTCAGCGGTCCAGGGGAAGTCCCTGCATCGAAGGGTCGGAGCTGGATTGAGCTATTAAACGGGCTGGTCATACTTTGCCACACAGAAAAGACTAATTAGCTGCTGACGGATATTTTTTCACGTTGTGCTGCATGAATTGAAGCTGCAGGGGTTTAATTTCTGAAAGCACAAGGTGTTGGATTCATTTGCTACTTTTATTGTGTAAAAAGCCGATTCAACAAAATAATGGACTCTAAAAGCGATCTCCTGATCGCTCACAGTTTTACTTAAAATGCGAAATGGAAGTCCTAAACATACAGAAACATGATACGTCACCAACAGAAAGTGATTATAACCGAGGATGGAGCAGAGATATCGATAATTCCACCATCACGACATAAAATGTTCTGCAGGGAATATTTCAGGACACAAAACACAACATTCAGCTTCATGAGAGGACTATTCCAAAGATCTAATACTTTTTAAAAGTACAGATCAAAGCGCTGCTTCCGTGTGTGTGTGAGCTACACGAACACTGATCACCAGATTTTAACATCGCTATGCTTCAGGGCGTCCTACCAAACAGCCGTAGTAGGTGTGGAGCTCCGTACACCTGAGACATCGGCGTCTCGGGGTGTTCAGCCAGGACCTCGGCGTACTGCGGCCTCTCAAACTTGTAAAGCAGCTGCGTTCCCAGCATCACGCTGAAGTACTCCCGAATCCCTGCCACCACTTCGTTTACTGCGTACTCTCTGTGGATGGAGGGAGGAAGGGTCATGTCATCTTCACACCATTTAAAGGACGTTATTTACGACCGATTCTTATTCTTACCTATTGTCCGAGTTTCCTTTTGATTTCTTGTAGTTTGCATAATCCTCCAACACAGTCTCCACGTTCTTCTTAGCAGGCAGGTGAAACAACTGGAAGCGACGGAAAGCGGCAGAGAACGCACGATGATTCTGTGTTTGAACACTTTCACGTGGCGCTTGCTGCGGCGCCAACCGCTCTGACCTCCACTGGGCCTCGCCTGGGAGGTAAATCTACACCTGTTGAGGCTGTGTGTGTGTGTGTGTGTGGGGGGGGGGGGGGGTTTCACCTGCTTCTGTCGGGTGATGAGGTCCCAGTCATCCACCAGCCAGGGCTTCAGCTCCTCCGGGATCTTCACCTTCACCTCCACACGGTTGGTGAACATGTCCTCCTGGACACGTACATATGTTCACCTTTTTAATTGGACTGTAGATTGTCACTTTACATGCATTATCCTATTAAGCTTCTGTATATTATAATCTTTGTCTTGTCTTGTGTTGAACATCAAGTATTTTTCAGGGACTATATTTTAACATAAAAGCATTTATCAAGCCCTGCCTATCTAAGGTTTTTAGATACAGTAGGAGGTAAACCCTCACAAGTTAGACACATTTGCAGGATTGTTAAACCCACTCTCATCTGGATGAGAAAGACATTTCACTTCCTGTTTTCAACCATTTCGTGTTTGACCGATACTCTTTAAGATCACCACCAAGTTTCCCCCGATTCTAATATGAGTGGAGAATCAAATTAGCCTTTAGCTCTGACTGTTTGTCTCTCGGTGTTAAAAATTTCAGAGAGTATTTATGAAGCCAAAAAAAAATTAAAAGCACAGCATTGCTGTGAGCTCGTTTTGGCTTAGTGTCAAAATAAAACGGTGAACAAACCAGAGGAAATCAAGGAAAACTAATCGAACCACCTATGAAGGGTAAATCAGGCGTTATGTAACTCGGACTAGACACTTAAATCACAATTGGTTGCAAGACGTGCCAATGAAAGGAAAGAACCGTCGTGGGGATGTTATCTTTCGTTGACATCTTGTGTTTGAGTCCAGCTCATGCTTCCATCGTTCTGCCTGCATTGAGCCAAAATGTTCCGATGCGTGCCTTAAGCCGTGGGCCTTCACACGATTTTATTATGTTCGCATAATGATAATAAAGTATCTTGAATCTTGAATCTTGAAATGATTCATGTTGTTTTCTCTCTGAGGAAAACCAAATCAGCTACTTCACCGGAACACTAGAAAGAATTTAGCGGCTCTTAGCAATCGCCTGGAAAGAACCTCACTATTATTATATTATATAATAATACAATCAGCTTGAATCTTTCTGGGAGGATTATACATAAAAGACAAGTGAGAAAAGTGAATCCTTAAAACAACCATGGTAGATGTCCTGCTGTGCACTGAAGTAATTCTGTGGGGGTGTTTTCAGGGGCTACATACACTCTCCACGGTGGGGTCAACCCGGGCCCTCTTCTTCCGTGGTCCCTGGGGCATTTCTCCGCTGCTTGAACCTTCTCCCGGCCCTGGGGCTAAACAAGACGTTTATGTAGAAATAAAGGGAAGTAGCGTTAAAAGCATTTCTGGCATGTGATCAATCAAAGCCTCTTCAGGGCCCCTAAAGAAGGTACCGGTAGTACTTATAGGCACAATAGATGAGCACTTAAATTATTTAACATCATAAAGCACAAGTTAGATATATGTATGCAAACTTCTCCAAGAGGATAGCAACGCTGTGACAAAACTCACACAGTTCATCATTAACGTGGGGAGGACCAAAACAACAAGCACGGTTTTAATTGTGAATCTACGTTCTGCATCTTGAGCTTGTTTCTTTCTTCTATTTTTTTTGGGGGGGGGGGGGGGGGGGGGAACGACACAAATCCTTATGCAGAGAGTGTCAGTGTTCTGAACCGGCGGCAGCGATGTAACGGATCTGTACATTTGAGGACGAGAGCAGTGAACATCTGTGTTTGGTTGCGCCTGAAAACAATTGGTGTGGAATGAGATGCCATGGTGTGTTCAGGGGGAAAACAAACTGTGGGAGAATGCAGCGCATTGCATAGATTCTTCTCTTCAATTAAAAATAAGGAGTGACTCTATTATTAGTTTTGTTTGGTGAGTCTTATTTCACTGAAAGTAAACTCGGATCCATTTATAATTCGATACTTTCCTATCAGTGTGGGCTTGAGAAAGTTTGAGAAAGCCGGCGTTTGCTGTCCAGAAACATTTTACTCACTCTTCTGCTTTGCCTTTTTCAATTTCCTAGGACAGAAAAAAAAACATTACAAGTAACAATGAGATAAAATACGCATGCATACATTTATTACTCCAATCAAAATGTAGAATTAAGCCAGTTCAATATTATGTGCTTACAATATATTGCTTTATTAGAGGTGGGGAAAACAAAGCAGGCACTTACAGATCAACATTTTTCTGCTGCACGGCAGCAATCTTCTTGCTTGGTGCTAAACCCCTCATCTTTCCCTCAACATAATGGTCCCTGGTTGAAGAAATAAATAGTCATCATTAACAGCGTGAAGCGAAATCCTTCGGTTGTCTCTTTTTTTTAATCCTCCTCCTCCTCACTTCATTTGTTGTGGAGGATTAAAAAAAAAAGAGAAGCGAAGGATTTAACGCCGGGGAGTTGTTTCTTTTTTTAAAACAATAAAAGCTTCCTTTTTGCCTCTGCGTGCACAAAAATGGGAAAACTCACTGATTGGCCTTTTGAAGCTCTTTTTGTTTCGCAAGGTTGCTGTCCACATATTTGAGAACTCTGCTTTCAGGAACCCATTCATCCCAGCTGCAAGAGAACACAACACAACTGCGTCCATAAAAATCTAATGAATTATTCAGCAGACACACAAAACAGACAATGAAGCGCTCGCTGTGGAACAGAGTATCTAAGCTGCTCACTTTTTGTTCCATCCGCTGTAATGAATGAAGTATTTGATCTGCTTATCCTTTATGTTGATCTTTACACACTGTGAAGGAAGACAAGATCCGCGTCAGCTGAAAACCCACATAAAAACGCCACATGCATTATTTTTGTGTTGAACACAAACCTTTGCCTCATAGAGCAATGGCCCATGAAAGCACAGGACTCGTTCACCTGCGAAGCGGAAAGCAAGTGTGAGAGACGACGACAACAACAACAACACACAAAGTGAACACAAAGTGAACACAAGCTCTCCGGGGCTAACACCCCGTTAGTCTACCGAGGGAATGAAGGCTTTCAGCGGCTCCTCGGCGCAGTACACAAGCTAGCTCACAGTTAGCCAAAAGGCAGTAAACAAGCTAGCTCGCCATTAGCCAAAAGGCAGTAAACAAGCTAGCTCACCATTAGCCAAAAGGCAGTAAACAAGCTAGCTCGCCATTAGCCAAAAGGCAGTAAACAAGCTAGCTCACCATTAGCCAAAAGGCAGTAAACAAGCTAGCTCACCGTTAGCCAAAAGGCTTGTTTACTGCTAGCTCACTAGCAGGGAATGAAGGCTTTCAGGGGCTCCTCGGCGCAGTAAGCAAGCTAGCTCACCGGTGAGCTAGCTTGCTTACTGCTAACTTGTTTACTGCTAGCTCACTAGCAGGGAATGAAGGCTTTCAGCGGCTTCTCGGCGCAGTAAACAAGGCTAGCTCACCGGTGAGCTAGCTTGTTTACTGCTAGCTCACTAGCAGGGAATGAAGGCTTTCAGCGGCTCCTCGGCGCTGTAAACAAGGCTAGCTCACCGTTAGCCTTTTGGCTAACGTGGGTTTTACGCATTCGCGCATCGTAACCTTTCACCTACGTCACCAGGGTGTGTTATAAATGTATTCCCCACGTGAATAAGCATTTAATAAAGACCCTGCGCGTCCGTCTCCCTCCTTCCAGCGCACTATCGTCCTGCCTCAGCCGCAGCAGCTACAACAACAAACCCGCCCCCTTCCTCCCAGACGCTAACGCGCTTCATCAGACTTATTTTCTCTACCGACCTTCTTGAAATTTAGGCTTAGGGTCCTGTTTTGGCGCCATTCACAGACTCAGCTGGTCGGATCTCTGAATGATCGAGTTCACGCATTGCCAGAGTCCATTTCTTCCAGACACGAACACCTCCGACATTTGAGCCCGAGCGAAGGAGAAGCCGAGAATGGCCTGCCTTGCCCCTCGGTCACCTGACCACCAGGAAGCCTGGGCGCTGTGGTGCGTTCACGGGTTCGTACCGAAGGTCGGAAAGCAATGTTGTTAATTAAAACGCCTACATTTATTACGTTTTTTTTTCCGCACAGATTATATATATTTTTGTCTTCAGGGGCGCTTTCAATATTTGCTGAAATTAGATTTGCAAAAAGTTTATAAATTATGTTTCAAATATAATTTAATCACATAATTCTACGTGCTAACTCGTCCAGAATGATATTGAATAAAGTTTTACAAAATATAGTTTGTAGTTCTTTGTTTCAATGAAAGTTGGAAGCAGTTGTTGAACTCAGCTGTGCATAAGGGTTCTTGGCAAAATATTTATTTCAATATACTATTTATCATCTGTTTAAATTGCTCAGTACAATAGATTTTAATTTTTCAAGACCAAATGCATCTTTAAATGACAACTGTAGTCTCCAAATCATAAGAGCACACATTTACAAATCAGATGCTGCTGAAACCCTGCTCCAACCTTCCTTATTTTAGATATATATTAAAAATACATAAGGTATCTATGCTCAAACTTCAACACGTTCACCTCTACTGACCCAAAATACAAAAAAACAGATGTGGCTCAAAACCATAGACATGAGACAGAGAAATGTTGGGAGGCCGTTTGATAGAGGGATGAAACGTGTATATTTACAGGCCTTTGGTTCAGTGGTATGTCTGGAGGAGGAAGAATGAAGATGACGTGAAAAGAACACCCTACCTACAGTGAAGCGTGGCGGAAGCTCAGCGATGGACTGCATTTAGGAGTTGAGATGGATTCCAATATCAGGAAATCCTGGAAGAACACGACTCGCCATATGTGAGGAAGATGATTGTGCTGAACTCGTTATTCCAACAGGACATTGGTTCCTAACATGCTGCAGAGTTTACAGTGTGTGAATGACAAATGTCCTTTTCATCACTGAATATTGAGACATATTGTCCACTCGGCCCTTGTTTCAACATCCTCAAGGCGCTGTCTGTTTGAGCTACTTCTGTCATGCATTGGTGGGAAAATATACTTTCATTTGATTATCTTGTCGTTTTTACCTGCTAAACTAACTGATGAAGCTGAAAACACAGATTCTGGCCAC
Organism: Brachionichthys hirsutus; assembly: GCF_040956055.1. Taxonomy (NCBI): domain Eukaryota; kingdom Metazoa; phylum Chordata; class Actinopteri; order Lophiiformes; family Brachionichthyidae; genus Brachionichthys; species Brachionichthys hirsutus. Next base: position 12,537,573 of record NC_090897.1, on the reverse strand, counting down.
AGGAGCCAGAACCCCAACGCAAGCTGGCAGACATCCAGCGGGGAAATACTTTCCCTTCCTGAATTTGTTAAGGTTAACAGCAAACCATTATTTAGAGAATTTAACCCGAAACGTCATTAAATTCACATTCACACAATTTTGGCTATTAGATTTTAACAATTAAGTGTTGGGTGAGAATTCCTGCAGAAAGCCTGGTATTTATGTAAATGACATTCGGCCCTGCAGTGGTTTTCCTTTATAAATCCACTGAGCACTCAGACAGGCTTTCTGTTTAGCCCTGTTTATATCAGTGCCATGTCTGTTTTGTTTAATCTCCATCGGCTTGATAGATCTGAATGTCATGGTCCTCTCGGATGTCCAGCCGAACCGAACCTTTCGTCCAGTTTCAGCGTTTTTAACCAGCAGCTGGCACGAGAGACCTTCTAATAAATGAATAAGGACATGCCATCTTTCTTAGCTCTATGACGTTACAAGAGCAGATAAAAGTCCCTGCATTCCAAATGTTTCCAGATTCAACAGCATCTTTTTTTTTTTAACTCACTCCGGATGCTGCCAGGCAGACGGAAAAAAGGTTGACATTTTTGTGGAGTCACGACACCGAAATGTCTCATCATTATCTGGGCCACAGCTTTTGGGTCACACGTTTCTCATGAACTCCAACCAGAGCAAGTCGTAGCTGCATCCTGATATTATTTGTGGCCCATCAAATGATCATTTCTCCCATGAATTCCTCTCCGTGTCGGTAGAGCAGACACCACAGGTATTCTGAAAGCGCTGCCTCAGAATCTCTGCTGAATCGAGCGACATTTTAAGATCCAAAAAACGAATGCCATTTCCCCCCCAAGTTTAGCCATTTTAGGACAAACTAAGTAAAGATCAAGTGGGAATGCCAAACCTCGGTATTAAAATAAAGGCTATGGTTTCAATCTGATGTGAAACTCAAACCCACCAGCTGTGCACTATCATCCCCAGCAGACACACCGCACCGCCATCCTGAGATACCCTTCCAAGAACAATAAACAGCTTTTCCGTCCATCAAGAAATGTTTATCTGTCAAGTTCAAATGGAAGATGAATCGACGCTTCATGGAGGTATCCAATATATATTCATGACTGCGTGAGAAAAGGAAGAAATGGTCATTAAAAATAATTTAAATGGCAGAAAAACTCAAAGGAGGCCGTACTATTGAACTCAAGGCATTTTAAGCTCTCAAATAAAGCATGCAAGAAGCCCATGACCTTTTGTGAATGACTTCCTGACTTGTTTAAAAGCTGCTGGCAGAAGTGTTGCACGTAAACCGCATCCTCGCCCTAGTGTCGTAAATAAGGGTCAACAAATTCAGTGAGTTTTGGCAATACACGTTTTTTTAAATTGCTTTAATTTTATTTATTATTTTTTATAATCACATAATATCAACAAACACAGAGACATGTTTCGGCACCTATGCGTGAATGATCATCTTTTAGGCTCATACAGAATCAATAGAAGACAATCAAATAAAGATAAAGAAGAAAAAAATAAAATAAACCAATAGTAAATGATAATTCTAATGTTTGCCTCCAATAGTTGAACAATATTCTATTCTATAAATATTGTTGAAATAAAACAAATATTTTTTTGTTTGTGGTTAGAGTTAAGGAGTCTTTGAATGAGTTTAAATCGGGTTAGGGTTAGGGTTAGGGTTAGAGATCAGACACACAAACATTATTTTAGGTTAATCACTACTGCATGAAACAGCAGGAGTTATATTTAAACTCAGTTGTAAGACCTTTCTCTAGAATCAAATGTTTGACCCTCCTTGCTGTCCTCGGTAGTTTCAGATCATACATTTAATATTAACGTTAAGTTGCAGTGGTGGACACTGAACCCATTTGCTGTGCACTTCAATCGGCCTCATCCGCAGGACGCGCTACGGCCGACTGCTGAGACTGCACGGCTCTAAAAACCAAATGTACATTTTACAGAGTGAACGTTATAACACAGATATCAACAATAAACAAGAGAGTATAGGTGACGAACACACATGCTGACAATCCATATATTACATTTACTGTGCTCCACGGCCTGCTGCAGAACAACCACCGATGATCAATGGAGCAGAGATCAATGCTGCGTGTAAGCTGCAGCCCAAGTCCAGGTCATCCATCCCACTCCAGGTCAGTCCACAGGCAGCATGAAGAAGGAAAACTAACCTCGTGTGGCTACTTTTGATTTCACTGTGACATTAAAAGATCTGCGCGCATTTACAGAAATGTGCGTTTCGTCTCCAACATGCCCAGAAACACTTTCCATAACGCGTTTGGACGTCACATTTGCATCAGCGGTTCTCTTCTTAACGCTCCTCAGCCGTCATCCGTCCTTCAACCGTTCCAGCTGGGACGAAGCACGCCTTCAAGTCGTTCGCTGCGGCGCGTAATTACGCACGCGTTCGCAAGCTGCAGACTCCTCGTGGCTCGGAACAAAGCAGCTCTACGCGTAATATGTCTGATATATGCGTGGAGCCTTAACCAATGCAACAATCGATCACTGACAGAAACAAGCCACAGAGCGCACGAGCGTCTCACGACGCGACGCGCACCTGTTGTTTGTCCACATTGCGCTTTGCTTTGGCGCGTCTCCTCTCATCCGATGCTGCGTCTTGGCTCTCGCTTGATCCTCGGAAGCCCACTACCCTCTGCGAACCAGCGCTTTCAGCTTGTTCCTGAACTCCGGCCTCATGAGGCAGTAAATCACCGGGTTCAAGCAGCTGTTTGCGTGCGCCAGGCACACGGTCACCGGGAACGCGTACGTGTGCACCACGTAGTACGCGTTGTCCCAGTTGGCCGCGTTCAGCTTGACCAGAACGCTCCACAGGGTGATGGCGTGGTTCGGCATCCAGCACAGGAAGAAGGACAGAACCACGATGGTGATCGATCTGGTGACCCGGGACCTCCGTTTGGGGTTGCTCGTTTTCATGCTCCGCTTGCGGATGACGCGCAGCAGCATCGCGTAGCTGATGGACACGACGGACATCGGCAGGACGAAGCCCACGAGTATCTTCTGGATGTGGTAAAGCGCCAGCCAGTACTGCCCGCCGGGGAACCGCAGCAGGCAGAGCTTTTCTCCCGTCACGTCGCTGACAGTTGAGAAGATCGGCGTTGGCGCGGTCGCCAGAGTCGCCAGAGTCCAGATCATTACGCACGTCCATTTGGCGGAGCACGACTTCTTCTTACGCGCGGATCTGTTCCTCAGCGCCGAAGCCACGGACCGGTAGCGGCTCACGCTCATGGCGGTGAGGAAGAAGACGCTGGCGTACATGTTCATCACGGTGACCGACAGGACGATCTTGCACATGGCGTCTCCGAACGGCCAGCTGAAGTCCAGCGCGGTGTCCACGGCCCAGAAGGGCAGGGTGAGGACGAACTGCAGGTCCGTCACCGCCAGGTTGATGATGAAGAGGTTCAGTCTGGACTTGGCGCGCTCCTGTTTGACCCTGATGAAGAGGAGGACCAGCAGGTTGCCGATCAGACCCGCGGCGCAGACCGCAGAGTAGACCGCGCAGACGAGGACTCTGAGGAAGGGGCTCCCGTCCGCCGCCACGTCCATGTCGAACAGGGAACTGTTCCAACACGCGCTCTGGTTGTCTGCGCTCATGATTCCATCCTCCCGGAGACGCGCCGTAACGATGGAAGGAAGCGCGTCCAAACCCAGCCGGATGTTAGGATGTCATCGCTCCAAGGCGCAAACCCAAGTCCAGACTGAACCCCCTCCTCTTCTCATCCAGCATCACTGCTGTGTGTGTGTGTGCGTGTGTGTGCGTGTGTGCGCGTGATCTATGCGTAATGGTGCGTCTTCCGGGGAAGACGTTTTTCCCCGTCCCTTCGAGTCTACAATAAACATTTAACCGCGTCCATATGCTTCTTTAAAATCACAAACGGAATAAGAGTCGAGAAGAAACCAAATCGCGCTCGGAACATAGCAGCGAGTCCATCGAAACGTCTCTGGCGCCGCCCAGTGGTCAAACCCACGCATGTTAGGCCTGCGGAGTTCAATGAGCGACAACGCGCAGGTTTCAGAATGCGCTTTTATTACACCGAAACTTTTTCTACATAAACAGGTAACATTCAATAAGTAAACAATTTCTTCCAATGCACGGTAATAAATATTTTTTTCACTTCGTATATTTGTACAAACTGAAAACTGTACACCGTCTCCCCCGCCCTCCCTGAAAAGCCTTTGTTGTTGTTGTTGTTGTTCTCAGATTGGAGCCGTGAAACAGAACCTGTGAATGTTTTAAGGCAGTGAGTGCAGACGTTGACTTGAGTGTGACTTTGAAATCATTTCACTTGTTTAAGACTCTTTATTGGCCACAGTCCTTATATATATATATATATATATATATATATATATTTAACATAATAGTACAGCTTTCATTTTCTAAAAAATATATAAATTAATTTATTCTCTCGCTCTGAATGGACACACAAAAGCAGACAGACCGACATCAAATACTCCTGTTTGGATCTGAGCGTTCAGTTTTCCACACAGATACACAAATACACACATTGTTCACTTTTCCGTTCCGTCTCGACGCGACCGAGTCGAGCTTAAGAGCGACGAGGAAACGCGGGCGGACGTTCAGATTTGATCTTTGCAGATGCTGGTTTAGGTCCGGTTCTTCAGCAGCTGGTTTTTGGTCTGGTTCTACAGCAGCAAGTCCAAATCATCCAACACAAGAGAGTTGCTGAACCCGGTGAAGCACAGCCCTGTGCTTTATTATCCCTTTTACATCAAAAGCCAATCTGCTAGAGTGAAAATGAAGCTTCATTTTGACTGCATCTCCTCGGAAGAATGGAGATGAGAGAACTCGAGGAGAGAGAGTATCCCATATAGATTACTTCAAAACGGCCTGCTCTCCTAACTTGCCGTGCACGCGCCTGGAGTCTGCTGCATGAAAATAAAATAAAAAGAATAGTTCAAATAAATACAATCCAGATCAATGCATACTGGAGGTCAATATTCAAACCAAAAGGATAGAAAGCAAACAGAACAGAAGGTCCGGGTAACACTTCATAACACAACCAGTGCCTCAGTAATGTTTGCACAAGTCCGTCTTTGTTGCTCACTATTAAGGACTGATTGGGTCTCTGCTGGTTAACGGGATTAAGCAGCGTCTCTTACTTGATGCGTTAAAGTTCTGTGAACACAGTTCAGCTCAGGAGAACCCTCGGTTTTATTCTGGGACCGAGCACTTGGAACTAAATCCAGTAGGATATTTTTTTAAAGTGGTCCATTTATCTCAACGGTCATTTTTCTCTCCTCACAAAAGTTTTCTGGAAAATTCATCAAACTTGAATGCACTTGAGATGAGACTGAGACGAATGAAAAAAGCAATCCATGCTGCAGAGGTTTCAAAAGGATGGGGGGGGGGGGGGGGGGGGGGGGTTAGGCCACATTTGGAAGTTTTGAAACAAACATTTTGGAGGAGCAGACGTGAGGGTTCAACTTCTGGGGACCGTGAATGCGAACCTTAGTAAATGTTATTTATTCTAGTTAATTTATAGTTTACATTTTGATTATCTGCACCATAAAAACAGGTTCGTATTTGTATCTGTGCCACTGGCGAGTTTGATGGCACGCAGCATTTAGGACGCAACGTTCATTTGAAAAGCAATGGACTAATATATTCTTATTAGTAATACACTTTATTTTCATTATTATAATATATGAATATATTGTTTTTGTGCATTACTTTAGCTCATTATTTGCTCACTTACATACCTGTCTCAGATTATGTTTCGTTCTGTTAAAAAAAAAAAAAAAGTTAAAAATAAATAAATAAAAAAAGCAATGGACAATCCATTACGTCATCAATTCTTAGTAGTGAGCGACAAGAAGGCAGAGTCACGGCTATTGGTTAAGCAGGATGTTTGTGCTCTCGATAAAAATGTGTGTCAGCTCACCAAAAAATACGCACACGTGTATTTTCACAACCAAACAGACGGTACCTTTTTCAAGAAACAATAGAACGAATAATAAAATGCATATTAAATAAAACCGGAACTCAACAGCTCCCGACTCTCGTCTGCTCACCGATGGAAATCTATTAAAAAAATATATAATATCTAGAAATAAGAACACAAAATAAATAAAATACTGCACAACACAGGAAAAAAACATTAACTCGTTGTGGAAGTCAGTTTGAGAGCCGGGATCGGTTCGCAAATAAGAACGTGGGGGGGGGGGGAGGGAGGGGGGGGGGTCATTTTAAGTTGATCTCCCACTCAGCTGCTGAAGGACAGGATAGGAGATGTCAGGCGATGGGGGTTTGCTGCCGGAATTGATGATCTAATTGTGGTGAGGATAATGAGGCTGCCTGGGTCGGACATCTGGAGGTGGAACATCCAGGAGAGTCTGATGACAGAGGATTATGGGAACGTTTCAAAGACAAGTGGTCAAACTGGACAGCACTGGTCATGTGACCAGTCTAGAGAGAATCTAGAGAGTCATTTTGATCTGGATGACAGACGCTCTCGTTTGGGCACGTCGTACTCCGGCCAGCTCGTCGAGTTTGAAGATACAGGGTCATGTATTTTGTATTTTTCAACCAGCTGCCTTTGTGACGGTCGAGATCTCCCTCCTTTCACTGCGGCGCCGAACAGGCGTAGAACGTCAACGAGTATCATTCATCGGCAGAGACGGGACAAAAATATTCTGTGTCCACATTTAAGACATTCTTTTGGAAAAACTTGGACCGCGCTGTGAAGCAAGAACACAAACAGGCACTAGATGAAAGTCGGTCGCCTCTTCAGAAGCTACAACTGCTACAACGGCGTGACTTTCATCAGACGTCCTTTTTTAACAGTCAAGCAGAAAATGATGAAAATGAGAGCACGGTAAAAAAAAAGAGGAGCCTAACCATCAGTCGGCCAAAGAAGAGGACGCCGCCCGGGAACGCCGCGGCGCCCAAATCCAACTGCACTCTTGTTAATGAGCTCTTTTTCATAAGTACCACAACGATGTTTTTGGCATTGCGCAAAAGTAAAAGCTAAAAAGACTCTTCCAGCTGAAACCTCTTACCGGTAATTGGCAAATGTAACGAGTCTAAAATATTCCATTTCTAAGTGCTTCACGTCGACAGTCTTTGCAAAGACCTGGAAATCAAGGCGTAAAAACGGAAAACCAGAAATGGCTAATTTCCACGGAAACACTCCCCACAGCATTAACCTGGAGGTCAAAGGGAATGTAATGTGTAAATGTGTGTACATATACACACATATATATATATATAACGGTTTAAATATCATACATAACTTAAAAGCATAATAAAATTATTATCACGTAAATAAACTGTAAATTCAGTGTCTTAGTTCTTGTCATTTAAAATAACACATGAAGAGTTTGAAGATGAGTCCGAGCAGGTGATTAAGGTAACCAGAGAAACCGAAGTTCACACAGAGGAAATGAAAGCGGAAAAGATGTGAGCAGGAAAGAGCTAAAAGAGAAGGAAAAGAGCCCCACAATGCACCTAGAGTCCTAAATCAAGCACAAGCCTCCGGGCGTCCACGCAGCTCACCGGACTGAAAACGTTCAGATTTAACATACAAAAGTAAAAGAGGAAAATATATTTTCTTCTCTGTACACGCTGCCGCTCATCATATTTGTATAAAAGAGCCTTCCTCCTCCGTGGTCTCGCTCAAGTAGCGTCTTTGCCGTTTGTGCCGAGTCGGCGCCGCTGCAGCAGGAATGTGGGTTCGCATGCTGGACAGGTTTCTAGCAACACGACGTCCACAGACGCCTCGGTACTGTTCTCAGGTCAGTCTGGTGAAGGGAACGGTCATCATGTTGGTGCTACCTCTCAAGGCAGTCTCGTCTCCATGACTCCACAAGTGTTCGGAGTTTAATGACTTCGGGGGGGGGGGGTCAGTCAAAGTTTCTGGATCAAAACTTACCCTGCAGTCAAAAAGCTTCTTCCTGGATCGCAGCTGGACCCAAATTGTAGTCTCGACTCTTCTCGAGTCAGTCCAATGATATGACGTCAGCTATCCCGCCATAAATAGCCGCCACCGCCGCTTCGGCGCTGCCCCGGCCGGCCACCACCCCGGGGTGTGCGTGTGAGGAGTGTGAGCCCGAATGCGTAGACGAGTGTGTGGAGTGAGTGTCGCGGAGGCTGCCGGAGGACACCAGGCTGCTGGCGCTGCCCGAGTTGCTCGCCCCGTTGGTCGGCATGCTCAGCGAAGCGGCCGGGGAGGCTCCCGGTTGGTCGAGGAACAGCTGGGAGGAGGAGGAGGTGGTGGTGGTGGCGTTGTAGGGCAGGAAGCGGTTGAGAAGCAGCTCGTGGTCGTCCGAGGCGGCGGCCGCTGCTGCCATCACCATGTTGTAATGCTGCACCGCAGAAAGGGAAGAGCAGGAAGCTCAAATCTCTCGCATGTCAAAAACAATGTTTCCCATATAAAGTAAATGAAAACAATTTCATCCGTTCCGGCGTCTAAAAACATTCAAATCAACAGCAGTAACAATGGATTTATTTTTCTGTTTTTTTAAACACAACACGGGAGATGTGCAGGAGTCGAGTACGGGAGGTGGTGAATGCCTGAACTGAACGAGTGAAGCGCGCTCGGAGCGCTCGGACTTTCAGCGCCAGAATCTGGAAGCTGCTCGTATCTCAGATTTAAGCCCGTGTCTCAAAGCAAAAATGTTGCTCGCAGGCTGCCTCTATCTCGGAAACACTCGTCGAGGTATTTGTGGTCTTACATGGACACTTCAGTTGGTCACTTGTTTTTCCCTGCCGTCCAACCACTATATAAATGGAATAAAGTCACCCCTGGACATTGGTGTAATCCACCACAGTGGGCTCAGCACTAAATATACACAATCACCTGTAGTGGCATCCAGCTGTGCAGCTGGTTCTGGTTTCTCTTTACTGCTGAGCAGAATTAGGAAAATGACATTTACCGATTGAGTCTCATCTTTCTGGGAGAAATTGCAGACCCTCGCCTCCAATAGACTATTCGATCTTGTGAGACAGTAAACAGGGCTTCCGGATCAGAGGGGCCAAACCTGCGCTGGCTTGTTGCTCCGGAACGGGGAAAGATACAACTACAACTGTAACATATATGAAACTAGAATGAACTATGAGTGTGCACACCAAATTTGAAGTCTCTAGCTCCAAAATAGAGGTCAGGATGGACTCCTGAAAAATGCCGATTTTAGAACTAAAATTAGCTCTCAGCTCCGGATTGTGATCCGGATCCGGCCAAAATTAGTCATGGTCATAGACCTTTAAGGAGTACTTGTGTGATTTTTTTTTGAGATCCATACCGCCATATGTTTTGAAGAAATTAAGAAAAATGTCAAAAAGTGCCCTATCTCGCAATGTTAAAGAATCCTTTAAAAAATTCTAGAATCTGGATCCAGATCCGGATCAACTCCATTTTCGGGGAGGACCGAGCCACGGAAAGAACCTTGCTTGTCTAAAAATTTCAAGTCGATTGGGTTACTAGTTATTGAGTTATGCGCTCGGACAGACAAACAAACAAACAGACAGACAGACAAACAAACGGACCCAATTGCAATACCCTCGCCTCCTCTTCGGCGAGGGTAACAAAGTCAAACAAAGCTATGCTGTCAGGAGAACGCCATTCCAATGAAACCGCAACGCGTGGACTCGCCATGGCAACAGGAGACTTTGTTTTGGAAATGTCGAAACGTAATTTTTCACTATTGTGTGAATCGCACACGAGATTCCCCCGACTTCAGCAGAAATTGCAAAAAAACAAAGCCATCTCTAGAGCAAGGCACTCCCCACTCACCAGGCTTTGTGAGAACATCTTTTACTTTTTAATCGTTCCATTTCAAATGTTTAAGTCAGAACGGAATCCAAGCAGAGCCAAGTGAGGGACGGATATCAGAAATAAAGTCTGTGATCGCCTCATATAATTCAACCGACCAGTAATTGTGGGGTGACAATCATTTGTCAAATGTCTGACGCTCATGTCTCCTTTAAATAGCTGCTAGAGACAGACAGGCAGGAAGGACGGACGGTATTTAGCGCTCAGCAGACAGTGGATGAGACGGGAGGCAACAGCAGCATCTTACAAGCCAAGTTATAAACATGCAACGCTGTGGAAAAGTAGCAGTCACACAAGAATGAAAGAAAACCACCAAGCAACAGCAGAACGCCATCACCTGAAGCGAGTTTAGTACGACGTCCACATTAAAATACAGGAAACAGAGTTTCCAAACTTCTCGAGCGAGTCTGGGGTGACTTTGTCTTTTCTTTCTGCAGAGTTCTGAATGCATGTCACTGGAAAGGTTTAGAGTTCTGCGTATGGTCAGAGTCCTCATGTTATCAGAACGGGCTCCAGTCCGAGCGTCTGGAAGCGTTGCAGCTCCGCCCAACACAATCTGCTGCCGTTACGTACCTGGTGATTGTCGCCTTGAAGAAACGAGAAGAAGTTCAACTCTGGAAATCAAATCCAAACAGAGACACTGGTGAATAAACAAAACAGCGACCAATGCCGCAGCTGCAAACGTGTTTCAAGGTTAATGAACGGTCGACGCTTACTTCACCTCTATTTAAGAAACAGTAAAATAAGATGAGACCTGTTCAAGAAAACTCAGTCAAATTTGACCTTTATCTCTTTATAAACGCACTAATTTTTAAACTGTGTGACGGCATCACATTTTGTAACGTTTACAATATAGTGCATGGCTGCATTTATACGTTTAACAAAATGTTTTGTTTCGCAGTCATTTACATGAAACTAAAGATTTACTTTCTGCCTGACACAATATTCATTACAATTTGAAGAAAAATAAAAGATTTAAGTTAGAACATATAAACAACACTTATATCCACAAAAAAACCACGTGTATATTTAAATATGTGCTGTACATCAGTGAACCCGCTCCGGTACTTGTTCTCCTCTCTTCTAGAGTGCGTCCTCACCTGAGAGGTCATTGGGGGTGTGGTAGTACGGCCTGTAGTCCTGGATAAGCGGGGGGACGGGTGGGATGTAGCTGGTGTCCACGGCTGGCATGCTGGGAGTCCGGCTGATGGGAGAGGCCTGATGGTGCAGGTTCAACACTCTGGAAGCAGGTAGAGCAGGAGGTTCAGGGACGGAGGTGTGGAGGAGGACACTGCCCTAGAACCTCTGAGCATTCATCACATTAAATACGTTTTTCAGCATTAATTAATGCCGTTTTTAAATGTTGCGAGTGTTTGGGATTGTTCGGTAAAGCCTCTGAGCGGGAGAGAAGAGGCATCCTTTAACAATGTCCTCCGTGTTTTATGGAGCACAGAACATTAGCATGCAGGTTTACGTTAGAACAACCAGTTGGAGTTACTGCCTCCATTAAGAAGGTTGCGTTATTGTCTGTGCCGGCGGGTTTGCTCGTCTCTCAGATGGTCGAGAGACGGGGGGATAAGCCAGGAAAGAATCCATCCTGGATTTATTTTCCACCGTCTTCAACATCGCCAGACTGCAAATATAGGAGAGAAATCCTTTCCACAACGCTTTATGGAGGGGTGGGGCATGATTCAAGCACGACAAGCACGCATTCAGAACTCTGTTATTCTTCTAAACAGGCTCTAATGACCACAATACCCATAAAGCTCAGCTGCCAAGGAAAAGAGCAGAGTCGGCGTTGTGAGCGAGTAAGAAAGCAGCATGCTTCATTGTGCGCTTATTAACAAACATAATTGCTGAACTCAAAAACAGTGACTCAAGTAACGAGCGAACTGTGTCTGACCCTTTGTTGATGATGGGCGGCGAGGTGGGGGACAGCGAGGGACACGCTCTTTTGGGGGGAGGAGGCGGCGGCGGAGGCGGCGAGTCCTGCCCTTCATCGTCCGAGGAGCTGTCCAGCGTCAAGTCGATCACCTCCACCTTCTTGCCGTGGCTGGACGAGGAGCTCCGCTGATCCGACGGCGCCGACGTCCGACAGGAACCTGGACAACAGCAGCGGCGCCTCAGTTTGGGTTTGCATGCTGGTGTTTACATTTCCCCTGCCCTTTAGTTCAACACACTGATGTTACCATGGAGACAGGCGGGGGGGGGGCATTGTGGTCGATGTCCCACTAAATTAAGAGAGACAATGCCTAAAGAGGGGAGGGGAATGCGTCTACACTCTCTGCTTGCTACGTCTCTGTTCGGATCACTTCCAGCCATCCGTCCTGCCTTCGTGTAGGAGCGGTCTTTGTGTCTCTCACCCCCCCCCCACACCTCCCCCTATCCACACTTCATGTCTCACCATCCAGCCCGTTGTCATAGGAAGCCGAAGAGACCTCCTGCACTTCCCTCTTGGACTTCATCGGCGCCCAGCTGCCGTCTTCTTTGAACTGAATCTCATCGCAGTCCAAGCAGCTGTTGAGGATCTCCACGAAGAGCCTGTGGACAAACGCACACGTCAGAGAACCTCGTCCAGGGAAATGCAGGCATGCAGATGGGAGATCAAAGCTCTTTGTGAATAACAAGCCGCCGTTTAGCCTAACATGAAAACAGCAAACTGAGGAGACAACCAGATCATCCATGGAACGAGGCGATGTGGGGGGGGGGCGTTGTCTGCCTTACCCGTCAATGATGAGGTGTTCGTAGGGGGCTTTCTTGTCACAGACGGGACACACCCAGGTGGGTTTCTTCTCGTTCATCTGGATGTAGAGTGTGGCGTCAAAGCACTGCAGGTGGGAGCATGTCAGCGCCCGGCATGGGATCATCAGCCGCATCTTACCGAGCTGCACAGGAAACACAAACGTGATGTCGAAAAGGTGCACGATAAGGGGGTCGGGAACAGCAGTGGAACACGCACACAAGTCAAAGTTAGGGGGGGGGGGGGGGGCACGGGCGTGTTGAGACACATCCAAAGATGAAAAAGTGAAAGGAATGAACAGACGAGTTTTGGCACGAGTGGCTGTGAACGGCGCCTGAGGAGGGGAGGGAGGACGTTTACCGGGCAGAGCAGCGACACTCGAAGGCTGGTCGTGGCTATTTCACTGTCCGGGTCTGCTGTTAGCTTCTCTTTGACTGGAGGAGTAAACACACACACACACACACACACATTTCATTTCAGTGTGGAACTCTTTCACGAAGCAGCGAGCTCTAAATCCAGCTCTGATCGAGTCTCTGCAACTCAGTATTATCTCACACCCACACAGGCACAGGGCTGACATCAAATCAATATCAAGATTGATTCACAATTTAACCCAGATTACGTTTAATGAACACTTAGCCCTGTTAACGGTTGAACCCGGGGCATTCCTTTTTTTGTGACTGAAGCCAAACGACGGACCCGGACAATGTCAGGTTTCCATTTACCGAATGTTTGACCCAAAAGACATATTTTAGGGCAATAACCCCACATTATTAGTATTTTGTCTTTCATAGTTCTATCAGAACCGCTTTTTGTGAAAGCTACTGAACATCCCCATACTGCTGTGGTTTGTGAACTTGGTTGTCTGTGACGAGTTAAACAAATTAAACTGCAATGAAAACACAGAATTTCATACAGACATTGTATTTACTGCAGATCGGACATCATCTGAATAGATTCAGCTCCCGATACTAAACCAGAACATGCGATAACTTACTGAGTGCTCTGGAGTGGTCTGGGTTCCTGATGCCTTTTGCCCGTAGTCTCTGCAACAGCGCTGTGGAGGACTGCTGCTTCACCAAATACACTGCCATGGAGTAGCTCTGGGAAGAGACACGCGCGAACGCAATAGTTTCAAAGAAATGTACAAAATGATGCTGAAAATCCTGACGGACACATTTCTGTGAGTCCGCGTCAGAGTTCTGGCCCAGCGACAGAGACCGTCCTTGAGCTGTGTAATTTAAGGTTGATCCCGCTGCCCGGAGACAAGCGTGAGTTCAGCAGCGTGCACGGAAGAACAAAGGAAAGCCAGGCCTCACGAGGCCGGTATGTTCTGCATGGATCACTGTTACTACTGTGGGGCTGCTCCTCGGGGCCCGTCGACAGAACGCCAGCTCCATCCATCTCAGTTATAAACCAGCGCATGAATCCATAAACTACTTTGTCATATTAGCAAGGTTATTTCATCCAAAAGGTGATTTTGTCAGTAACCGTGCCAACAGCTTGATTCACTGTGCCTTTTGACCATATAAGGTCATACTTCCCAGAAGTTATGGCGCTATCCTTTCTCACTCTGCGCCATTATTGAAGATTTGTGGCTCGAACAATTCAAACACAGCAGTGGTCAGAAATCCCACTTCCTGAGTTGTAAACTGCTGCCCACACACATGCAGGACACACAGACGCGCGCGCACAGACGCGCGTGCACACACGCCTTTGTAAAGATGGATGACATGTTTCTACTTCCCTTGGCTGTGGCGATATCTTCTGGTGTTATGTTCACCCCCTTTCTCAGAACATTTTCTCCAGTGGGCTCAACTGACTTGGATGAATTAAATTCGTCGAACAGAGCGATTCACCGCCGTTGCTTAGGTGATCGATGGTCACCGGGTTCAGGGCTCTTTCTTTCTTCATTGAATTATCAAGCTTGGTTAAAATGTCTCTTGTTGTTGTATTCCTTAAATACTGTAATACTCTCATATACGTACACGTAAAGCACACCGCCTTCCAACCAACACCTGAGATAATATTTTCATTTCCACTCTTTGGTAAAAATGAAAGAAACAACAACATGTAACTGCCGATGAGGGCATGAGAGTCTGCATGAGAGCCTCCATGAGATCTTTGTTTTTTCTCCCCCAATTCTGAGCATGAGGACTTATTTAGCTCACATTTGTCCTAAAACGACCAAAACAACACTGAAGGAAGATGTACTTGATTTGTGCTTTTTAATTTGGCCCGTAATTTTATCTGCTAAAACGGAACAGGCGGGACTTAAACCCCAAAACTCATCCACCACCAGAGGGCGACCAAGATGCTTTGGCATTGAAGGCGCTGCTCTGATGTCCATCTTTACTTTGTAGCAGTGTTGCGCGCACACGCACACGCACGCACATATACACACACGCACGTGACAGAGTACTTCACTAAAGACTCTGTCTAAAATTTCAAACTGGACTGCTGTGAGATGTCTGTGTGTAAGAAGCACCAAATGTATCCAATGTTTTAGTAGCTTGTTTATAAAATGACAGATTACCACTTGTTCAGAGCAAATATTACCCATGCATCACAAAAAGACAAGAATGTCCAGGTAAGTCACCAAACTGCAGTGTGACAAGTAAGAATGGCAATATTCCATTAATCACCAAAACAAAGTTTTTTGAAGGAGAAAAAAAAACAATGAAATTATGAGTAGATTTTACCAAACGTTTTGTGAACTGCATTTACAGATTTACATCAAATGTCTGACTTAAAACATCTACCTTGTTATAACATTTCAGTCCTTACCCTTCCAATCTCAGCGGTCCAGGACACCACAATGGTGTTGGGGACTGTGGTGGACAATCTGACCAGAGAGGTAATGTTGATCGGCCTGCTGGGCCGCTTGGGCTCGACACCGTTTTTGGTTGGAGGAAGATAACCCTAGATGACACACCGAGGAGACGACTTTATGTTGTGAGAACCAGGTTCCACTGGTACAGCCATTAAATGAAACCCTGCCACTCTCCGTCTGTGGGAGTGACAGAGTGTTTGTTTTTTGTTGTGCTGTCAACACACAGCTCTTTACCGGCAGGTTACATGGCTTCCCGTTGACTTTCACACATAGATTGGGTGGGAAATGGTCTTCCTGAGGACAGCTCGTCTCCGACAGGCAAAACCGCAACTGAACTTGAACCGAGAAGTCACATTTGGTCCCCGAGATGTCCCTTTGAGCACAGAAAAACATTTTTATCACTTGACATCTGCAGAAAGGCATGCCCATTTTAGAATGATTCATGATGGGCTCAGAGTGGTGCTTCTCTTACATTGAGCTGCTGATCTGCTGGACTTGCTGTGGCGTTAATGCAAAGGCAAAGCACGTCTCTTGAAACCTCTGGCTGTTGTCGGATGCTGCAGGAGAGGGACAAACGGCAGCAGGAGCATTTAAAAAAAATAACCATCTAAATTACAACGATCCAAGTCTGTAACAGGGACAAAATGCTGTGTTGCATAAGTACAGTAAATCGCTGCTTACTATCTACAGAAGAAAGGGGAAAGTATCCAGTCACTGCCTCATAAACTGCATTACCGAAGACATGAAACTACCAAGAGCAAAGGAACACCTGCGTGTCAAACCAAATCATCCCACACAGAGGTGAAGGAGAACAAACATGTGCGTTCTATTAATAGTCGGTCCAGGAGGTGCCAGATATATCTGGTGTTACTAAACCAGCGGGTTTGCAAAGGAAAGGAAAGTTCATGTGCATCCCATCTTGTGCTTGTGTTAACTGAAACAATGGTTAGCACTCTCATGTCTGTTCGGCATATCAATAAATATAGGAGGACATCAAGACTCTTCGTCACAATAGCACAGCCCTTGTACCAAATACAGCCTTTTCACTCCCCATTAATTACACTGTATTGAAATCCTCTACAATCCACATAGGAGTCGCCAATGAACAGGCGTAAACAAAACTAAATGGCTGAAGTCATTATTTCCACCTACTCCCAAAGCTCTGTTTTAGCTTGTGCAAATACAATATTCACTCTAAGTCAGATGTGAAATGAAAACATGTCAATGTGCTTTTCTTTTTTTATTTTCTTCTTCAGGTAGTCATAGCAATTGACTGAGATGGAGGTGGCATTTGTTTCATGGGAGCTTCCCTCTGATACAGCCTGTTCTTGGATGGTGCCGAAGCCTGATCACAGAAACAGAGACGTGCTAGTAAAATAATGAGAATGCTGAGATTGAGACGCAAACTTAAAATCCATAAATTGTTTGGCAAAGCAATTTGGGTGAAAGAAAAGCTGAGGCCGGTCGATCTCAGTCCCGTAGAGTCCGTGGGTCTGTCTGAGGCTAATTCATTGTCCGACAGCCTGGGAATGAGAATCAACTATCGTTCTGAAAAATCATCGACTCCTCCTCTCGGCTCAATGAAGCCATATAACATTTGACTGGGCTCGGGCTGGTTCTCCCATTTATCAGAGGTGATGAAAGCGTCCAGGACGTGGACATTTCTCACTTCATGTATAAAAGCTAGTATAAAAGATTAATGAAGCATAACTACTGGATCTCGGCGTGAAACTTTTCACTCGACGGCTGTGCTAGCGATAATTATGAGTTACAGAACGAGCAATCATTAATCATGATTGCGGCTTTACATAATTAAATAAAGTTTAACGCCAGTGAGTGGCAGCCTCTCGCAAACACTCAGTGGCAATTTCTCTCCCTGTGTGGCCGTGAGGCGGACGAATCCTAAAGCTGCCAGTGATTACCGGACCAATCGTGTCCCTCCTGCCATCAGTCTTCCAAACACCCGTGAATTTCACCGGTAATGGCCGATTTTTACCTCCCACATAGTCTATTATTTGTCTGGCCTTTATTTACAGTACGGTTCCATTCTTTCATTTTGGAGCAGCCGGTTGTGCACTGCAGAACAAAAACCACATGCAAGCAAAAGTGTGCTTCCAAACAACAGTCTTCCTCCTCTCTGGGCACGCAAGCTATAAATAGAAAGTGCTCTCTCACTCTCCTCGCTCATCTCTCCATCGTTCTATAACTCACTCCGTCGCTGGCGTTTGGATGTGTGTGGTTGGGAGGCATGAGGGATGAGCTTTGATGTCTTCCTTTTTCTTGTTCTCATACACACACAGACTTGATTTTTCACACAAGCTGCCATAGTCACTTCTGGTGTAAGTTGAGTATTTGTGATTTCCCACAATGCTTTACTTTTGGTGTTATCAGAGAAGTCTGGTTTTTCAAAAACAACAAAGCACTGCAACCTGGGTAAAGACTCAGATTCATGGTTTAGTTTAACCAGATCATGATCAGACGGGGTCGAATTTAAATGTAAATTTATACTGGATTCAAGTTAAACTATCTTAAGCAATATCTAAAGAAACATTTAACTTACACGATGTTTGTCAGGTAAAATGAATCCTAGCTTTACATAAATCTCAAAAACATGGGAAAATAAATGTCCAAAGGTCAACACACGTGCAAAGCTGGTTCTCTTAAAGCAATTAAATATTTTGTTTTTTGCCAAATTCACACAAAACGGCTTTCTTTATTCCTACCATGGAAACACAAGAGTGATATTGATATTATCATCTCAATTACAGCAAAAATATGAGGTGGAATATTTCCCAAAATGCCGGCATTTATCTGTCTGTCTGTTGGCAACATAACTCAAAATGTTCATGACGGATCTTGATGAAATTATCAGGAACGATTACCACGAACAGATGATGAAATTTCGGTGATGATCCAGACGAGATCCTGGATTCTGGATCACTTTGGATTTGTTGTTAACATTGCAGGCAATGGATCTTCCTCAATATCTGTGACATTTGACATAACCGTGCAGGGTGGGAACCTCTAAATTACCATTGAATTCCATCCAGATTGGATTAGGATTGTGGGTATTGAGAGTTTTCAAAAAATGGGGGTGCACTTGTGTTTCAGCCTGCTGTGCATTTAATATTCGAGTCTCAACACATTTTTTTATTTGGACACTTTCAATAATTAATTCACCTTCTTAACCGCTTTGTCTGTTACCGGGATGTGCTGGAGTTGATCCCAGCAGACTATAGCTGGAGGGCGGGGCACACCCTGAACAAGCTGCCAGTTCATCCCAGGGCCGCACACAGACAGACAATCATTCACACCTATGGACAATATAGTGTAACCAACTTGCATGTTTTGTGGGAGAACATGCAAACTCCTCACAGAAAGACCCCAAGTTGGATTTGTGGAATTAGTAGTGGACAAACGGATTTGTTATATCTTCAAAAGCTCTGGATCGAGATCCAGAAGAATCCACCATTACTGAAATTGTGCTTTTTGTGAATAACTTCAAAACTAATAATGATGCCAATGTGAAATCAATTGCTAAAGGTTTGTTTTCATGGTTAAGGAATCTAGAAATCGAGATAAAATAAATTTAGGGCCATTATTTTTGTGTAAATCACAATTTAGGGAGACAGAGGTGCTTGGTGGAGGTCTGTGCTCTCAGAGTGCTTTTCTAGCTTTTCATTGTGATATTTATATTTTATGTTCTCAAACATACCTGACTGAAATTGTGGCCAAACTATCCAACATGTAAAAATATAAACAGGTGAGGAAAGATTGACAGTAAGCACACTAAATTAGATCTGATCACAAGGAACTAAGGCAGACCCCTCACTAATGGGGAGGGGGTGGATTAATTATTCTCAAAGAAAATCAACACAGGATTTACTTTTATTAGATTCAGTCTCTATTAACTTCACTGGGATAAAATTAATGATGCCACGGGAACTGTAATCACACACATTCTGCCGTTGGGTGCAATCTCATGCCTGCTGCTTAGTGATGCTTATTACAATACAAACATTAATAAATAAAAGGGCATTCTTGAGACTCAAGCTGCCATAAGTGCACGTCTCCAATGATGTATCATGGAGTGCTGAGACTAAACACATCTGAGAGGACCTCCAGCAGTTTGAGGCGACGTCATCATCAGAGAAGAACAAGGTGACGTCCGTGTAAAGGTGTGAATTGGACGAGACACACTCCTTAAATAAACCTACTTCAAAAACAATCCAACTCTTTGAAATCATAACATTATATTGACAGGAAGTCTGTGAAATATGTTATCAGTGTGTGGACTTCTATTAGCTCGTATCTGACAAAATGCCCTCACCAGTTAGAGAGAGCAATAATCAGGTTCATCAATAACGATAATTGTAGCCGTCGCGGAGCAGTGAGTCAGGACCAGGTTTTCAGAAAGGAAGACGACAGAGAGGGGAGAGGAGGCAAAAAAACAAATTAGAATCGGCGTAATTATCAACAAACCTGAATCATTTTTCAAATTCACACAGCTCAGAAGTCCAATCTGCTCCACGTGGACGTGAAACTCTCCAGTTCTGCCACCAAAGGCAAGGAAGCCTAGAGGGTGCCCAAATGGTTACGACCGCCACGTGAGAATCTGTCAGGAGAACAGATTGGACCATAGTCTTTTGTTTTGTTTTTTTATAGAAAATGTATTTCAACTCATGTCTCAAATCTAGGGTTTCTCAGTCTTGTTTGGAGGGAACCGCATCCTCACAAGGTTGGTGTATTGAATGTGACTGCTTACTCCTTATATGGTCAAATGATTTTCTCTCATTTATTTTAGATGGTGGTCCTCGGGTTTGTTTTTGTTTTTTTTTGCAATTACAAGTGAGTCTTCTCTAAAAGTGGAGCAGGTTTTCGACGTGTCACCGATCCGTCACACCTGAGTGAAACAAATGGGTCACGATGAAGCCTCTGCAGAACTTGATGGGGAACTTACTGAACCAGCTCTGTCAGACAAAAGAAACATTAAAAACAATACGTTGAGAATTTATTTCTGAGGTTATCGCAGTTTCTGCACTTGTTTTGTTACAGTAAAAGAGTT
The DNA here is from genome assembly GCF_040956055.1 of Brachionichthys hirsutus. Taxonomy (NCBI): domain Eukaryota; kingdom Metazoa; phylum Chordata; class Actinopteri; order Lophiiformes; family Brachionichthyidae; genus Brachionichthys; species Brachionichthys hirsutus. The sequence goes on along the minus strand of NC_090897.1, from coordinate 12,517,105 downwards.
CAACATTATGTCCTCGAGCTCAGCTGAAATCCAGTTGTACAAATTGCACAACTGGGTTGATGATCAAATCCGAATATTATCCAATAAAGCTTGCTCGAGGAGACCAGCGCCTCAGTTAGTCAGGAACGTCGGGACTATCCTGACTCCTGCTTCCGACCCTACAGCCAGCAGAAACCTAAAAAGCTCTTGTTTGCCTGCTTTGAAGGATGTGTGAGCTAAGCTACAGAGAATGTGCTCGGCGCTCACAGCCTTCTGCAACACAATAGAGCCCAGCTGGAGTTTATTAACTTGTTAGTGGCCGAGCTACTTTTTCAGTTTGGTACACCGCAGACACACACACATTCACAAAGACAAGGCTCGTACGAGCACAAACACAAACACGTCATGCAGCAACATTCACAGGCAAAGAAAATCTCAAATCCAAAACTACAATGTCATAAGACTGCACAGCAAAAGGTCAGATCAGGATGTCACACCCGCAGTCAGAAAATGACAACTGACACATTTCCAGAAGGATTACGCCCCCCCCCCTCCCCCTGAACAGCAGCGGTTAGACTTGATTATATAAAAAGATTGTGCAGTTTTAAATTGACAGGGCTCATTAAGGCATTCCAGCAGGACCGCTAAGCATGGCGTTGCAGTTTCTCAGTCCGGCACCTCGCCACGCTGTCCCCATCAATGTCTATTTTATAGCGCGTTTTACAATGTCGGCAGAGCTTGGCTTCGTCCAATACACACTGAACCCACGTCGGTATTCAATGACGTAGGTGGACGGCAACAGCGGGAAGGCGGTTGCTGCTTGTATACGAGTGAGTCTGGGTCTGCCTCGTCAGAAAACTTGTGGGTTAGAAGAGAATAATGCAGGTTTTTACGAGCCCGGGGCGAGTGGCAGCCATTTTGTGTGCAGTGTGGTTTTTTTTTTTTTTGCTTTGGAGCATCCAGGGCTTCATTTGTCGTGAGACGGCTAAAGTGTTTACAGTGAGACTGAGGGGGGGGGGGGGGCTGAACTCAGGTTGTTCCTCTGTGTTGAGCGAAGAGGATTCAGAGGTTTCTGTGTTCTAGATACTTGTGGACGTACTCACCGGGACCTTTTGTGTACCGCTGGTAATGAATGTGATATGCCGTATTTGCAGGAGACGTGCACTTGATTGTCAAACCAAGGGGGACACAAGATGAATGCAACAACTGATCTGTATCCTGTACCAGGGACACGGCCGCAGGGAGGAAGACTTCTGACTGGTGCAACCATGCAAACAAAATACCGCCCGATCAGCAATATTCTGTAAATAAACGTGCCTTCCACAAGACAACTTTAACATATCAATCCCCCTTCATTGGCTTGCTCTCAATGTGACGCCAGCAACAAAGTTCAGACAAGGAAGGACTGCGGCAACAACAGAATTGAGTGTGAAAGGGGCCTCCTCTGAAGTCCCAGTTATCCCCGAGCACGGACAGAACGCCGTTCACCGTTCTGATTGGACGGTTCTCGGCTTGGTGTCCTGTGATGTCATAAAGGCGTAAAAAGTAATGAAGAACCACTTGTAAATGCTGCAGGAAGTACACTAAAGATTCAAACCCTGAATATCACATTAAGCCCTAATCAATCATTTCGTGGCTGCTCACGAGGCACTTGAGCTCCCTGATGTCCAACTATAATTAAGACAATATATGCAACAGCGCCGGTGATGCGAATAGCGTCATTAGGTTTGCTAATGACTATGATAATGAGAAAACATTCAGTATTTCTCATCTGCCTAACGTACAGGTGGCATTAACGTGAACTTCATATTTAAGAGACAAGAAACAGAATCGTCCAGGAATCTTTTAGCGACAGACGTCACCCAAGCCCCCGCACAATCGAAAAAAGTGCTCACTAACTCGTGGATATTTTATATTTACATGTTCTGAGCTAAAGTTTGTAGCAGGTATTTATGATGTTATAATGTTTACAGTGTAAATTATGGCCCCATGCTGTTGATTCATGTCCCGGCACCAAAGAAAGCCATTGTGGAGCGAAATATATATATATATTTTTTCCCATTGGCCTTTTAAAAATCCACTGAAGGAAAATATAGCTGCGACCTACTGGCCTCATTCAGCAGTAAAGTAAATGCCGCAGTGACACCCAGACATCTACTTTTTCTCGTTTTCAAACAGATTCACAATTAACGACATCAGAATGGATTTCTTGATCTTAGATGGCAAGACGTAATTACACAAACAGTTCCACATCACAGCAATCCTGAAATGTGGAACGGATGTGCGTGCGCTTTTCTGAATATACGGCGATAAAAATCAGAAATCATCTATAATGCATGCACATCCAGAATGATATCCATAATGAGAACGGTGGCATGGTTCTCCATGAAGGCCTCCTAAATCATTAGGAAACGAGAATGAGCTCAAACAATGAGGTCACCATGGCGATAGAGGAGAGACTGGTGCAGCCCGATTCCTATTGGTAGGGGGTAATCCGACAGGGCAAACATGTGGAGTGGCTAACCCCATTGAGGGAGGAAGGGGTGGGGAGCACGATGGTTTGAATGGTGTAATTACCAAAGAGTAATGTCATACAGGGAATCTGAAAACGCGTACTGTACACGCATTTGGATTCCTCTGACTCCAAACCAGAATGTGAATGCATCCGCCCAGAAACGTAACATCTTACTATTTCAAAGGTTATGATGGTGATGCATGCAGCTTCAAGAGTAGTTATCTTCTGGACTCGTGTCAGAGCGATAAATCTTGTATTGTTGTCATAGAAGTATGTTTCATACATTATTTACTGCATGTAGAAAAACCAAAACAGACTTAAATAAAGAAAAAGAAATGGCTTTTGATTGATTTTGCTTGAACATTTCATTTTGTTACATCTCCAATTTTTATTTTTTGCTCTTACTGAGGGACTAAAACAAATTCCAACCTTCCCTTTATGAATTCTGCAAATAACCTACATTCCAGGTGTAGAAGAACCCAAACTCAAATACAGAAACAAACTACTAAGATGTAGGAAATCAACAAATAAGTAATAATAAGTCATGCATTTGAATGCCTTTTCAACAGGCAATAAAACAGCTTTCTGTCGTGCCCCCCCCCCCCCCAAAAAAAAAAGAAAAAGAGAGAGAAAGAGGGAGAGAGGGGTGAACGGCTGTGCAGAGGTTAATCAGAAGTTGAGACAAAGGCCAACATGCTGAGAAAAGACTGTGAAAGAGTGATCAGGGAGCAAGGAGACTGAATCTGAAAACGAGTCAGGGATAAGAATTAATTAAGTCTCATTGGTGCTCTCTGTGATTATCAGGGCAACGAGGGTCGTCACCTCCAAGCCAACACCGCAGGGTTTCACTTCTGAAGCAAATTTGACTTTCCAGTTTAGTGAAACAATGAGCTGCAGCTTCCTCCAGGGTTTTCCTCTTCTCAGAACTCGGCTCTTCCCTTGGCTTCTCGTCCAACATGCGCCGTTTACTGGAAAATAGGTTCGTCTTGAACGATCTAAGCGCGACCGTGGGGATTAATGTGTTTTTGAATAATGCGAGGAGATTCAAATGAGGAGAAGGGTGTGTTCTGCAGGCACAGGTGTATGTCTGTCTGTCTGATTTCATCACTTTGCATGCAAATTTTAACTGAGGGCGTCGATGAAGAAAGGATGGAATATGGAGGGGAAGAGAGCAGACAAGGATGGAGCTAGCGAGGGGGAGGGGGGAGAGAAGCGAGATGGTGTAATGACAGAGCTACAGGCGCTGTGTTTGTACATGCATCTGCAGGCAAATTAATCATAAGATGGTGTCTTACACCATTAAAATGCTAATGCAGGGAAACCTAGACATTTCCATATATTTGCAATATATTTGCTCCCGGAGCTCAGAGCGTGTTATTCTGCTAAATGTGGCTGGGTGTTGGATGCACAACTAATATTCTGACAAATCTAACAAAGGCAAAAGCAAGATGAAGAGCCTCTTTCTGAACGGCGAATTAACAGCCAGACTGGTTAGAAGCCACGGCGGCAATTCTCTGGGAGATGAGAAGATTCTGCACGGCATTTCTGCTTTTTAAAGCTGGTTACCGATTTGAATATGGTGACGCGCATTTTAGAGATGTCGCGTGCAGCCATGCACCAATCAGTTTTCCTTATCTGAATCGAACGCCTGTGCAGAAAGGGTGTTTTTTTTAGCATGAACCAATTCAGTCTTTAAGTTTGAATGAACATTTTTAAATGGTATACAGAAGACCGAAGATTTCAGAAGCATGTTTTCAAGTTCTTCCTACTATTCTCAAAATCATTCATGTGTAAGTATTAAACTGCTTCTCATTATATGAAGCATCAAATTTGAAACATACTTGCTTTAATGGCATTCTTTTATTTTGGGTTCATCCGTGTAATGATGTCGAGACATAATGGGGTTATCCAGTGCAGAATTGTTTCCTCAGCAGCGCTGCAACCCCTGCACTCATAAACTGGGCTCCTTCTGCTCACTTAATGCCGTATCCTAGACGACTCCGTCATGATAAATTCACTCTTGTCAACGTATGTTATTGATGGTTCAGTGGCTCAAATGTGCAGCACTTCATTCCCAGTCGCTTGACACTTGCGTGAAATTGGTCTCATAGCTAGAAAAATAAACGGGCACAATGAAATTAAAAAAACAAATACCGGTAATCTATTCTAAATCATTTATATATCACAATTATTTTGAGGAACAAATGTGACTCAAAATCACCACCAAAAAGGAAAACTGTATGACTCATCTTGCTCAATAATGTAAATAAACCCCTGAACAAACACAACCTATCAACGTTTCTCAGCTATTATGGGCTTTATCTTGAATGAAAAATGGGCACTCCATTTGTTACTAGTATTTTCACAGCTCGTGGGAATCTCCTGCAGCCTTTGCATCGGAGCTCTTAAAGGAAATGACGTCATCGCAGTAGCGTTGCTGCTCACAGTCGCACGTTAGCTGGGAGCACGACGACAGCACGAATGCCTCTCCATAATAGAGAGCCGGAATTACAACCATAATACACTGACATAAATGTCCTTTGATTACACTTTCTCCATACTCTATAACAAACATATACAAGTTTTGTGACACTCCAATAAACACACCTTAGCAGTCATATACTTGTTCTTTTTTATTTTTTACTCCAAACTGTAATTAGGAAACATTCTCACGCCCCAAACGCCTGCACTAACCTAGCGTGGTCGGCTTGATGAGCTCATCCAGCATGTCGTAGAAGGGCAGCCTCTGGAGCTTGACGTCCGGGTGGACCGGGTGCAGCGTGGTCGAGCTGGACAGGTGGTGCGTCAGTCCGGTCAGCTCGTGTTTCCCAGGGCCGAGCAGCGAGAGGGGCAATAAGGCAGCAGGAGAGGGGGCTCCGCCGTGGCCCTCATATGCCAGCTGTGTGAGGCCGGAAGGAAGTGCAGCGCCCCCTCCTCCGACCATCCCAGCTGTGGCCGGGTGGTGCGGCCCGGGCATGGCCAGCTCCGAGTGAGACACCATTTTGGCAGGGAAGCGTCTTCGGTAGAGCTCTTTGATCTTCATGTGCACGGCGGGGCTGCAGCCGGCCTTCAGCAGATGCAGCGCCTTGGTCAGCAGCTCGTGCTTGCGTCCGTGTTTGTTGCGTCCAGCGTAGCCCAGCAGAACCTGCAGCTCAGAAACCCGCAGGCTCATCACCATTTGCTGTCATGGGAGAGGGCAAAAGACAGAAGAGGAAGAAACCTGTGAAACACAGTGCTTACACCTTTATCATTGCTGTACTGGAGTAAAAAAAAAAAATATCCAAACGTCCTCTGACACCATGAGAAGGACATTCTGAAGAGAACAAATTGTGCTCGGTTGTCTGGTCCTCTGGCGCGGGGCCGGACGACACGTTTTTTTGCCCACATGCCCCAGGGCGTGTTAAATACCTGAGAGGAACATGGTGACTTGGAGATCCAATAAAAGCAGAGAACAGCCACAGCTCAAACAACAGAGGGAAACATTTGAATCTGAGGATCACGATGAAGCTGCACTTGAAATTTCACTTCTGAAACTTTTTCCACGCAATTTCTGTTTGCCAGAAAAAAAAAAAAAAGAGACTAAAAATAACTAGAGAAGCACTGAGAGAGCGCAGACCTCCGCCAAGCAGTGCATTCCCCACGTAATTAGATTTACACGGTCCACATAGTGATCTGGATCATCATCAAAGGCCTATAAATGGTTCTTGGTATCTTTATACACCAACCATAAAAACTAATTTTTAACTGATTTTTGAATCCTTAAATGGGGCTTTCAATGTAAAATGTTTCATATTTCTTCCTGACCTCATTCTGCATCAGATCCAGATGAGATTCTGTGTTGAGATAGAGGCCCCCTCCCTACATGACTGTGTCAACTTCCATAAACATCCGTCAATAATCAATATTGAGGAACACATTTTGAAGCTCCACTGACTGCAATGTTAATGAACATTTTCAAACGATCAATAATCCAGGATCTGTTCTGGATCATCACCAAATTTTAATCAACTATTCCTGATAACATTCCTAATATTTCCAGAAAAATTCATCAAGATCTGTCTGTAACATTTTGAGTAATCTTGCCAACAGTTAAGAAATCAAACCAACGCCGGCAATTACATACCCCCCCCTCGGCGGAGGTAAAGAACCGAACGATTGATATCAAAGCAGGATAAAACAGTTATTTGAAGGTGGGGGTGAGTGAGAAACAGTTCAAATGAAACCTTTGATCATTAAATAAGAGCCACCACAAGCTTCCATTATCCAAGTGGAATGTTTCTAATGCATTACAGCCGTGGACAGATGCTAAAAAAGCAGCATAACTGCATCACATAAGCCATAAACCATAAACACACACACACACACCCACAGCTGGTTGTGTGACATGTAATAATGTCTTGGACAAACCTTCCCCTTCAATGGCAGAGCAGTGCTAAAGACACACGCGCAGCACTTTGTGGACACACAGGGTTGCAAGAACCCATTGTGTGTTTCTTAATATGTGAAATACACAACGTACGCTGGTTACCATTATTATTTTCAGAACCAGAATCAGAATCCTTTATTGATCCCAGTGGGAAATTCGGCACATGCGCATTAACAGGCTGCTCTGCGTCTTTAGGAACGGACAGGATAGGATAAGTTGCAGTTACAAGCACATTTAGGACACATTAAACAAACATAGATGCTGCACTGGACAGAGACAGTGGGGACAGCGTGTGTATGTGTCAGTTCATACGTGTGAGATAAGAGCCGCAGAACGCAGCGACCCGAACCTCGGGATAAGACACAGGTTACATTTTTGCTGCTGATGCTACGTGTAGAACATTTGTGCTCTCGTTTCACCGCATTAAAGCCTTCAAGATTCTACTTTTGTCCCTCAGGACTTCAGGTTTAACACTGGAGTTTGTTTCAGTCAACATTTAGGACAACACATATGCTGCTGCTGCTGCAGGCCATGTCACGTGACCTTTATATTTAGTCTTTATTTAATCAGGTTAGTCCCATTGAGATCCAAGAGCTGGCAGAGGTAAGCAGCCTGGTAACCCCGAGAGACAATTAGCATATAAAACACAACGGCGCTCACATAAAACGCTGGCACACAGACTAATAAGCCTGATTTCACAGAGATTTAAACTCTATTTCCAAGCATTAGATAAGCCTGAACACTGCCTTGCATTAATCAGTCCGTACTCTGGTCATGACGAACTGCGGAGCATCCGTAGAACGCAGATTGTCACTTCCATGTTTCCTGTCCAAAGACGAGACAAACGGGAAGGAACGATGCCCAGAAACGCTTTATGAATAAACACAAACCGGTGGCTGAGACACAGTGATGTCCGGTTGTCTTTAACATAGAGTTTGAGCGCAGACTGTCCTTTACGTGCAACAAAAGAGCCATAGTCACCTGACGCGACACAATAATGGCCGGTTTGTGCGGTCTGGCCTGTGACGGATGCGAACGTACGAAACTGTCGATCATCGCGTTCAGCGATCTGATAGAGAAATTACAGATCCATTGTTTCTGTTCAAACGTTACTTACGAGAGGCATAATAACTAAATAGTCTTCCCCTGTAGTGAAAATCTATCAATCAGACAAACGTCTTCATCGATTCATAATGATGTTGTTCTGCGACCATTACAGATGAAGGATCACTTCAAATGTAATGAAACGCATTCTGCCTTGGTGTTGCCGTTTCTCCATCGAACCAGTGAGAGACGCCAGCATCAGCATCGTCCTCCTGTCGTCTGTTCTTCAACCACTTACTCTGTAACCAAACCATTAAAAAAGAAGAGTTTGTGCCACTGCTGCCCTTTTCAGAAGAATATTAAGTCTGGTAGAAACACACAAATGAACAACACAGTCAAACTTTTCAGGTACTGCTGAAACAATGTCCTTTAAAAACAGAAATCATTTTATCATCTACATTGTTGATTCATGTCATGCTAATTGGCAAAGGGCAAAAAAAAAAATCAGCTTGCTATTAAAGCCAAGTGCTTCGTGATAGAGGGGCTGTTCGGCCTGATTAGGAGCAAAGTTTAAAAAAATAATATTCAACAATTAAAAAGAAGCGCAAGAATATTAAGAGTGGATTCTAGACTTGCTGTTTAGAGATGAGTTGTGCTGCGGTTTGGTGCTATATAAATACAAATTGACCCGACTAATGGGATTAATAGACCGATCGTTGAAGCTGCGCTCATCAGGAACAAACTCGATCACGCATGGGGCCCAAGTTCACGACACAGACTCAGGGGAAAGCTGCGGGAAGAAAAAGTACCTGCAATAGTTTGACCTTAAGGGTTCAAATTTGAAAAGATGACACCGACCGGTACTTTTTATTCAAAATAAATTTGTGTTTGACACATGTGGATTCGGTGGTTAACTGTGTAAAGAAAGAACATTCCAGACAAGATGGGCACCAACCAAGCTCCACACAGGCGGGCCTGCTGTTTACAGAGCAAAATACTCCATGTGTACTGCTGGCATTAGTACACACACACACACACACACACACACACACACACAAACGCGAAGCCCCTGATATACAGCATCCAGACACAATCTGACCCGTCGAGGCGGAGACCTGTCCTTGGTCGCTGCAGACATACGATAAAAGCACGGACTGGTGGAAGAAGAAGCATTTTGATCTGCAGCCTCCATGAATGCATTTCTGATGCTTTTGATCTGAAAGCACATCAGTCAAACGCAGGCGGCTCCTGCAGCATGACAAGCAAGCATTCAGTCCGCAGCCGCCTCGGGTTTAGATTTACAACCATAAGAGATGTTATTTAACAAAAATAACAATGTTTTAATTCAGCGATAAAAGACACAAGACATTTAGATTTGGATAAGAAGCTCTCCTGCTGCCGACAAACCGATTCCAAGAAATATGCATGTGGCAGAGAACAAGGCACTGGATTCCAACCATTTCAAACACACACGCACACGCACACGCACACACACACCGTTGGAGGAGAGATAGATGAACAGCTCACAAGCTCTCTTTTCTCCTTCCTCTCCTCCTCTACCTCGGTCACTCGTTCTCCTTTCCAGGACAGGTGGCTGCTAAAACCCAGGTCAACAGAGGGGAGGAGGGTAGAAGAGGAGGAGAGCAGGGTAGAAGGTCTCTTAAGTGATTCCACGGCACAACAAGTCGCTCCGACAGAAGAAATGTAACTCAGAACTCGTTTCGTTTAGTTTGGAAACGAGGGAACAGGCACAAAGAGTCACATTTCAGAAAGTGGAATCACCACAACGAGGACTCCGACCTTTGCCTGAAACAATGAAATCATTTTAACAATGAATATTATTAATGCTCCTCGGATGGAGATTTCTGCAGCACCTTTGTTATTAGCTTGTGGTGATTGGTAACACCGCTAACTGCTGCCCCGACAGGGATGCTGGCGCAGCCTCCAATGGTTCTGTGGTTCCATGTGCAGCAGGATTGTTTCCTAATCACTGTTGTGTGAATGCGGAACTTTCTCAAAGATAAAAGGGAAATTAAAATTACATTTTTAGCAAAACCATCATATAATTAGGAGTAAATTGCTACTGTGGAAAGGTTGTGAAATTAAGGGACGTAACAAATCCTTTCTGATCACTTGAACAAAAGTAAAAAGTGTTTAACTGAGTCGCCGACAGGTCTTCTGGTTTGATAGGAAGCAAACTTCAGTGATTCGACCGAGCACGCTTGAGTGAGAACACGCTCCGCAGCATTGTGCCTTTGAAACAACTTGACATGTAGGCGCTGAGGGGAGCCGCAACAAAGGAAGGAGGCCGAGAGGACGCCACACAAAGACGGGAGCTGCTGGTGAAAGGGAAGTCCTCACAATAACGCACAAACACACAGCACGAGGACCGACGCAGGCTTGTTATGAGGAAACGATGGAATCTGTGGGCAGGGGCGCTTCCAATAAGCCGTACCAGTTTAACTAGATCTCGGTAGTACTGGGCGAAGATACAACCCAGTCTGGGAATGGAGACAGAAGCGAATATACATCCCTGAGGATTACTGGTTGTGGATAATGTGAGATGTTGTCGTCTTTTATGTGTAACTTCGGATTCCCAGCATCACAGACACTGAACTAGCTTCACTGCTTCTTTACTCACAGGTAGCAAACTACAGTATATTAATGCACAAGCCATATCATGCGTCACCACTGGTATTTGAGCTAGCTGTGTGACGTCTCAGCTGTTAGGTCGGCCGCTACGCGAGTAGACGGTTGTCTATTATGACCTTCCGCAGACACCGTACTGCTATTCTACCGTGCTAAAGTCATGAAGTTAATAATCGCCTTGTTCTTCGTGCAAATATTCCACAAATCCGTTGCACTGCGCTGTAGACTGATGAAGCATTTACTCCACAGTCACCCTCCATGCAATGGGAAGAAAGCCTGGTTTGACAGTGAACGCCAGGAATTACTCAGATCGGTCTCGGCAAGTACACACTGTAAATGTAAGTACTTGTGTACAAGTATAGTGATGACCAATATTTTGGGCCGATTCCTCTGAGGTCTCTGTTGCACAAGCTTGAGTTTACTTGCCTGATATGTGAATGAGGGAGAGGAACAGATCGGGAGGAGGAAGAACTTCCAAGTTTACAAACTGAATATAGAGAGAACTTATTCTATTTATTGAATTTAATATTTTAGCCAAACTGTTTGTTTTATTTCTGATTTATCATGACTGGATTTGATCAAATCAGGCTCGGTGTTGTGAACTATTGTTGCCGTGTAGAGATTCTCTCCAGCGCTGTCAGGTAAAAAAAAATAAAAAAAAAAATAAATAAATAAAAAAAAAAAAGCTGCACAACTTAAAGAGGTTTCCGATTGTCTTTATTCTTCTTTCAGTTAATGCTAATGCTACCATCTTCTTTTTAAAGTTCTGGATGAAGGTAGCGCACATAATGAGCAAAACTCCCCCACCCCCCGAACCCGCCTTCCTGATTGCATTTACAATGAAACGACAGGGTGGAATAAAAACTGCTACTGCTGGGCCAATGGCGCCGGAGCACAAACAAATAGATAAATTACAGTTTGCTTTCCTTCGCTGCTCAGAGTAAAATCTGTATTATTAAACTAAGACAAGAAAATGGATTCTAGCAAACGCCACCCGCCAGATCCCCTTTTTGCTCGGAGCCGGGGCCTTGCGTCTTGTACCCCAGGCCTGTGTTTCTGCCACTGTGATGTAAACGCTCATTCAAAGTGGATAAAAATAATTTAGATCAACTACATTGTGATTCAGCTGCATTGAAAAGCATCCAGGTGATCACAGAGTGGAGGAAGGGGGAGGGGGGAAGGTTTTAATGAGCTGAGACACAGCAGACGTGACGGTCCAACTCCTCATCAGATGTCGACTATGATCCACAGCTCTTTGATCAAAAGGAGGAGGGAGATGATATTTAGCTGCATTTTAGTGGGAACAACATCTTTACAATTACCTAAAAAAGAGAAGGAGTACGTCTCAGCCCCCCCCCCCCCCCCCATTATCAGCTAGTCTAATGAGGGGATTTTCTTAGGGTTCAGGTTGAGACTGATCTAAGTGATGGCGACTGCAGTCTCATCTTTCTCAGCGTGTTTAGTCAGACTGGAGAGAGGGGTGTTGGATAATAATTTGCTGTGTCCAGAGCTGGTGAGAATGACTGATGGAGGGATAAAGGGAGGGGGGGTGGGAGGGGGGGTGTGAGCGACAGCAGCTGAGCCTCCAAACCAAATGAGATTCTCTGCAGCAAGCAGTGAAAACACAGGAGGGAGGGAGGGAGGGGGGAGGGGGGGGGGGGGGGGGGGCAGAGTTTGCTTTAACGCTTTAAATCCCCATAATTCCCATTCCCTATGAGTCATATGTATATGACATATCTTATTGCTAGGGATAACTTGTTTAGTTGGTTTAATCAACGGAAAGAGAAATAAAACATTTAGGACAAGGACCTTAATAAAACAGGCAACACACCTCAATGCTATATTTATACATGGACATGGCTGAGAGAGAGAGAGAGAGAGAGAGGTTCAAAGTGAGACTGCGACATCCATCAGCCGCTCGGACGTTATTGAAATGCTTACACACGCCTTACAGAAACATATAAACCACCTCCATCGTGCTCGGTGCAGAGCGTAAACTTTACTTCCTCACCTCCTGTGAGGTGAAGTGAAGAACTAAGGTGCTGCAGAAAGAACCCTCTGAAAGGAGCCCCCCCCCCCCCCCGCGCTGTGCGTTTACACGAGCCGTTACTGGTGGCGCGGTGATGACGATCATTGTTAATCAGCAGAGGTGACTCTACGCCTTCATTCAGTGGCCAGCGTGTCATCCTCACCTGCACACGCCAGCTCTGCTCCTAAACATGTATCGTTACACACAGCAAAACTAGGTGTCCACATTTGTAATTCAAAACATGCATAGAGGGATTTAGAGTTGCTACTTTACTTTTGAATTCATTCTGAGTTCATAATCGCTACTCATTATCCGGCTATTGCTCGATAGATAAAAAGCATTATTGTCTAACGAAAATGAAGTCAATGGGCTGCGGCGTTGAAACATAGAGACAGCAGAACGAGCAGAATGACTGACCACACGCAAAGTTAGCTATAAAGCAAGGAAGCAGGCAGCTGGGAGGTGCGGTTGATGAAAAGAGACAGGTTGGGGCCGAGCTGCTTCATCAGCCTGGATAGACAAACTTTTTCCAAAATTGCAGACCGGATGGCAACGAGCTCCAGTTTGAGAGAAAGACCTAATCAGCACACATTGTTGCCGAGGGCGATGATAATTGCTGTTTGATTTTTCTACCTCGCCCAAAAGGATTAAGAGGGTCCAGCCCATACAATTCTAAACAAATGATAATGTTAGACGCACACAGAGTGCGCTGTGCGCGACAGGCCCAAACCGGCCCGGGCACCAGCACGAAAACACCCCCAGCAACATCTGGCAGAATGAATGAGTCGACAGACCAATGAGTTATGAGAAGGGATAAATAGTGGAACTCAGAAAATCACAGAAAGAACACGGCTCTTGCATGAATCACTCAGTAAATAAATTAATTTCCAGAAACATATTGATCCCAGTGAAATCGTTAGTAGGTAAATATCCTGTGCTCGTACAGCATAATGATCGTACAAACACCTTCTGGAGGACGTGAAATACCACAGAAGTATTGCTACCCACAAAAAAACAGAATTATATGACCTTCTGTCGATATATTGCACACCTCTAGAATTCAATGATTCTTTACAGTTGTGCTTTACTTAGAGAAAAATCAAAATGTCCTCTGTGGGGAAAAAAACAAACTATTTTTAATCACAAACAAAAGGGGGAAATGACCTGAAGAATTTGCAAACAGTAATGAGCGCCGCGCTCGGACAGGGCCGCCGAACATTTCGCCGTTATCGTGCGAGGTGCTTCGGTTCAGCGTTATCCCAGAGGCTGTGAACGCACGCCGCTGATCTGCTCTACGAAGAGTTAGCATGCGAGCAGAAACATGTTCGCACGCATGAGGCAGCAGGACCCGTGCAGCACACGAGAGCTCATTGAGCTTAGAGCCACAAGGATGGTGCGGTTGTGTGTTCTAAACCCTAAATGCTCTGCTCAGTCACATGACCTCCATGTCAAAGGAACACAGGGTTGATAAATACATGATTAAAAGCTGTGTGATTATCATTGAGTGGCCCTGAACTACTTTATCCTGCATAGGAAAATAAATGATCAAACTCTAGCTTTTCTTTGTCTTCTTTTCGGCGCCTGAGGCCAACACAGTTCAACATAAATATTCTCTACCGTCATGACGACACTGAAAAATTACATTTTTGACAACACCTTGATTCTGGCTTTAACTTGCAACCTTTAGCAAAGTTTTGATCGAACGTGATTTAAAACCTTCATAAATTAGTTATAAAGCATCGGAGGTCCTTCTAAAGTGCACTGAAACCTCCGTGTATCAACTGCACTGCCTGAGGATACCGATGGTTTTTGAAGCTAGACTTGCAAACAATCTCGTCTCAGCTCTGTGAGACAATCTCTGGGGACGAAGACTGACCGGCTAATAAATCTCAAAACCTAACTCTTGAGGATTATTGTCCTGGTTCCTCTTGAATGAAAAAAAATAGTTGTATAAATAGTTAACATCGGCTGTAAAAGCGGTAAGTTGTTTACCTATGAAAGCTATTTTTAAAACACATGAATCTTCCACTAGTGCCCCCTAGAGGCAGTGCTGGTTGCTACACTTAACAACAGCAAAGTAGAACCTTATGTCAACCGTCAATATCTCTCCTTTAGTTCTGCGCTGGTTGGTAGCTATAAAAAATAATAATTCTGCTGCACTTGTTTTTGAGGCGGTGAACAGTCGTGCAGTTTTTCGTGTCCCGGGAGACGAGCAGACGGGAGGTTAATAATGTTGTGCTGAGCAGTTTCTGCAGGATGTGTGGGAAAGCAGAGGCTGTGTAGGTGGATGGGGGGGGGGGAGCTTGCACAGTACCTGCCCATTATATAAAGCTCCCACTCTCAACTAGAGGTCTCTGTACTGACTGCCAGCTCCCTCCCTATCTCTCCCCCCCCCCCCCCCCCAGCCTTGCAGCGACTGACTCAGGCTTAACTCTCCGACTGTTGTTTTCGCTCCCTCCTGTGTCTGTGATATCAAAACCATTGCGTGCATTGTGGATAAACCAAAAAGACAGATTTCTCTTGGGGGGGGGTGTAGAGCCTGCTCTTCCTTGCTCAAACAAGAGGCTCATGCAACACGCTGGACTGTACTCAGAATGATTTCTCTTTTAATCATTACCTGTAGTCATTTCAACGTGTCGCCTTGACACCTGAGGCCGCAGTGGTCCAGTCCCAGCTTGCCAGAGGCAAACGGTGAATCTGAAACCTGTCCTGTTCAAAGCTGAATGGCACAAAGCTGTTATATGCCAAGGTGGTTTGTACCCCTGTGCCAAAACAGTGCAGGTAAATGCTACTCGCTGCTGGTGTGGGAAAATACAGCTGGCAAGAAAAACCGTGATTGAAGTGTGTGATAGGAAACGGAGTGGGGGGGGTAAAAAAATGTATTGTTATAAAAAACAATTATTGTTGACTTCACCACAAAAGACAGACAGACAGACAGAAAGAAAGAAAGAAAGAATGAATGAATGAATGGGAGCTTAACATTGAAAACTGGGAAAGCGGTCAGAGAGCACAGACCTCCGCCAAGCAGCTCATTCCTCTCCTAACTGGATTTACACCGTCCACATGGTGATCTGGATCATCATCAAAAGGTTCTAGATTGTTCTTGGTATCTTTACACACCAACCATGAAAAGTAAAAGTGAATCAGAGTTGATTCATAACAGACTTTCAAACCCATAAATGGAGTTTTCAAAGTTAAAATGGAAAACATTTTCCTAACATCATATCATTTAGCATGATATGTAATATGTTCATATCATATTATTGATCACACAAAAATACTTTGCTTAGTGACTTTCCCGCTAATGTCCAATCATCATTGGACACTTTTAGAAAGTAATAACCTTCTTATTATGATGACTGTAATATGGCCTGTTATCAAAGCTGTTTAGCATGTGAGCCACTCAGGGTTATAGAAGTAAGATGACAGTAATAAGCTCTGTCATTTTCCTGAATTGTTGACAGTGTACGTCTCAGGATGACACTCCTCCCGACTCCCTCGATGAATAACAGTCAATACTAAAACTGACAAAATACAAATAGATGTACCTTACAGTAAATTATAGAAAATGGGCATCTGAATAAAGATGCAGTTTGAAAGGATTTATTTTTTGAATTCTCTTTAATTCATCTATTCTGTCAATAATCCATGGTGAATTAAGAAAATGTTCTGCTTTGATGCCACAAAAAGAAAAAGGTTTTAAGCAAAATATTTAATGTCATTTCTGAGTTCATATTCCATTTTCCAATAACATTTCAAGCAAAAAATGTCCTTCTGATATTTGTCTTTTAGGGACCAGTAACCAGATATATAGAACAACCACAGCCAAATCGCACATGCAACTCGGCAGCATTCATTAACCCTGTCCTCTCTCCTTTTTCTTCTACATGTGCATGATGTCTTCACTGGTGCTGAAGGCAGTGACGAAGCACTCCTCAATCTACCCTTCTTGTTATCCAACTTCTCTTTGCTATGACGGGTGGTGGATTAAAGTTTTACTTGTCACTCTCCCCTTCATCCCGAGTACTGCTCCGCAACTATAAAATCAGGGGGGCCTCTAGGGGCCCCATGCAAGGCGGCAAAAAATCTACACTAGCACAGTCAATCTAGGGTAAGTAATGAAAGCCAGGCTTTATCTGAAGACAACATACTCACCATTTCCTTGATAAAGTACGACCATTTTGATTATTGTTGATTAACGTATAGGCTGTTATAAATGTACAACCCCGCTTCTACAATAATCACAAGTCATTTTTAATACAACAGCAAAATGTCAAAGCACCGCAGAGGGCTGTTCACAGCTGGGACCAGAGGAGCAAGCCAATCAGGCTAAAGGGGCTAAGGATTGGAGGTTTAGCCAAGCGTCGCTAACAGAGCCACCACCACCTGAGAACGAGGACGCCGTTCATCACGTAAAGCCCATTTGTGGAGGGGCCCCTCTTAGGGGTCCAGACATTTCTGTGGACAGACCTGCATGGCTAAGTCTTCTTCTTCAAAAGATGCCTATCGCTATTGTTAATTATTGACATGGTTACCATAGCGCCACGTGTTAGTGTGACTTTGCCTCTTGTGTTCGATGTCATATTCACTGATCGTGTTTTCCACCTTGAATATTTCATAGTCATTCATATTGCTTTACAAAGCAAAGAACATTGATTTTCCTTCTTAGGAATCCCCAGCATGCGACATTTTCACTTAAAATTTCCAAAAGCTCTGCAGCACACCCCTGGAAAGCGCAGTTCCATAAGGTGTGCTGTGTGCGTCTGATCGTTTTAATGGAATCGTGTGATTAGATATTAAGCACTGAAGACTTTCCCTCATAAAAGGTATCGTATGTTATGACCTGGCAGGTAAGGCAGCTTGCAACAGCACCGGTTAGGGTCTGGCAATGCTACCAAAGGATTGGTCAATTTAATGTGCATTTTAAAGTGTGATTTCAAAACATTCTCGTGTCATGCAAAGGTCATATACACACCTCACACAAATGCATTCAGTAAAGAACCCAATGTGCTGAAAGCAGAGTCAACCACAAAGCCCACCCGGCTACAGGTAACTGGATCAGCACATTCTCATTCAGTATCACTCTTCAACCAAAGCACACAAAGCTGTTTCCCTTCGGGGCCGAGGGACGTTCCACACACAGCAGGCTGCTTCCTAAAGAATGAAGAGGAGTTTGGACAGTCAGTTTCTGAAACCGCCGTCCCTCAGGTCACAGGTCACAGGAGAGTCTCCCGTCGATGTCTATTATATAAGCCATGAGCATTCAAGTCCACTGAAGGCCCAAACGTCATCGGGTGACATAAAAACCGCAAAGTTTAATGGCACGAGGCAAGAAAACACTTTTCAGGCAGTATCAACTTCTTAGCTTGATTTTAAGGTTAAATTGACAGTTGAACTGGGTGTTTAAATGATCCCTAATATTCCCATCAATGAGAAAAGCAGAGGACGGCTTACTTTTACCAGACGTGCTGCAGTTTCATTGGGTTGTCTGTCTGCCAATAATGTCTAAGATAGCCAGAGTGTGAGGAACAAAAATAAAACATTAACTATGACCTCAACAACATTTCCACCTCATGTCAACTTGCTTTTCAATACCAATTGTTGTGGTTTATTAATCCTATCTCCGCCGACCCCACGCCGCTTACATCTTTTTCTTTTCTTCCATTTTTAATGGTGAGGCATTCATTTTGTTTGTTTGTCTTTATAATTTCCTTGTGTCTTTGCTGCAGGACAAATATAAGTGAGTGCACATCATCCATACAGACTCGTGACATATTGCTGCGAATGATAAGTGAATGAGTCATAAATTACCAAAGCCACAATAATACTAACCTCACACGAGCAACCTCTGAATGAAGAGATTTGTGAAAAATAAAAACTCCACACTGCTCAAACCTGCAAATAGAATAAAGAAATACATTCTATAATGACAGACTTATCCAAAGATATATTTTAATCTTCAGTCCCTCTAACTGCAGAATATGTCTACACATTATTCACAGTTTTGTACACATGTTGGGTCTAGGCTCACAGTTAGATACTTCTTTGGTGCAGCCAAAGAAATGCAGAAAAATATTACATTTTTGTCAATTATTGTGGAAAGATCCAAACATTTGTCCTCAGCTTACTGTCCATAACTTTTACTGTAGCAGTAAAGTTAAATAATGCTTAATGTCAAAGAAAAAATAAGTTATATTTATTTTTTTTTATTAAATTCTGAACAACTTGCATTCATTTCCATGGTGAGAATGTACACGTGAAGGCAAACCTTCGCTGAACAACCAGTTCAAAAAATTTTCACGTCCCGAGCCAATAGGACAATTGAGGACGCCATCAGCGTCCAGAGCATCTGGAGAAACTAAACCAGTATGTCCGGCTGCTCTTCCTGAATAGCTCGACTTTCTGAATGGGTAATCCCCAGTGGCTTGGTCTCCAAACTGCACGACCCCAGCCTGAGCGCCACCATCGGCAATCAGAACCCTGAACTGGGTGGCCAGTTTCAGAGACGGAAAATACAGACAATCTATTGATTGATTGATTGATTGATTGCTTTATTTCGAACATGCAATTTAAAAAGACAAATATAAAACAAACAACCGAAAACAATGATAATAGTCAAACTAACAATAACAGTCAAAACAACAATAATAATACAAACAGCATGTCCGTAAAGGAGTAGGATGAAGCATTAGCTTATTTAAACCTACCCCCTCTCCACTATTCAACAAACCATTCCTCTAACATACATATATTCAATAAATTTCCAAAATAAATAGAAAATTGAAATTGTAAATAAACATATTTTACACAATTATTATTATTTTATTTTTTTTATATTTTACTAGAAAATAATTAGAAAATTAACCCGTTACATACACAAGATAGAAAATAAAGCAAACAAACAAATATATTTACAAAAAATAGAGATAGAAAGTGTAAATTACTAATTCATAAATCATTCGTAAAAAAAAAAAAAAAACCCCGATCGTTAAAGCCCTTCTCCCTCACTGTATTTCATAAAAACCATTTGTTTGTACCGCTTTTTAAACTGGGTCTATTGATCTCAAATCTGACACGTTTCCACGGCAACAAGGCTGTGTAACAAAATCACCACAGGAGTTAAGAGTTGCTCCATCTCACTGAAGATGAACAGAAGTGCACGGAGCTGCTCCCACTAGGCAAATGCTGGGTGACGACAGAGCCAGTAGCGTTTCACCGCTGGAAAGATGGCCTCACGAATAAAATGGGTCTGTCTCTATTTAAGAGAGATGCAAATATTTCTGAAATTGGTGCCACATGACCAGAGAAAACAGAGAAGTGATTGTGGTATTTCTGTTCTCAAAAAGTCTCCAACACCCAGAATGCAGTGCGGCGAACCAGAACAATAAACACTGCAGCTGGTGGGATGATGTTCTACGAGAGGTGAGCAGCACCTGATTTAAGCTTGTCCTTTTTAAAACAGGGAAAATGTTTGTATTAACATCTGAGGGGCTAAATAAGCAATAAACACTGTGATGCTTCATATCCGACCGAGACTTCAGAGTTTTACAGATGGATCCAGGATTGTTCGCCATTCATTTTCAACAAGCAAGCGGTGGCAGCACAATTACAGGAGGTTTAACACTGTTCACTCACACACGACCCACATTTTCCCCAAACCAAAGGTGGATAAATATGCTGGTTTGACTGAACTAGACATGCAGATCGTGTGTCATGCAGTGTGATATATCTTTATCTGCCAGCCTAATTGATTACCGCTTGGCTCAAGGAAAAAGGCAATCAACGCTGAAGAACAGATTGTTCCAGCTGGTTTAACTCGAAACATACCTGAATCAGACGAAACGTGATAAACACGAGCATGAAACGTTCTGCTGTTGACTCTCATTCCTCTTAAAGCCGCTGTCACCAATCTGAATTATACATTTCATGCATTTCTTTTTCATGTAAGTCTAACCCTCCCCCCACCAGGTATGAGCTTCAGACGCGTCACATCAGCACAGCGAGGAAGCTTTAAGTACGCCCAGAGATGAAAATGGTTATCTTTCACACTGCTGCTTTCCAAGTGGAGGTCTATTTCCCTTTGCTCTGATAATTAACTGCATCTGTAATGACAGTGACAATGAGAGAAACGGGCAGGTGCTGAGGGGACGTTGGGATGCTGGGAAGAAGGCTTGTTTCATTAGGGATTAACCTAGCACTACAAATAGACTGTCTCCACCTATAAGCTGCCGGCGCACAGACGGTTATTTGTCTTGCCAGGTTGCTGCTGCAGCAGCTCCAGAGAAGAAAGGAGGCAGTTCAAAGGAGCTGGGGCAGATCGGGGACTCCTGTGAAACAAAATGCAACGCAACAGGAAACATTCAGGGGCCTGGAAACATCAGAGGCCTTCACAAGCTCAGATTTATGAACCAATTAACTGTATAAGCTATAATAATACAGCGCCTAAGGCTACGTGGACCTGTGCAGCAGCACAAACCAGTACGTCAGAGCTGCAAATGTTGTCATAAAACCCATTAGTCAAGATAATCAGCAGCTAGTTTGTTCGTAGAGTAACTGCTTGAAGCAATTTTTTCAAACACAAAAGTCTCAACTGTTCCCAATTTCAGTCATTTTGTTAAAAAAAAAAAAAAAAACCTTTTTGAACAAAGCTAGACTGGAAACGAGTAAATGCAGCAGCAAAAAGGTTTTATTTAACTCCAGTAACATTTTGTGGAATCACATACAAACTGAAGACAGGATGGGGTAAGCTCATTCAGGGGGGGGTACTTTCTCATTTGTTCTGTGTTTAACTCAGTATTGGTTTTTATTGGTCACATCGGGGGACAGTTTTCCACAATTTGCAACCCCTTGCAACAGGTGTTTCGGTTTGCCGTCATCTTGTAAGCCTGGTATGGAAATATTGGATGAGAACGATGCCTTTTTCTGGACAAAGGGGGTCAAAGGCTGCCAGAAACACGACGTCATAAGAAAGATACCACCATGAAATGTTAAAGTACAGCTTTGCTGATTTATTGGTGACGATCATTTTTGAGGGCTTGAGGCGGGGTTTTTTAGCAAGGAACTGGATTCTAAGAATAAATTTCCTTCCGGAACTAAATAGCGCCACACTACCCAATACTAAAAGTTAAGGCTTCAAAGAACTGTAGTTTCCAGGGAGGGGCTGGAGTGACGATGTCGGTGAGGGTGGGGAGCTCAAATGTGGTTGGACTACCTCTAAATTTAGATTCCTAATAAAGGCTGTGATATTTCACCGATTAGAAATTCGGAGAAAAGTCGGCGCGGGCCACCTCAATGGGCGTGTCTTTGATCTTCCTTTGCCTTTCCAGAAGTAAACAAACAACAGATTAGTCAATAAGACACACAGAGCAAACAGGGCGTGTGTGCGGCCGCAGCATCGAGCGGTGCAACGTTTGATGAAGAGCATCTCTCTATCCACGGCCTCTGAGCCCGTTTGTGCTGATCTGATGGCTCCTGTCGCACACTGTCCCCGTTTGCTTGCAGCAGAGGAAGGCCAGTTCAGCGGCCAGCATCACGGCGGCCAGTTTAGTACTGGTGTCTGCTCCTCCGCTGGCTGGCTGACAGGACACGACGTGGTGCAGCCATTAAAACATCACACGTCGTTAGCGCAGGTGTGAAGCAGCGGTAAAATGTCACAATGCACCAGCGTTGCATTTCAGGCCCTGAACAATAAAGGAGTGGAGGTGGAGGACATCATTAAGACGACTATAAACTATATATATATATACTATATATATAAACTATAAACAACCTAAGCAGCTCTCTTTTAGTCATCACTTATAACTATATCAGAGCACAAAAAAGTCACTTATCAATCCAAATCCAGTAAATGTAACAGCGTCTGTAAACAGTCAGCTGGTCAAGGCTCCGCGTGCTGCACGACAGGCAGGGATTCTCCCAAATGCCCTTGTCCTGCTCTAGAAATCTAAAAATAGTTTGTGCGAACGTTTGAATGAAGGGTTTCTAACCGCCTAAATTCATCAAACTTTCATTTTCTATCCAGCTGGCTTCATAGGAATAGAGATAAAATGAGACATTCATTTTTAAGGCCAGATCCGTAACACACATAATTGGTCTATGTTTGGTGTCCTGGGCATCAGCAGCATGAACGTCGAACTCGGTTAATGCTCAGGAGTCCCGAAACACAAAAACCAAACATCATTCGACGGGTTCACAGCCAGGACAGGAAGCAAGAAACCACACGGGGCTAGAGGAGGGTGGCTGAGGGTACTTGGGCGAAACACAGACATAGAGATTCTCCACCAGTGGACAACTGAGCTAAAAAAAAAAAAAGAAATCATTCCAGTGGAAGCAGCCGTCACCAGTGGAACGTTTTCTGAGCCGCTCAGTCACAAAGCTCTACGCAGCAGGAACTGCGCTTTGACAGAAACGCAGCCTCGCTAACTTAACAGCCAATGATCACAGATTTGTTTCGTTTGAAAGTCCAGCTTTCTGAAACCCCGAGGAGTTTCGATCGAGCGAAGGTGGGAAATATTTTCACAGAGGTGCTCCTGCTGATTGGTTAAAGTCTCTAAAAACTGGTTTGTCGTCTGCAGAAGAGACTTTAAAGGGGCCGCATTATGAAAAACTCGCTTTTCCCATGTTTGTACGCTATTATGGAGGGTTTGGGTCATTATCAACCCAAAAACAGCCAAATAAACCATCCAGTCAATCCTGCGTAGTTTGTCTAGTTCTGAAATCAAGTACAGAAACGCTTCTGGAAGAACTCGAACTTACTGTGACGTCACAATACGAAAACGCGCACATGCATGCACTCATTACGTGCACGCAAATAACTTCGTTTCGTTTTCGTTTTCAGAGGCTTTTCTGACAGAGCTGTTTGCTATTTGGACCAAAGACTGTCACAGATATTTCACAGAAGTGTCTGAGAACTGCGTTAACTTGTGGGGAAAGGGTATAATATGGGATCTTTAACAAGCAGAAGGCTATAATCCTCCTTAAGAACCAATGATAAAGAGCAGGCGGGAAAATAATCTTGACCAATCAAGTAACATCAAAGCGACCGGTAATAATGTTCGTACTAAATTCGCTGTTTCAAGCAAGTGGGAGAGAAAGAGCTCGGCTGTATCTGTTTTTAATTACTGCTGCTTTTGAAAACCCGAGTTTGGGAGGCTGGGATTGAGACTAACGGTTAATCAGCAAAGCCTGCAGACTGTTGAGGGTTAACAGCATTTAACCCTTAAACTATAAAAAGCTAATTATACATTTTTATTTAACAGCAGTTGGGAAAAACAAGACGCCGTTTGAAAAGCTCAACACTATAAAGGGAAAACGCTGCAGATTATTCCACCCCTTGAGAAAACACGGTTGTAAATCAGATGTTAAAACCTTCAGAGACAGCGAAACTCACGAAGCTTATTTCAGGCAAGGCCGACACACACACACACACACACACACACACTCACACACACTCACACATACATCAGGACTTCCTGTCTGAACTCCTCGACGTTCACCACTGAAGAACCAAAATCATCTTCAGCAGCTCATTGTCATCTAGATAAGACACAGAAGACCTGGGGGGGGGGGGGGCTGCTGATCAAACCTCTAACTTTTAGCCCTACGGGCCAGCGGTACATCTGGAGAAGAGAAAGTCATTCCAGAATAGAGATTGACTTGAATCTTGCTGAAAATCTCCGGTGGAATTTGAAGATAGCGGGTGCATCGTGTAAACCAGGAATGCCCCCCCCCCCAAAAGATTCCTCAGGAAAGCTGCCAGAAGCCGCTGCCTGGCTGCACAGCACATTTTCAGCAGATCAAAGCTGCAAAAAGGGTCTAAAAAAGACCTAAAGAGACTTGTCTTTTTTTTTTTTTTTTTAAAGAATGCAGTAGTCAGTTAAAGTTGCATTTTGTGTTACACCTGAAAGACGCATCAAGTCAATGTTGTGTTGTTAAAACTGCCCTTGTGCGATTGTTTGTTTCCACAAACAGCAGATTTGAGCAGTAAACGTGAATAATAATAATACACAGAGCACAGCTACAGGGAAAGGAGCCTGCACGGCAAAAAAAAAAAACACAGACAGAACCTAAAGTCCAAAAGGCATCAAACAGCCGCCAGACACGACTCAGGTGTTCTACCTGAAGTTTGAGTCCCATCGGCCAGTGTCCCGTTACGCGTTTATTACGCATGTATCAACAGGTACACACCGAGCGACAGGTACTCATTACCGGGCTGGGCTTCGGCCGGGGATGCGGTGAGAGGAGCCGGAGGTGGCGAACTTCACAATAAACGGGGGGCGAATCCGTCCATGTGGGATTCGAATGCGAGTTGGTTTCAAAGGGGTCTGGAGCCAATGTTATTCCCACTAACACGCTCCGTGGGGGGGGGGGCTCCACGGAGACAGCCTTCACTACGCGGAGGGAGCGCGTCTCCACGCGAGGTGAACGGCGGAGCAGGGGTCAGGACGCGGACGCCGCTCCGCTCGGAGCCGAGAACGGTCCCTCCAGCCAGAAAGCAGCGCGTCTCAATATCAACATAAACACGCTCGCCAATTCAATAAAGTTCCTGCTGCTTTTGAGGGATGGACGCCGAATGCAACACCCCCGCAGCCCCCCGCAGCCCCCCGCAGCCCCCGCAGCCCCCGCACGCCGACGGCGCTGGTCCGCTGGCTGACTCGTCAATCAAACCCTCGGGAACCGAGTAAATCCGTAATGATTTCGGGCTGCGCCTTACCTTCAGTTCCGCACTCTCCGCCATCTTGGTTTTTTTTGCGCAGGCGTGGTGAGGTGTTGTCGCATGACTGGAACGCGCAAGAGCGATACGTGAACGCGCACAGAGCGACAGGGTGCGTTCAGGAACGAATTGGACAAATGGCTTGTGAGTGTGCCAAACTGTAGCCTTGGAAATGATAAAATTAATTATTTAGTTGTGATGTAATGATATTCAAGTTGGTGTTTAATAAGTAAAAGTCACAATTATTATTATTCTATAATGCAAACCATTACTGGTTGGAACAGAACCAAACAACACATCATGTCTGTCTCAAATACCCAAATACCAGGCTGGGACTCGAACCGGTGAACCGGTGGACGTCTAATCATGTCCGTTGGACTTCATGGAGATGAAAAATCAGCATTGATCCATTTCTCAGAACCGAGACAAACAAAGACTCATACCCTCTGCTTAGTTTATTTCCCACAAGAGCGAAGTATGCGACAATAAATAAACAATAAATATACCGGTGCCTATAATCCCAAAGTATTTATGAGACTCATGTGAGCATAATAATTGAAGGAGAGCTGTACCCCAAGGAATTACTGGTAGTTAAGACATGTTCTGATTTGGTGAACATTTAGTGGTCCTAATGACAAAGGTTTTCTCAAAAGCAGAGTGTCAGTACTGAAAACGGAGTTCAGTGATGGTTCTAGAGCCAAAAATGCTCAACACAGCACTAAACACTGCATGTACAGCCATTTGAAAACTACCGTAAAGTTACACCTTGCTGTCGTTAGGGGAGTTAGTGAGTACAAGACACTGAATAAGTAAGTTTCACATCTTTACTGTACTGTATATGCTCTTTGTCATTCTACAGCATTGTGCAAAAGAAAGAAATACACAGCAATCCCTGATTTAGAACAAACATAAGAAACACCCTTTTTGGTTGAGCGGTGCACAAATGTGAACAATATAGCAGTGCATATTGTACCTGAACATAGGCAAATCATTCTGGTACATCCAGGCGTTTCTGTCTGGATGCACATTTTCATTCCTTGCAACGCAGCGAAGATAAAATCTTCTGGAGTGGATAATCCACCGTCTGCATGACTCTGCTGTGACGTCATCACATGCATCCATGGCTTTATTTGTGCATAAAGAAAGGTATAAAAGTTGCTTCATAGAATTTGATAACTAGTTCAATAATTTTGTATGGAATGACTCAAGCCATGAAATGAAGCTATTCGTTTTATTGGGAACGACTATTCAGCATCCATAAGTATATTTCATTTAGACTTTCAGGACATTAGCAAATGATAATGTTATAAAACAGCAGATAATTGTATGAAAGCAACTGATAGATGTCTAAAAGCATTTGCAATTTGCTCAGAGGAAGAAGATATTTCTACTATGATGTGCACAAATGACTGACGATGATGATGAATATATTTATTAGATAGAATATTAGAGCAGTACAAGTACAGTCAAACAATAGAATGTATTACAGTACAAGTACAGTCAAACATCCTGCCGAAGAGGAGCATTTCAAAAAAGCCATTACGGCCTTGTTTACGTTGAGTCCTAAATGTTGTGGAGGTCGAACTAATAGTTATGAAAATTGTCAATCCAATCTGAGAATAGCACCAGAGTGACTGAGAAAAACTGTACATGTTAAATTCATTTATCTTTTTGAGACTGCGATAGTAAAAAATAAAATCAAAGGCAGGGAAAGGTTCTGCTCTGCCAGTAGATGGCGCCCCATCTTTTCAAATCTATTGAATCCACAGCAACAGTTTCCTTTCCTCATTCACTTCAAGCCATTTGTCCATTCAGAAGATGCATTTTCACAACTGATCACGGCTCAGCTGAAATGTCCGAATTATATATTTTCATTAAACAACACAGCCTGTGTTAAAAAAAATAAAAAGAATTTAAGCAATAATTACAACATGACAAGCATCATCTTGAATTCAGCTGGTAGTGTAAACTGGCTCCACCTGGAGTGGATCCAGTTTCATTATGTTGGGCGACCGGTATATCTGAGAATGACTGTAATTCTCATGCTACAGCCTGTCTGTTGCTTCAGCAATTACATATTTGCTTTGTCTAATGGTTTATACCTCCATAATGAAATACATCACTATTACACAGAACACGATATGCTTCAGGGAACAATTCGTTAACCAGAAAATACTCGTTCCCTCGAGGTTCAGACAAAGAATCTATTGAGAAACTAGTTCCTCTGCTTGTTTCGTGCAGCGTCACATAGGTTTTATTATGTCATTATGTATCGCTGCCATCTGCTGTATTGTTGATGGCACTGATGGGACAGGTGTTCCCTGACCACACATGTTTATACAAGCAAACTATGATTCACTGGGAGAGACGGCAAATACTGAGAGACAATATGTCCAACTGTCCATTTAACATGTTGGATATTACACTGTATGGGTTTAATGCAAGCTTGTGTAAATGCACTCAGAGCGGACAATGTGGTGTTTGTCTCTGAGAGCAGCAGAAGAAGAAAGACTTACACATATCTGATGATATTAGGGGTTAGGGTTAGGGTTATAAATTATAACAAAAACTGATGAAAAGACAAAATGAATTTTACTACATGACATCAAATTTATTTTAGTATTCAGTTACTTATGTTGGCTATTTAAAATCTGGTTTTACATACACACTCAAATAATATATAGTATATGATGTGACTTACACGATCTCACTGCATGTTTTGAATCCCTCTGCTTTGAAGAAATGACCAAAGATCATCCTCTTCCAGATCGGATGCTGAAGACGTAGCCGTAGCGAATTCTGTAGTTGCCACAAAGAAAGTAGAATGTTTTATTTGATCAATTAGCACATTGATCATCACAATAACTAATTCATTGTTATTAAACCACACAGTAAAAGCTAAAACTGTACAGCTTTAAAATCTCAATCAAGTCAACGTAACAGAGGCTGTCTATCAGCTAAGGTCACTGTCAGTAGTTTTGTGCATGCACATATACACATCAAAGAAAATCACGGTACCATGCATGTAGCAACGCTCTCTTACAGCTGTAGTTTGAAGGCTCTTAAGTAAAAAGGTTCCGACCTTTTACTCTTAAGTAAAAAGGTTCCGACCTTTTTACTTAAGATCTTATTTTTTGGGGTTCAGAAATTACAATTTGGACAAACAGTCATAATTATTAAAGTTGCTATGCTGTGATTGGACAGTTGTTGCTCAGAGGAGGGATTTATCCAACGGTCATTCAGAGTAAAGCTCTCTCATGATATTGCAATCTTCTTTTAGGAGCTCAAAATGTGCATATAATAACACGAGTCATTTTTCTGCTGTCTTCCATTTATAGTTTGTTGCTCAGTTCCAGAGGCCACATCAAGTTGGCTGATTTTGGCCTGGCCATCATCGGTCTTGTCAACATGACAGTTGACTTGACGGACCGCAGTAATCGCGGTTATGTTGCCAAAGAATTTAATGGCAATTCGGTTAGTGTCGTCTCCTCTCTTCTATGTCAACTGGTTGTTCCTTGGACTTATCAGTCATGTCCTTGGACTTATCAGTTCATTCGTTTATTCCTACAGGGGGCAGGGACCAAATCTTACGTTGCTCCTGAAATGATATTGAAGACAGGCTACAGGAAACCTGTGGACTGGTGGGCTCTTGGGATAACTCTATATGAGTTCCTGACATGTACGCTCCCCTTTCGTGGGCCTTCATCCTCTGATTGCTTTCGTGCTATTGTCAACGGTAAGACTCTTGTTTAATGCAATGTTTTCCATATCACAGCACAGGTGAATGTTTTAACAAAAATAAATAAGTGCATTTTCCTAATTATACATTTACCTTCAGGTATCGAAGCCGGTTGAATTTCTTTGCGTGTTTTGAGATTTGTTTACACTAGGTTTATGGTGATCAATGTAAAAAGTCTGCCATTCAATCCTTTTGGTGATGTTGGTAACAAACGACTTGATCTGACTGCTTATATTTGCTTCAATTCCAGATATCATCACATGGCCATTAGAGTGTTACACACTGCCCATTCAAGCCAAGTCCCTCATCTGTGCTCTTCTCATCAAGGATCCGATGTACCGCCTTGGCACAGGTTAGTAACAGCTAAAGGTGGCCAGCAGTATGACACGGATAAACTGCTGCAGGGAGATTTGGTCAGGGCTTAGGACCGGCCCAAGATTTGGTGATGTACAAACCGCATTTAAGCTTATATGACTGTTTTACTGGTTTTCCAGGGGGAGCCGTTGATGTTCGGAGGCATCCGTTCTTCTCCATTCAGTATGACAAGCAGGAGCCTCGAGCGGATGTGCCATCATACATTGACTGCTGGACTGCTGGACATTTTCATGTTTTATGTTTCTCGCCCTTTTGTATGTAAAAGTGCTAAAAAAAATGTAATGTGTATTTTCTTACTTGTGTTGTTTAAAATGATTTATTTGTTATCAGTCAAATAAATGATAACAAATAAATAAAATGTCTCTGAGTCTCGTGATCAAACAAACAAACATTTAGACAACACGGATCTGACAGGTTTTGGCGAGAGTCTGGAGGATTTAGTTGTGAGTAAATTCCCACAGATGCTGAACAAGTCAAACTGAGCTTTAGCATTAGAATGATATTTTCTCCTGTCATTGCTAATTTGCTAGTCCCAGTTTGACCGCACCACATGTCATTAAGCCAAAGTCAAAGGAGACAAAGTTAAAACACCAACTTTGATATAAATCACACTGACATCATCTTGGCACTCGATGCAAACATTTTACTGTACTGCAGAAAACAAAACATTGTGGGGAGTCAATTGTTCATGACATCAAACCTGCCTCTGGTCAGAAACTTAATTCTGATTATATATTAATTTAATTATCTCTGTATAAATCTACTATACTTAAAGTAAATTGTTTTTTTTGCTGAATTTATGCAGAATTTGTATTTGTAGGATATGACAACTGCAATATATTACATGTACTTAAAAAAGGGTATTAGCAATTTTAACACACACACACGCACACTTTACACAGATACAGTATATATATACAGGCTACATATGCCAATGGAAGGGATTCTTCCAGCCAATCAGGCACAAGCGGAGGAGCCCAAAGGCTCATGAAGGTAACAAAAATCCACTACAACACTCCTCCTCTTACTACTACTACTACTACTACTACTACTACTACAAAAATGGAGAAGTTAAAAACCATATAATATGACCACAAATTGGGAAAAAGATGATCAGAAACTGAAAGATTATTACAAACTGATGACAAACATTTTTGAGGTAGCTTGCTAAAAGACAGACAGAAAGACAGACAGACAGACAGACCATGTCCTCGTTGGCGGAGGTAATAATGATTACAACAAGATGCAGAACAGCCACCAAGAGAAAAACAAACGCTGACAATCACAAAATGAACAACACGGCAAACCAAAACTTCCTCCATCGTCATGTTGAGTCTGTGAGGAATGATAGGTTCTCCTGCGTGTCTGTGTCCAGCACTGCACTCACACATAATCCATTCATGCCCGTCACCACAAATCAACTGTAATCAGGGTTTTATTCATGCTCAGCTGCTGAATAAAAAACACAGCACAGCATACGAGGATCTCCGCCGGTCTTCCCAGCCTGTAGCATTCAAAGGGGCAAAGCCAATTACATTCACAGAAAATGAACATGCAGTGTGTGTGAGTGACATCACACAAGAATCTCTCTCAGCACCGGAGCACCGAGGGATCGAGAGCCTTTTAATCAATATCTATTAGTCCTCCCATCAGAAGGATTAGATTTCACTATTAGAGATCAGCCTGCTCCCCTGACTCCACGTCAAACATTAGAAGTTGACTGAACCTGTCATGCACTGATGTAAGAGGCTAATGAAAGAGATCATATCGAGCTCAAACACAACAAGAGGAAATCTGAGCCACCTAGAGGGGAGTTGTTCCGTGTTCTGGCCAGCAGGGGGCAGACCGTTACCAGCGGAAGACACAGAAAGCAAGGAGAGCTGAGCAGAGGGTGGCCTTCACATTTTATTAACATGGAGACAAAGATAAAAGGAAAAGTATGGATTGACCGTGAGAGAAACAAAGATTTATTTCTTTAGTAACTGTGCTTTTTGTGTTTTTGTTTTTTTTACAAACCAAATTCTATAAATGAGAACCTAAAATGCAGCTTTTGTGACACACATATCAGACAGCGTCATTCACATCATCAGATGATAGCAAAAAAAAAAAAGTTTTGGTTTTCTGTTGTGACGCACATATTCTTGTAGAGATAAAAACAACAACGACAACAACAACCCTGAACCAAAGGAAATAACAGGACTTGATTTGTGCTGAATTAGTTTAAAATATAAATCCCCTCAAACAATGACAGTCTCCCACAGTTTGATGTGGATCCTGCATGGCTGTTGGATTAAGTGCTCATAATAATGTGCTCTGTTTTTAAACATAAAGATCCTCGTACTTTTGATAAAACAATTTGGTATCGGGCGGCACTGGTCAAATTTCAGAAATGATGCCCATTTAAAGTGCTTAACAACATGTACATGGTTTTAAATAATCTAAACAACAAATGAATAAATATGTAATAACTCAAGACATTCAAACAAGCAACAAAAGAGAAACTTGAAACTTAATACCACAGTTAAACAAGCCATTGCACATCATCACATGATATATATTTGTATATAGTCTTGTTTCTTTTTTCTTTCGGATTAGCTCAGAGCAGACGACTTTGAATTCACAACTTAAAATAAACTCCATGTTTTTTTTTGGGGGGGGGGGGGGGGGGTTCTGCCAAAACCTCATGACATATTCACTCAAGTGCTAAAATCAGTGCTGTGTCTTTACAGAAGATACAGAAGATGTGTTTTTGTTTTTGCTGTTTTTTTTTGGCTGTGCTGGGGTCAGGCGTGGGGTCGTGCCGGGGACTAGGGAGGCAGCAGTGGGGGTTTGAAGGTGCAGGCTCCGGTACACTGACGAGGGGTGAGCATCTTGCAGGAGAAATGATGAAGGGCGTCATGAGCTTCTGGGGAGGAATGAGTCCATCAGTTAGAAGATGCAGATAAACACTGTGACCGTTTATTGATTACTCTGCCGGTGTAGCATTGAAATCGATATGTCGTAATCAAGTGCAAATCGTGTCCAAAAAATTAAAATGTCCTGACATGTCCAAATGTACGTAGAAATAGTTTCTGGTGAGCCATACAGAGGGCGAAGTGATGGCGAAACTCCCCTGGTCTGTGTTCAGTTTGAAATCATCGCCCGTGCTGGAGGATTCAGAAATCACATCCAGCCTCGTAAAGTTCTTTCACACAAAATGTTATTTTTGAAACAGCGACATAAAAAAACCTAAACTATATCAGGATGTACTGAATTGTTTGGAGAAAATGTACATACATTTCAATCTATACTGAATAGTACTTGCTGGCTTATTTTGAAAGACAGCCGGTCAAGAGGACGAAGACAACACTGATGTAAATGTTTGTCTTGTAAAAGGTGTATCTGGATGTTTAATACACTGAGCTCAGCTTCTCTATGATGAACCGACTCGAACTTCTTTCTCCTGAATCTTTAATCAGAAGAGCAGAGTTATGCTACGCTCTTCATGCTAATTTAATTGGAACATATCTGAACTATTTTCTCAGATCTAGTCTCATTCCCCTTCACTGTTTACATTGATCTGATATGTGACGCGGATCTTCCATCAATCCATGACCCCACATTCACACCAAACACGCTGATGAACCAAGGAAGCTTCCGAATATCCAACCTTGTCAGGATTTCTTATACTGTATGTATGAGTGCTCAGTGGGAGGAAAGCCTCATGAAATCCCATGTGACTGTTTCACACTGCTGTCACAGCAGCGGGAATCACATGTGATCAAATCACAATTAAAATCATCACATTTCTTGTCATTTCATTTGTCCTGAAAATGAATCATCTCAGCTACATTTGACAAAAAAAACCAAAAGAAAGAAAAATCCGGTTTGGGCCACTTTCTCCTGCAGTGCAAAATCAAGCGCGAACTCCTGAATAAAACCATAGATCTCTAAGATATTAGTTTTTACAGACTGCTGAGGTCTTAGAAGAACTGATTTTGAATAAATATAAACTGAGAACGACTGTAGGCTTCCCATATCTCACATTGAAATAACGTGATGAAGGGACCAGCCAGAATAAAGAGAAAGAACATCTAAAGTTATGCGAGCACACGAGCGCAGCTTAAAGACAGACTTGTAAATATGTGACCCAACCCTTTATTGGTGTCTGACTGTAAACATCAGTCAAACTGATCTTATGTCAGATCAAAAAGTAGCACTTGCATATTTACGTTTGTTAAAAAAAAAAATGAAGTGCTCATTTTTTTTCTCTTTTTGTTGGACCGCTTAAAATTACCTTTTAATTTCTGCTGTATTGCAAAACGAGCCTTTCTCTCTTGGTCCAACTCGCTGCACAAAGTGTCTATCCAAAAACAAAAATGAATAAAAAAAGATACAAATTGGTCAAAAAGGGAATAAAAAGGGGAAAAAGAAATCATGAGTTGCTGTCAGGATGTGAGCTGGAGGAGTGTAATTAATGCCATTTGCCCCTATGGTATTTAGAGTGACCCCTCTGTGTTCTTGAACCCTGTATTTAAAGTAGTGTAACATGAAACCAATCCTTTAAGGGCTGGCTTTAGTTGCCGTCTACTGCATGTAACCGATACAGCACTGTCTCGTTCCATGTTACAGAGCGCGTGTGCAGGTTTAGGAGAAAATAACCTCTGCAAACAAAACAATGTGGTTTCAGTTGCACCGAAACGTGAAAATTTACTCAACTGCAGGAGGAAAAAAGAAAAAAGGCGTTTACAGGAAAAAGGCAAGACACAAATCACCGATATTTCAATATGCAAGTGTCACTTTTCATCTTGTTCAGGGTTCACATTGATCAATACATATTATTTAGACCCTTTTTTGTGTCTCAAAAATCTTAAAGAGCATTGATCTACCTCTGCTTTACAGTAATAATCTGGAGCCATGGAGAGAGACAAACCTCGGACAATCTGCAGCTGCTGGACCATTTCCTCTCTGTAGGACAGCTCTCGCTTCATTTGATCCTGAAAATTATCTGAGGAGATACCGAAGGCCATGGATCAGACACCAGTGGAGGTAAATAAAGACACATTCCACATTCAAAGAGCAAAACGGTTCTAAAATCGAGCCACCACAGACTCATCCGACTCATCCTACCTTTTAAATGCTGAAATTCTCGCTCCAGCTTTTTTCTCAGCTCCACTTGTTCCACGAGCTGCTTCTGCAGTTCTTCTGCAAAGACACACACACACACACACACAGGGATGACGAGGAGCATGAGAAACGACGCAGCGTAATAAGCAGCCGCGTGTTGACGCAAATACATCCAAAGCGTTGCGCACCAGTTTGGTTCCACTTAATGTGATGTATTTTTGTAAATTCTGCACATTAACATTAATGTCAGTTCGGGTAAAGCGACTTCAGGTGCGTTTACGTCCTCGATAACAGCCATTCCCGCGATTCCCTCTCGCTGCCGCCGCAGTAATTGCCGCGCATCGCCTGGAGGAGGAGGAGGAGGAGGAGGAGGAGGAGGAGGCGCAGCGTAATGGAGTCCCAGGGTTTTTCCAAGCGTTGTAAAATAATTAGCCGCCGCGCCTCGGGGTTGTGGCTCTGTTCGTTAAAATATTAATAGCCTCTAAACGATTTCCTCCTACAATAATAAGTCAAAAACTCCCACATGTCGTGATTAAGTGGTTAACAACTACGGAAACACTTTAGGCCTCGAAACATGTAGATTCAGACACAGATATTTTTTTTGGCACGCCGTCTTTAGCAGGCCGTGGGCATTTAATCCATTTTAAATGAGGCGATTTCAATTGACTATTTTATTTTGATAATTAAACAACCCTGGACCAAATTCTTTTTATTATTATTATTCGGTTCTTAAATGCATCCCAGTGGCAAAATAATCTGTTTGGATAATTCAGTTTAATCAAGCCTAAATAAAAAACATAAATATTTAACCAGACCTCTCATGTAAAATGTTTTTTTTAACCGATGCGTTCAAGTAAAAACAGGAATTATACTATAATTATTGACTATAATTAACATAATCTGCTGTTGTTTTTTTGCTCTTCTGTTCTTACCTTTGGCCATGTTCTCCAGATCTCTGTCAGGAACGCTGATGTTGATGCGTAAAGCTCCATCGGCTGCACAAAACATGCATGCAGACAAAACAGATTATTTAACCTACAAGTTATATCTGTGTGGCTGTAGCGTTAACAGAATTGCTGTTGGATTAAAATGATAAAAAAATGGAACCTTGTTTATGATTTTGCGCGTGCACGGATGGAGCAGCGCGTTGGTTTTGTGATTCAGACGCGTCATGAACACCTAAATGTGAACAAGTCATAAATATGTTAGTCTGAAAACCGCCGCCGTTTAAATGAATAAAGGAAGTCAGAAATCAATCCAATGAATTACCGTTCGATTTGGTCGATTGCTTCGACCCGAAAGGCGAAGGCGCGTTCCGAAGCACGTGTCCGTCCTTGTCCCGGGCGTGCACCTGTAAAATGAAGCGCGCGCTCGTGTTCAATAATTAAACATCATTTAGTTTGTTCTGTTCAAAGAGTCGGCCTTGCTGCATTACTCAAGGGCACTTCGGCAGCGCAGTGAAAGGCTGCTGGTCTCAACACGGTTTTACGCGTTATTCTTATGAATGATCTCATATCGATCTGTGTTTCAGTCCCTGATCAATTCGATGCTGAAGACATTTTTACGCGCCTCCTCTCCTCCATAAAAATCATCTCATCCACTGCTGTGACGGATTCAGACGCGCCCGCGGGGATCATTAAAGCTCCATTG
Organism: Brachionichthys hirsutus; assembly: GCF_040956055.1. Classification (NCBI taxonomy): domain Eukaryota; kingdom Metazoa; phylum Chordata; class Actinopteri; order Lophiiformes; family Brachionichthyidae; genus Brachionichthys; species Brachionichthys hirsutus. Next base: position 12,480,881 of record NC_090897.1, on the reverse strand, counting down.
GATCTCGTCTTACTTGGTGAAGAGGGGAGCCATTACGCGCCCGCCTGTCCTCGTCCGACGACCCGCTGTGAACGGAGCCCACCGGCGACGCCGCCGATTCTCCGGAGCTGCAGGCGTCGCTGAGCTCCCGGTTCTCCTTCACACCGCAGGAGGACACCCGGTCCGGGGAGACGCGGATCAGCTCGTCGTCGTCCTGTCCTCGGCTGGACTCCACGTCCACGTCCGGGTCCTCCTCGTCGTCGTCGTCCGCCACACTTTCCCTTTCCGGTGATATCGATCTATAACTGGAACTCTCGCTGATAAAATCCGGAGACAGGTAGCCGGGGCGCGCGCCGTAGCCGTCCCGGCTGCCGTAGAGCTTGGCGATGCTTTCTGCGTCTTTGACGACGGGCCTGAAGGCCGAAATGTATCTGATCTTCCCCGGGGGGGTCTCGTCCCCGGACTTGTCCTCATCGTTCCGGGTGGAGGACTGGGAGCTGGAGCAGCGGTCCCCCCCGTCCGGAGCGGGGTGCTGGTTGCTTTCTTTGGGCGTGTTTGCGCCCCGGTCGCTTTGGTCCGATACATCCAGCTCACCCTGCCGGACGCAAGGCAGCTCCAGAGGGAGTTTGGGTGCAGGGGAGCCCGGGTAGGGGGGCATCGGGAGGCCGCTCGCAGCGGGCCAGAACATGGAGAACGCCGGGTAGAGGGCGTCCTTCGCGCTGGGCCAGAACACGCCCGACACGTGGGCTTTGGCCGCGTCCGGGACGCCGTCGGCCTTTTTCTGGCACAGCCCGTATCCCGGGAAGCCGTAGGGGGGGTGCGGGAACAACGGCGGAGGGATCTTTTGCAGCATGCCGAAGCTCTTACTCGGCACTGGGATGAGCGGGTAGGTCCGCGTGCTGCCCGGCAGGCCCAGGCCGTTGTTCCCCTGCTCCTCCTCCATGCGTAAAGTCTTGTGGGGGGTATCTGGAGAGCTCGTTTGGGTCAGGCTGGACGAGCCCACATGCGATTTCATCGAATGGGACCCCCCCGAGCCACTCACGGGCAGAGTCCTCTTCCGACTCCCCCCGTTGAACATGGCCTTCACGTCCTCCCACGCGTGGTTCAAGTCCTCGCTTTTCGCGTCCGTCAGTTTCAGGTGGCGCCTCCACGAGTTGAAGTTGGCCGCGTCCGGCTGCAGGTACTTGGACTCGGCGGTGCGGTGCGAGTGGAAGATGAACTTGTTCGGGGAGAAGTACATGCTGCACAAGCTGCACTTGATGCACTTCGCCCTGGAGCTGTTGTACCGGGCGGGGATGAAGTTGCCCCTGCAGCCCCACGCGCAGTCGTGGGACACGTCAAACGCGAAATTGTCGGGCAGCTTCGGGGGTGCGTGCGCGCCCAGGAAGGACTTGCAGAGCCTTTCGGCTTCCCGTTTGGTGATCATCCCGCATCGCCGCGACGAGATGGGCATGGCGCCGGCGCGCCGCAGGAGCTCCAGCTGCACCGGGGTGCACTGGACGCAGGTGATGCCCAGCGCGACGCGCCGGTTGTGGATCTCGTTGTAGCTGTAGTTCTTCAGCAAGGTGTTGGAGATCTGTGCCAGGCAGAGTCTCTCCTTCCCGTCGATGACCAGGCACACGATGCGCACCCCGTACAGGGTGGTCTCGCTCACTTGGTTCGGTTTGGGGGGGCTGGGGCTGGAGAAGCTCTGCTGCTTGTCCCGCTTGGAACTCGGGGAAGAGCTGGCGTCTCGTCCCGCGTCTCGAAGCTGTCCGGGCATCGAATCCATCCCTGGAAGCCTGCATGTCGGTGAAAGAGAACACTGGAGTGACCCGGGCTGACAGTTCGACAGCGCGGGATAAAAAATAAAATTATATATATATATATATATTTCATTACATCATCTGAAAATGGATTGATTTGCGACCCCAAAATGTTTCTGATGCTGTAATAAAAACAATTAAAAATGATTCGTTAAAGAAAAAAAAAGAAAAAGAAATGCGTAATTACTAAATGTTAAATATATTTTTTTATTTTTAGCAAAAATACCAGATAATTATAATAATTATAATTATAGGCTATTATTGGTATTTAAATAAATAAAGCCAGCTAGGCCCAAAAACTAACTTCAGGACATTTTTATCGAAAAGTGAAATGAATCGATGTTAATTATTTCCCGGATCGTTTCCTCGGCCTCCCCCTCCCTCTCTCAGGTTATCCGGGAAGGGGGGGGGGGGGGGGTGCTCCTCTGCTCTTCTTTATCTCCAAAATCGGCTCTGATCTTCTGGAGCAACTACTTAAGAGTCACATAAGATCCTTATAGTGGGATAAGGACAGAAGGGAAACGCAGCTTGAGCTGCGCCAATGCGCTTATCCGAGAGGAAAAGAACAGTAAGCTGCTTTCCAGGTAATACACTGATCCTATTCTTAATAAAAGACGAGCCCGATATATAATTAAAGCTTCAGTGCAGATTAGTCTGAGCCAGTTGCTCAGGCCTTGTCTCACGTTCACCTGCAGCGCGTACTTTACGCATCCCGTCAGCGTCTTTACGCAGCAGCGTTGGGAGATTTTTAAAACAACAAACGCGAATAAAACAACTTTGGAAAGACAGACTAACCATCCAGAGGAGAATTATATAAAACAAATATTCTGAAAAAAAGGGCAAAAATAAATAAATAAATGACATGATGAGGATGTTGTTGGAGATGATTCATTAAAGACATACCTCTCCTCTAAACGACGACGCACTCCGGCCGGGCTTTGTGTGAGATGATGATAAATAGGAATTATTGGATGCAGGCGACGATGAGCTCGGAGAGGAGCGGCCACAGATGGGACGGTCAGACGGGAGGGACTCCGAGCTGGACTCTGGTCTGGACTCTGATCTGGACTCTGATCTGGACTCCGAGCTGGACTCTGGACTCTGGTCTGGACTCTGATCTGGACTCTTTATTTTCCACTTTCCTTCAGGTGCGGGCTTCAGCAGGCAGGACCTCCATCCCGTCGGATCCCTGGGAGGTGAATGGTGTGACAGGAAGCACATGGCACCTCTCTCTCTCTCTCTCTCTCTCTCTCCGTCTCTCTCCCTCTGCCTCCTGTCACGCTGATGTGTTCCAGCTCCCTCCCTTTCTCTCCTCCTCCCCCTCCGCCTCCCTCAAAGACATGCTGAGCGAGCACACACACACACACACACACAAGTTTTGATAATTCACAATTTTGACGCAACGCAAACATAAAAACATACCACGCACCAGGGGCGCCACTATAGGTTTTAAGGACAGGGGGGGCTTAGCCCCCACAAGATGTGAGCAAATGTAGCACAAAACCTCACAAACGGCCAACAAGGACTGAGAAATTATACATTATTATTATTTCAGTCCGATTTTTTAAATACAGTACAACAACAAACATGTTTAAACAGTAACAGGATGTTTACAGCTTTAACAAGGTTATATGTTCATTTAAACTCATATTCTGGCAGCATTAATTGAATATGTCGGCATTTTTTGCACACTGAACAAAATAAATTATTTTCTTTTTTTATAAAACATCCCCAAATTATAATTTAGGGGGGCTGAAGCCACCCTAAAATATTGTCGCGCACAATTAGGCTCCCGCTGAGCCCAAATAGAGAAGCCGTTTGACCCTGACCCCAAACATGATTCTATTTGTTATTAACCCACGAGAGAGAAAACGTGTGTTGTGATATCCCGAGCTTTAAGGACCGTCTGAGGGCCACGCACGCGCTCAGGAGTCTGCAGCAGCAGCCTCTCATCTCCAGTCACTCACAGCCGCAGCAGCAGCTTCTGGTGAACGTGCGTGCGTGGAGGCAGCGTGAGGGCTCGTTTATCAGGTTACACCACCATCTGTTAGGCTTCCACGCCGGCCACGCAGGCCACGCAAATCAATCAGAGGCCGGAGCAACGCAGCAGCAGCGGCAGCAAGACAGTCAGTGAGTGAGTGAATGAATGAATGAATGAGTGAAATTTGTTCCGTGTCGTTTTATTTGGAGGATCAAATGTAGTGAATATGGAATGAGCTGATGATGATGCCCTTGGGGCCAGTCTCTCTCTCTCTCTCTCTCTCTCTCCCTCTCTCTCTCACACAAGCCGAGGTTTTGACTGTTTATCTCTGGCTGCAGTTTATTTAAAGAACACAAACGGAAATGTGTCCTTGAAAGTCCCCAGAAAGGATCATCCCATATTTGAATATCTGACGTCACTAAACCCAAATCGTATAACTCAACATTAACATACAGCAAACTGTCGCTGCATGGGTCACGTGCTTTAAACGCATTAGAGTTATTTTTCTTAATGAGCTGAATCTGAATCTGTTCACAATTTACTTTTAATAAAGCATTTCTTAAGTAGCTGTGCCTGCATGGAGGGGGGGGGGGGGGGGGGGGGGGCTGTGGACCTCAGGTGTTTTCAGAGAGGCCCTGCCTTCAGTGAAGTGAGACCTGCACGGCTCACACCCGGGCTGATGTGAACGTGTGTGAGTGTGTGCGCGTGCGTGCGCGTGCGTGCGCGTGCGTGTGAGAGGCGCGCGAGGCATCGGCAGCATGCGCGCAGCCTGAGTCACCGTGCAGCTTTACCTCCCTGCAGTATTGATGCTGAACCCGACCCGCCGCGCATCCTCTCCCGTTTCAGCACCGGCAGGCTTCCTGCAGCCGCCGCCAGTAATTACGGTGTTCTTTCTGCTGTAATTATTCCTCCCGTTTTAATTATGCAGCCCGCCGGCCTGAACGCGCCCATTGTCGCTGCTCATTCCGGGGGAAACGGGAGCCGCCGTGGCGCGTCTCTTTGAGATGCGCTCGATTGTTCAAATAAACCTTTTAACCTGAAACATTAATGCGCTCCAAGGTTGAAGTCACGCGGGATCACGCACGAAGGTGAACCCACACACACACACACACACACACACCTGATGGATTATTTAGCGCCGCAGGTGGTTCTGAAAATGAAGTTTAAGACGCGTCTGATTTACTTTAGCAAAAGTGAAAACTGAGGGTTGAAATAGATCATCGTAAAATAAAGGTCATAAATGTCCGGAGATATTTCTTCTTCCTTTTTTGAAAACATCTCAGTGAAAGTTTTACTCAGTTAAAACACGTAAAACTGCAGCTTCACCTTATTTATTTATAAGCTCTTAACTTACTGTCACGTCCGCGTGGAATTATCCAAAGCAAACAAACATCATATATAAATAACGGGGGGGGGGGGGGTCCACAAAAAACAAATGACACCTTTAACTGTAAATCAGAAACGCACAGGCTTTAAATCGTCCTGATCGTTTAGTCTGGGTATTAAAGGGTTATTTCACATAAACACCTGCATTTAGTCATATGATATAGAAAGATAAATCAAGCCCCCCCTCCCCACGTGATCAGGACAGGTTTAATACCAGCAGCAATAGAGGCCAAATGTTTTATAATTAACAGTGGTATCAGGACCATATAAAACCGTGACCCCTATAAATTCCATTTTAGAGACCAATCAATCCTCCTCCTGGACTAAAGGGCCTATTGATCCCCTTCGCTGCTGCTCGGCTCGCCTAAACGCCCCCCCCCCCCAGTATCCTTTTTTTGGTTTCCAGTGAAAAGAGCATTTCGATTGCACTTTTTATTGGATGGAAAAGACTCTGCCGAGAGGAAAGCGATGGCTTCGAAAATGAAACGGTGACAATTTAATTACAGGACATTGATAAAGGGATCTGGGTAATGGCTGCGCACAGGCCGACCGCTCATTGCCCCCCCCCCCCCTCCGACGCGCTAATCAAGTGGGACTGCTCCGGGAGGAAAGGCCATGCGGCCCGACACAAAGCGAGACGCAGCCCGGCGCAGGGAATTTGGGAATATGAAGGTCTCGGAGCTGACATGAATGAAGATGCATCTCCAAACAAAGCGCGGTCAATATCCCGGGGGGGGGGGGGGCAGATTAGATCACGCAGCATCCACATGTTCATCCCCGTCAGATTATCATTAAAGGTCACGCACAGCACCGCCGTGGATCATCTGATGCCTCCATTTACGCGCGCTGCAATCAACCCATCTGGATCATCAGGTGTGTGAACGGACAACCTTCGACACGTCAGCGTCATCAAAAACGCATCGGACGCTCAAGGATGTCAGAAATACGGAAGCCCTAAAAGTCCAAAATAAAGAAATCCACCCCTTTGATTTAGAATGAAACGAAAAAGGCGACAGAAAGAGAAAACGCATCATGAATGTACCATTTATATATATATATATATATATATTTATTGTAGTTTAATTAATGAGTCAACAGTGGTGATGGCTTTAATCAATTTAATGAACAATATTAGAAATACTTCTAGCTCTTGAACTGAACTTACAAATTTATTTGCTTCCAATCCTTTACGTTTTAAACCCAGCAGCCTTGATTTGACCCCCCAAACAGCTGGAAACACAAATAGAAGCAGTTTCTGATCGTCTCACCAACCAGAACACGGCGAGTTAGTTTACCTGATCACTAACGATAAAGTGAAGAATCAAATGAGCAGCAGCCGTTAAACACAACATCCCACGAGACATGTTTATTTAAACACGTTTAGGGTTGCAGAGTTTGGTATTCGTGGTCCAGTGCATTGATAAGATCTTAACATTCAGTCAATGATCCTGTCAGATCGAAGGATCATCCTGTTTGAACCCGTCAGCCACTTCTCACACGATTGGTTTGTTTTCCTCATCACAAAGCGGCACCATTCTTGGAGCAATCGTGAAACGTTGCTGCACTTTGATTCCTTTGGGTGTTTGCTGAGCTTGAAGCCGCCTCAGAAAATAAGAGGCCTCTCGGATGAGAAGCGAAACGTCTTCAAGCTTTTCCTAACAACTGCGGACGACCTGGACAACAGGGAGACACTGAGCCTGCATGCATGTTTGAATATCGGCTCCGAGAAGAAATCAACGTTCCACCAGTGAGACTGAGAGGAAGCTGAGAAGCTGGCCGTCTTCCACTGGGTGCTTCAGAGACTCATCAAACATGTCTACGTTCCCGTCAGCTAGTTTTACTGCCTTCCTTATTTTATTTTGTCCCGTGTGAGCTCCTTAACCCCGAGGCACCACCCTGCTGAGATGTAACAGTGTTTATATCAAACGACTCCCACTGTACCCCGACAAAGAGCTGAGTGGCTCACAGTTTGCTTTTCTAAAAAATTTAAAGTTAATTAAATGTGGGTCCAAACAGCTTCATACTTGAGGCTACACTTTCTTTTGTCATCAGCCCTTGTTGAGGCAAAAGCAGCGTCTGATTGGCTGCCGCGTGTTGCAGGTATATGCAGCTGCAGTGCATTGAGCCCCTCAGAGAGGCCATAATCTTTAGCACCAAACAACTTCATTTTTTTAGCATGCTAACAGACTTCGGCAAGATAGAACACTTATATCTTTTGTACAGCAGACCGTGAACAGTCAGTGGGGAGCGTGCTTACGTTGAAATAGCTGCGCAGGTTTTGTAGCTGCTGGATTCATCGGATTTCCTACGTGGAAAAGCAATGAAAACGGTCACAATGCATGCTGAAGAGCCAAAGAAAGGTAGTCGGGAAGCTCAGACGGCAGCTTTCACAGTCGGGTTTTGTGAAGCTAAGGGTGGAATGATGAGATTGAAGATGAGCCAAATCAATCCAGACTTCCAAAGAGCCTTTCCGTGGCAGCGTGGAGTGACCTGCTGACCTGCAGGAGATCCACCTGCAGGTTTAACGTCATGCTAATTGTTTTTGTACATGTGGAAAAAGCAAAATTATTTCCTCCCTGATTTGCTCCACCCTGACATTTTCATACTACTAAACTTTATTAAAATGCATTACGTTTTTGGGGGACACTGTTGGCAGAAGATTGACACAATTTGGTGCATTTTCTTTGTCCCGATGTTAAAAAGCTGAAACAAGAACTAGTAGATTTCCGGCTCACATAGCCGTTTGCTTCATCGGCGCCGTTGGCGTCGCTCAGAAGAAACATTGCAGCATAAAAGGGGTCAAATATCTGTCTGGGTGGGAGGATCAGTGAAGACAAAATCATTCCAGCTAACCCGACTTTCATCAAATAAAGCAAGTAATTAATTTCTTGTTTGCTGATGTATAAACAAGCTTTGAAATCACACTCTTTGTCTGCTCTCTGAGAGCTACGCTTCACAATAGAACACATGCAGCTGCCGTTTAGGTCGGAGACCTGAGACGCTTCAGGCTGCCCGTCGAGACAGATACTTATAATTATCAGTGAAGAAGAAGAAAGAAACAAAAAATCATGATTAAATGTAAGTAAAGTAATGAAGGCCAAACATCTGCATGAAAGCCCAGGGAGGACATGAGCAAATATGAGGTTTGTTCATTAGGAAATAATACATTTTAAACAATTACAGCAATAAATTTATTTTCTCTTCATCCTGCTATTTGTTAAACAAAAACCAACAGATATCTGACCGTTCATAAATCATCTTGTGTATGAAAAATAAATAGCAAACCAAGATAGTGAATCTATAAAATCTGTCAAACTCAAATGCAGGAGTTCACTGAACTAGTCTGGTCCATCCTCTGTGGACCATGAAAGGTCCATCCATCATGTACAAGCTACCGACAGTGCAACTTGTGGTGTTAAAACAGATCAGAATTCAGGTCAATTTCTTACGCATGCATCCTCCGAACAGCAGGAATGAGCACATGGATGTGTTTTTGAACAGTTTATCACAAAAAAAAACACATTTAGAGACAACTCATGATATTCAAACGGAAATGGACATGCTAGTTGTGAAGGTATGACTTTCTGGAGAATTGCTATTGATCCGTTGATGTTGCATGGCCACAAACTGGATGTGGGCCTGATCCATGGGATCAGAGAGTGATTCAAACCTGATATTAAAACATAGCATTTTTTTTGCGTGCACAGCTGTGGGAGAAGAAAGAAAAAAAACAACAACAGACTTGTGACATGAAAGTCAGCTGGATATTATTAACACAAACCCAAGACACCTCAGCGCTACCTGGAAGCTGTGCGTCTTCCCTCAACCTTCCTCATGGAGAACAAGCTGATCAATCAGAGATTGCAGACCCTCGCCTCCAAGTGCCCTATCTCGCAACGTTAAAGAATCCTCCCATCGTGCCATTCGTGTCCCTCCCTCTTAAAGTGGCAGTTTACAGCACAGGCACAATTCCAGATGTAAAAAAAAATTCTAGAATCTGGATCCAGATCCGGATCAACGCCATTCTCGGGGAGGACCGAGCCACGGACAGAACCTTGCTTGTGTAAAAATTTGAACTCGATTGGGTTACTAGTTTGAGCTATGCGCTCGGACAGACAGACAAACGGACCCAATTGCAATACCCTCGCCTCCCCTTCGGCGAGGGTAATTAAGCCGCGTAATATTAGACTGAAACCAGAATTTAAGGTCCCACTAGTCCACATTCAAAAGTTAATTCTATGTAATGTTTGTAGACCAACTGTAATATCTAATGGAGACAAACACGGAGCATCGCTGACGTCTGACGAATACGATCAGAAGGCTTTTCCTGTTGGTCCACACACTCTGTAGTTACTTTTTTTTGTACTCATTAAGTAATAAATTCATAAGAATGAGGCCAACGTTAATTAAAGGTTGACAGATTAATTATGAAATGCAAATCCTGGCTGATCTTAGGACAGGGAGGAGCTCACGGGTTTGAGTCATTCTATATCAAACAGTTTGAGATGTGAAGGTTAAAATATTAATAGAGATAAATCTTCTGTATGTTTAAAGCCACGTGAAGAATTTAGGTCACGTCCAAGAAATGTCCCAAATATCGTGCATGTCTTTTAAATGATTATGGCAGCTGTGTGTGTGTGTGTGTGTGTGTGAGAGATCCCTATATTCAGTGGCCAGGTTATTACAAACCCATTCTAATATAAAGTCTTTATATTTATACATTTACTGGATTTAATTGAAACCATCAACGATAATTGATACTACAGACTCTTTAATGTTCTATAGCACCAAATGTTGGAGAATAAGTTACTGCCTCAAATATGATCCCAATGTTTAATCACTCTCCACTAAATGAACAAGAGTAGGATTTATTACACTGCAGGAGTAATCAAATCTCCTGAATTAGTTTTAGCTTGATGTACCTGATACAATAATAACTGCACGGCAGTACGGTAATGATCGGTTCATCATTTCTCATTTGCAGACAATAAATCTCGAGAGGGGCTGCAAATTTAAAAACGAGTACCCAAAACAAAACAAAAGCGCGACAATTAACGTCCCATTTCTATGAAGACGAATTGAAACCGCTGCTTCAGTGAAGAGACGAAGTCTGCAGGTAATTTACGACACAAATACTCAGACAACGAATAGAGCACTTACCCAATTTATGGTTGAATACATTTTATTTTTTATTTGCACATCATGGCAGGAATATGTGCCAAAACAGAAAACAGAAAAGGCCATCGTCAGTCAGTGATGCATCAGAAGCACAAAATGTCTGCCGTGTCCCATCGCTGACTTTATGCTTTTGTGGTTCAGAGAAAGAGTCACAATCTTCGTTATAAGCAGGATAAAAGTAAAAAAAATGAAACAATTAATCAGAATACATTTTTCCACTGATAATGGAGATACAATTAAATACAATTAAAAATGACAGTAACCGCGTACACAATGGAAAACCATAAAACGGGTTTGGGCTTTAAGTGCGTCGGTTCAGTCATACAAGGCTTTGGTTTTTGGTTTCATTTGAGCTGAAGAATAGATTCACACAGGCGGAGTCTTCGTCAGCAGCCTGGAGCCTCGACACCATGCTCTCATTTCACAAGTCTGCTCCAGTTTGTGGAACGCTTCGTGTCTACAGACTCTGTTTAGGAAGCTTCATGGTAGGTGATGGATTTTGGCAGTTTGGTAGAGAATCTATTCTGATCATGGTGCAAAATCTATGGCTGTATCTATAACCGGATGTAGTTCACACGGTAAGCTGAATGTGGAAAACGCCTCCTCGTTACATTTAATGTGCGTGTGGGTCGATTTGACCGAGAAATCCTGTCCTGAATCGCTCCGAGTACAACCAGTAGGGGGCAGTGAGCAGCCCCTCCCCCATTGGAACCTGTTCAACAACTTCCGCCAATCACAGTTCAATAATGAGCATTTACCGCCATTTAAAGATACTATGATAAATTCCACAGAACAAACTAACTAAGGGCAGCTAGCCAGGTTAGCATTTAAGGCATTTTATAGTCATCAGAAATAATGTAATGCAAACGGAGATAGCTTTCAATTTGCACTTTAATCGCTAAGAAATGAAATATTTTGACCTGCAGTAAAAATTACTTCGCTTGATCCAGGATTCAATTCTAGTTCAAGAAACTAGAGTAAATTTATTTGAACAAAGTAGATTCTCGCTTTCAAGATGTGACTTTTCTCACACATCATGGGGCCAACATCAACAATCAACAACAGAAAAAAAACAAACAGAAAACTTTTGAATATTCAATTCACATTATTACACGCATAGCATGCTTTAAATGGCATCTTCAGAATTAGCATGTAACAGACTTGGCAGCTGGAGTGAAGTAGGCAGGAAATAAAATAACTAAGCAATTATTTGTTAAAAAACGGACAAATAAAATGACAAAAAGTGTGTCAACATGATCGCGCAAAACTCAAGAAACCTTGGAATGGTTCCAAAGGATGAATGATGCGTTTGATGTGTTCTACAAACAAGCACCGGGTTCTAAATGACATACCGTCAAATTAAAATCTAGTGTTTATTAGAAACAAAACGCTGTAACTTTTTCTGTCGTGTGGATGTACGGCCGTCACGTTGGCGTCCACAGGTGCTCCACTGTCAGTGTCATATGATGTATTTACTTTGCCCTTGAGAAGGTCATGGAATTTAATTGTACTTAACATTTCAACAGGTGGGGACATGGATGCATTGGATTCTTGACATAATCCACCAGAGCAATCCAGACAGTTTGCCGTTAGGGCTGAGAATGGTCTCTGGTGTTTGGAACAGAATGACGCCTGCATCGTGACACGTCTGCCTCATGAAAGGATTTATTAGGGAGGACGTGGATTCAACGAAAGCGTACAATTATCCGCGTGTGTAAAAGAGAAGGAAGAGGCGCCGAATGAAAGTGGAGACCTGCTTCAGCAGTTTGGTCTCCGGTGATTCACGGAGGAACGTCCAACGTCTGGCGAGTCGGTGGAAATGGAAACGGAACAAACTGTGTGCGACCAAGTGGTTAAGATATCATCATTCCTCGCTATGATTATGAAAAGTAACTCGTTTGGTCAGTAAGCTTGAGGAAAAATGAATGGCTGCATGTCAGAATCTCCTCCGACTCCGAGTCGCAGCACATCCAGCTCATTCACGCTGCAGGCTCGTTGTTCATTAGGACAACCGTTAGGGATGGACTCGGATCCTGCAGTAGGATTTAAATGGATGATACTGAAGATCCAGGACACGCGCGTGTGTGTGTGTGTGGGGGGGGGGGCACCTTAAGCGTCTGAGGTAATAAATTACACCACTGGCACCTCCACATTCACTAGAGGACTGTCAACGGTAATGTTAAAGAAGTCGATATGAGATATCGCCCGAGAACCGACGCCCGCTCTGACCCCTTCCTGTTGGCGGCTTCTCTCCTTTCATCAGGCCGTGACGTTCACGACATTCCTGGGTACTCCTGATGGCGAGAACGCATCTCTGTGTAGTTCTTGGATGCAGCCATTTAAAGGATGGGAGCCCCTTAATGTCACGGCACAAATACTCGAGGGGAGATTTCCCCCACATTAAATAACTAATCATGTCCGTCCATTAACTGCACATTGAGTCACTTATAGAGTGCATGAGGATGTACTTGGTCCTGAAGTCTCTGACAAGTGGTCAAGGCGTGGCTCAAACGTCCCGGTCCATCGGGGGCGGACAGAGGGACGTCAGACGTGTCCCTGAACCCGTCTCTCCTCCAGACAGCGACAGACCCACATGGACACCACCTCTGCGTTGCCGTCGTTATACTGCGCGACGAAGGAATGATCCTAAAAAAGCAAACAAAGACAGCAGCTTAATAGAAACATCTTCAGAACAGCGTCCGTGTGTTTTTATATCGGAGACATCTGGCGAATAAAAAGCTAAATAAAAAGTTGTTGTTTTTGTGTGTAAATTCAAGTCATACTTATGACAATTTGATTCTCTATACAACAGCGTGACTATTTCAGTTTTACTAATACGTTCTGAATTGCATTCAGAAACCAGGAGAGAAATTATACTTAAAAACCACAACCATATTCACAAATAGTCTTTTTATTCAACCCCAACTTGTGCAGGAAAGAAAGGTCTTTAGTTTCTTTTAGCAATTAAAGTTCATATTTATGGTGTATTTTTTTTAGCATTTAGAATGAATATCTAATACCACTAATCTTATTCTAATATATATGACCTTCAAAATAATCGCTATCCATGGGAGATATGGACTGAAGTGGCTGTAACAAAAAAAACGAGTCGTAAACAGTCGTTAAAACCGCAACAACACAAATATATTTTAACAGCTATTGAAAATAGTTATTTGTATTCTGCAATATGAATTTTTATTATCAAACAGATTGGAGCCACAAACATTATTACACCTTGCTTATAGTTCTGTTGTACTTTTATAATTAATCTAAATCATGGTCCATGAAATAATAATAAAAAGCAAATAAACTAAAGAGGAACATCATCAAACCCTCTTAAATATTTATGTCCGACAGATTTGATTTTAAATGTCAAACATTTGATAACGGCTTGTTGGGTCATTTTAAGGAAATAACTTTAATGATCCGCACAAATCATTCCCAGGCTGGAAAATGAAATTTGTAATAAAACATAGGCATGACAATGACATAAAACATTTTTAACAACTATTTCAAGCCGACCTAAAAAATGCTTTTGAATAGAAAATTCTTGCACAATTTAAACTCCAGTAGAGCCAATAAACAGCGTCAGCCATGAGACTTTGTTTAGTGCTGCAGGACTGAAACAGAGACGTCACCTTAGACCCGTCAGAGAGGCACCGAGCCCACAGACAGAGGTCACGCAGGGGTCAGCGGTCAGAGAGGAGGGTAACAAGACTCTTCTACTGAGGCTGACCCTGAATTTGATTTGTCTTGTGTAGATGTCCAATTAGGTCAACAATGGCCGGTTTAAATGGACCTGTCAGCACTGATTTCAAAGGCGTCCGTCCTTAACAAGAAGAGTTCGCTCCCGACACGGGCCGGACACACACTCTGCACCGTCTTTATGTTCAGGACTCAATCTGAACATTGCTTTAACTCGCATGCGTTTTGGGTTAACCCATGCGAGAGAGACTTTCCACAGCAGACAGATTAATAGCGTTTAAAGGTCCGTTCATCTCATCTGAGCCGATCCAACACTAACAAACGAGGAATAAACACAGACATGGAAACCATCAATGATTGAAAACAAATAGTCAGAGTTTGATGCGCATCACGTGACGAGATGCCGCACATAAAAAAAAGATTTTTAATCAAATGTTTTTCTTTGGGCTTAAAACTAATTATGCAAATATGCAGGTCAGTCACCACTCTAGCAGTGACATCACAAGTTTGCCTTTGATAAAGTAAGCCCTGTTGTCATCAGCTGTTTTTCTTCAGGGACAGAGCTCAGCCTCCAGCATGCAATGGAAGGACAGACTCTGGTCTCCCCCCTCATCTACTTAAAGTTATACAGGAAATAAATACAGTATATAAAAACAAAAACACTCGAAGGGTGAATATCTGTTACCGTCGTGTAGTTTGTCAAATCAAAGATTTTTGGATGGTGAACATTCACTCCAGACATGTCATCGCCGTTGTTTTAAACTTTAACGAGATTCTAAAAAGTAGCTGTGTGTGTAATCCTGCAAAAAAAAGAAAGAAAAAAACTACAGACACTGTGAAGGACTGGGGGGAGCTCCATCAATCCTGCTGTCCTTCTAATGGGCAGCTGGGGTTAACACAGTCTGAGGTTAATTACTCTCATATCAGGGTGAGCTTTAGTGTGTGTGTGTGTGTCAGTATGAGTAGAGTGGACGCTTCTGGGTGTCCCGATGTGCTGAATTACCCATCTAATCAATCATCCCTTCTTCCTCAGTACAGAGAGATACAAAAATAAAGAAGCCGGGCCTGAGAGGTGTTTTAAAAAAAAATCAAACTTTAACCCTGTGCTCCAGAAATTAACCCGGACAGGCCAAAGACATCTGCTGGAATTCAACCACGATGAATGCGTGTCGTTGGTCATATATGTCACGCACACACACATATACAAGCATTAAACACACACATGCAAATAAATGATAAAAACACATCGTCTTTGTCAAAAGCACAAGCAAAACTGTGGTTCAGGCTTCATCTTTCTGCCTGAACAATAATTGTAATCAAGTCGGTTAAATTTTTAGGAAAATGAGCAAACTGGAGACACAAAAAAAGACTATCTAAAGATATAAGTTAGCACGAAGGAAACGATGAAAAAGTCCTTGACAAAGCTGCGAAAATGGAAATGTGCACATCTCTAATCCATGACAGCCGAGAAAACTCCATCTGCTTCAGTCATGTGCCGTTAGCAAAAAGCTAATAAAGGACTTTGTTAATTGTTTTGTCAAATTAACTGACTTATTCATTGTGGTTACTTCCTAAATTAAAAATAGAAGCAGCAGAAAGTCTCAGCAATGACAAGGCAGCAGAAACACTCAGACTTTATGTAGCATTCACCGCCTTAATTGTCCAGAGTGGCACAATCAGAGACACATCGCTAATGTCAGGTGTATTTGAGGGACAGGGCTCATTCCACATAGAGCTAAATGCTCTGGAACAGCAGGGCGCCGGGGATTAGTGGGCGATCGCAGACACGACGAGTCGCATTTTAGGCATAAATAAACATACAATATTTTTGTAGCTTCAGCAAAAGAGTCAGAAGTCTTGCTACTTTGAAATGAAATACAATTATTAC
Source organism: Brachionichthys hirsutus (assembly GCF_040956055.1). Classification (NCBI taxonomy): domain Eukaryota; kingdom Metazoa; phylum Chordata; class Actinopteri; order Lophiiformes; family Brachionichthyidae; genus Brachionichthys; species Brachionichthys hirsutus. Next base: position 12,464,959 of record NC_090897.1, on the reverse strand, counting down.
TATTCTTTGTCAGGTGCACAGGCTCTCTGATACGCAGCTCTCTCACCACTTGAACTGATACAGCACAACCTTTTCACTGGTTGCAGGTCCGAGACTGTTCAATTCAAAGTCAGCGACGGCCCCTTCTCATATTATCGGCTTATCTCTGTACTGGAATGGCTTTAAGACATTTATCCAAAAGATTAGTCGGGGAAAAAAACCAATATTGTGCAACAGAACATTCCCCTTCTTATGACTCGAGGTGTTTATCTTGAAACCTGGCCGACATATACGCATACAGGTGATCTGAGAATATTAGGATTATATCCTCCGACACAGACCATATTTAATAATTTGCAAGCTAAATTAAGTACGAAACCTGTAAAGCAAAGAGTAATAAATAAAGTTAATAAGCATTCCTTAGTTAGGTCACTGAGGGTGTGGCGCCTTTCTGCTGCTGAGGTGCGAGGACAGAGGTGAGATTGGGCAAGGACTCATTTAAAGGTTGCATTAATCACCGTCTGGACACGTCAAAATGGGACAAGCACCTGCAACTGCAGCGCTCATATAGAAATGGTCTAAACCCCAGGGAAATTCTACCTAAGTCTTTAATTGTTTGAAGCCTTTGAAGGGTGTGTTTAATCTAAGATTAATTTATGGAAATTTAAATAACCCTATGTATGATTAATCTGCTCAGAAGAAATTAAAAAGGAGTGTGAGGCAATTATAATCAAACTGGTCATCGCCTCGTTAGAAAAGGGTTGGGGGGGGAACCATGGTGGGTGAGACAGATGAGTGAAGGGGTAGGTAGAGTAACTAGTCCTTTACAGATTAACATGCTAATCTCCCGCTCCCTCTGGAAGATGGCTGGTCCGATGGCAGCCACATTTGTTTGGTTGATCTATACAAGCAGGGAAGAGTGAGGAAACCTCTCTTGATGTTAGAATGAAGTTCCTCCAAAGCTGCAAACAAACATCGAATGCGACTTCCTGCTGCTTCTGAAACAGAAGGCTTTCTCCATCATTTGTTGCAGCTCGATTCAGGAGCCACATACTTGAAACACTGATAACCGAATGCAACACATCTTTTTGGAGGCTCCTCACAATAGTGACCTTCTATTCTGGGTCAGCGAAGGAACATTGTGCATCGATGATTTGAATTTTTTTGTCAAACGTTTGACACAAACAAATTGGTGCAATTTGTTGCAAGTCAGGCCTTCTGATTTAGCAGCGTTAAAAACCTGGCCTTCGCAAAATGATGAAAAACGGAACATTAAATAGGAAGAAAGAACTCTAAACTGTCACTTAACTAACATCCAATTGGCCAATCGTGGGATTGTGGGAAGGCCGAGGTGACAATATGAGCTTTATGAGAGACATTTGTCAATCTACGCCAGCAGAGTAAAGTTCTGTTGGTGAACAAAAGTGAAACTGATCGTTAACATGCAAAAGAGAGAAAGGAAAGTAGATATAAAAGTTTTAATTATCTTCTGTGGATCACTGATGATGCATGCTATAAAATGGCATTCTTGGTGACAAGTAGCCTCAGTCGATTTCTGCATCATTTCTAAAATTACAAAAAGAGGCAATGTTCAATATCGCAAAATATTTATTCAAATATCTTCTTACCCAGACTTTGGTCAAATCAAGGTAGTCAAAATACAGTTATCCTGCCTTTGATCGTATTATACAAAATCGGACACGACTGTTGCACATGGGCATCATACCATGCACTAAAGTACGTGTGAATGGGGTTCACGTCAAGAGAGACCCGAGGGCGAAACGTGAAAACATACGGCAGAGAAGGTGCTGACAGAAAGGTTTAAAAGGAGGACGAGACAGCAATGATTGGGTCAAAAAAGTGACTCAATACATACGCCTGTATGTGAAAACCTTTTTGCACATGAAGCAATGTTAACAGCAACACACACACTCCTGAGACACTCGAGCTGGTCCCGAGAGACACACGGCAACTAGAATTCAGTCAAGACATCACCCAGGGTGGAAAGGATCACTGGTTACTGTGCCAACCAGGTTTATGCACGCTATACATGAGATAGAGGTGAAGCACGGACTGACTAACCACAGATGTTTGTTAATAAACAACAGCTCGGGTTTGGCTGCGTTTTTTTGTGTGAAAGCTAGATTTGGGGATAGTCGGACACACGACGCGCTCCTTTTGTGAGAAGCCGAGGGGCTCATCTGGTGTCTCGGGGGGTTGAATAGGGCCAACGAAATGTGTGTGTGTGTGTGTGTGTGTGTGTGCGCCTATGAATAGGAAAGCAGAATAGGAGAGGTGCATTGACAAGGGTGCTAAAAGGCTGCGTGAAGGCTGGGGAACGAGCGACCACGACGGATGTGAGTGGGGGGGAGGGAGAGAAGAAATGTCTATCAAATCACAATCAAAGAAAATGAGGCTGTTGGATCATCGTAAACACGAGCAAGAAGCACAGACAGATGGTAACGGTGGCCATTTAAATCTGGTTGCACACAGCTGATCCAAGTATTCGTCTATTTATTACCCTAAAGCTTAATAAACCAGACAGTAAGCGGTGTGTACAGGCCAACCCCCGTGTTCGGGGAGGATGAGAGACTCAGGAAACCTCAGACAGGACAGGTTGTCTCCGAGTTCATTCAGTCAACGTCCTGGGAGCAGGCCAGCGGAAAGTCCCGCCAGCTGACGGACGTCATCAGCTTATGATGACAGGATAGGGTGTCCCACAATGAAAGATGCATCAGTATAAGGAAAGAAGACGATGCTCACTTTCCTTTGTGATGGCTCATCTCGTCATTCTTTACAAATGGTGTAACGCAGAGGGAACAAGAAAGGCCTTTCGCAGACAGAGCTCCGTCTGCAAGGCATTTACCCGACGTCTAGATCAGGCTCAAGGTTCTCTAAAACAATGATGGTCTGCTCTGCTTCGCATCAGCGACACACCTGCGTTAAAAAGCAGCTAGTAACATTTAGCAGCTAGCTTAACGAAAAGCATAATGAACCGAGATCAACAGTCATGTAGCAGGGAAGGAAACTCGGTTTCTGATAGATGTTGGCGTCACGCGAGGAGTCGACGCCTCTTTTGTTAACGACACCCTGGCTCACTATTTAAGGTCAGACATCATTATATTGCTCCCACATTCTCTCATTGGAGACAAAAGCCGTGCCAAAAAGGCTACTGAAAACGAGCGACACCCTCGCTTTACATCTGCTGTGTTAACTTTACTCCTGCGATCGAAGCATTTTGTTTTACTTTCATTGATTGGATCACATCTATTCCCCTTTTCCTCTGTCAGCGTGGTGAAAAAATGCATGAACCAATGAAAAACAACAACAAACACGTTGATTTTACAGCCCCAGAACAAGGCTATCCAGCCTTTGTTGTTCAAAATGATCGGACTGAAATGAATAAAATATTAATAGCATGAGCAAAATTTGAGAATCAGTAGATATAGCATATTGTTTAAAGCCTCAGGGACAGATTCCATCAAGACTAGGCATGCATTCAAACTGCTAATAGGATAAAATCGCACTGAAAAGAACACAACGGCAAATATAAGCTACACCAGTGATTGGAGAGATCATACACTGAAACCCAATGAGCAACTTAGACCTACAATGTAAGCTTGATATAAGACAACATTAAGAGCTGATAGAGAATGAGCTGCAAAGAGAAAACACAGAACGCAAATGGTGACACGTTCTGTACAGCACAGGAAGAGGAGAAGATCGGAGGCTGAGGCTCCACGAATTAACATACAGATAGAATAGGTAAAGAGTTTTAATGTACTCGGGAGGCTGGGAGGAAGGAGGGAACGAGAGAAAGAGAAAAAGACAATCAGCAGGTAGGTGTCACAAAGGCAGGCATCCGTGACCTTATCTCAGTTCATCGTGGGAAGAGGAGGACATGAAGGGCCTACAGGAGGACAAAGATACATGTTAAAGAAAGATGACAGAGAAGAGAAGACAGGAGCAAAATGAATATGGATGAAGTGGGACAGAGTCAGAATGTGGAGGAGAGTGTGGGGGGGGTAAACAATGAAGGGAGCAGTGATGAAAACACCACGCGAGCCACGATAACCTGAACCAATAGGAGAGGAAGAAAGGGATGTGGCACGCAGAGATTGAAAGAAACAAATTCCAAAGAGAATATGTATATATATATATCGTACCGCAATTATAAATCTGTTTTTGGACTAAATGAGGTTTTCCATAGTTCTGGAACCCCCAACTGCGCTGCACCCCAAACAAAAACACTACGGCTCTCAGAAGTCAGATGGAGAAGCCGTTTGTGCTTCACAAAACGCCTGAGAGGAACCTTGAACGTGACGAGTGGAACACGTGCAGCATATAAACGGCAGCTTGCAACAACAGCCTAAAAAAAATGGAACTAAACACAGAAACTGCCACTAGAATTGCTGTGCGGTGCAAAGACGGCTCATCGTTACACCAACCACTGGCCAGTTTCACATGGGGATGGAATGGACAGAGAAAAGGGGAATTGAAGGTGTGCATTTTCTCAGAGGAACTCCTCAGTGGGTCCAGAGCCAGACTCCTCTCCTGTGTCTGGTCAAAAATGTCCACATCCCGTTTGATGAAAACAATGTCCCTTGCGTCCACAACAAACGTCAGGCCACGTCAAGGACAGCGGCTGAGCAGGGACATCGGGAGGAGGAACAAACGACCGGATTCATCTCCGCTCTCCGTTCGTATTTACAGCAGAGGCAGCAGGAGAGGTCAGAATTACTTCGTACGGGATTAAAAAGTAGAGTTATCTTTGCTCCTGTTGACCAACCTGTTTGCAGAGGACCGTCACAGTGTCATGTAAAAATAATCAGACTCTTTGTCCTTGCTGTCCGCATCCAGGGAGGGAGGAGAGGAGAAAAGAGACTGGAGGGAAATAACTGGAGTCTCCGGAGAGCGGCGAGTTCAGAGAGAAGGTGACCACAAACACGGACAGACCCTCCGTTTGAATTATGTCAACGCAAAAAGATGGTTGACTCTCCTGCTCAGGCGGACAGACGCTCCGGGCTGGCGACACTGGCACCAGAAGCCCCCACTGGTTCGGATCGTAGGCCAGATCTGACATTGTCGTTTTAACGTAATAAATAAGGAGCCACTCAGCTAATCAGATGCTTCAGAGTCTAAACAATAATGACGCACAGACAGCCGTACGTTTGGAACCATGCGGCCGATTATCCACAACACTATGTACATTTGAGAATTATGTAGAAATATTTATACTCCAGTACAGCCTCATCTCATAAGACATAACAGGCAACTGAGCTGAGAGATCTCGATCAACTGTATGGATATATCAGGGAACACATTGGCGATTTTCACCTAAATATCAGTAATTGGAATTTAGTGTCACCTTTTCTTTGCTTTATAAATTTAATTTCTGTGTGTCTGTACTTGTGCTTGTTTGCGCAATGACATTATAATAAAGATTTCTTCCAAAAAAAAAACATTTGTGTAAAAAACAAACAAGAGGACAGCGTGAAACGGGTGATAAATTCTCCATCAAGAGACACGTCTGTCTGGCAGAAAGACTTTTCATCGAGGATCTAGACTTTTCTTTCACTCCTCCTTTCTGGTGTGAAACTGAGGACATACATTCTGTCATCAGCGCTGCATTTACACCCTCCAGCCCAAACCTTCACCCCTTTTCTCTCGGGAGCCAACTGTCAATGTCCTTGGTCCGACCACAAAAAGCATGTCACTACTCTTTAAAGCCAGTACAAACTTCAGAGGGATTATCTCATAATAAAATAAAATATCTGGTGCAGGAAGAACATTTTAGGCCATCGTAGATTTGCATTGCGATGAATGTGTCTGTACAAGACATTTTTATGTTTTGGAAACATCATAAATGAAAGACAATGAAATAGCTACGGTCTCTGCACGTTGGGTAAAGGGCGACTCTTCTAAGCTGTTACTAGAGAGCAGGGCTTGAGGCTGCAGCACAAAAACATTACAAAGGGAAGGCGTGGATTTTTTTTGCAAAGCAAATGCTCCATCTCGTCCACTGCGAGTGGGCCGGCCCGGCGTCTGTGTGTGATATATAATATACTGTATATGCAGTAATATAATAATAATAATAGAGCCTCACAGCTTTTGATAACATAAGGTGTTCATCATTAAAGACTACTTAATGACTTAAAGTCCTAATATCGTTGTGCAAGCTAGAAAAGATTGTAAAAAAGCAAAATCTTTTAAACCGCATATAACAGTTAACAGTTAACCAGTGACAGAAAATATGTTATTTTAAATGAATGCTCTGTATGGGAATAGAGAAATCTTTTCATTTTCTTCCCCTTGCTCAATTTCTAATTAGGGTATAAATCCATATCTTTGTTAATTATTTGACTATTGTACAAAACATAGGCATGATTTATTCAGACAGGATGAAATGCAGAGGATTTAATAAATTATCACTGAAGTAGGTTTAAAGCCCACCTCAAGGTTTCCTATTGACACCATACTGAAATCTTTCTTTATTACCGAAAGGTTCACTGCTGTTGTTCCCAAACAGCAATACCGACCGTGAGGGTCCTTGACCTAAACACCTCAATCACCGCGTACAAAAATACCACCGTAGAATTCAAGCACAACCAACACGATGAAACTATGTTTAATTGAATTTTTTTTTTTAGCTAAATGCGCGGAAGTCATGGTGGCTCTCCGTAAACTTTTATTCAAAACCTACAGTTTGTGGTCCTTGAAAGGACTTAATGGAAGAGGTTTAACTTACCATGAGGTTATTAGGGGCAGGTCTCTCTTTGGGTTGTCGCTGCATGCTGAAAAGAAGACATACAAGCCGTTTATATCCAGCCATGATTCAAGCCTCACTCAATGTAACATTTGTGTAAAAAAAAACACACAAAAAAACAAAATCTTTCATTTCAATGGCATAATTATAATTTACAAATTAACATTTCCGAAATTTGTTCAGTGGCTTCCTGTGCTTCTCTGAATGCATTCGCCATCTATGGGAATGACCTACATTGTGGAACAAGAGGCGGCAGATTTCTGCTTGTAGAAGGTGTTATGTATCACAATGAACGGGAGGGGTCAGGACAGTCTGACCTGAGGCATGCTTGTGCAAGGTAAACAAAACAACACAGAGGATAAACAGCTGGTACACACACACACACACACACACACACACACTACAATGTTACACACGGTTAATGAATCATTGGCAAATGATGTGTAAATATTGTCTTTGTAAGAAATAAACTGCTTTCACATCAGCAGCGCTGAACACCTCAAGCAGTACAGCCACAACGCTGCATTTGGTTCAACACAGGCACCTCGCATTTGTTCAGTTTGGCTCTGTGGATAGAATTGTTCAACATTATACTGTCTATTCATCACCATTCGAAAACACATTCAATTTTATCTAAACTGTTAATTCCAATTACCTCCACTAAAGAGGTTATGGTTTTGACAGCGTTTGTCTGTCCGTTTTGTCTGATTCTTAGCAAGATTATGGAAAAACTGCTGGATGGATCTTGATTTATTTATTTTTAATCTGAAGATGGGTCTTGATCCAATTTAGAGCCGATTAAACTTTGAGCGTGTTCCGGATACCTGTCTGGATACAAAACAAAAATATGGATTTTCCCCATTTACTTATAATGGAGGCATTAAAAAATAAATAAATCCTATCTCGTAAAATATGCATTCAATTCAATCACAGTCATAAAGGGGTCCAATATGCACCATCATGCAAAATGTCTTCTGGTGCTGATCCAGAATGAGGTCAGGAAAAAAAGATTACATTTTAACATTGAAAACTTCATTTAGATTCAAAAATCAGTTAAAAATCAAGTCTGATTCACTTTTACTTTTCATGGTTGGTGTATAAAGATACCAAGAATAATTCACCTTCTGGTGATGATTCTAGATCACCATGTGGACGGTGTAGATCCAATTATGAGGGGAATGAGCTACTTGGCGGAGGTCTGTGCTCTCCGAGTGCTTTCCGAGTTAAAATAATACAGTTCTTAACTCAAGACTCACCACTGAGTGATGAAGTGAACAAACGTCTCACTGAACTGGCTGACAGGAAGAACCGGAGGATCCTGTGAAGAACATACAAAATTAAGTTTGCCATCCACAAAACAGCGACAGTAACACAGACGAGAAGCAGGAAAATGTTGTATCTATCCATTTCTCTGACTGAGTAAAGATGAAAATAGCCAATCGACGTTTCTGGTCATGGAAGAAACAGAAAATACAGAATGCTGTGCAGCGTCCTGACAATTTATATGCAGCTTTATATAGAACAAATGGACAATATATGGACATAAACACCACAGTTTAACCTCATCAATATATCAATCTGCAGATACATATGCATCTCTGAACTGGAGGGAAAAAAATACCATGTGAAATTAAACACGCGTAAATGAAAGGGGGGGTCCGAGTCAGAAAATCTGACAAATTAACTGCACCTGAACCCCCACCTGGGTCATGCTGGATTATTCCTCCTACCGACACAGACAGGGTTTGTGTTGCCACTACGGTGACAGAGTTTAAAAAGGCAATCTGATGTTGAGGGTCTGACGGGGTCAGCTCTCCAGCACCGACCCAAACCCGCCGGCTGCTGTCAAACACCGTTTGTGTGCATGCAGCGCCAGCCACCTTATCTCAAGTATTCATTTATTTTTGCATACGTGAGGTTAGACATGTGCATGTAGATTATCTTCCAACAATTTAAATTGTTTCATGATTAAATAATTACACATAAGTTTTGTAATTACCGTAAGTTCAACATTTTTTCAAATGTAACAATAGAAATATCTCCGTTTCAGGTATGGTACAACGTTGTCCAGGGAGGCTCTATGAACTGCATCAGGTCAAACAGCTGGCAAACAGTTGATCTTAATAATAATAAAAAAGCATTTACATTACTCAAGTTAACTAAATACATTAATCAAACTGAACATTAGTATATTCTACATTTAGGCCCAATTTTAAACAATTTCCGTATAAATGAGAACACTTCCAGCAAACGGAACTACTCATCTTTAAAGGTTGATGTTCTCAAGATGGGATTGTTTACATCATATAAAAGGAGGTACCATCACACAATATTAAAAGCAATTTGACCAATAAAAATAGTAAGTGTAACTCCTAAAAGATTTAAAATATGCACAATGGTGACATCATGGGATCCACAACAAGGTCTTTATTCAAATGGGGGGGGGGGGGGGAGAGAATTATAGCTCTTTACATTTAAAGTCCTGCTGTGCCAATAAAAACACCTCAGGGCAGCGTTCGCCGTTCCTTAATGCTCCGATCGGCAGGCTCCCGCAAAGCATGATGCATGAGCCCATTTAAATTAACAAAGGAATGGGTTCCCTTCTAATCTCACTCCACTTCACTGTGCTGCCTCCGCTTGGATAAGCAATATATCATAACTCATGCACATACACACAGAGGCATTTACAAACAAATGCCCTTGAGCGCTGCACGCCACAAGCTTGAGCGTGCACCCCGGTTTTTTTTTTTTTTAAAGAGTACCAAATAATTTGCAAATGCTCCGGTACTGAATGCACACGCAGAAAAACATATCAACTGGAGACACCGTTCTGCAGCTCCAACACAAACACAGACATTAATGCATGTATTCATGTCTCCAGCTGAGAGGAACATCGCTGCAGCTTTGATGTGGCAGCAGGCGATGGGCACAAAAGACAAAGCAGGCTGATGAAAGTGGTCGGTCTGCGTCAATTATTTCTCCGGTTGTATACGTACTCCACTGCGAGACAAAACGCAGAGCATCAGAGTACAAGGGTACAAGTAAATATACATGTCATCGCCATGAAGCAATTATTAGGCAAAATTAGATCGGTAATTACAGGCTTGAAAGTAAAGTGGGAGTTCTTTATCAGTGGAGCCACTTGCTGTACAGCAAACAGAGGCGCGTGTGGAACATGATGAAGGCTGACAGAGGACAGACGGCAGGAACAACGACAGAGAACTCGTTTCAGATGTAGCCCGAGACGAATGCCGATATCCAACAATATTTAAAAACACAATGTGGAAATCATTTAATGGATTGTTCCACGAACCTGCAATGACATTAATGATCCACTGTGAATCAACCACAGCAGCTTTAAATTCCCCAGTTGATAGATCACAGAAAATATCAAATGTCAATGAAGACACGCGTCTATTGCCACAAAAAAAAAAAAACCTTATCATTCAATCTAGCATCCCATTGGATCATCACCAGTTCAGAAGTTTAGTCAACACAGACTGACGTGGAGGAGGAAGTCAAGCCACATATTAGCATAAACTTTAAGCACATATTGGGTAAAGAAATTAAATGACTATCAATTTCCAGCCTCTTTAAGTGTGGAGATTATGCTAAATAAATTTGCCCAAATACTAAGAAGAGAAACTATTTTTTTTGCTTTTGTCTAGCTCACTCAACCACTACTATTACACCCCCCCCCCCCCCACCTAGTGCCTGGGAGGAGGGGCTAACCTGCAGCCCAACATACTAACAAATTATATGGATGTATTTGGATCCATTCCAGCATTAATTGCATCTCTAAAATCTTTAAATCAGGCCAGTAGCTTCCCCACAACCCTGCCGACAAACATCAAACCAACAAAGCAGACTGAACACACGCCCAAAAAACCCTTCCATATAAATCCGGATGTCTCGGGTAAACAGGACGGAGACTTCATCGTGGTAGCTTTAAATCGCCTGACACAGCAAAAGCACTTCTCTGGGTGGTGGGCTGCACATTGAATGGCGTCGTTCTTGTGCAGTCCTTCCTTACATTCTCTGCGAGCGGCTTTATCTTGAGAGTTTGTTTCTTAAGAATGACATTTGTTTAGGAGAGTAAAGGACAACAGTGAAGGTTGTCTTACTTCAAGGAGGAGGGACAGGAAAAGACGCCTCCATCGAGCCGACTGATGCAGAGTTCCACTCAGGTCAATCCATTACAACCAAAAGTATTTAATTATTAATCACAGCCAATCTATAAGCAGTTAAGGACTAGTGACACTGTATGGTTAATATGCGATATGGATTAGGGTGGGGTCTGGGGGACGATTTCAGATACGTGTTCTGGCATCTTTGCAATTAGTGCAAGTCAGGAAAGAACCGATGACGAAATGAGAAGTCGGAACGGGCGCAGCTTTCACTAAAATGTAGGGAGCATGAGTTTACAAGGGCACGACACTGCCAGGCAGTAGAGTGTGTGCGTGTGTGTGTGTGCATGGACATTTCAGAATCATGTCATCCATGTAAACTCACTATAAAATAGGGTGATACATAAAAAGCAGAAATCCCAACTAATTTCATCAAGATGTGGCACTGCGCTATTTAATAATGAAATTATAACAAGTTTGTGTTTCTACGAGGTTAAAAACACACGACAGGCGCAGAATGATGAAAACAATGAGTGAAAAAGCTTGAATGACTGGGCAGAGTGATTTGAAATTTAGATTAGAAATGTTGCGTCCAAGGACTCAACTTGCGCTGATGAGGACAGACAATTAATTTCAACAATAAGGTGAACCAACTGATGACAAAAATCTCAAATGCTGCTAAAAAAAACAAAAACACAAAGTTTAGGAAACCAACTACCGGTATGTTTTTAGAGGTACAGAACATGTCTGACTTGAATTCTGCACTGAGGTATGGGAGGAGATGTGTGTCGACCGTATCACAGACAACAGGAACCCTTTCAGTCCAACCGACAGAGGCACACAAAACTAAAACATCTGTCCAGAATTCTAACAAAAGAACATTTTGTCCATTTTTTTCTTCATCATGGAGCATTGGATATGTGCCATGGAGATGATCAACTTTAAATCATCTTTCCATAGAAAACTAGAAAAGCACCCATCACAAAAAGCACATTTTCAGTAATGGTGGATTCTTCTGGATCTAGATCCAGAGCTTTTGAAGATTCAACAAAACCGTTTGTCCACTACGAATTCCACAGTGTCTCTTGGTAAAGGCCAGCAGAAACAAAACCTCATTTGTGGAGGCAATCAGAGAGATATTATTGAAAGCGTCCTAAAACAAAACCATTTTGTTTTGACAATTTACCCCGGTTTCAACTGGATCTGTTTCCTCAGGTATTAAAGATGAAACAAATCCGTTGACCTGCTCCGATGTGGAATTGACTCAGTTATAAGACGCCGCTTGTTAGAAATCCCTATCTGCAATATTAAATGCACAGCAGGCCGAAACAAAAGTACACCCCCATTTGAAAAAAAAGAAAAATATGGATAATATCCATAATCAGGAGTCAATCTGGATGAAATGCAGCACATGACTGTGCCAAATTCCATAAACATTGGTCAATAATCAACCAAGATATTAAGGAACAAATTTTGAGGCTTCATTTACTGCAATGTTGAACAATTTAAAGTGATCCAGTCTCCAAGGATCACCGACTCAGCCCGGTTGATGCATCGATAAAGTCAAGCTGATGTGTATCGTTTGAGTCTAATGGAAAACGGACTTACCGATGACTCCATCCCCCTGTCATGTGTTTATGTTATTAGATATCTCAACATTCACAGTGCTTGTGTTGGCATCAGTGCGTTTCTGTAGGAGCTCTGCCTCTTTTATATCAGATCAACCCGTGCAGCCACGGGAACCTACTTCGACATTTCCTTTTGCTTTAGGAGTGTCTGCGGTATGCAGCCTTCAAAGCCATGTTGCTTTGTGTGTGTGTGTGTGTGTGTGTGTCATAACAGGTCCAACCTCTACAGTAATATGCATGTGCACATGTGTACTGCCTGAAGCATTTGCATAGGGTGAAGCGTGGAGTGAGTGGGGAGCAAAGCCGCCTGAGTGGTTTGCTTCATTAGGAAACAAAATATAAGCTTTCCGGGCCATTAGGACTGACTTTAGATGCAAAAGCACATAAGACGAGGACTCACCTCATCAACGATGCATTGCAGTAACTGGAGAGGCTGCAAGATTAAAAAAAAACTCAATCATGTTAGCCTACACAGAACTTCATGAATAAGAAAAATCAATAGAGTGGTTAAAAAAAAGGGCATCTACTTAGATTAATCGATTGCAGCACGCTCCGGAAAAGCCGAGCTCTTAAACATTTTTATTATTCCATAATGGCACCGAATGTAACGCCAGCCCTATAAGCATGTTCCAATATTTCACCGCAACTCGAATGTGTTTCCTTTTTCAAATGAGAGAGTCAACCACCAGTAACAGACTATGGGGTGGAGGCCTCCATTTTCTGAAGCAAAAAAACTTACCATTAAAGAGCCTTGGTTTTTCTGAATCTGTAGGGCAAGACAGAGAAGAAGAAACGCAACGATATGTAATTAGCATGTCATAATCAAGATGATGCACTTGGACACATTATGATCCCTGGAAGAAAATTATTGCCTTCCTGTTGGCAATTTGTGAGTGTGCTTTAGCACCATTTACATAATGAAAACACACAAATGTTAATAGCCGTGCTCTCATTTGTGGAGAATGGGGGTAAAATACCCACTAATGCTGATTTTCATAGAAGTGCTTTATTCCTACCCTCCAGGTTATGGAGATGTGCTGGGATGATTGCTATAAACAGTATGAATAAGAACTGCACTGAGCCTATTGGATGCCGATGATCCAATTTTGGACGAGGAGAAACAGGAGTGATCTCAGATTGCATCTCACAAAAAAGGTGCAGAAAGACATAATCCCCAAAGGCAAAATAGTGAATTCTTACCCGACTTCCTAAATATACTACGGTCACAATCAAACATCTGAAAAGATTGAACCCTGAAAAATACAAGCTGGGGTGGGAACTCTTAATTTGTATGTAGAAGCCATCTCTTTAGAACATTTAGCGTTTCCTCTTTGAACTCTCCCGGATCTCATTCATCAGTATAATAGCAGTTGAAAGCCAATGTCGTAGAGGCAACACGAAACCTCGGTTCCACTAAATGTCTAACAACGTATGGTAAATAAATTGCTCATTTATTCAGCTCTTTTGACAGTGCACTAAAGCACTTATTGATTCACTCAATTAAATACAGGTTTTCACACTCTGTAAATACCAAGAGACTTTTAACTGCCTCCGTATCCAGTTTTGCCTGATTCAGGCACATTAAAGGCAACTATGGAAAACTAATTTGTTCAAAAATAATTACTAAGACAAAATTGCATGCCACTACCAGGGTTGAAATTAGATAGTAGGAGACTGACTTATTCATGGATAATTGAGCACTTATTCTTCATGTACTAGGTAAGTTTACCACATACAAAGAGAGACATTTATCTATATATCTTTGCATCTTAAGGGAGTCCCTCATCCCTGTGGTCTGATTAACAGGTAGATATGTGTACTATCTGATTGTCCTCAGGGGTAAACATCAGTTAATATGACATTTATTTTTGAATGCAGTGTGTAGATTTAGCCAGCAGAAGGATCGTCTTCATTGTTCAACAGCCACCTTCGCTAATGAACAATCAGCTGACATGCTCATGAAGTCATGGTTTAATCATGTTCTCTCACTTATTTCATTAATCTGTGGCTCATTAAAACCAGGACGGACAAAATGTTAGGCACCATTCCTCTTGAAATGTTTCACGATTGTTAACCAAATAACAAAAATGTCTAGTTTGCTGGCGTTCGGGCATGTTCAGGAACACCTGCTTAAAGTTGTATAAATTATATAAAAATATCCCTGCATGGAAGCAAATATCACAAATCCAATTTTTAGATATCAAATGATTTTCTTTTTCTTCCCAAGAGCATATCTAGAAGCTCAGGAATGCCTCGGTAAGAGGAGGGGAAATGGTAAGTGGCACTTCCGTCTGCTCTTTTCTTCGTTTAGGTCAACTCAAGTCAGTCTTTATGCAGCGTCGAGAGGAGGTGAAGCTTTACTTAAGGCTGAGATGGAAAGCCGATATTTTTTTCATTTGTAAAGTAATTGAAATACCAAGAAGGAAGCTCAGTAAGATGAATTAATCTTAGCAGCTCTTCCCTTAGAGAAGAACATGCTACCTTGGGTCGTACAACAATACAATTTCTTTTCCATTTTATTTGAATGGAAAAAACACAAAGCCTGCATGGCGTTTCTGATTTACGCAGTGATGTGTGATGGGGAGCTCCTGAAACACACAAAAATAACTGGAAAAAAATATGTCATCCAGAAATCCATTCAAAGCCGAAAAAATATGACAAAGTAAAAAGAAGCAAAAAACCCCAAAAAACAAAAACACAACAGCCATGGAGGCAAACAAAGACACAACAAATCAATCAGGAGCAACATCGCTGGCGGCTGTATACACATCACATCAGGTCTGGTGTCTTCAAAGACTTTCAGAGCGAGCCGTGCAAAAACTCCATTAACTCCTGACGAAGGACGCAAATGAATCCCGACATGTGGTGGAGTGGAATTAAAGAGACCATCTCTAATCATGACAAACATGACGCGATGACTCCAAAGTGCATGCATAGACACTCTCAAAAGAATGAATGGAGAGAACTCACCAAACATTCAAAAATGAACGTAATTAGCAAGCGCACAAGAACAACAGACCCCAAGACAAAAAGAAAATAGCTTTACAACTATCCCCCACTATCTAAAGAGGAAACTCAAGGCCTTCCAAACTTGCCGTCTTACATCTCCTCTAACTTCTCCTTAAGTCTGTGCTAAAATGTTCTCAGTGAAGGGTAGCACGGGGCTTTGCGCAGACAGCTGTGCCAGCGTCTGCAAAAATGACAGCTAAGGCCTGAGGACTTTGGCTGGCTGCGCCTGTCGAGCTGGATCCGCGCACTCGCGCCACACCGCTCTGCTACAGCCTGCAGGTGAACCGTCTTCAGCGCCATATGGAGTCAGGGGAGAATTAACACGGAGATAAGGAAAACTGCATGAAATTGGAGAAGCATAACTGCAAGGGGCGGCGGTGATATTTTTGGCTAACCAGTTTATAACATGTGTAGAGTCAATAATTCATCACATCATACAAGTCTGATCATTCACACACATTTTTTTTTAACCAAAACAATGGACGAATTATCGTAAGGAAATAGTAGCGCTCTGAAATCAGACCAACCCCAGGCTGCGGTCGCACAATAGTCCATGCATGCTGACACAGATCAATCAGTGAGTAAAGTTAACACCTAAAATACACCTTGTCACCACAATCGAAGATCAACAAAGAGACATAAGTTAATAACTACATCAAGTCAGAATGACGAGTGGAGCCCTCAAAACGTGGACAAGCCTGCCTCGAAGGAGAAAATGAAAAATGTTAATTTTTCTATAGAGAGTTCAGGTTTTCACAACTTGCTTTTAACTTTTCTACAATTAGTCCTCACTGGATAAACCCTGCTGCTCCTGGGCGGCCAGGAGGTAACCCGAGGTAGCCAGATTACTTAGCCAGAGACAAACCCATTTTAAAGGGATAAAGAAGACGTGATGGGATTGGAAAGTCACTTCTGTTGTCTGCAATTACATTTGAGCAGGATTTTTACTTAGTGTAATGAGAGAGAGGGGGGGGGGAGGGATTAACGCAAAGAAGAAAAGCTCACGTGAAAAGAAATACAGGCTGAAAATGATATTTAGGGGCCAACCGACATGTTTTTCTCTTTCTGGTCTTTTGATCTTTGCTAGCAGTAGCAAAATATCCAGAGTTTGTCTGACGCAAATTGAATAATTAATTAATTAATTACGATTTACATCATAAGATAATTCGTTGGGTAATGAGAGTTCCATTACCCAACGAATGATCTTATGATGCAAATCATTTACGGCTGTAAAAATGCTAGGCATGAATGTTAAAATGTTTCAAAAGAAGCATATTTCCCCCTTAAAAAAATGCATCTAATTACTTTTATTTTCAGATTTACTTATCAGTAATTATTACTTAGTATAAGAATATTTTTATTAATCAATCATTCTAAATTGTATGAACTGAAAAACAGCATCTTGCAACACAAACACAAAAGTAGTGGAAAATATTCTTCATTTAATATAACTGGAACAGGAATCACCACAAAAAAGAAAAGAAAATCATGAAATATTTTCTGGTTAAAATGAGACATTCCATAATTTGGACTAAGAATGTAAAGGAAACAGTTAGAATGTACTCACCTGTGGATAGGGGAACATGCCGAGCGCCAACTGCAAGAAGAAGAAAGTAATAATCAGTTCTTTGCCTTAAGAGATTTCGGGTAAAAAAATAAATACCGGTACTAAAACGTTTTGAATTTATGTTTGAAATTTCAACGAAGTCCTAAATATAACGAGGTCAAACAGCCTTCATAAAGTTGACAGTTTATTACAGGTGGCTGAAGTCACTTTATATTTTAGGCGAGACCTAATATCTCCCTTAGATACACAGCGTGTGTGTGTGTGTGTGTGTGTGTGCATGGTAATATCATGGCAGGGTTAAACCAACATTAGGACTGAATGCATGTCTTATAGCTGCTGGACTGGAGTCCTGATCCTGTAATCATGTGTCTACTGTACGTTCTGATGCATCCATGACTTTCGTTCTCCGGCGTCTTAAAGTCATGGAATTTGAGTGCAGACAGAAGAAAAACGCTGCCAGAGCCACCAAAGTGTGTAGAAGTTGAGCCTTTCTTAGAGGTGAGCCGAGTGCCCACCTGCTTATGATGCTGCCTCATACAACAACAACAAAATAGAGCGATAAGGTGGATGAGGACAGGATGGTGGGACAGTTCTCTGTAACGTGTGTTCTTTTAGCTGGGGGTGGGGGAGTCGGTCGTGTCAGCTCTACCCTCCATATGGCAAGTCACTTGGGGTGGGCATTTTTATCTTGGTCAATGGCAGCTTAGCGTTATTAAAATGTGGACATGCTCAAGTCTCTCCTTGAACTTAAATAACCATTAGGCTAAAGTTCAGTCCAAACTGAACGGGACTGCACGCCACTTCATTTAATTTACTGCACACAGAAAGAAAGGGAACAGGGCCGGGGGTGCAAAAATCACGTCAATTATCCCGACATGGCTTCTTCTAGACTCTTCCTTTATTGTTACCAGTACAGTATGATGATATTAAACACCATTGATGGACAAAGGAAAGGCAGACGCCCATAAACATTTGTTACGCTGCAGAGGGAAGCTGAGAATCAAATCAGACGAGAGACCAGGAGAGCGTTATCCTGAAACTGAAATGTGTCGGAGCGTGTGAGGCAAGCATCCCCCTTCAACAGGACTCAGTCAAAGAATTTAACACCCACTTCCTTTCCAAATTCCATATACTGTACAGTATGAAACTATTTAACGTCGTCTTACCTCCATTAAAGAGATTCCCACGCTCCAGACATCTGCATGGATGCCATACTGCTCCCCTGATATCCTCTCTGGCTGTGGAAAACAAACATCAGAAACTGTCAGGAGAACGAACGCTAGATGGTTCCGATTCTAGAAAACTAACTAAACTAGAATATTAACTTCTTTCAAACACTCACCGCCATGTATGCATTAGTTCCCACATAGGTTTTGGCAATAGAATTCACCAGCTGTAAATAAAACATGCATGAGAGGAGACAGGATCCGTCGCCACAGATGCATTTCAATGAAGGATAAAAGTCTGCTACTGAGCTGATAACGACCGAAGGACAAGCAGCTGTGATCAAATGCATGCCGGTTCTCCAGCAAAAAGTAACTCGGACCATGGAAACAATTATAAATGAAAACAATTAAACTTCTTAAAAAAAAAATAGCACTACTACTTCTTTTTCTTGTGTGCACAAAACTTTCATAATGCATAAAATAATTTAACAGCATTTGATATCTGGTCTAGCAACAAATTCAGAATGGAATTCAAAGTCTGTAACCATGGCAGCAAAATAAATCAAGATATAAAACCACATTTTTGATTTATGCTCCAAAACAAAATGTAGCCATGAGGGAGATAAAAAAAAAAAAAATCCATCAAAGACAAATAATGAAATCTACTCTGTTAAAATTCAGTATATTCAGCCGATCATAATAAACAATACCTTTTAGGAACCCTTACTTTACTGTCCTATCCCGGGGAATAAAAAGCCAGTAGCTGAAAGTAATTTGTTTAAATCGACCGAAACGTCAGGCTAATATTTCAGGCTGCTCTCAACCTTCACACAAGGGAGCAGGAGTCAGACAAGGAGACATTAGTGAGTTCACGTGTTGTGTTGGCAGAAACAAAGGTACATGCCATCAATGACAGGACAGTGATAATGAGTGTCTGCTCCCTTATGGCTGTAAGGGGGGGGGGTGAGTAAACAAAAAAAGCTAAAAAGAGGGCGGACGGGTCAATGTTAGCAGCAAGGAAAATTCACCTTGGAGCTTCCGAGGAAGTGGAGGTTAAGAATGAAGAACAAGTCATAATAGAACGGGCCTCAGGACCGATGTTTAGGGGAGCGCTGAAGGTCTGTCCCCCGTGGTCGACACACAAACACACACACACACACACACACACACACACTCGCTAGGCTATTGTTGCTACCCACGCTCTCCCCACAGCCACTGAATGCATATGAATGAGAATCTGTTGTTCGGTGCATAATTCTGAAAAGTGATTTTTTTTTATTCCCCCTCGGCTGCAGAACAATTGGGGGGGGGGGGGGGGGGGGGGGGCTAATATGAGTGGAGTACCCTTGGGATAGTGCTGATGTTCAGGGTTGAAAATGAAAGCACTGATTGACAGGTTGACCATATGCAGGTCTGAGGTGATGCAGCATATCTCTCTCTCATACACTGTCATACACACACACACACACACACACACACACACACACACACACACACACACACACACACACACACACACACACACAGACACCAGTGTACCTGTGTGCTGACACCAAAGTCACAAAGCTTGACTTGTCCCCGGGTGTTCACCAGCATATTGGAAGGCTTGACATCTGTGGAGACAAACTGCTTGCTCAAAGTGCCACATCAGCAGTCTGCAGCTTATCTTTATCAACTCTCGTCTACTTTTTATTTTTTTATTTATTAAATAAACACACAGGCTTCAAACTGCATCACTCACCTCTGTGAAGTATCTTCAGACTCCACAGATAGGTCAGGCCTTTTACTACCTGGAGACACACATTAAACAACAGATTAAACATTAACATTAAAATAAATCTGTTAGTGTTTCAGGAGTTTTGGCCTCTTTAGATCAGCGCAGTGCATATCTGCATGGTGCAGCAGACTACGACAGCATAGAGTCGCACATTTAAGCCTCCCGTTCATTCTTCATTAAATTCAACAGATTTGGGCCCTCATTCCACCAAATCCATGGAAATGCATCTTCTACAGCGTCTGCTGAGGAGCAAAGTGAATAAAAAGGACCTCAGTATTGAGATCCCTCGCATACAACGGTCTTTGTGGTTCGATTCATGCTCCAACCATTTAATCATTTTACTTTTGTTAAAGCATCCTTCATCTCCCAGTGACTAACAAAGCTTTGACTGTTTTCATTTAAAGTGATTTGAGTCTGCAGCATCCCGTCAGCCATCGCTAATGATCATCAGCCTCAGAGATAAATAACAGGCAGCAACGCGACAAAACCTCTCTGAAGTCCTGCTGACTCAAAATGTGGTGGCGCGAGTTCAACTCCATACGCAGCTTCACTCACACCTTCTTCTGAGCTTTTCCTTCTGTGATAATTAACAACTACGACAGCAGAAAGGACAGGAAGCTGTGAATTAGAATTAACACATTAAATGGCTTTTATTGTTTGATTACGGACAAAGTGAAGGGGGGGGGGGGGGGGCAGGAGAGGGTTTGATGTGAAGGATAATGAGTGTGGAAAAGAGACACGGATTTATCAGCATCAAGGTCATTGCTATCAAAATGATAGTTTTAACTGAGAGCAGGAAGGGAGATGAGAGGCTAAAGGGAAAACAACACTGACGTCGCGTGTCACTTCACCAAATAGAGGCTAATTGGAAAATCCGCAGCTGTGGTTCCCTTTTGTTTTATAACATTAATAAAAATGAGTTTCCTCCTCAGACTTGTTCAAGATCTGACGGCAACAGGCCAAGCAGAACACAATGACTGCCAGGCGCACACAGATCACACCAACAGGCTGCATGTTTAACTAACCTCAACAAAATACCTCCAGAGCCAAATCATTTTAATAAAATCGGCCAAATAATCAAAGTAGATTTCAACGCAAACTCACTGCGACTGCGATCCTCCCCAGAACGTGCTCTGGAATTCTTTTGTACACGTCCAATGAACCTCCTGTGAAACACAAATTGTTTTTGTCATTTTAATTCATTTATTGGTGTAATACAGAGACAAACGACCCAAATTCACGTTGACCAATCAAATAACAGTCAGAATATCCAGTCAGTTGCTTCTTTTGAATGGAGATCCAGAATTTAATGCCTAATTTTGACCGAGCACCTTTGTCGAAAAAGAAATGTACCTAAAAAATGTTAATATATAGTTTTCTTATTTTATTCATTGATTTGTCCTTTTGCAGTCCGAACTCAACAACACTACATTCTTCTATAATAATCAAGGATAACTGGAAATGACCGCTCAAAGAAAAGTTTTCGGGAGAAAAGACAGGCTTTGCTGACAAATGTGTGAAGCAGTGGAATCATTGCATTAACACACACTCGAACACACACACATTACAAAAGCAAATCTAAAAAAAAAACAGTCTCCTACCTCACACAAATACAAACGCACCGACAAATGCACTTAAGTCGGGATTCATCACACCCTCGTAGCTTTTAGCACACATGCAGGATCAACAGCTGACAGCCACACAACGTTCCCTTGATCTGCTGAAGTGTAAATGGGTACACGGTCGAGGCACGACAGTTCCCTTGAGTCTCTACTAAACAGCTGTGGAGAGCAAAGATTAAAAAAGAAGCATCAGCAGCAGAGGAAACTCACCGTCCATGAATTCCGTGCATATTGATATTCTGTTCTCTACGAAGAAGGCACTGAAGAACGTGATGATGTAAGGAGAATCACACTGCAATCAGAGAAAGAGACCATCATAAAAATACAAAATACAGGAACGGTCAGTGGCCTGAAAGTCTTGTTTTGCTAATGTTGGATTCCATCAATTAAAACTAACCTTGTAGAGAATTTCTAATTCTGACATGATCTGTTTCTGTAATTCCACTGTGATGTCCAGAGGAATGACCTGCAACCAGACAGGAGATAAAAGACAGTCTTCAATAAAATGAAGCCGGTAAAAATGAAAGGCGGTTCAGGCCTTCGATGTCCAACATGGAGGGGCGCTCACCTTGACCGCCAACACCCGCCTGCTGAGAAGATGGTACGCTCTGGAGACAAGAGGAGTGAAAGTTTCATTAAACAATACCTGGATATTTATTTCTGTATTTTCGTATTCAAACCCAAATTTGAAAACGAAAGGACAGCAATTCATTTAGATTTAAGGAGCTACAGCTACAACGATTTAATTATCGACCATGTGAAAGCCAACCGCCGGCTTCAGTTACAGCCATTGAAGGTTAGTTTACGTCAGGCGTGACAATACCTCCGGGCGGCTCAACATACGAAACGCAAGGATGAATACTGTCCACCAGCTGCCATGTGATGAGGCTGAGGCGGGTCGGTGTGCAGCACAGTCTGGCAAGCCAGCAGGCAGCCCGAGCAAACACGATACCTGGATACCCACGTGCTGCTGCGTCTTACTTTAAGACGTTGTGTTGCCTATCTGCTTTAGGATTATATGAAGCCAGGATGGAAGAAGCCTCTAGGATGAGAGGTGAAAACGTCTTCATTTTTGCCGTTCTTGAATGTATTATGTGCATCATGAAATAATTCAGGTTTGAGTCCGTTTCAGCCACATCACCTTCAGAGTTATCCAGCGCCTGATTGAAGTACAGCGTCCAGAAGAAAGATGAAGGGACCGATTCTTAAGCCTCATCTTTTTTTTTTTTTGGAGGAAGCCGTTTTAGCTCACAAACGTCGATGCCCTCGCTTCCATTTTGATGTCCTGGACTTTAAGCTACGATCAATATCAGTTAAGCATGACTGCTGCCTCTCAATTAAAAAAAAGAAGATGTTAATGTAGGCAGGCTCATGCGTATGGATGTTAAACACTTTTGAGCTGGTTTGTTGTGTGAAGCAGTTTGAAAAGAGATTAAACCGTCTTCATCGCTAGGCATGCAAGAGGGAATCAATTCCAAAGTTTTAACAAATGCTTCTTAACGGATACGATTTTGGGCTGAAGATTTGGCGTGACTACGCCTTGATTAAAGCTGTAGTCTCAGACTGTCCTTGAACGCCTCAGGGCCGAGCCTCCCTGGATGAGTTACGGTGACAGGCTCATGACAACAGGAGACGTGGGGACAAGGTTACATAGCCCGCCCCGCCGCCACTTCCCCCCTGATCTGACCCCAGTAAATGTGCCCCATTCCTGGATCTTATTTACACTCCAGCTCGCGCTGTAATAAAAGCTCCATCATGCAGTATTCATAGGGCCTCTGTCCCTGTGTCTGAAGTTAGGTTTGTGGGACGGCCTCCAGGATCGGGGCTAACACGGGACTCTAACAGTGTCACATGGATGATGGGCTGCTTTTCGCTCCGACTATGGTCTATGCCACGTGAGACGCTTATAATGGACGTTGGAGGTGCATACTGCCACCTACTGTGCTGGAGTGTAAACATGCTGATCTTATAAATAAATATTTTAGGGCGTACACTACAGCATAGCGCTGTAGCTAACATTTATTATTGTCATTACTGTTACATGTTGCACAACTTCAGAGAGAAAAAAATCCTAGTCTGTGAAACCATCATTGACAATGGCTATAAAGTGATTCTGATTCATCAATCATCAGAATTGCCATCAGGACGACTATGATGTGTGAAATATTTAAAGTTAAGTATACAGTATCTCGTAAAATAAACATTCACATATTGCAGCACCTTTATCTCAACCAGTGAGTCGCCAACACAAAATAGGTCACTCAGAAATCAGTTCACACACCATCAGCCTAATAAAAAAATGAAGAAAAGATAAATAAATAGTGGAGTAATAGTGTAAACTGCAGTCACTCAATTCAGTTTTAGGCACAATCTATAAATATTTGGACACAGGACACAAGGGCCCGGAGCAATTAAGCAAATAGGTTTGACTTTCTTTTTTTTTTTAATGATCCAAAGCATGTTAAAAGACCAAAGTCAATAGAGGGGGGTCAATAACAGAACAGCTATAAGTAGATGTTATCGTAGTGACAGGCAGGATAATCTGGATCCAGGTGTCATGAAAATAGTCTGTGTGTCCTTGTGATTGTATAAATAAACCACAGAGTCAGTTAGGTTGGTGGACAAGACGGACCTCAGAGTGTAATAAAAAAAAAAACAAAGGCCGACAGTGATGGATGTCTGGGTCGACACAGGCTATGGAGGGCTGAGGTGTTGGTAACATCCAATTGAGTCTAAATGGCTCCGGGTCACAAATGGGCTGAGAGGTTAAAAGGTGGGGAGTGGTGGTGCTTTTCACATGTGATGATCCTAACATGAGATGGAACACAGGCTGAAGAGGACACAGAATTGGTTTCCAAACAAGAAACCTGTACGGGCCATGGTGTGTTTTATAGCGGCTCATTTCCAGCTTGATGC
This sequence comes from Brachionichthys hirsutus, assembly GCF_040956055.1. Classification (NCBI taxonomy): domain Eukaryota; kingdom Metazoa; phylum Chordata; class Actinopteri; order Lophiiformes; family Brachionichthyidae; genus Brachionichthys; species Brachionichthys hirsutus. Next base: position 12,440,402 of record NC_090897.1, on the reverse strand, counting down.
AGCAACACTTGTTCTGTCCTGCTGAGCAAGTAACTTCATTATTCATTATTTATACTGCATGTATTTTACAAAACAAATCAGGTATTGTTGAGAAATAGGCTGCCCAAAGCGCCCAATGTACTGAACCTTATCTGGCATAATATCATGAATTTAAAAGAACAAAATAGAAAGGACTTCAAAACACGCCCTTTAATTCCAAATCTATGGAAACCTCTCATCTATTTTGTAATGAGTTTAGCCTCTATATTTTTGGCAGGCTTCATAACTCTTTAAGCACAAGGTTTGGTCATACTGAATTTGAAATCAAACTAATCCTAAACGACCACCCCTAGTTAGAATAAACCCCCCCTGCACTCAAATGCACCAAGACTTCAAGCAAAGTCAGACTTAGAACATTTTTTTTATTTAACCTTCATTTAGCCGGGTGAGTTAATTGAGAATTAATTCTCATTTCCAATAACGACCTGGACCCAAGTTGCATGTTGCTGTTTTTTTGTGGTGGGGAGGAAGCCGGAAAACCCGGAGAGAACCCACACAGCAGACACGGGGTGAACATGCGAACTCTTCACAGAAAGGCCCCCAAGCTGGATTTGAACCTGTGACCTTCTTGCTGTGCCACCGTGCTGCGCCTTGATCACAAGGAGAGGATGCCTTAAGTACATCTATAGTAGAGGAGTAAGATCAGAAGTTTGGGCTTCACATAGATGGCGACATAAAAACGTTTCATTGGTCAGATAAAAGTCAAACGTATCAGATGCCGGAGAAGAATCACACATCATCAACCATGTGTAGTTTATTTTTGGCATATTGAATTATTTTTGGTCTGGCGGGGGCTCTGGTTGGTCTGGTGGACACAGCGAGTCCTGTACAATTACAACACAGACATTACACAGCTATATATGTCCATTAAACCAAACAATTATGCAACCTAAACACCCAGAACCGCCCCGCGATACTGGACTTCAGTCCAATTCAACAAATCTGAGTTTCTCATTCTCAGAAAATTCAACAGAAGCCATTTATGAACACATTGTTCCGCTTGCCCACCGATGCCCCAGCATTCTTGGTGTCCTAGTCTACCCTAATGCATAATGTGATCGCTATGTCAATAACATGTCCCAATCCTGTTCATTCCGGCTAGAACGACTACAAAAATCAATCGCTGTGATCAGCCTCTGATCTTAAAAACACATAATTCACACTTATTTTTTCCCATCATGACGGTTTTGACTCAAACAACCTTGACTTGAGTGTACATTACATTTACTTTATTATTGCTTAAATTATATGAATTTATTCTTAGCATGAAACACTGAGAAGAAAAGGAAGAGATGCACTTAAATAAAACTCGACTGTGGTCGGGTATAAAAATGAGAAATCCAGTCAAACTGAATAAAAGGCGGTGCAAAGAGAAGAGTGACAATAAATAATTAGAGCCTTTTCTAAACTGTGACAAAGTAATTACAATTAAAGAAACACGCAATCAGTTACAAGTTACTGGTGATAATTTGTAAGCGCTGATGTCTGGGTCACCAACACAATTAACACCAATTTCCTCGAGCGATCATGACTTGTTAAATAGAGACTGGAAGGACAGAAACACTAGCCTTCACCCAAATAAAAGAAAAACAACAAAGATTTATTAATATTTCATGACAAATAGCGATTCCTGTTATTATTTGTATTATTTTTTTTTACTTCAGGTTTGAACTCTGAGTACGAGTACAGACATATTTGTATCAAAATCAAACTGTTGATATGCATGTACATTTCTGTGTACCGTACCTATGTTATTACTCTGCCAAATAACCACCAGAAGAATACAAAGCACTGCTTTGTACCTCAAGACACCTTCACATCATATAAATCATTCAGAATCCTCACGTGGAAGAGCATCCTTCACAAACTCTCCAGCTCTGACAGATCAGTGTTCATCATCGGCAGTACACTTTAGTAGAGTCAAACCTCGGCTGTCGACCATAATCCGTTCCGTAATACAGTTCGAAAAACCTTTTATTTGAACACCAAAACTACATTTCCCATAATAAATAATGGAAGCAAAATTAATCGGTTCCTAAGAAACAGATAAATGCCCTTTTACATGCTTACTTTATATTAATATGTAACTACGTGTATCTGAACAACAGATAACACATAAACGTGTAAATAATATGAAAAACAAAAGCATAACAAAAAAGTTAATTTGACCCAATTCTGTATCAATTACATGGTGTTTTGGCTGCGGTGTGATGACCTATATCAGGGGTGTCAAACTCATTTTCTCCAAGGGCCACATCAGCATTATGGTCGCCCTCAAAGGGCCAGTTGTAAATGTAACATCGTGTAAATGTAACTAAATGTAATGTAATGTAAATAAAATGTAACTACTCCTTAACATGCTGCTAAATAACTATTTACTACTACATACTTAATTAAATTATAAATATTACAATATATCCGCTGAGGTTTCGTAATCGCCGGCGTCTGTCTGTAATTTGTTCTTCAATATCTCCATTGATTATTCACCGATATTTAGGGAATTTAACACAGTCATGTAGGGTGGGGGGGGGGGCTCTATCTCACCACTGAATATCATCTGGGTCGGATCCAGAATGGAGTCAGCAACAAATATTTAATTTTAACATTAAATTTACAGATTAAAAATCAGTTACAAATACACATCAACTCTGATTCACTTTTACTTTTCAGCATTTTACAAAAACAAATGTCTGCACAAAGCTCTTGCGGGCCACATTGGCCCCCGGGCCTTGAGTTTGACACATATGACCTATGTGGATGGATGTGGAGGGAGGGAAGGGTTATTCCTTCGAAAGGGAGTCCTCCTCCATAAAATGACTGGGTAACTTTCCTTCTGGGGGGTTTTCCCTGCTCTCTGAATTTGGGATGCAGAATGTGTTTACGTTCACCTCAAAAGACTTAAATGCCTTGAGGCATGTCGAGATGAGTTATATATGCTGTGAAATGGTCATGAAACACAACTCAACCAAGATAGTATAAACAACAAGTCTGTGTTTATTTGTTTACTGTTTATTTTTTCTTTCTAACCTTAAAAACATCTAGCACCAAATTGTAAGAGCTATTTTCTTGGTTAAAGTGACAGAAAAGCTGTCAGGATTACAAAAACTGCCAACTATTTGTAGCAACGATAAGAAATTGAGAATTTTGAAACTATCTTGAAGTCATAAAATAGTAAAAGTGTGAAATAAATTGATAGGAAATATATTGGGTTTGATGGAGACTGTGTGAGGCAGACCACTCTGTCAAGTCAAGGTTAGCATGAGCAGTGATCAATATTTCAATCTCAATAAAACAGCTCAATAGCTCAAGATTGATGGGGAGGAGAAAACACAAGGTAGGGAAAAGGGGGGATAGAAAAAGCAACACAAATGCCAACCTTGTCATAACGTTAGCGGGGGCAGTAACACATTTGTCTGGTGGGATAGGATGGAGCGCTTCTGTCGTGACAGTGTAATTTGCAGTGGTATAGACAGAATATCCATTGCCGTCATGGCTTACAGCCCAAAATCAATACTTTATATACATTTGCAACCTTGAAACCCAAATAAATAACTGCAAGTATAGACACAAACCAGCACGAGCAATAGCACACCAACAACTGAGACGCGGCAGATGAAGAACAGAGAGACGGCCACCAATGAGACACTTCATAGAACAACAATGATCAGTTTGCCTTTTAAAAAGACGAGAAAAAGTCGACATCAGTTCAAAACCGGCCTCTGATTGATTCTTTAATGATTGCGTGTGCAGAAGTCTTTCTACGGTGTGCTGTAGAGTGACGAAGTTGCTGCTTCAACGTGGAAAGGAAGACTTACTTGTAAACGGTGCCTCCGTTTCCATGGCTAAGCTGTTCTTGGTAATGGATATCCTGGGCATTTATCTGCAAACCCACAAACACGCACAGATATGGTGTAAAAACACAAGAAGACATGCAACCCAGTTCATGATCTGTGTAGGAACACAGGCGAGAGAGAGAGGATGATACAACTGGAGGCTATGAACGCTCACAACATTCAGGTCACTCCAAGTTCAGCAGCAGAGGAAAGGAAACAGAGGGACAGAAGGACAAGACGGGAGATCAATACAACGTTCGCTGTCCAATTTATAAGAAGATGTTCCTCTTGGGTGAATAGTGGAGTGACTGATATTAGGTTAGGATGACCGTTTCATCCATTTCATATTTTGAAATTACAAATATCCAAAATCTTCTTGAAGGTCAATGAAATTAGTCACTACTACACATTGTCAATAAAAGAAATTCTAACAATCAGAAAATTGTTTTCTGGCAAAGCCAAAACACAAAAGATAAATAAATGTTCAGACATTGAGAGAAAGACTTTTAAAAAAAGAATACATTTTTATGATGTATTAAGTTAAAATAATTTTATCTGATCAAAATTACAGCACAACTAAAAAAAATAAAAAATTCTAAATACAATATATTTTTTTCCTCAACTCACAGAATGACATTGATTTCAGCTATTAAACCATGAAAATAAATAATTAAAATGTGGGGCTGCAGAGGCTAATTTTGTATCAACAGAAAGTTTCAGCCATCATGCATGCCCCCCCCCCCCCCCCCTCCTCTTCACCTAAACTGATTGGATCCAATGGTGACAGCAAAGAGGTAAAGAGAATGAGAAGAGACGGATGAAAGGAACAGCTCTGTTAGATCACTGGGCTACGACAGAAACCTGAGAGGCTATTGGCTTACCTGTCTTCTTGACACACTCACGCCATTGTGTGTGTGTGTGCGTGCGTGTGTGTGTGTGTGTGTGTGTGTGTGTGTGTGAGAGCTACATGCTGGCTCTCACATCAGCCCAGAGCAGAGACAACCAAACACCCGTCCGCTACCACATTCCCGCAACCAGCGTCACAGGAAATCAATAGAGGAGTCGACAGTGGAAACCAGACATGAGAGCAGGAGCAGCGAGAAAGCAGCGGTGAGATTCCACCTAAACCCAGAGCGCAGAGCGCAGAGCGCAGAGCGCAGGCGTACCTGCCCGTTGGTCAGGATCCTCTTCAGCTCCGCAGAAGACTTTTTCAGGCTGATGGAGAGAACACGGTTCAGATTCACCATCATCATTAATATCACTCCTCATCACATGCTCCTGATGTTCAAACAAGCGCACCTGTTGTTGGCCATGGAGTCCGGGACAGCTGGCGTGCAGTCAGTGGCTGGGTTAGGTTTGGTATTAACCTGAAGGTCGGTATGACGAGATATATATACACATTTATATATGAACAAATGTGAAAGGACACACGCACAGAGACACATTTGGTGGTCAAGGCCGAAACACAGGCAGACATTTAGCCAGACCCCCTAATGAACAAGAACACAACACGGGCGCTCAGCTCAGTCTGAAGGTTAATTGGCTATTGTTGGAGCGAAGTGAGGCGGGCGAAGAAGAAAGAAGTGACAGACATAAAGGAGAGGAAAAGAAGACCGAGCAGACGGAAGAGAATCGGAAATGCAGATGCTACAGCTTAAGAAAAATAGATTTGAAGGCTCGAGGAAAAGGCATTTGAAGTTTTCACCGGGATATTGTTCTTTACGTCTGCATGTCTGTTCACGCCAGAGACTTCGCTTCTCAACGCAGATATCTGAGACGAAAGGAGCGACAAGCCCCCGTGATGAGGATGCTAAAAATAGCACTTAATTGAGGTCAAAAGGCCGGTGCGTTGGGTCCGCTCCAGCACAGGGATTCTCTTTTTAATTAGTGCCCATGAAGACCTAATTTAAACAGTGCACGAGACCCCCCCCCCCCCCCCCCCCCTCAGCCGATTGCGTTTACATTAAAACCAGAGAAAAGAGAACCGAAAGCTTCAGGATTTACCGAAGCTTTCTGGAAAACGTTCATCTTCTCAAAACATATCTTTGAACTTAAACAGACCAACACAGTTCAGCAGGTGTTAGAAAAGCTCCACAGAGGATACATTCAATACAATACTTTAAGCATTTGGAAAGGTGGGGGCCATTTTATGCTGAAATTGATATGTAAATATGGATCATCTGGAGAAAGTGTCAAATGATTTAACCCCTGGCAATTAGCAATGAGTTTCAATAGCAACATATGCTCAACATAAATGGGAGGGTCCGTGGAAGGCCATTGATAAATGGCAGTGTGTGTGTGTGTGTGTGTGGGGGGGGGGGGGGGGGGGGGTTGTTGTAATGACAATTTCACGGTTGAAGAATGACACTGTATTGACTTAGTTTCCACACTAATCAATGCTGGTGTTCTGCATATCGCATGGAAGGAGGTGATCATAATGCTGGGGAGGGGGGGGGGGGCTCTTAAATGGCTACCCAAGTGAAATGTAACGAACATGGGGGGGGGGGTCACAGCCGGCCATCTGCATACATAAACATAGAAGAAGAGCAAGAAAATGAGTGAAAGTAAAGGAGAGCCCTGACTTCAATTGACATTTCAATAAGTGGAACACAGCGTTACCAATTCATTCGTCTCAACTCCCCCCCCCTCCCCCCCTCCACTCCGCCTCTGTGTAAGGCAGCTGAAACAATTATTGAGATAGGTACCTTCAGGCCATGTATGTTCCGGATCCCTGGAGTCTTGCCGGCTGAAACAGTAATTGACTAGATTGTAGAACACATCACTGGGCCATTTACAAACGCGCTGAAAAGGAATCAGCTCTTTATAAAGAAAAGGAAAAAAAGATGGAATGAAACGAGGGTTATTCTGAAATTAGTTGTAGACTAGAGAGTGATTGAGATCTTGGGCTCTCGAGACAGCTGGTGGGACTTTGAAAAACAAAAACCAGAGAGAAAGAGAAAGGGGAGAAATGGAAAAGAGAGAAAGAGAGAGAGAGAGGCAAATACAGCATAAAAGAGAAAGGCAATAAAATGTTTAGTCACTTTGCCCTTGGGACCTGTTAACAATTATGTATGACTTTGAGTGGTGAGGAAACTACACGAAGATATATATATATATAAAAAGGCTTGTATTGAAAAAGCACTCATCGTAAAATAGATAAAATAGTTCAGAGAGAAAAAACACGAAGCCAGCAAACGGGGTTTAGCCTGAATACAAGCACGCCGTTTCAATGTCCTTGGAGCGAAAAAGAAATGTAGATTTATAAATGACTGTCAACACAATAGCAGAATGAGCCAATGAATTTTAATGTTGTCCAGAGGCGGCGTTCCGATTCCCAGTCACCAAACGCTTCCATTTTCCTATTTTTCCAAAAGCAGCGTGACTGAATTAACCAGATTACATCTGAAATTTAAACAATTGTGTAAATATTATTTTGATTGTCGGACAACTAATCCCAAAGACGTTTGTAGCCTTTTAGCATTAGAAGTCGAAAAGAAGTTAACATGTGAACCCGTACCTCGTGGAAAAATCTGTAGAGGGTCCGGCAGCAGTCCGTTCATTCGTTGTTCGTTCATTGTGTTGCAGTACTAAACGGGAAAGAAAAGTTAGGAATGGCTGAAAGAAGCAGTGCTTTGAAAGGATTACTACGCGTGAAGGAAAATGTATGCATTTAAAAAGTAAAAAAAAAAGAATCAAAGGCTGAAAATCACAAATAAATTTTTTTATCTGATAAAGAGAAGTCGTGGTAAAATTGTGATTCGACTCTACTACATTTTAGGATGAGACACAAAACGTTTATTAATATTCATCTGCAGTGTCCCAAAAAATGTGAGCGTGCTGTGCTGAAATCTGTTGCCACTGAGGAGCAATGCCCTCCGGGCTTGTTCTGAAGGAGTGTAGCATTAACCCTTTCCTCCTGCAGGTCAACAGCTCACCAAACACTCCCATCCTGCAGGACCGACACGTGCGCGCACACTCGGGAGCCTCCCAGACGCTTGCCAAGGCAATGCAATAATTGATGCTTCAGTTAACCAAACCATCTGTTAAACTGGGAGCTGGAGTGCGTTTGTGAGAGCGAGTGAAGGGTTTTTTTTTGTTCGCGTCCCCTTCTTCGAACAATCAGACGTTAACATCTAGACCTTGCCAAAGAAAAAGTTGGACAAATATATGTCTTTTATGGACGCCACACGCGCATGCGTTTCATTGTGTTTCGTTTTACACTGTAGCATAAGTCATCACAGAGATATGTAAATTTGCTCCATCATTGTGGGGCGGGGGATCAGAATGGCTACCCAAGTGGCACAGCTGTTATTAAAAGGCCTATTTATCACTGTCAGGTCCCTTCTCACTCCGAGCCCTCTGCTTTTGCCCTCCAGCGTTCTCACTAGGCCACATCTGAACAATAAGACTAATACCAAAAAAGCATGTGTGTGTGTGTGTGTGTGTGTGGGGGGGGTCAGGCTTCACATACCCTTAATTTTCCGCTCAGCTAGTTTATTGATTAAGGCTGCAATTACCACCTAATCTGTAGTAGGTGTGTTATTAAAAGACATTCTCCGTTGTTGGCCAATAACTAAACAGTGTCCATTCCCAAATACCATTGCTCAGCCTAAAGGGACAATGGGGAGCGGGAGGCAGGGTCTCATCATCATTAGCAGACTAAGGAGAAATGGGAGTAAGAATGGTGGAATTAGAGCTACTACCTCCAGGGGGAGCTGAGCGAGGAACAGATGAGGTCACATGTTTTTTTTTTTTAGCACCTGACACGGACCGGTCTTTAACTTTGAGCAGGGACATCTGTCTTTTAAAGGTGTCAAACAATGATTAGAGATGCCTGGAAGACGCGTGGTCCTCAGAGGAGCATGTAGCAATCAATGTTCTCTGTGATGGGGATAGTTTTCACAAATGCTCTCTGCAGACTGACGTTAATTAAGTGCTGAATATGAGCATTAATTTTGCTCAGCAACAAGGGGCGCACGTTTTTCCACCAGGCAATGTCAAAGCAGAGACCTTATAGAAAAAGAAAGAAAAAAAGTGTAAAAAATAAAAAATCTTGTTTAAAAGTGTAGTATTAAATTTATTGTCACAAATGTCTCAAGCACAGGAACACAAGCAGCAACCACAAGAGACTCATCACCTATCACCTAACATGCTGGTTTCCATTCATTCCCATTAATTTCACATAATGGCTGTCTGCTCACCTGGAATTAACAACACCGAGGTGAAAATCCTCAGGGTTTTCTGCAGGGGGGGGGGGGGGGGGGCAAATGGCCAACGCAGCAAACAACCATAACTAGAAAGAAATCGTCTGAACACAAATGCAAATGACTGCTGAAATGCATAAACCCCCGCATAAGACATTCAAAGCACGCAGCTAGCGTAAATTATATTTTAGTGAGCCAAGTATTTTCCAGGTGATCAGCAGCTTTCTCTACACTTCGCTGTCCCACGAGGAGTAAAAAGCCATTACAGGGCTCTCGGATTTGTTGGCTAAAAATTTACCGTACAAATGGCTTTTTTTAAATTTGTGGACGAAGCAGGATGGAGGATACTAAAATACGTGTGCCGAGTGGAGCGAGGTGCAGGTCAGAGGCATTGCATTAATATGCTGCCACATCATCTGAATAAAGTGTTGGGACAATAAGCTGTCATTATGCATAAGAAAGTAGCAACCATGTGTTTATTTTAGCCAGTCCTGCAAAAGAAAATGACAAAGTTCACTAACATTAACCTAAAATATTTAACTAAACGAAATGTCAGTTTAAAAACGGCCAATGATGACTCCCACTGTAGCTCGTAAGCATTAGTCTCATTACAGATTTACTAAATTTCTAAATCCTGATATGCATCAAGGCCAAAATCCCCAACATGCTGGCTCCGAGTGATCAATATTTTGTCCATCCCTGTTTCACAACCGTCCTTGGCTCAGCGACTGTCACTCTTTGCTTAATCACCCTGCAATCCTGTACTACCTAATGATTAAAAAGCAGCCACAAGTGAATGCATGAAGAAAACGGACAAAAAAAACAAAACAAAAACCAGGGACTGTAAATTGTGCCCGTGGCTCCAGCAGCATCATTGTGAGCTGATGGGGGGTAAAAGACATCGAGAGATGAAAGTAGATTTTGAACAATTCTGCAGCCCAGGGGGGCCCTCTTTAATGAGGCAAAACTTTAAGTACTGAATAATAAAGAATAAAAATTGACAGTTCATTTAGCTTTCAGTGTACCTCAGAGAAAGCCATTACACTCCATTACTCGTACTGTCCGTGGTATGAGCAGTAAGTATGTTGGAATATGAAAATGTTCGGCACAAGGTGGCGGAGCTGGAGTGTGACTGTGAGTCTGTTGTTGAAAACCACCAGTGAGCACATTTGTTGTTCTTGTTTTGTACTTATTCTAAATACAACTGGGTGAAGCTGTGCGGTTTCAAAGGTCTGAATAAGCCTCAAGGAAGCAAATAAATAGTCCCAGCAGATGTGGAAGTGAGAAGTCAAAACGTGCCCATCCCATATTCAAAACAGAATTATTTTAAGACTTAGATTTAATCCAAACCAATGGCACCTCCTGTACATCCTAACGACTGCGTCCTCATTTTGAACACCGACAAACAAGGTTTAGTGCCAGGAATCCACTCATTCTGGCATTTACCACGGCTACAAAAATACATTTAAAGTTCAAGGTTTTTCAGACTGATCTCCAAGTGACATCATCATGTCTAGCTTGTGAACGGGAACAGTCAACTTGGCAGTTCAGGTTTTATGTGTGAAGGTTTAGAGATGCCCGTCTCCAAGATATTTCACCAATGGAATGGGACTTTAGCGCTTCTTTCATTGCACTCCAAGAAAAACACAATCAAAAAACACAAGGCTTTCAACGCAACGTCCCTGTTACTATGTCCAGTCTGGTTTTTTTATACGTTTACCACAAATTCATAAAGTTATTTCATGGGCTTTGTAATCGCTCACCAACACGAAATCCTTTATATTTGGTCCTTTTTTGAGATTGGAAAAGCTTCATGAAAAAGTAAAGATATATGAGAAACCTTAGACTGGATAACAGAGGAGAGTTCCGTCTTTCGAGATGGCCTCATATTTATGTTGGAGACAACAATGGAAGCAGAAGTAAAACTTCAACAAGAAACAGTACAAATACTCATTTGTAAACTCACATATGACAACATGGCTTTGAGTTCTTCATCACTTCTTACAGTGATTCTGTCCCCGACCTCATCCTCATCTGAAAAAATGAGACAAAAGAAAGAAAACCAGCTATAATTGGAAAAATAAATCCTAAAACAAAATGTCACCATTTGGAAGGAGTCTTGAGCATCATTGGATGTTCCAAAAGGACAACGACCCCTAGCAGACCTCTGAGGCTTGGTTTCAGAGGAAGTCCTGGATTATTCTAGAGTGGCCGTCAGTCGCCCGATATGAATCCCAATTAAGGTGGATTTTAAGGACTTGCATCATGCAAACCCAGGAATAGGCTAAGTTGGTGCCTGGGTATATTTCATATTTGTAGCCGGTCATAGCAGTATAAGTGTCTCTACAAAGTACTAGAGATACTTGTCATTAAGGGGAATGACTCATTTCGAGACTGCAGTAATCAATTAGAGCAGCACTTTTTTTGTATTATATTTAACAAAGTGTTGCAAAATACATTCATAAATGAGAAGAATATCGTTTTGTTTTAAAACAACAAAATCTTACCGACGTGAAACACGGTTTAAGCCGCCGACAATGTTTGTACTGCAGTGAATTTAAGATGAAAACCCGGCCAGTGTTCTGCAGGAGAATGAAGGTCGGAGCTGTGCAGGAATACAGAACAGAGACTTACATTCAAAGGCCGTGACAGTTGCTTCGGGCATGACGTCTTTGATTGCCACCTGAAATGTTTTGGCAGAGTGCATCATTACAGAGACGACAACAACAACAACAACAAAAAGACTTTACAGCTGTCACGGTTAAAGCTGGTGGTCAGACCAAGTGAGCTGGATTTACAAATAAGAGTCAAGGTGGGGGGGGGGGGGGTCATGCTGTAAATCTGAGCTCCTAATGTTTCATTATGCAGCTGCTTTAAAATAAAATAAAACTTTTTAGATCAAGCACACTTAACAGAAATAATTAACTTGGCCTACTAGCTCTGTAGCATTTCGCAGACTCACCAGCAAGTCATTGAAGTTGAGGAGAGATGGACAGTCCACGGAGGAGTCCATGTCTCCGGACGGGCTTTTGATACGGATCACGATAGCCTCGGTGTCCATGATGAAGGGCTGCTGAGACCGAGTGCGAGCATTAACAAGACAGACTAAGTGGCGTCACAGCATCTGCGAGGCTTCCCAGCACGGCGAGCTAATGTTCCTGCAGTGGTTTGCTAGCGACGCGGGCTAGCATCCTGCTGCGTTCAGACGCTGCTGTTCAGTGACGCCGGGAATTGAACCCCGTCACGGGCCGACGAGCCTCACCACCGCTCCGTGAGCGCCTCAACGTGAACGCGAGACGTGGACTCGCTTCAGACAAAGTTTTATACTGTGTCATGGCTGATATTCAACCAACTAGCCAGGTTACAGGAAGTGCGTTTAGTCAACATCCGCTTTCGGGTATTTCAAAATAAAACAACTCGTATTCATATCAACTTGAAACTGAATTTAGAAAATAAGAGTTCTACCTTCAGATAGTACTCCAGATGCAGCAAAACATTGAAAATAAAATACATGCAGTGAATGTTATGTTTCACTTAACAGGCAGACCTCATCTGCATCCATTTTAATTCCTTTTTTATTATAATTTTTTAAGCATTGGTCTGTGATTCCCCCCACAAGAGAAAGATTTCCATTCACATGAGTTAAGAATTGAATCACAATTGTAGAAGGTATATAGTTTTGAAAGTTTTATTTTTTTATTTATTTCATTGTGTGTGTGTGTGAATACAAAATGAATATAGAAATGTCTCGTGAACGATATAGTCTAAAATATTTCAAATTGAATTTTGTAGTTACTGTAGTCAAGATCTTTGAACTACAAAGTGGTAGAATGTTTTGTGAAGTAAAGAGCCACAGTACTGTCAGAGCTGTTTACTCCCCAGCTTCTTTATAATGGATCGGAATTATGAAATAAACCATAGAGAGACTACTGAAGTACGCAACACTGATGTGCAATATTGAGCATGCGATAGCTTTATGTGTTTGTAATGATGAGTGCAAACCCAGGAATGGGCTAAGGAATGGGGTAAATGCTTTTTATTATTTTATTGAATGTGTGATCCTCACTTTATCATGCTAAGCACTAAACACTCTTTATTGATTTGTCCCTTGGAGGGCAATTTGGTTTACAGTCTAAATGTAATCTGCTGCTGGTCGCCGCGTGCGCAGGCAGTGTGGTTGAAGCCGGGAATCGAACCACCAACCTCTCGATCATCCATCGACCTGTGCATCTAATTGCTGACACCTGTACTGACGCTCTCAACCACTGCGCCAGCATCAGCTGTACTGACTGCCCACCTACTCTGTTTCCATAAGATAATGTAAATGAAATATCTGTTTGCCCCCTCCCCTCGACCGCAACACACCATTAGTACTTAAAGGTTTCCACTGGAGATGAGTCTTTAATGTAACATCAAATGGAAAACAAAGAGGCCCTTCCAACTATTGTTGATTGCAGCCTTATGATTGAGGACCGAATGAGTCTCCTCACTCACTCCACAGAGAGCTCTGATTGACATTCCACGAACAAAAGATTGATTTCTTGGTAAAATGAAGTCTTTCTCTGTCAGTGTAGCGCTCTGCTCACAGATCTCATGCCCCAATGAGAAGAATTTGAGGCACAGCTCAGATCTGGTTTCTAAAATGCCCATATCTGTCCTCTCACCCATCTGCCGTTGGTTTATTTTTATTTTAAAATCACACGTACAGTAACACACACACAGAAGTTTGAAGTTCATGCCATCGACCTGTGCATCTAATTGCTGACACCTGTACTGACAGTCAGGTTAGAGACCCATTCATTTCCATGTAATGCCTGAAATTATTACTTTGCCTGACTGTTGCAGGAGAGTAAAACAAAACTGGGTTATCAAGCTTTCTGATTAATGCCTCCGCCAGCACTGCCATCTGATGAAAAGCAGAGGATCTATATGGCACTTTGTCAAACATACTCTCCCAGGACTTGGTGTTAGCTACATCTGCTGTAGGGGCAACTAGGATGAAGCCCAGTCAGCAATCCACATTATCAGAAATCAAACTTCTGACTTAGCTGGGAGGGGAAGGCGGAAAAGGAAGGACAGCGTTCATTGTCTGATAATTAAAACCCATTTTATTAGAGCCTCTCTCCTGGCCTGTGCTTCTGTTCTTGCTATTGATAAGTTTTAAACGTGAGGCTCGGTTTTGACTCTAAATTTAAGAGGCACACTTATTTAACTTTCTCAGCGAAGAGGGGAAATCAAGTAAACAACAGCAACAAGATTGTCCATCATTTACTGCTATTATTGCAGTTTTATTTTTATTTTTCTCTGTCCAAAAAATAGCCACTGCTTCTTCTTCCCACTCCTCTTCTGATGGTAAATATAATTTCATGTCAGATGTATTGGTGGCCTCGTGTTTATTGATCAAGGACCTAAAGTCAGCAGCGTCTTCCCTCACTGTAATGCTGACATTCTCGAGATTCTATTTGTCTGCTGGTTAGGCATTGATCCTGTTTTGTAGATATTGACTGTTACTTGGTAGTTTCCTATTTACAATGTCCCTTAACATAAAAGGTAAATTATTCATCATGGAATGTCTGAGCTTGCTGTTTCAGGCCTTATTTACCTTGAGAGAAGCAAACGGCAGCGAGGACATCACTGGCGCAAGAGACAAACGTGTCCCAGCATCTGTCCAAGGCCATGTCCTGACTCGGGTATCCAGATACAAAGCCTCTTGCTGAAATAGAGATCTGTGTCCTCAGCCTTGACGCCTGAAGCCTGTTGTTTATTGATGCTGCCAGAGTCCCAGTTCAGATCGATACCACCTCCTCTCGGATGGGCCTTCAACACGAGCAAACTCCAAATTGAGGTCAGGATATGTAGAGGGTTATGGCACTTCAACATGAATTGCCTGCGAGGCCGCAATCATTTGTTACACCTTCCTTTAAAGTTCATCTCCAAGTTGACCTGTGATGAAGCATGTGGAGTTTGTGAGTCACCTTTGTCAGAGTTACGAGGAAATGCAGGGATATATAGGCAAGCAGGGCAGATAGAAATGGACTGTCCGGTGTCAGCTGCGTGCTTTCTCTGCCGCTCTGCGTTCCGGGCTCGCCTCCGAGGTCCCCTTTATGGCCGCATGTTGTTTCTGTTGTTTCTAATAAAGAGGAAATATTGGTGCCTTCCTGACCTGCTCATTGGGACCATAGACAAATTTATGAGGTGTGACCTCTCCATAGAGGCTGCTAGCGGAACTAACCCCAGCATAAATTACACATCACCAGTTCACCAGAGATTCTTTGGCTCTTCTTGCATGCTGTGTTGGAGTGACTTTGTTGAATGGGCAGATGTGTTGTCCCACGATACAGACAAAAACAACGATGCCAACGCTTTGTTTTAACAATCTCCCTTTCTTTTCTTTGTTGTAGGCTTGCACAGCGAAAGGCAGAAAATGTTGTGGAGCTTTGAGCTTCAGTGTTCATTTTATTTATTTAAATAAATAGATAAATGGGTTTTGTGGCAATACTGATAAGGTTTTATAAACACGCCATTCATTAAAACTTCCAAAGAAGTTTAATAAAAGTATAATAATAAAAAGTAAGTATAACCTGTTATATCATATGTTATATGCAGTGAAGTAAAAAGTACAGAATATCCCTGTGAAACACAGCAGTAGAGAAGTATAATCTGGGATTCAAAAAATATTCTGTTGAAGAACAAGTGCCTCAAGATTTGACTATTTCTTGGAATTCAAATAAAACATTAAAAAAAAGGGCTAAAATAAGAATTTTCAGTTGCTTGTGGACAAAAAACAAAAGGACATGAATAAGCAACCCAGAGCGGAATGAAAGTACATAAATGGAAATGGAACATAAACCGATTAGAACCAAATAGCAACAACAACAGTGTAAGTGAATACACGTGCATGGATACGTGTATGGCTGTGGCCGTGATGAGCAACCTCTTCTAACCGCCTATGGGACGGGTGCAGAGAGTCAGCGGCCCTGTTTGTCAGCCAAAATATTCATCAAACAGATTGGCGGAGAGTCTGGCCGGCTTTTCAACTGACCCCACAACTGTCAGTAATTGATAGGGAATGCGCTAAATTATTTAGTGAGTGTGTGTGTGTGTGACCTTTGGTGTGTGAAAGAAGTCATCATGGTCAGTGCTCGCATGTCATATAAACGAACGAACCACGAACTGAACAGTGAAAGTAATGAAGACAAATTAAAATAAAGAAACTGCAGGCCAGCTGAGAAGTCATTGAATGGATTTAACGATTTGTTAACCAACAAAATACAATTCAAAGACAGAATTAATTCTTTTTATTTGTATTTTTTATTTTACTAAAATGTGTTTTCCAACTTGCTTGAATTACACAATGATGAACAATAATAATCTCTTATTGTCTTTCCATATATGTTGCATTTCAGGGTTTCAAAAAAGACATTTGTCACCCTACATGTCCTTTAATTACACGTATTCAACTGTTTCTTATCAAAATCAAGAATATTTTAAATTGTTGTACTGTACTGGATGTAGTAGTGGTTAGTGCTGTCGCCTTACAGCAAGAAGGAATCGGGTTCGATTCCTATCTGTGAGGAGTTTGTGCGTTTTCTACGGGTTCTACGGGTTCTCCGGTTTCCTCCCATCTCCAAAAACATGCAACTTGGGTGAATTGATTACTCCAAATTGTACATAGTGTATGCGTGTCTGCGTGAATGGTTGTGATGCACTGGCGACGCGTCCGAGGTGTATCCTGGCTCTCGCCCGTAGCAAGCTGGATAGGCTCGAGCAACTCCCGTGGATCAACAAATCCATTTGCCCACTAATTCCACAATGTCTTGGTAAAGGCCAAAACGATAATTAAAATATTGTTACAAATCACGGGAAGATGATAAACATAAGGAAATGACATTGTAAAATGTTTTGTTTGTTCTTGTAGCCATCAAGTCCGTAAAAAACAAACAAACAAAAAAAACCCTCCTGTATAGATTTTTATTTCCACAAACTTTATTTTCTTTTCTAAAATTGCATTTGATGGCAGGTTGTGTATTAAATATCTAGTGTATGTTTTAGACTCATTTATATAGTTAAAATACATTAATTTTTGCTATTTACATGGGAAGACTGTGTGTGTGTGTGTGTGTTTTCACACTGCCTCATTGTGGGGTATAACAAAGCCCTGGAAATACAACCTCCAGGGGTCTTACCTGGATGCGGCAGCCCCCCATCTTTTCATTAAAAACTGCTGCCCTGCAGCTGAGGCTCCGTTACACCACAATGTGACAGAGCTACAAGGGCAAACATATGCGACCCGGACCCAACCTTCAAATGCGGCCCAATAGATGGATCTTTTGCTCCTCGCTACACAACAAGTTTGAATGCAAATTGATTCACACCATTTTTAATGAATGTGTGTCTGGCATTGTTGTTGGCCTTGCTGTGCTTTTTTTTTTTCTCTAGCCTTCCTTGTTTATGCATTGAAATGTCTTCATATTGAAATGGTTGTAACATTTTTACATGCCTGTCTATGTGGATGCATGATGATACAGATTTGTCAAATGAACTATTCTTAAAGAACCCCTGAAAACATACCTATTAATAAATATGCACATTATGCAATAAGAGTAAAACGTCCCAATTAATTTAGGATTAAACTATTTATGTTTTCGGCTGTAAAAATGTTTTTCTCACTGCTTTTTATTGCCTTATTTTCATCCGACAAAAATACAGAAGCAAATGTAGTAAAAATGTGTACCCGTCCCATTCCCTGGACCGTCATTATAATTTTTTGCGAGGCATGTGAGAGCGACAGAGGTATTGAAGTGAGGTAATTGAAGTGTCCGAGACTAACCTGCTCCAGGGAGACGCGGGAGCAAAGTACCAATGTAATTACAGGTCATAAGTTGACCACCTCAGAACCACAGGAGGCAGCATGGAGAGCTGTGCCTGTCAAGCATGCTGACAGACACACACACATGCACGCACACACCCACACGCGCACACACACGCACACACTTGGGTTTTTTCTTTTACATGAAACCTCACCCAGTGTCATTGTACCTTCTTTAATCTTTGCAGTTCATGATCATAGGAAGTTATAAATGTATTTACCAAATACAGATTTGATCTCTCTCCTGTTCCAGAAAATCACAGCTTCTCAATGAAGGTCCTTCCATGTAATACTACCCCCTAGCGGCCAAACGAGGACATACCGGGACAGGAATTGGACTGAATGCCGCTGCGTCTCTGTTTAGTTTGACCTTAGACAAGAGCGCAGTGGTTGGAAAAGTCAACCTTCCTTCTCTGCTAAGGTCTGGGTCACGAACCCCTAATGACAGAACAACAGCTGCAGCGCTCAGCGAAACCTCCGCCAAGCCCATGTCATGTTAAAGAGTTTGTGTAGGAAGTTAACCCCAATTTTTATAAGTACTTCACATAATTCTGTCTATCAACCAAAATAATGAAATCCACCCTATCTCACTGTGTTAAAACATTAGATTAGAACATTAGAACAAAATCACCTCTAGATTATTATAAGATCCATCCTTGGTGAAGATTTCATGCGAATCCATCCTTTGGATTTGTGTAAACAACAATCACGTCACCTATACTTAAATAAAAAACAACAAATACTACTACTAATGCGACTACTACTAAGAAGATGTGGCACACTGGCAACCAGCTAAGTTAGCCGAACAACATAATATGAAGCATAGAAATGTACAGATGCGACTTATCACACGTTTTATCTGGTACTAAGAAAAACTACTAATTCTGAGGGTGGGTGGCTGCTGCTAACTGACTGGGACACATCCTTTAGCTGGTGAAGTGGCACAAATGGTCCAGGGTGAGTCGGGCGTAGCAACCCCCCCCCCCCCACACACACACACACACTCACACACAGTTGATTCATTTATGGCTCTTCCAATGCGCTGTGCAATCGGCCCGAGCTCCTTTGGGGGTGAAGGGTCAAGTCTTCAAAGGGGAATTACTTCATTGACACAATAAGAGATGACATTTTATTTGACATCTCACCACCACTTTGCTCTCCTCCTACATCCAGCCCTGCCCTGCGTCCTAACTGCTCCCTAAGGATTACCAAAGCCGTGTCTGTGTTTGCAGAGCACTGTGTGTGTGTGTGTGTGTTTTTATCTGTCCTCATGTGTTCTTCTATCACCACGGTGTCTTTTTTTTTCTAAAGCCTGTGTGCAATTGAAATGATAAATTCTAATAATAATCCCAATCATTTAGCTTTCTAAAATAATAGTACCAGAAAATAAAAGATAACGCACCAGACAAACACACAGAGAAATAAGTGGATGTGCGTTTGTGTTTGTCCTTGTGTAGTCAGCCCCGTGTGTTCTGTTGTACATGTGCGTTGATTACTGCATGTCTGTCAGGTTCATCCAGAATAAATAGACTGCAGCTGTTATTTAGGATTCAAGCATAGTCCAGGAGCCTCTGCTGGTGTGTGTGTGTGTGTGTGTGAGAGTGATTGACGCCGACATGTGTGTCACACTTCAGGAGGACCGAGAGAGGCCACGCAGCCAGCCTGACAGGTCATTATCAATGTGTCACACAGCAGCATGACAGCTACTTCCTCTGAGACAAAACACACACACAACTCCACATGACTCCTTCCCTAAGTCATTGAGGAATGCCCATCCAAGCCAATCAATTGGGCGATCAATTGGGGACCAACTGGCAATCCCCTGCAATCAATAGGCCTCTTGTTGCGTGGCTCAAGAATTGCCACAATGGCTGTGGCACTTAATTAAGTTGCTAATTGCTGTGTTAAGCTTTCTCAGGTACCCTCCCCAGACAGTAATTGAGAGTGGCTGGACAGTTGGGCTATCGGCAGCACTTTGCTGCATTTAATCACAAACCCAAGTAATGACTGTGGAGCAACGAGCCCAACAACAGCGTCAGTGCGGGTTTACCAGGAGCGACGCGGTCCGACTCCTCGGGATGTGGACGCGAGCCGGGCCGCTTCTTCTCCACCGCTTTGTTTGTCGTACCATGCATGGGTGACATCGTTCAGCTGTGTCAGCCAATCATAGGGGTTATAAAGTTTAATAGTTCTCCACAAAAAAACAAAAAAAGGTAAAGAGACGACAGAAATACCCAGCGCATAATTAACAGCTAGGTCAGGACATGCTACATGTTTTTGTTTTTTTAGCAGAGCTCGTGTCTTTATTTCTGTGTTTTCTGTTCAATGTGGCAAGAGATCCATCCCTACATCCATCCATCCATCCATCCCTCCATCCATCCATCCATCCCTGCATATTCTTCCACTTTTCCAGTTTGCAGGTCACGGGTCTTTCGGAGCCGATCCCACCTGACTACGGGCGAGAGGCGGGGCACACTTCGACCGTGTCGCCACACAGAGACAGACACCCATTCACGCACACACTCACACCTATACGGATGTTTTTTTTTCATATGGGAGGAAACCGGGGTGCCCACTCGGACACGGGGAGAACATACAAACTCCAGGTGGGATTCGAACCCAGTGCCTTCTTGTTGTGAGGCGGCAGCGCTACTCTCCACCATGCTGCCGTGCAACGACAGGACGGCATGAGGATCTAATATAAAAAATGTTCTGAGGCTCCTTTGAGACCTCTGTGTTAAAATCAACCACTCAACCTCCCACATAGCCGACGCTTTATTCCTCACCCGTCATGGGGGGGTTGATTTTCAACACCGCCTCCAAACAGGGTGAGGTTACAAGCGAGTGAGACCACCGCTGGCTCCGGCTGGCACTTTTACAGTGTTAGCAGCACACATCCAAGCGGCTTGGTGCTAAAGTGTCTTTTGTAGCCTAATCCCATTACTTTCGACACTCAAATGGAATTCAGATGGAATGTTGTCCTCCATTTTAAGAAACGGCTCCAGACACAGCGGGCGTCGACATTCGTATCCCTGCTTTGCCGGGAAATTGGAACAGCACAGGCAGGAGTCAATGGCGTATCAAATCATCATTAGAAAATAGGGGCTGTTACCTCTCACATTGCGCAGACCCCCCCCCCCCCCCCTCCCTCCAGCGTGCAGAGAGGCTTGGGAAGTGCTGCACAGAGATTTGGTGGGAAGTGTTGGGGTGTAGCGGAGCAGGAAAAGTGGAAGTAGCAGCGAGACAACGAGAACCAACCACTGCTGCTCTGGGCTCTGTGAACAGGCTTGCCATTGATTAAAACAGCAAGGTGTGCAATAAAGTGCAAGGCAAAGTGCTGCCGTCCATATGGACCCTCAGACCCTTAGGCTTTGACCACCAATTGGGCCCTTTCTGTCTGCCGCTGCCCCCCCCCCAGTCCCCAGATGGTAAAAAAACATTTTCCAGGCCTCTGTCTCTCTGCTGCCGCCCGCCACTCCGCAGCCACAAAGGCCCTGGCTGCGATTCAACCGTTTACTCCAGTAATTAACAGCACCCACACCACAACAATTACAGTCCCTGGGCCTCCACCCTCCAAACGTATAACCGAGACAGGCGCACTCACAAAGACACATGGCCCGGCATTAACGGCGCCACGGCGTGGATCAGAAGCAACGGCAACAGCCAGAAGCTGCAAACGTAGAATCAAAAAAAAAGGTGGAAGCAACACACTGGCGCTACTACAGCAATGATTACCTCATAATTAGAGGAGACAAAGCTCTCTGACTATCTAGTGGCAAAACACTGTAATTACTGCCGTGACAGAAAATCAAAGGCTACTTTGTAAGCAGCAGGAAAAATTAACATCCGAGGCCCCGAGGCCGTATGTCCTGATTAGAAACGTATTAAATCAATGCATTGCTAACTGCTGGGCATAAATACATCTCCTTCTGAAGGGGGCCTATAATTGTAAGAGCAAAAAAAAAAGGGGGGGGGGGGGGGTTCAATTTCACAAGGAGGTGGCATTAATCCTAATGGCAGCACTATGTGGCGAGTCCACTCTCCTTTTGTTCTAAGATAATGCACGTGAAGCTGCGCCGCCTTTCACATGTTTTTTTTTTTTTTTCCTCCACTTGTAGTGAGGATCAAAGTGTGTCCCAATACTAATATTGTCCACGCACCAAATCAAAAGCATTTCCTGCAAACTCTATTCATTTAGCATGATTAGAATAATGCTTTGGTTTAATTGCGAGCAAAGAGGACCGTCTGTCAGTTAATAGATTAATAAAGTGAGATTTAATAAACAATGCATTACAGTCTCCTCCGTTCTGCGTCTGAATCTGTGCCCAATTCTTCTGTTTGTTCTGTCAGGTCCAACATTTACGACTCGCTTTACTCGGCAGGATGGTCTGGTAAATGAGAATTTACAAGAATCGAGGTTGAATAGAAAAGGAAATCGATTCGTTGATATATAAAAACAAAAGCAGAAGAGCTGCTGTTGAACGTCAGCCTGATCATGGCCAGAAACTGTTGGAATAAATATGAACTCTCACAAAGTGCTGGATTCGCTTCCAAATACAGTTTGTTGTCTCGTCTTTGCAGGCATTGCAGGGCTAATCTGATTTAAAACCTGCATGTTGGGCACAGACGTCACACAGGTCATGACCCCCCCCCCCCACACCCTAGTTTCTGTTGGAGCTTAAGTTGATAAAAGCTGCTAGTGGGAGAGCCGGCTGATCCCTCGCCTCTTTAACGTGCTCTCAGCAGGCTCCTTGGGAACACAACTAATCACTTCACATCTGTATTTATTTGATCCGCGTGGAATTCTCCCTTCTGTCACCGGTGCCGCGCTATGCCAGCTTGAGCAAACAGTGATTTATCTCAGTGACACCCCTGGCGCAGACCCACATGCACACGTAGCGGCCAGATCAATGGAGGAAACATGAGGATGATGGGGAGGAGGCACAACTTTTTTTTTTTTTTTTTTTTTACCTTCAGCAAAACTGTCATGCATAAAATACACCAACGTAAAAACAAAGCACGCCTGAGCTTGCAGAAATAAGATACAAGCTGCTTGTTAATGGTGACTTAGAGAAAGATTTCCTCGACTGCAGCAGTTTTCGGGGCGACTTTGATGTAGAGGATGTGTCGACTCAATGCAAGAGCAGCTTCTAGTGACCTCTGTTGTACACAGACTAAACTGCAAACTGCAATTCACCTGAACGTAGACGCCAGCCTGGGAGCTGCACACAAAGGAATGCTGGATATAGAGAAGGCTTTGGTTCGCAAATCAGCTTCTTCATCATCACTCGTCATCACTACGTCACCCACAAACCCACAAACGCTGAAACTGGCAGTCTTCTTCACTTCTTAATGATTTTCTTTAAAATTTCATCTGCTTCTTCACCCTCAGTCAAAAGTCTTCAAGTTACGATGACGCAGGTTTATTTCCTTTAGACCAGAGTCTTCAGGTTTAAGCATCAAGATTCTGAGATGTTTGTTTGTTTCAAACTATTTTTGACGTGTCAAATGGTGTTTGTGGTTCGGTCACTTCAAAACTGGATTTAAATGAGGATTTAAAACAGTGATCTAAATGATTACATTTGATTATTTCGGATTTTTCTATCTCATGGCGTAATCTTTTAAATAAAGGAAATTAAAAAGAATAATTTGCAATAGTAGTAGTATTTTTTATTTTGCATAGAAAATCTGATTCTGTACAATCCTTCTTGATTATTAATACTGAATATGAGGTTGTGAGGTTTGACGTTTGACTCTCTTCAGACTGTTTTCATCCTGATATGATGCAGCACCAAACTGCCTCATTTCATTGATCAGTGGCTGAATTATTATGTTGCACGAGTCAGACGTCCTAGAAGCCCTTTGGGACCATTAAAACGCACCGATGAGTCAATCTGATCTTTGGGGACGATGCATAAATCAACATTTAATGTTGATTTCGACTGCAGTAATCAATAATCGACACTGATTAATGCACAGTCGTGACTAAAAACACAACGCAAAACGTGTTTCCTCAATTGTAATGCCTTCTAACCGTTCATCAGAGGCAGATGATAGCAGCATTCTGTGCTGTGTGAACCTTCACTTATCATGTTCTTATTCATCTTATCCAGATTAAATCCTACCTATGGCCGACGCTATCCCTGAAAACACAGCGTTGTTTTCCTCGACACATTAAAGACAACAGCAGCACTAAACCACAGAGATGCTGTTCGACTCACTCGAGTCGCCGTCGCCCCAATGAGCCCTCGGGTGCCATGAAACATCCCAGCATGAGGCATCGCATCCTGCATGCTGCCCCCCCCCCCCCCCCCCCCCAGAAAGGAAACAAAGTGAGGCCTCAGCAAATGAATAAAAATCCCCACTACCTCAAGGCTTGGAGGCGATGGCCGCTCAAGGTAAAGCCTTCATAACTACGTGGCTAATTTAAAACAAATTTACATCAGTGTTGATTATTTAAACTCAACTTTGAAAAAAAAACAAAAAAACAGGCCTTCTTAATTATTCGTGTTCACACTGCATTTCCCATGCACACAGTCGCCTTAAGTGCAGATAAAGCCACCCATCTGTTTGTAATTACAACTACATAATTCCAGTCATAGTGGCTAATCATTTTGACTGCACATTCGATTAAAGCTCGTGCAGAAATGGTGCAACTTTGAATGTCTTGCGTGAAAGCCTTTGTGCTGCATACAGATGCAGATTGACGCGAGGCTGCAGCAGAGCGACTCAGGATGCATTAAAGCTTTGTGCAGGCCAATTGGCTTCATACCAATTCCTTTATTGCTCATTTTCCATGAGCGGTGTAAGATTACACCACTGCAGAGAGCGCTCCGTGATTGCGTGATGCTTTTCAAGTGCCCGATCTCCAAATGAAATGACGTTTTACACAGAGATTTCATGCTCCCCATCATGCCTTATTTCCCTGTGGTGCCCGTGGAATAGGACAGGCACGCCGCATGGCAGGCGCCTCCAATAAAAGGAGTTGGGGAAACGTCATGTAGCCTCACTTTACTGTGTTCCTACGTAGGCTAACATTGTTATGAACCCCGGGGCAATGGTGAAAGCTAATGATGGGAGGATGATGGCATTGCAATGTTGCCATCGAAGCCAATTTGCAGTAGCTTGCCAGATGTTAAACATCAAATGTGCACTGATAAGTGACAGGATAGCCCATAGAGGTTCCTTCATCGGCCAATGAAGATAAAAACTTTGACTACGGGTTTCATCTTAAAGGGGATTGAGTGAAAAATAAAAATATTTAGAGTTAATTACATTGTGCAATTGTCTCAGTTAATTCAGCAATCCTGCATGAGTTCACTGGGGGGGGGTTCTATAAGACCAAACTGGTTACGCATACACAAGGTTGAGATTGCGGTTGTGTATTTTCACAGTATAATTTATGTCTCTAGCAACACAAATACAGGAATGCATATTCGTCTCATGGTTCATTTAACTGTAAACATGCTTGGGTTTGAGAATCTTTGTGCATAATAAAAGGGCAATTTTCTTCCCTTCCCTTTTTTAATCTCTATCATCTATCTATTTATCTATCTATCTATCTATCTACTGTATGTATTGTATCTGTTGGACATGAAAGTATAATAAGTAATTACCCTCGCCGAAGGGGAGGCGAGGGTATTGCAATTGGGTCTGTTTGTCTGTTTGTCTGTCTGTCTGTCCACGCGCATAACTCAAAAACTAGTAACCCAATCGACTTGAAATTTTTACACAAGCAAGGTTCTGTCCGTGGCTCGGTCCTCCCCGAGAATGGCGTTGATCCGGATCTGGATCCAGATTCTAGATTTTTTTTAAAGGATTCTTTAACATTGCGAGATAGGGCACTTTTTGACATTTTTCTTAATTTCTTCAAAACGCATGGCGGTATGGATCTGAAAAAAAATCACACATAAGTACTCCTTAAAGGTCTATGACCATGACTAATTCCGGCCGGATCCGGATCACAATCCGGATCTGAGAGCTAATTTTCGTTCTAAAATCTGCATTTTTCAGGAGTCCATCCTGACCTCTATTTTGGAGCTAGAGACTTCAAATTTGGTGTGCACACTCACAGTTCATTCTAGTTCCATATATGTTACAGTTGTAGTTGTCTGCAATCTCTGATTGTCTCTTGTTGTTTAATGCTCTATTTTCGAATAAATAGACAGGTATCTCATTAATTTATAAAAGCGGGGCACTACTTGGACGTTAGACACTTCTGTTTTCTGCAGGTCTGAGGATGAACTTCTTCACCATCGCACGATACGGAGCAGAGTTGAAGCGACGCCGGCCTGTCTGTATCGGCATCTGTGATCTACAGTTGAGAAAACAATGCTGAATCTTCCAACGCAGTGAATTTGCTGCCTCAGCAGCTTTCGCCCGTCGATGAGTCACAGCGATAGCACCTGCGTCATCTGACATCATGCATCCGTTACGCCAACATTAAAACATTAACGGTGACTATGAAAGTCACCCTGACCTTTGGAAATGGATCCACTTACTCCACGCCTGACTCCGGACCGATAACTGCAGCTCTAGTTGCTTGTCATAGCCATTTCCACGGCTACACAAAAGATGACAAGCGAGTGACACGGCCTCGCCCAATAAACAATTAACCCAACTATCACCCGATAATCATCCACTGTGGAGCTAGCTGGCTTCCACTTTGCCAGCAATCATCCCCATTTTTGGCAGCGGAGCCTTTTGGAGGAAAAACATGGAACATCTGGTGGAAGCAGACAGGGGCTGGCGCTACACGATGGGAGAACAAGCGCCTGAAAGCTTCATTATGTCCCAGCTGTTGGGCTTGCTGTTGCCCTCAGCAAAAAAACAACCCTGGCAGGGGCGACGTTCCTGGAAAATACGCCACAAATTATTAAAAGCTAAATCTACTTTATGGTGTTTTGCAGGGGAAATGTGAGCAGGTGTTGTGTTTGCTTTTTTTATGTTGAGTTGACCTGTTTGCATGAAATGAATCAACACCGGCACGTAGTAGGATGCAGGAATGGACACTGAAACGAGGGAATTTATCTTTCAATGTTGTCTTTTAGAGGTTTTCCTAAAGATGTGGTGATCGTGGCTAATGATGAATGATTAATGAGAACTTGTAATCTTCACTGTATTTTGCAGATGAGGAGAGAGTGGGAGAGAGTCCACACATGAATCAATGAATTTTATTTTCAAACATGTGTAAAAATATGTATGTTTGGTACATACAAAAGAAAGAAATACTGCTAAAAAAAACAAAAGACATAACAAAACAAAGCACATAGTTCAAAAAAGGAGTAGGAAGAAGTGGAATACTTATTTAAAAAAAATCCTTCCCTATTATTCAGTTTATAGCAAAATATTCAACATAAATACTATCATATATAAAAAAATATATATATACTCCTCATCATCCACAGGTAACACCTCTTCCGTATACTTGTTTAGAGAAACAAATGTACCTCCGTTGCTTGTTAATTTTATGTTTTATTTGTTGATTTTATCTCATTTTTGTGTTGTTTTTTTATACTACTGTGCACTTTGAGGTTGCTTTCAAATATAAAGTGAGTTCAACATAAAAGAAGATACGAGGTGCAGCAATGCCAGGCGCGAGGCGCCTGACTCGAGTCAGTAAAGTGAATCACAAGTATTGAACGATTCGTTCATGACTCGCACAACACTACCCACAAAGATGGAGGTGCCCCTTCTTCTGATGCCTCCTCTCCCTCATCTCCGCATAAAGGCGTCACCTGGTGAGGAGGCTCATCAGCCGCGTCTGTATCCTGTCCTGCTGCGCTTCCGCTTTCTCCACCTCCAGTTGAGTCAGACATCTCTCCGTTTATCAATCGCTTCGGTCAAGTCCTCTCGCTGGCGACCAAGTCCAGTTACTGTCTGTCAGACATGGGTGAGGTAAGCGCTACTGGGATAGTGCTTCTTCCTGCAGTGTGGGTGTTTGGGTCTGCTGGGGGGTCGAGGACATCACAGCACCCACTATCCTAGAAGGGTAAAAAAAATAAAAAGGGAGGGGCACAAGGCAGGTGAGACCAAATATTAAAGACGATGAAAACACAAAGTTGTAAATCAAATTACTTATTTATTGCTAAAATACAACTCAACAGATGGTTGCATGCAATAAAGAGATAATGCATTTTCATTGCTGTCACTGTGAGCATGTTAGCATGTTGGAAAAACAAGTTCTAGAATTAGCTGGTCGTAGATGCAGCTTGCTAATTAGAAATGCACGAGGACTGTTTGGCATGCAATGTACATTCTAAGAGGAGATCATACATGCACAAAAGGGAATTCTGCAGGAGAGCTCATGGAAACTAAGAGCTTTTCCAACAGACTACATCGAATTTCCTTTGTTACTTTCTATTAAACAAACATTTATAGTGACTCCAAACTGAAATTACCGGTACCATAGATGACCGTGTGTGACTAAATCCTCCTTAGGTTGTCCCAGTGATAAAGACGACATGTCCTCTGCGTCCTCCATTGATCTTTCGACACAGCGCATCAATGATGCAAGTATCTAAAATCTAGTGCTCACTTCTTATCAATGATTGTGTTTCTGTGGAGAGCAAGTGAACGAGAGCTTGAAGGTTGCCATGGTAACCTTCTTACCTTGTTCCTAACTTTTCTTTATTTCCCCCTCCTTGGAGTCGGGCGCTGTACCGGTGGCAGCAGAGCTCGCTCTCTCAGGTTGGACAGCTTGTTCAAGTCGAATGCTATTAGTTCCAGGTCAGCGCCTGGGTTTTCTCTACACCCCAACAACACCTTTTCACCAGGCAGGGATTTCAACCACCATTAATCAGAGCGGCGACAGCCCATGGATGTCAGTAAATATGTTTCCCTCAATGCCTCTTTTCCAAACACTTTTCTTTCCCACTCTCTCTCTCTATCGGCCCCGCGATCATTCCTTTCCCTTGTTCTTTGAGGTTTAATGTTTAATGAGGTTTATTGAACTCTTTGTGTTTTGATTTTTGTTCTTTTCTTTTTTTTTAAATGAGGATTCAACAACTGGCGAATTCCAAGACACATTTAAATGAGAAGATTTTTGGTGCAATGCTTGTTTTTGATCGGGAGAGAAAGGGAGAGCATATTGACAAAAAAAAAAAAACTGCACCAAGGAGCGGAAAATAGCTTCAAGGGGCAAAATTAAACTTAAACTCTTTTGCTTGTTCCACGCTACACCAAACATCCTCTCACAACCAACAGCCTGCATTTGAATATATTAAATGCATGTCTTTTGCACTGAACATAAGTGTTGGCCAGGTGCATATCGATGTTGCTGGAGCAATACGTCTACTCGGAGGAGACAGTGTGACAGCTTCCTCTCCTGCAAGCGTAATAAAGCTGACAGGGGGGGGGGGGGGGGGCGAGTGTTGGCTGGCATAGTGGTAGCTGCTGGTGTGTGTGTGTGAGTGTGGATAGCCAGAGGGCCCGTGGCAGCCAGAGGGAGTAGTGGGTGCCCGTCTTGGTTGGCGTGTGCGGGCGGGCGCCTGCTGCTGTCCAGAGACAGAAGTGACGTCGCCACCCATGTCAGTGCAATCGGGTTGGTGGCTGCCGAACGCACGTCTGTGCTTTTCCTCCACCTGGCAGATGGAGCCGCGGCCGACCGGTGATGGAACCGCACCATTGAACATAAGTCAGGATGGAGGAGTTAACAGAAAGCAGGACCAGAATGGAGACAAATGAAGGAAGGGGAGAGGTGACGAGAGTGACGCCAAAAAAACAATGGTGACCTTTGCAAAGATGGATTTGCTTACCAAAAAAAAGTCCTTGCTGTCAAACACCCGCTCCAGAGTGACCTTCACCCTGAGACGGAGCTGACAGCGCTCATCTGTCCATCTTTAAGCCCACTTATCAACACCTAAGTCGTAATATTAACAGATGAGATGCATGTTTCCTCCGACATTCTGCTGCACATAATCACTATTGGCTGCAATCGTCTGGGCCCAAACAGACTCTCGTGGCGCTCTGTGACCTAACTGGCTGTTTAATATATCTAATATCAATAAATAAAATGTTGAAAATTCTAAAAACATCAAAAGATCCATCCCTGGTAGAGAAGTGCTGGTAAAGTTTTGTTAATATTGAAAGTTTTTCAGAAAACCGCATCCAAAGAAGAAAAACAGTTCCACAATTGCAAAAGTCACAAGGTCAGAACTTAATTGTTGGCAGTCAAATGTTTCATGAACAGTTTTTGACTTATTCTCATGAGGAAAATCTTATTATTGTGTATTACAGGTCAACTGGAGATTAAAATGATTGAATCCGAAATGTAAATGTAAAATAAAAAGACAGGCTCCCACGTTCATTCTGTCTGATTATACTTTCAAGCTTTTACATTTAAATATAACTTAATAACAGCGGTGACACATCGGAGGTCCATGCAGCCACAGTATCATCACGATGCCGTATTGTTCAGTGCTCAGCAGTAATCCTTGAAACCAGCAGATGGAAGTACCGCGCTAACTTCAGTTGAATCAGGCTGCAGCATTAATCCTGATATCTTAAAATAAAACAATTTAATTAATCAAATGAACTAAGTTGTCATTAGAATGGAGGCTATTTAAGATAAAGAGTCAAACAACAAAGTTATCATTTTCATTTGGAGCCACCTCCTTGATGTGACCAGAGATGGGAAGGTCCCAAAGACTTTGTGTTCATAATATTAACATATAAATACTAGTTTATATTCAAGAACAGTACAATATAAAACGTTATGAAGGTTACAAACAGAAGAATTGTGACTGAAATATTCAAAAATTTGCTGTAACTGCCCCATCCTTCTCCTCCTCAGCAGCTCTTAATTAAAATGTCTGGATCCTTTCTCTGGGCAAAATCACATGAATTGATATATCTCTATATGATACATTATCTCCAATCATAACGTTTCTGGTAATATAATCTACTGAATGACTGTGATTCATCACCCACAGCCAAGGGCAAGATCCAATCCGCAGTCTTTCTTCTATATTTCGCTTTATTCAAATGTATTTATATTTTACTTTCTTGGGAAACTTCAAAAGAACACGATTAATAAATAGCTTTAGATATAACGCTGCATTGTGTGACTTGTTGTTACGGGCCCCATATTGTACTCACTGTGGGGACTTATGTTGTCCAAGTTATTTATGCAAATTACAGAAGGTGATCTCCGGCTCGTGAGTGGCTCCGACCGAAGGAGGCGTGGACTACGACCTCGACCATCCTGCCTTCATCCACCAATCAAGAGGAACTCGTCCCAGCTGAAGCTATTTCAGATCCAAGAGTCATGGCGGCTGATTTTGAGGCCTACAGCTTGCCGTAGTTGCTTCTCGTTCTGTTTTATGCTGTTTAATGAAGCGCTTCGTGTTTTAGAGAGACTCGATGCTGCTACCCACAGAGTGGAGAACTATTCTGTTTAGATAGACTAGGTGTGGGGTGCTGTCTCACCTCTGTAATTATTATATAAGTTAGGTGGTTACCGCCTTTGAGCGAGATATCTTAGGATTTTTCTTTGATTTGAGCAGCACCCATTGTTGCCCTGTCTTCTCTTCCGCTGGCAGTTTTTCCCTCTTTTGTGTTATTCATTAACACAAGTTAAATAAATTAGTGAACATCTTTAAATGACCAGTTACATCTGGTTGTATGTTCGTTCCCTTAGTCGCCATGAGGCAAAGGGGACGTAACACTTGTATATGGAATTCTCTACACAATACATTCTACAACTCACAAGCCAATAAAGACTCCTGGCATATTTCAAACCAAGAAACCAGACTTAAAGTGACATAAAGAAAGTAAGTTGTGTCACGACAGCTAAGATTTGGCTTCTTCTTGCTTCCATCTGCTTGTTATCTGCTTAGAGCAACTCCGGATGTCATGCCATGCACTATTAGACCAGTCTCAATCTCTAATAACTGTAGTTATAATGGGTTTAACTCTCTTACAAACCGTGACATTTAATTATTCACTGCTACGCTGTCTGGAATGAGGCTGCGGGAGAACTGTGCTGTGACGACAGCAGGCTGCGGTGGAGACGAGACGTCCTTGGATGCCATCAGACAAGAGTAGGAACTCTATGAAGCTAAATATGCTGTGAAATGCCAGACTTCATAGACTGTGAGGACTCAGACCTTCTTCACAATCCTAAGAAAAAAAGGCGTCAAAGCGTGTCTGCTCCAGAACTGAACTTTTGTCTTTGTTCCCCTTCGTGCTCCCAACTTTAGCTTCTCTTCTCTGGAACGCTGACTAGTGAAGTGGTTTCTGAAGAGACTAGCAGGTTGTTCAGGCACCTCCGCCTTAAGGCTGTAGGAACAGAGCCTGCATTCACATTCAAAGACATGCCATGCCACTGGAACGGCCCAAATGTACAACATGGAAATAAGAGAAGAAGCACGAGTGTCTGCTTTGGGTCTGTAATTACGCCTTCTGTCTGCCGTTGAGGACAAATTATCCTCCAGAGACGGGGAAATCCCCAAACTACAAAAGTCAAAGCCTCCAGAGGGCTGGTAAGAATGTCTTTAAACTCTTCTCTGCTAACGAAAGTCATTACTTTTAGGTGCAGTAATTCTGTCTCCTCTAAAGTGGAATCAGTCAACGTGGATCATTTGTGTTCAATTAAAATAAGAAGAATGAAGCATGAAGTATCACCACAAGATATATATTTTATTTATAGACCGACAATAATAAACAAAATATAAAGCACAACGTTTAACGTCTTATGGACAGAGAAAAATAAAGTGTATAATTTTATACAAGATATCTAAAAAATAAAAGACCGACTGAGCACACAAAAGCACAAATCATGGCTATAAACTAACACAATGGACAATTTTAATAATGGGGAAAAGCAAAATATCACTCGAAGAGTGTATAAAAATTACAAATTTGCTTGCAAAATGTTCCCTACTGGGTAATTACAAAGAACCTGCAAGATCAGGACTGCTGCCTTCAAGGACATCAGAAACTCCACAAAAAACACGTCCCGCCTCAGATTGGTAGATACTACTGTTTCTGAAACAATCTCACACTACCGGCTGATGAAGTCATCACCATCACCATCGCCATCGAGCAGAGAGCAAAATCTGCTTGAAGAGGAAACCCTCATGGCTTTGTGGTTATCTCCAGTTCCTACAACGTTGAAGATTAGCACCACTGGGCTAGCATAAACATCAAAAGCTGGGATAACCTAAATAAGTACTCTAAAAAAGGATCCAAATAACATCAACCTGCACCCACTGCGTCTTTGTCTGTTACAGAACCAGAAGGAAATCAATCCGCTTCCACCACAGCGGGTGGCGGAGAGGAAACAGGACCAAAGCTAAGGAAACTAGGCTCTCTTTTTTCTGTGATAAGTCTTTGAATATATAATTAACTCTTTGGAGCCTCCTTTTTTGTTCCTGTTTACGAAACCTGCGACATTCTGCAGGTTAACGGTCTGACTATGACACATGCAGGCAACTGTACGAACATCGGCCTAAACAACGGGAACACTTTGAGATTTTTAAAGCTACTAAAGCTATGTACACGCTTCCACCTAAAGGTTTCCCTTTGTAAAAAGCCGCATGGTACTGACACTGTTTATCTTTACAAGTACAAAATAATGCACGGTTCCTATTCCCATACATGCTCGCAGTAATTCCTGTCACGTCATGCAATAACACTTGGGTCAGAAAAAGTCACCGCCGTGTTACCCAACACCTTATTCTCCTAGAAAAATAATTGGTAGCAAAATATAATTTAAAGTTTCAAGACTCATGCTTCTGTCCTTTTCAATCATTTCTGTACATAATTTAACAGTTTGCTTTTTTTTTTTTTTTTTACGGTCCTGAGTGTGCAAAAAGTCAACATTAGAGATGGATAAAAGTAAGACTAACGCTGGCACTGCTGCGAGAGAAAGTCTAAAAGCAAAGGCATCTCGCTGTTCTCTTCACACAGAGAACGCACAACACACTAAATCTGACTACGCCATGTGTTCGATTGTAGTTTAACGAAAGGTTTGCAGCAAGTGAGATGTTTCCAAGTCCTTTGCGAGCGCCTATTACATTCCTACCAACTAAAATGATAAAATGCTGCAAAAGTATTTTGTCAATTGGCAAAGCTTCCTGAAATGAATGCAGGATAAATACAGCTCTGACAAGGACAGGGGCAGCTGTGAACAACAACTGCCCCTCAATATACTGAATATTAACATTTTACAAAAGTGCATCATCCTCCTCGTGACCTTTGATGAACCACTGTAAGTACTCATGCATGTCTTTAAGTACTCATACATGTATTTAAAGACCTGTACCTCCAGTCTGCTGCATCATAATTCTTTGTCGTCTGGCCCAAAATTCAAATCACTGTATTGGTTCATTTTTCAAAGGGGAAAAAAGGTTTTACCGGAACGGCGACCGGTGACTTCCTTTGTCATCTGTTTCTGTCGGAACTGCGCTGTGATGTTTGTCTTGTCAGAGTAGCACAGGCTGCATAAACGTGCCGGACTTGCGGTGTAATCCTTCACACACTGCTGCTTACGAATGGTGCTTCAAACATTTCCATGACATCGTCACTGGGTCACATTTGTAAATGTCTTCATAAGATATCAAATGCCCAAATACAGAGACAAGGTCAAGTGAAATGCATTTCAAATAATACAACACCTGTTACAAAATGTTGACGAGTTAAACATGCAATTCATTTTTAAAACAAATGTTCACCTTTAGAATCTCAACACTAAGTGTAAAAATCATAAAAAAAAAAGAGGAAGGCCAAACCCAGAATCTCTTCATTGATAAAAAAGAAGTTTCCGGCTGTAGCCTTTCAATCAATTAGGTGGCGAAGATTAAAATCAATCGAGACCGAATGTGGAGTTCATGCTAGCACGGCGCTGCTTTTACGGCACTCTTGCCTCAGATATCGTGCATGAAACGTGCTCGGGCAGCTGGTGGAGAGGAGCGGGCTCGCCGTCTTTGTGTCGCTATGAAGCCATTCTCGTGCGTTTTACAGTCTGTGTGTTTTTAGTCGCCGACGGGAGACGTGCTGTTCAGATAGCGGGTGATGAAGGGCTCCCTAGGAGACGCTGGAGCAGTGGATGCTGGGGGAGCCCATTTGTGTGAGAACCTTGTCGAGCCACTGCAGGGGGCCGTTCAGGTGCAGCTCGATCCAGCAGGGGGTGCTGGTCACCGTTTGCCGCCTGGGAGACACGCAAGGGGAGCAGAACCAGACAATGAGCACAGAGGAAGTCGTTCCAGAACAAAAGGGGGTTACGCTACAAAGCATCTCTGACTTTGTTGGGACTTTACATTTATCTCTTCACTTTTGTGCCTATTTTGTAGTAGATTTATAAAGAACAGGTGAAAGTTTGGAAACAAACAACGTGAAGCGTGGGAAAGGACAGAGTGAAGGCTGGGGGTCGAGAAGGAGCGTCTGATTGGTCCAGTAGCCTAAATCCTGCTTTTAAGTGTCTCCACATGTCAGAATTTAGTCTGGGAGGTGGGCAGACACACAAAGCCCCCCCCCCCCCGAGAGGAAACCCTCCTCCTCCTCCTGAGCCAACTTTCTGCTGCGTTTGTTCCATCTCCTCCTTTCTTACTATCAGTGAGTCGGTGAATCATGAATGGAAAACAGGGGATGAAGAGGAAAAGTCTGACAGCTCTGTTTTGACACAGCACATGTGTTTGATGATGTCATAGGGTGGGGGTGGGGGGGGGGCTGGATTGTGGATGTGATTCACATTCCGCTTGTTGCTGTCGTCTGTGTTTATATAGCAGCCTGATCTAAGAATGTGATCTTTGCACAACGGGACTTAAAATGTGGTTTCCGTCGTCTGCTGCACCGTTTAACACAAGAGGGAGTGCTTCCCCACTAACCCACAGCTGACCCTTAACTCCAGCTCACCTGTACTCAGCTCCCCATCCCTTGACAAAGCTCATTCGGATGGTGCACATCCTGGTGAGCTGGTACACCGCCTCAAAGCCCTGGTTGACCGACTGGGCCAGCAGGGCAGCAAACTCCTGGTTGTTGAATATCTTCAGGTTACATCCTACCGGAGAGGCGAGAGACAAACACCCTGGTGTCACTGCTGCTGCTGGCTTCACGCGGAACGCCAGAGTTCATGTCGAGGTTGTGAGGAAATACTGTCAGTCCTTGCGTGGTCTTCTCGTGTCAAGCGATATTTTAGAAATGAAATACTGAATAAACGAAACACTTTTAAGTTGATGACTGCTGGTTCTAATGGAACGAACTCCTTTATCAAACATGTATCTTACTTAGACTCGGGGAACCTTCCTAGCAGCGTAATCACAGCTGACTCAGCGTGATCACGCTCTGAGTCGGCTGAGTTCTTACGTGCTGTTTGAGAATGCTTAAACAACGGGGAGTGTCTTTTTCTTCTTTCAGCTTAAATGAGACATGGCTCAGAAATTTACTACACTTGTCTCCAACCAAAAAGCAAACACTCATGACGTCAGTTGGGTTATTAGAAGTTAAGAACTAACGTTGCATCCTTGGGCGAGGAGGTTTGCGTATGTGTGACGGGGGCTTAGTGTCAACAATGTTTTAGGGGGGAAACTTGCAACACTCTTACCGCACACAAAGCGTGTTATTAATCATGTTAGGAAACGGATCACTGTGGAGAAAAACGTTCCAGAGGACATCCTGGGAGGGGAGTCGTGGGCTCTGCTAGGAGGATACAGCCACAGTAAATATTTTCCAAATGAAGAAAGATGAATCACAGCTTGGCTAACACGACTCTTCAGTCTGTTGTCACAGACAATTCAACACTTATATTGTAGACGGAGGGGTCAAAAGTCCGAATCATAAATGTAAGCGTTTATGATGTTGCTCCTGTTTTGTGCTGCTCATCCAAACCCGATAACCATCTGTCAAAGGTTGAGGGAACAGAACTTCATACGGAACCTTTTACTGATAACAGGAGAAAATGTACATAAAGTGGAACCTCGGTTCTCGAACGACTCGGTAAGGAGTTTAAATTGCCTCGGAAGTCAAACAGATTTTCGGAGTTCAAACGCACGAGTGGCGCCGTGGCGAACCGAAGACACACGAACGAAGGCGGAGTCTACCCGAGTAGGTTCAGTTTGGGTCGACCTGCCATAGGAGAAAGACTAGACTGTGTGCTAATTATTCGCTTTGTGTGTGTGTTTTTACTCTTTGTTCTCTTTAGCTCTCATGGACACAAAGAAAGGCAGCAGTAATACGACTGGAAAAGGAAATATAAAAGTAGTGAGAACAACTGTTGAACTAAAGAAGGAAAGAATCAGCAAATATGAAAATGGCGTCCGTGTCTCGGATCTTGCTGCAGAATTCACCCACTCACACATGGATTCCCTCATACTGGTGGCAGTGACCTTATGATCTAACCACAGATGGATATTTAGGGTTCAGTGCCCCCATTTGAACATCACTCTCGTACCTGGAGGGATCTTGCAGACGGTGGCGGGGTGCCAGCCATAGCGTTGGTTACAGTTGGGACTCTGGACAAAGATGGCGCTATCACTGAGACATTCAGCAAACACTTCCCCACCGATGTAATACAGCCGCACTCCACGGCCTGGTAGCACACAGAGACAGAAGCATGACCTCTTAGCTCAGAAGGCAATGCCATAATGGCACAACAAATACACAGAGTGTAATCACAGGCGTGAGAACAGAACCATGTGTGTCCTACCGATGTGCCGACGCGTCAGCTCCACCGCCGCATTGCGGTTCACGTTAGACAACAGACCCAGACAGAAGCGCTCCGAGTTGGAGGGATCCGTGAAGCCGTCCACCGTCAGCGAGGGCTGCGAGGCGTAGAAAGTCTCTCCCACCCGCTGGTTCAGCTCATAGTAGGATATCGAGCACCAGAAGGCTGGCTCGCAGTATGTTACCGGCTGGAGGTCTGACCCAGAGAGACAGGGAAGATGCTGTTTGTTATCTTCAAACCAGAATGAAATGTAGACAGAGGGCGAGGAACCAGAGCACGACTCCAGCAGGCTCGTCGAGCAGCTGAAATATTCACATCAATCATAACATTTGATGCTTGAAATCGCTTAGAAAGAAAGAACTGAGCAGGAGACACGAGTCAAGGTTAAAAGAGCAACATGAAGGAGAACGATACAAACTCTGGGGAGAAGGAGCGGAGGTGGATGCAGACGGAGAAGAAAAACAACATTAAAGAAAAAATATTTGCCTGAACTTGCATCACAAAATGTCAACAACCGACAGGTTCGCATTTAGCAAAGGAAATGTGGAGAATCATCTCAGCCTGGTAGGACACTGTAAAAACTGTCAAATAGCTGGTTTATCCATTATACGTTGAAGTAACTTCCACTGGTTCTGGTCACTCTGCCATGTTTCCTCTCCCTCTCCTTGGTTTTAAAGAAAGCAGGATGAATGTTTGTTATTCTTTTTTTGACCAGTAGCTTTCTGGCCAAGGCTGCTGGTGTTTTCCTGTCCTGATAGAATAAATATAGCGAACGGTGTCTAGACCTCTTAAACGGGTCACACACACACGCGTGACGACGTCGAGACAAAGGCTTCTTTCAATACCTGCTTTCCTTTAACAGAAACGGAGCAAAATCAAAGCGAGAATTCCCAGTCGGGACACAGACAATGGAGATACGTGTTAGACTCTACTAACATGCAAAAGGCACGCACACAGACACGCAGGGCTTACCTAAGTTGCTGTGAGTAGGTGAAACAGGGTTGGGCGACAGGTTCGGGGAGCTTGTCTCCATGCTATGGGTCATCTGGTGATCGCTGGTCTCTCCATCTTCGCTGAGGTAGCCTGGTGGTGGAGTTTCTGAGACGCCCACCACGCAACACACACAAACACAAAACCACAAATCACATTTGTGGCAAACGTCCCTCACTATAGATCTGGTGGAAATCATTACCGGCACATGAGTTTAAGATTAAGACTTAAAGGAGAAGTAAAGAAGATTTTTTTTTTTTTTTTTTTACCTACGAAGAATGCCACAAAATTATGATCAAATACAACAAAATGTCAGTTAGATTGTTCAACAACTTCTTAGTTCTCTGTAGCACTCACTCCTCACGGTTTCTGCTCTGACATTATCTTCATTTCTCTTCCCGAAGGTTAACAGGATGATGTCTGGACTCTGGACATCAAGTAACAACTGCTGGCATGTATGGATAGAGCGCAATAATGCAGAACTGTGGCACCGGACACCAATCAATATGCATATCTCCTTTCCAACAGATTTTATAATAGGAGGTCTTCAATGGGGGAACTCAAGGTCAAGATCTCATTTTCTGTTATGTTACACCAGGACGGTGAGGAGGAGTCAGCGTGAATCATGCTCGAAGGCGTGCTGGTACCTGGTATGTAGTTGCTCTGGGGCTCAATGCCAGCAGGGAAGTTGGTGTTTTCAGGTATTGAATGGCTGTAGTCATCCAGAGGTGGAAACTCGCTGGGGATTTCTGTGTGTCTGGGTACCAGCACAGGTGGGAGCACTGCGTAACGGACATAAGGGCACACAAATCCTAAAATTAAACGCTGAAATAGTGCTATGTTCACCAAAAATAATGAACATGCCCTTCAAATAAAAACAGGTCCATAAACACGTGCATGGTAAAGCAGACAGAGAACCTGTGGATGTCTTCGAAAGCATGATAGTGTCCACCTGGGAGAGAGAAACATCCCAAGCGTTCGTACCTGGCGTCTCTACTCTCTGGTAGTGGTATGGGTTGACACACACTTCATCCTTCTTGGTGTGGAAAGCATACTCGCACATCTCCACTGCCCGCAACTCGTGATGGGACTGCAGATCGGGCCAGCGCCACAGGCGGCAGTAGATGACGTGGGGCAAGCCTTTTCTGTGTGAAACCTGCAGACGGCCATCCAGAGACCTGCAGGCAGGAGGACAGGAAGTGATAACTTCTCTTTATGAATGATATTTCTGTTCTACAAGGTTACCGTCTGATAGCTTATAGAACGCAGGTTGGTATACAGCCTGTGAAATAGATGAATTGTACAAGGTAAAGATATTTAAATCGGTTCCTGTATATCAAATACCTGCAACACAGGGCACGCTCAGGTGTGGTGTACTGCAGGGCTGGGGCCCTACTTCTTACTGAGGGTCTCAGCTGTGTGTGTACTGGCTATGGTGTTTATAAAAAATAAATTTAAAAAAGCCTTCAATGACGTCACACAATCTGTGTTGTATAACAAGTGGAATGATTAACAAAACGTCGGCAGGCTGATGCCTTAGGCTGCCAGACAGTGAAGTGATCAAGAGCAGCAGTTTGTTGTAATGAGGATGAAGTAGGTTCGTTCAGTGTTCATAAAACCAACCGTTTCCATCCTTCAAATTGTGTTTTTAAAAACGTTATGTTGCACAAGCTCACTCGTTAATAGCGTATTGATTGTCGTCTACAGATGATATCAATGAAAACAGTTCATCGTTTATCAAATCAAAAGCAAAGCGTTTCAGAGAGCAGCGCTGTGTCTTTTTCGATGGACTTGTGATGGTGTTTGTAATGTCTTATCCCAGTAGAACACGTACAGTAGAATGATCCATATCTTGGAATTGGGTCTAAGGAGCAGGATGGGAAAGCATTTATCTCTTGATATGGTTGTTCACGTATTTTTCAAATCATCCTAATTCA
Source organism: Brachionichthys hirsutus (assembly GCF_040956055.1). Lineage (NCBI taxonomy): Eukaryota > Metazoa > Chordata > Actinopteri > Lophiiformes > Brachionichthyidae > Brachionichthys > Brachionichthys hirsutus. The sequence goes on along the minus strand of NC_090897.1, from coordinate 12,399,867 downwards.
ACTTTGCAGCAAACATGGAAGCCTATGCTGCCTTCAGGAACAGTGAAAAATGCAAGCTGAAATACAGACAGGTTGATGCGAACTCAAGGTCTGCTTGTTCAAAAACTCTGAAGTCAACAAATCGATCCTTTATAGGTATCTAATGATTAAAAAGGTCAAAGGGAAATTCGCTGTCGTCATTCTTCAGTTTGTAGACGGCAGCCATTTCTTGGGATTATAAACATGAGTGCTCCAGTAGCTACTGTTACAGAATTAAAGTTGCTTACCATAACATTTTATTATAGCCAATCAATACCACTTAGTAAAGCAGGGCGTTTCTTCATAGATATGTCAGGGGGAAATAGAAATGCTGCTCACTGTGCACACTACGTGCAACGTTGGTATGGAAAACCGAAGCATCTGATCAAAAAACTTCATGTAAACGTCAAGGGCATGAAGAGTGTTTTTGCCCACTACGTTTACTTCAGCGTTGAAAGAAGACACTAAACAACACTGAAGTATTGGGAATACAGTGAAATCTGTCTAATTAGAGTAGACAAAAAAATAGGAAAACATCGGGTTGCTGTGCAACGAAGTACAAACCAAATGGCAATGAAATATGTCGTAGCATGTAATGATACTAGGCACATTTTTGAGGGTCTACTTTTCCACTCCTCTTTTCTATCGTAGTTTTTCTGAAACTGGTATATTGTCATTATTTCTTAAAGCTGTTCCTTTAACTTTATTACATTTTTTGTTAGTGGTTAATGTTCCAGCAAATCAGGATTTTAATACTGAATTACTGCTGCAAGCTGGCAGAAAACCCACGTCAAGACTCGATTTTACAATGTTGTTTTACAAGTCTTCAGACAAATATATAACAAGAGAATAAAGCAATTTAGCAACTAGACTGCAACTTAATCACAGCGACAAAAGGGAATCATTGGAAACGGGCAAAAATCACAAATAGCTCCAGGAAAACATCAAACAGTGATTGACGAAGGACAGAAAGTACAAAACGCATCAAAAATAAAACCACAATCACTAACTCTGACACAATCCACAACAACAGAGCATTCCAATCCTCAAATTAGGCTTCATGTGGTGATTTGAATCAGATGAATGGAAATAAACCATTTAAAACGGCCTTGGAGGTGTGTTAGGTCATCAGAAAGGGCTGTTCTGATGTAAGCGCACTGCGTGTGGGTGTTTGGTGTGGCTAGACTGCGCGTGGGCTGAGACAGACATGCATAAAATACAGCGGCAATAATGGCTACTGAAGCTCCTATAGTACTTCATGCCCTTCTCTTTGCTAAAGACCTTCCAGTATGTATTCAAAGAAAGTGGTTCTGTATATAAACAGAATGTTTCCCAGGGAAGAGAGGGTAAAAGTGACGGCCATGCCATGAACATTTGCTTATTACTGATGTTTATTACTGGTGCTTATTACTGGTGTTACTAAAACAAAGAATACTCTGCAATGGGAGAAAATGAGAAAAGTGAGATGGGTGTAGCATATCCGCACCCCTCACACACACACACACACACACACACAAGCGATAAATGAGCGATGCAGGACAACTCTGGATATCCAGCGAGTGTCGTTAAAGGCGGTCACATGACCAACTTGTTCACCTTTCATCATTCATGCCAGCTCTCTGTGAGGATCTAGTAGATTCCCCATCATCAATCTTTAATAATTACGAAATGAAGCGTTTTCATTTCCTACCAATACCGAAACTACAGAGAAACCCTGGAGGCTCATTTCCACGCTACCAGGCACAAAATCATGAACCTGTGAGTGGTGAAAACCAGTTTATGCTTCATGACTTCCCCCATAGGGTATCGTTTTATTTCTCACGTAAGAACATTGTTGTTTGTCTGTTCAAGAAGCTCCAACCCAAAATTACGATCGATCCTGTTCCTTTTTGTCCTGCCAATTTCTTTTAAAACAGGACATACAGTTCCTGACTTCCCGATAACTACCTGAGACGTACCAATTTCTGTGAGGCAGAGGCTGTTGCAACAACAAAACGACCCATAAATTGTAATAAGAAGTTGTGTTTGTGCATAAACAACGCTCTGTGGTGCTGTTCAGATTTGTCTCTAATTTATAGCATCACATCAAAACTGATTGTAGGGCTGGCTGATGATACACTGCAGCTCAGAGACTGGAGACACCAAGCACTGCACGTTCTTTTAGATTTACATCGTTAAATGTGTTGTCAGATTTACTGTGCAAATTGATTTTCAGGAGCGAAGCCATACTTTTGTTCGTTTCCTGCTATCCACCGTTCACATTTTTTTAGGTTAAGCCTGCATGTTAGCTCATAGAAATAGACACGCTGATGCACTGATAGAATCTCATTAGATATTGACACATGTGCTTGCAGGAACCAATACGCAGAACTGAATGTTTTTGGGTTTTTACAGGTACCTGGCACTTGATGATATCAGCTGTAATTTGGGATGAGTTTCGGTTCCCGATAGATAGACAGGTCGTATGAGGCCCTTACAATAATACGCTTTTATGTTTAAGAATAAGATTATTATTGCTTAGATTATTTTAAAATCCACCAGACCTATTTAACAAAATATAACTTTACCATGCAAAACACAGTGGTGACTGGCCTACTTCAACTTAATCAGAGGCAACATCGATTACTAGGGAGGAAGTCATTGATCATGCAATATACAAATGATAAAAAGCTTCATCGAGTACAATATCAGAACTCTGGATAGATGACCCGATTTAAACGTACCTACCTTGGACTAAGATTAATCACATTTATTGCACCACTGTAACGCAATAAAGACACATTTCAACAATTACACATGAATTGGTTTTGCTCAGTGATACTTTTGTTCTTCTCATCAATAGTTAATACATTCCAACAATAAATACAAAAACAACAGTCCAAACACTGTGCACATTAAACACGTAGGACAGGTTCAGACAGACGCTACGCCCTTCTCAATCGAAATTCCTCACTTCATCAAAGAGATTTATGATGCCACACCAAATGAGACTTTGTTGAGAAACACCCTCCTCACAATAAAACGACTCATGGTCCTCCATCAAGCAACCGCCTGTTGTTTAGAAGAAGAGACCAACAGTGCCAGTTAACAACCGAACCCAAGATCCTGTGAAAAGCCAAAAAACTGTTCTCGAGCTCCGAGTGCATCAGCTGTGTAATGAAGGAAAGCACACCCTGGTGGGATTTCTGTGTGTGTTCCCTGTCATGTCTCAAATGTCTTGCTTTCTCTGGCACTGAACAAATAAACAAATTCCCAGTTCAGAGAAGTTGAGACTTTTCATTAATGATCAAATTGGCTTCACGGATAGAAGCCTTCCTATTCCTATCCATGACTAATAATTTAAAGACATATAAATTATTAATTGCACCCCTTTTGCTCACACGATGCCAACTTGTCATTTGAAAGCCTACATGCACATGTAAACAAACAATAAAGTACGTGATAATATAAAGATTACAATCTCTGAGGCAAAAGGGCAACTGCTTATCTTTTAAACCCTAGTTAGTTCAGGCAACATTTCCGTTTTAAGTAACTGTAAACGAGGTCACACAAAAAGCCAGTCATACAAAAGCCCTCATCAACAATGACTCGATGTGGCTTAAAATGAAAGGGACAAATTAATATAGATTTATATAAATGTGCCAACGTCATTATGTTCTATAACCTGAGGCTGATCCTGACGACACACACAGCAAAAAATGACAGAGATAAAATAACTTCACTTTCTTTCTCTATCTATCTATCTGTGCATTTGGATGGGAGATGAAACACGAAACAGACCCAGACAGAACAGATTGAAATCCCCTGAGCTGGGACGCATGGGTGGGGTGGGGTGGGGTGGAGTGGAGGGGCAAAACAAACGCCAAGGGGCATGCTCAGTTTCCCTCAGTTAACATGTACGCTCTTGAGCGCATGTGTGTGTGCTCAGGCTTGCACCGGTCCGAGAGGCTCTGAACAAAACAGCCACACGGGGCTCAAGCATTTCACTGGGACATTTTACAACTCACAATATCATCTCCCTCAAAAGAAGCCAGCAAACAAGGTGAAATAATACATTCAGAATATATTCTGAATGTGGGGGTTTCAAGTGCTTCCAAGGGTATACACATTACAGTCTGTCCTTTAGGAGCACAGAGGGGGGGGGGGGGGGGGGGGGGCATGCGGGGTGCTGCTGGACAAAAGACCTGGCAGACTGTCTCAACAGCTCAGGGCAGCTCATAGTCTCTGTGACAGGGGTCCCCCCCCCCCTTCCCTTCCATCCTCTCCGTCTGTCCCACTGTCCTGCCTGCCCTGCAACCGTCTCGGCACTGACAGAGGGGTGAGGGGGGCGGGGCTCCGGAGCTGAAATGGCCTTTGTGCCTTTCATAAAGTCTGGCCAATCAATCTGTTGAGTCACAGCCAGAGCGCTGCAGTCCAATAACAGCATAGCAAGAGACAAATCGTTGACTGGACGGAGGCCTGCAATGAAGTTTTGGGATTAAACGACACCATTTATCCACGAAATTAAATGGATTATTCAGCAATGAATTGTTTGATGAAATAAATGTTTACTTTAAATGCGTATTAAATTTGGTCAGTTTTAATTTTATAATTAACTGATACTGTATTTCATTAGTATGGACCAGCAGCAACCAGTGTGATTGCATGAATACTCAAAGAGCCCACATCTGGATTTTGGACTATATTCCAGCAACACACATATCCCACTCTCTCTGGAAAAGTCATCAGACTTCTCTTTTTCTTACAATGGGGGTGGGGGTATAAGGAACAAAGCCAAGAACAGAGTGTGACAGAAAAGTAAGACTGTGGCCCACAGGTGATATCACAGTTCTTGGTGCTCTGGGACCAGTGTGGGGATAATGTGAAATAAGAAACCAGCCAACAGGTGACTGACCAGACAAATAACACAGTCTGGACTTTAAGAAAAATGTAGGTGGAGATGAGGGACTGCGATTAGTTTTCCTGCTAATAGTCAATTAGCTCTTTTGTGCACAAATAATACAAAATTAAAAACCACACCAACCTGACAATCACCGTGCCAGCTTGCTCTGTTAACATAGACGTCGATTTGGTAAATTCATTCAAACCTGGTACAGGTTTAGTTGTTTCACATAAAATCCTAATGTTAACGCTCAAATTCCCCTATTTCCCATTTACGTTCTCAAAACCTTCCTGAAAAAGAAATCACAATTTGCGAAAATCATCTTAAAAACATCTGGCAGGACAAATAAAACCTTGAATTGCACCGAATTGTGACCTGTGGGTCCAACTTTGAGCTGCCTCAGCTCAGATGAATGAAGAGGCAGCACTTCTGTATTGTTCCTAGTCGCTATTCAAAATAAACAATAATGGCAATTAAAAAGTCTCATCATGAAATGGAAATTTCTCATTTAAAAAAATCCCAATGGCCTCACAACCTGCAATATGGTCCACAGGGAACGATCCGTGGGCTGAACTGATGCTGCCTTCTTCAGCGTACTTACAAGGATGAATATTTAAAGAATATTTATTGTCAAACCCAGGAGCATAGTACTTTTGTACCTGCTCTGTGCTCAGTCACTTTCTTTTTTTTTTATTTCATGACTCTCACTTGTACTTGTGGCTTAAAAGGAACACGCCTCTCCATTTAAGCTCTTCTCCATCTCCTTCGAGTCTAGCATTTCCCAAACACTTCTTGCACAAGTCCAGCAGAAACAGCAGTTGCAGTGACGACGGTGCCGATCAGACGAGTACAAAGGCGAGCTTGTTGTCTAGTGAACGCGTCTGTGTGCATATGACTGTGTGTGTGTCGTGTCTGTGTGAGTACATTATGCACACGCACGCCCCCGCAGATAGCAAGAAGGCAAAGTCAAGGCAGAGTTGTCTCTCTAACCCCCTTCACCCCGAAGCAAGCCGAAAGTCAAACAGCAGCACACACCCTCCTTCAAGGCCCCAGCAGCATTCCTCTGCGCTGACGCATTATTTGTAGTTGTTCATTACTTTCCTTCGTGACTTGGACTCCCAAGTATCTTCAAAATACGATATGGCTAACAAATGGAAAATTGTGTGGAACAAATACGAGATGGAAAGAAGAAACCATCAAATTTCATTTAGTTCTATTTGAATTCAATTAAAACACTTTCAATATAGTTAGCCAAATTATGTTACATGCCACATTTTTTTTGTAAATAAAATATAGCTGTTATTAATCTAAAAAATTGGAAATATCATCATCATCAATAAAATTGAAAACATTTTGCAGCATTATGAAACCATGTCTAGAGGTATCACCTTGACTTATAGAAGTATCAAACAAATCAAACTATGACAAACTATAAAAAACAACCCAGAGACAGACAACGCAGAGGAACTCTATGTGGCTTGTCTAGTACCGCGGCCTGGTGAACAATGCTGTCTACGGTGACTCAGCTGTGATAACATGAAAGCTACCTAAGTGAGTGAGAGTGCTGATCAAATGCTGAGCAAATCAGAAAGGATGTCCCAATACAAAAAACACATTTAATAATTAAGGTTTAAGTTCAAATATTTTGATCACATAATTATCATATGCAAGGCTGTGACTATTTAAAGACTTACAAACTTAAATCGGTTTATGTTCCAGATAAGATGTTAAAAAGATTAGGGATCGACCGATTATCGGCCGATAATCGGCATTTTGACTGATATCGGCTCCAAATATCGATTATCAGCCTCCTTGACTACTAACAATCCATATTGGCCATAAAAATCCCATATTGGTCGATCACTAAAAAATATGCAGTTTTATTTTGTCTACTTCTAAATAATCAAGGTTCAACTGATCAATGAAGGAATCCATGGATGGCATGTCAACTGAATGCATCTTTTCATCTACCTACTATCTGAGTAGGACACATAGTGATACCAATTTATACTTTCTGTGAGTAGCCTTGTATATTTAATGTAATCACCAAAATCCTATCAGCCTGAGAAGGAATTCCAGAGTTACTTCTTGAGCAAAAACAGATTAGTATGCTTAACATATTATGTCGGTGCGTTCTACCTTGCTGCCTTCTTTCCTGACCGCCTTTTCATCACATCTTTTATTTCTGTTACGGTACTCCTTCACTCCCTCCTTCCTGCCCTGACATGCAGCAGTGTGTGAATCAGACTGGTCCTTTCCCAGGGGGGATGTATGCAGATGAGATGAAAGCAATCCACAGAGATTGAACAAACTCAGAGAAAGTCAGGGCAGTAGAAGAGAGGAATCCAATCCCCCGGGCTGTGTGAAAATACACATCACTTTCACACCTAAAGGAAAACACCTTACCAGCAGAATTTCCATGTATAAAAGTAGTTCGACATTCAGGGTGGGCATTTAAAACAAAACTCCTGATTGGAGCGTTTCTCCCAGATGTTTTCTCAGAAGCGTGACCATGATGATGTGATGCAGGCCCGTGTTCAGGGGCGTCTGAATATCATCAAATTAAAATACCTCAGAATTATTGTTGATATGATTACTTATGTTTGGATTTTTTTTTTCCCCCATCTTATTATATAGGTTTTTACATTTATCATCACATACAAATAGTCTTGAGGTACTAATTTATCTGAAGGTGATTTTGAAATCCACAAACTGAGCCACATCCAGTCAGGGAGCAAGTCTTAAGCTACCATCTGTGAGTTAAAGCTCTCCCCAAGTAGAGCGGTTACTGCACCTCATCTTTATTTCTTTAAAGGAATTATACCTTGTTTCCATGACGGGTAAAAGTTAATGAGAAGACTGGTGATGAAAACAACCATGAATTTAAAAAATGGATTTGTAAACGTAATGTGAGGTGTCAGTTTCTACTTATCCAATCATAAACTTAAGAGTATGGGAAAGGCCATGCTTTCTGCTAAAATAACCCATTGGTTAATGTTAGGGAAGCATTGTGGTTTAGGTTAAAATAACTACTTGCACAAGGTTAGGGGGGGGGGGGGGGGGGTACTGTCTTGAATATGGCTGAGAGAACAATCATGCCATAGTTGAAACTGACTGGAAAGTAACAGCGGCCTCCTCTGTCAAATTCTCATTGTCTGTTGAAGCAATCTGACCTGCTGACTTGATCCCTGACTTTGTGAATATTTCATTTCAATATAGGAAAATGTAATTATTATGCAGCCAAAGTATAACCAGATATTTACTGAACGACATATAACTAAAACAGAGCCGATTGCCGATTCACTGTGAAGCCGTAAATAACAAAACAAAAGGCCATTTGAGAGCGATCCTTTCACGGTTTGATGTGCTACCAGACTTCACACCCACCCAGTGTCCAAAACCAACCCCCCTCCCAAGAACCAACAGAGGGTAACATTTATGAACAGCATCGCTTCATGCCAGTCTGCTGCTAGTAGCCTACAGTTAACTTTTTCTTTTTTTTTAAACCATGAAACTGGAAAACAATTTCATGGATTTATTATAAACGGTTTCCATGAGCGCAGCATTCGTCAATGTATTAAAAATTATTCTGCTTCAACTTTGTTTTGGACTCTTCTATAAGTATGTTAATCAACATAATATTTTATCTCATTGAAATATATAGATATTAATGTATATGGACCACAAAAAGGCAATGTATTATTGATGCAGGTAAAAAATAAGCGGTTTTTTCATCACCAGTCCACTTGGCTGGTGAGTCAAAAAGTTACTTTCAGAACCCGCATCCACCCCATCAGAAACTTAGACTCTTCTGACTTGATAAACTCTCCACAGTGATGCTTTGAAAGTGAGGACTCCGGAAGAGGGGGGGGGGGGGGGGGGAGGTCAAAGCCACAATGCCACAACTGCTTGTTGTTGAGTAACGAAGGCTCAAACTCACACTGGAAAATAAAACCTTTGTTTACTGTTTTTCAGAAAAAGAAAATTACAGTGCCTAAAACGGTGAGCGCAGCGTCAGCCTCCCAGCGATAGACAAAACCTGTCAAACTGTAAATGGCCTTTGTTTTCAGAGTGACTAGGAAATGCAAGTAAAAATATAAGTGACATTTTTTCCATCTCCAGGGTTAAATTATGGGGACCTATGGACTGCATGAACCACACAAACAACCCAAACCCTAAAATAACTGTATCCCTTCCTAACTGCCCCACTTGTGACACCATGAACCTAAACCAGAGACCACACTATGTTGAATAAACAGCTTACTTTATCAAAGGTCGTAAACAGCTTGTGCTTTTTTTGTTTTTTCCATCTAGCAATCCAATAACGTTTTAGGTAAATTAGACAAATGAATCTCAAAAGGAACGAGTAGTTCTGGACAACGGTACGACTATGACTGAATTTAATTCGGCATTAATCTACCAGTAATTTTCAGGAATTATTCATTCATCTTTTTTTCTATCTAAAATGCCTTTTACAATTTCTCAGCGCCTCAATTAATGTCACGTTTCCACTTTTGTTACTGATCTCCCATTAAAAGTAATGGAAATTAAAAGCCTTTACATTTAATAACTGGAACTAATGTATGTTTGACATCTTGGACCTAATGGGCCGTGTTATGGTGATTCTTCTTCCTCTGTTCATTATACCTTTATGCTAATCATTTTTACCAACTCCACCAGTTACCGTAGAATATCTAAAGTGGGATTTAGCTTCAGGTGGCGTTCGTTGAACACACAGACGATGTGGATGCCCCCACATGATAATATAGTTTCTCTGTATGCTTCATACAGAGAAACTCTTCTGTGTGTAACGCAGTCTGTGACTGTAATTTCCGTTTCAGCAGAGCATTGACAGATTGCAGTCATTTCAGGTCTTCTAGTGTTGTAAATATTTACTGTTGAACATGCTTCTTTGATAGCGTGTCACGAATAGAACATAATGCGCAGAGACACGTTCACGAAGATGGGCAAACTACCGAAGCATGTTCTGTCTTGCATCAACTCTTTGTCTCCACATTTCTTGCAAACTGGGTATTTGCCCATGAGGAATATTTCTGATAAAGGAAGTATTCCCTCGAACATTTGGCAGCTGAATCAGCTGTGCAGAATGAATCCAAAATCAACACCTTACTTGAAACGACTCCAGCAAATAGCTGATCCGATATTCCACCAGGTTGACAGAGCTATTGGCTCAATGCAAAGTGCTCAGCATGACAGTAAACCATCACCAAAAGGGCAGCGACGGTTCATGTGTCACAGAGCTAGGCCATGAGCTCCCCGTGGGCACGCCTGAGCACGCAGGCTGCTGCTGCCAATGAGCCAGAGCACGGGGGAATTAATAGAAGCAGCAGCTCTCCAGGGACAGCCGGCTCTGATCTGGGGTCAGCTTAATGCACTCGTCCTCTGCATGAGCGGTGAGAAATATGAGCCCTGGATCATGGCAAATGTTATTCAACTTTCTGGGTCGACTTAGCAGTGAACACTGGCCCGGGCCCGCGCAAGCTGCGAAATGCGCACTTGTGGCAATCAAGAATGTGGGAGCGCCTTGTGTGGGGATCAATTTTCATGCGACACACAGGATGCTATTAAATCTATACCGAGAACACAAGCCTTTGAGATTTGGTAAACACAAACAACGGCGTGAGGACTTTGCTACTTGCAGATTAAGAGAACGGAAGAGAATTAAACGTGTTTGCAGTTCGTGAGTTACACCCGACTGAAGCTACTGCAGCACACGGCATCCTACGCTCATCAGGAATGTCGTGTTTCATCTTTTTAGAGAGCTACTGATTCAGCTTTATCGTGACACTGGGCGAATGCACACTGTGGAGCTCTTATAACGTCATTTAGAATTTGAAATAAGGTGCATAATTCAAAGAAGCAATTCATCATATTTGCGACCAAAAAAAAAGAACAGACACTTTGAACCAATGCATATGTTGCTAGAGAGATTTACTGCTAATAAAACTAACATTTGACATTGCTGTTTTGTTGTTGTACCCTTAGCGACATAACGCACGTGGAAAAAGTTGAGCTAATTGCAAATTAAAAATGACGCCGGACTCCATTGGATGCTCGTGTATGAAATTATATGCAGACGTAAGGCAAACCGATACGCTCCATATTGCTGAGGAACAGACGTCTCTTTCCAATCAGCCTCTTCAGCCATGAAGGGAGGGGAAAGCCTGCTTTCAACAAATCCGACTCCCTCAATCCATGAGCAGTGATGTGAGATTACGCGTCTGGCTTGAGTTCATGCTGACGATAATGTACGGATAGAAAAACGACATCAAAGAGGCACAAGAAGAAGCAGGCTCGCCTCCACCGCACTAAACCCACAGCCCAGATTAAGGCCGAGTTATATAACTTGAACTCAATGTGTGTATTCTGCATTGCATGCCCCCCCCCCCCCCCCCCTTTCAAGCAAAGCTATATCAGATAGAGTTAAACGCTACAGAAGTATAGTTATAACCTAAAGCCCAGCTACGCAAGCATACGTTAATAACGCGTTATAAGCGTCGACTTTCTGTGTAATAAACGTTTAAGAAAGCACATTTAGAAACTCTTGACAGCTAGAACGGACACGCGAAGTGGAAAGGCCGAGCATTTAAACTAGTGTTTAACACGCACGGCGTTCCGTTCCACAGCTCGCAGACACCCGGACGGAGTTCTGCGTAACACCGCCGGGCTTGATGGCGTACATGTATCGATTAGCGGGCCCCTGTGCCGGCTCGGACGCTGATTTTAGTAGTTACCGTGGAATGGTGATGCACTTCGTGTTGATGCTCTGCGTGGTGATGGCCTTCTCCAGCTCGTCCAGCTGCCCCGTCTTCTTCAGCTTCTTCACCAGACTCTTCACCGCCTTCTCGCACCATTTCTCCTCCTGGCCGTTCTGCTCGCCCTTCTTCCAGCCCAGGAGTCTTTTGACGATGGGGGGGGTGAAGGGCAGAATTGACATGTTCCGAGTTCAGTTCGAGTCCCTGCCCCAGTGTCCAATCAGTCCGCGGAGCACGGTGGCAGCGGGCCAGGCCGTCAAAGGGTCCAAATGGCGGGGGATAAAATGCGTGTTTAGCGGCGGACGGACTCGTTGTTTATGAAACGCCACGCGAAGGTCCGGAGTTAAACCCTTCCAGCCTGATCGCGGTCGATCTGTCGGGGCTGGAGCTCAGCAGCGATCTGCGTACCGGTAGTCCGGTGCCGTGTGGGTGTAGTGCTCCTCCGCCTGAGAAACTAGTCCCACCTATACTTCATCCCTCCTGAGGTATTTTTTTTTTTTTTTTTGAATCACATTCATCACAGGCCACCTCAGTGTCGCGTATTCAACGCGAACAAAGTTTAATCACCGACGCGAAAGAATCCCCTCTGCGAGCGTTTCCTCCGGATGTCCTCGGTAAAGTTTTGTTGTTTTTCAGAGTCATCCGCGTTGCAGAGTCCGCCGGCTGAAATCTGCCTGAAGTCTGCGTCAGACGCAAAACCGCGGGAGCTGCTGCTGCTGCTGCGGGTCCATTCAGCCTGCGGACCGCAGACCAGCGCGGCAGCTGGACGCGTGAGAGCCGCGGTGGTGTTTGCACAATCCCCCGCCTTTCGCTGCTGTTTGCAACGTGTCTGTCACAATATAAACGCGCACGGATCGCTTGATTTGGTTATGTAATGCTGTGCAGGTGAGCGTGTGTATAGCGCAGAGTTACTGTCTGAAAACTATGAGCGCTGTACTTCGCGGCAGGAATGACACTTTTCCATAGGCAAATAGTCCTTGTTTATTCTTTGTGAATAGTCTTGAAAAAAAGAGACTTTTACCTCCTTACTTTCCTTGACAGGGTTAAAAAGATCAAGGTTTTTAAGTATATAAAAAATATATATATATATACAGTGTATATATATATAAAGTATATAAAAATAAAAAAAGACATGAAACAAGCACAAAAGAGTGCAAGAGTGGCTTTCAAGCTGCAGCTCTGCAGCTCATTGGCTGAGACCCTGGCAGGTGTATAACACAACAGCACAATAGGCAGGTGAAAAGTCCTTTAAACAGAACTTGTGTGTGAAAATTTACAATGAGGAAAACACACATTTTCGTTTTTTTTTATTTTTGCATATGCACACTCTCAATTATCCAACATGCAGTCATATAGCATTTACTGCAAAGGGGATACATTCAAGTGAGTGTTTATCGCTTTGGCATTCAACATCATCAAGACCAGAACCCAGTACCGTAATTACCAGGTTGTTCGTCACCATATGGGTAAATAACGCCTCTGTAAGATGGAAGGTGATAAAAGTCGTGAATGTAGGTACACGCCGAGCCAGACCTGCCTGAGCTTGTTAAAGATAAACGCAGGCCACCTCCTCAACAAGGTGGCAGTTTGGTTTGCAGTGTGATTGAAGCCACAGCTAATGCATATGCATAAACATGTGCACCCCCCCTTCTCGGAAAGACAGTCACGTGTCCATCTGACACACACACACACACACACAGTGTCAAAGTGCCAGATGCACAATAGAGTGTGTGAGCACAGCTGAGTTCACCACAGAGAGAGTGATAGCGGAACCCGTTTAGTGTGTGTGGCTGTCTTTGTTCTTCAGGCTTCAAAAGAAGGACTTTACTGCATTCAAACTTCACTTCCTTATTTGTTAGTCCTTGAAAGAGCTATAAAATGTGAGACAAAACCTTTGCTGGATTTCTATTTCAAAGCACCAATTCCAAGTTTTCCTATTTAAAAGATTTGCACAGAATCAAATATTATTGTTGACCTTTGGATGCCATTTTGGTACTGTGTGTGTGTACAGGCAAATTGACCTGTGTCCAGCAGGGTGTAGTTTGTGCTAAAAATACAACTGGCCTGAGGCTTAGCGGGACAGTCCGGTTTCTTTCATCTATTTTGGTTACAGAGCAACACATTTTTTGAATCTACTGCAGACATGTCAATGTTTCTCCTTCATTGTTACACCAGAACATACCTAATTAATAGATTGACGCTACCATCCTACACAATCAGACCATTTCTATTGACTGCAAGAATGATTTATTGCACATCAGCTCATTTAACCAGCGTGATCTCTGTTACTCCATTACTGACCTCAGCAGCGCTTCACCTGCGGTAACAACTACTTTTACTACTGTAAACACAACTCTTTATTTCTGTTTGGGCGTGCTTGCAGGTTGAGGAAGCAGGCTGGAGGCGTGTGCTGCCATGTGTCGCATGCTTAGGCCCCCCCCCCCCCACTACCCTCTCAGCACCTGTTTACGCCCCCCCCCCCCCCCCAGGGACACGACTGGCCAAGACAGCTGGTTTGTTTTGGAGAAGTGTGGGGTGACACAGGACAGATATGGGGGGGGGGGGGGGGGTATGAGATTACAGATGGGCCGCAGTAGTAGATGGTTGGGGGGGGGGTTCTGTGAAAAGAATTACAGCGCACAAAAGGCACTTCAGCCAGGCTGAATGGGCAGCGACCACATAGAATCCGATGGATGATAATGACATTGCGCTGGCTGCGACCTCAGGGGACTTAGACCAGGGTGCATGTGTTTGGGAGTGGGTGTGTGTGGGTGTGTGGGTGTGTGTGGGTGATGTCAGCTGGTGTCCCACTGCCGCCCGGCGAAAGAATAGAACGGGTTGGCCTCTGGAGTCAGGACACAGAGGAACAATGATGGCCAGCCTTGAGGCTGAAATTACAATAATACTGAGCGAGATAGCATTTCAGAACAAAAAGAAAACTGAATGAAGTGTATTCATTTCTTCATTTTAATTTAAGTCAAGCTTCCTGAAGCATCTTTAAAAAATACTACTATTTACCACTGTCACAGCTCACTATTGCATCGGTGCTTATATTTTATATAGAGTCACATTTTATCACACACCATATTCTAACTCTTGGATATGTTAAACTCCACTATAACTATGAAGCAATGTTGTGCACATTATAGAACAGTGACAGTACTTAGTCTCTTCAAAGTGTAAGATAAGAAGTTCAGTATTTGCCAGTGCAGTATCACAAAAATATTAACTTGGAGTATTGAAATGTTAAAGTACTCAGTATGCACTTGAACTCCCATCAATTAATCATCTACTCTCTGCAATCATTTTTTATTTGCTATATTTATATAAACAACGAGTGAACAGCTCTGGGCAGTCTCTTGAGAGGCACACATTTGTAGTCAGTGATGTGTTTGGACACTCGCTGAGTCAGCGCCACTCAGCAGCTCTGGAAACTCCTCCAGCGATTGGAGACGTGGTGTTCCGTAGGCTCGTCATCACAATTGAGATTTATGCCTGTAACCATGCCTTTATGTGGGACCATTGTTTACCTCAGACAGTCCACTTAAGCAAAGGAAACAATTGTTGGTTCATAAATCCTTGCAGGACAAACCTTTTGACACTCCAGGCTATTGCACAACTCTCTGCACTGTGAATAACAGGAAGACAACGCTTTCTTTCTCAGTGTAATTGCCTGTCACTCAGAAAATTCCTCCTGCATGAATGCAAATTGCACATAAAGATAGAATTTCTTAAAATGATGTATGATGATGTGTAATTAGTCAGTATTAGTTTAACTTTCTATTATGATAGTAAACACATATCGTTCACATCTGGAAAAGGCTGTAACTGCCTGATTGTAGAATTATGTGGTTTGATTTTAGTCCTGAATCAAGTCAAGTAACCATAAAACTAACAATCATACTGGGAAGACTAAAGCCACCGATCCGTGTTCAAATGTGTTTTCCATCGCTCTGTGCTTCACACTGACATGTGACCTCTGGGCCTCATGATGCCTCCATCCGTCCCATGAGTTCATATATTCTGACAGCGAAGCAAAACAAAACTAAGCAGATAAACAAACTTAAATGGCATACAGTATACAAAATACCCACAAAAAGACATAATGTATATCATGTCTTTTTAGCTGGAAGAATAAAAGGAAAAGGGATTATAATCTTCTTTTTAGTCAGACTATAAACAGTCACAGATGAAAAAAAAGTGTTTTGAAAATACAAATACCCCACATTAATGTTAAAAAAATCTAAAATGTTAAAATCAAAGGTCTGGGTGGTTTTATATGGAGTACAGTAAGAACAATCCTGGAGCAAGAAATGCATGTCATAATCCACTCTGCACTCAGAGGAGCTTGCTGCCTCTACAGACTGAATATACAGTAGGGGACAGACAGTTTGGACTGAAAATGGACATTTTTAATCAAATCAAATCCTATCTCAGTTGTTTTCTTCTTTGTGTCTTGAAAGACGGCACATTTATACGAGACCGATAAGTCAAGTCAGTGTTTTCAGAAATACAACCACCCCGCTTCAGCAATTACATGACTTTACTGCTGAGTTTTCTGCTGTGACTCTGTGGCAGGCTGGCAGCAGCGCTTCAGCACATTAACATCTTGTTTTTCCACAAAGGGTTGAGACGGCATCCCTCAGAGGGGAGGGGGGTCAGTGTGGCTGTCCTGTAGTGACACAATGGACCTCATGACTGCTGTCAGACTGTGAACGGGACAGCAGTCATATGTTTGCTGCTCACGAGCACTGCCTGACTGCTGACTCGACTTCTCCCCCCGAACACGCAAACCCCACAGCTCAGGTAGGCCTATACTTCATTCCTCATGCTGCCATAGTAACCATAATCCTTCCAGCGGGAGTGAAATTAAAGTCTCTCCACTTAAGCGGTGACTCATTCTCTGAAGCGAAGCAAACCCAGTCTTCCTGGTTATTAAACAAGAGCTCGTCTTTGCAGTGCAAGTCTGAGGCTCCACATGTCACGACTTACCTCTGACTCATGACTCACTATAAATGGCTGTGGGTCAATCCCTGTGAGAGCAAATTTCCTGTCGTTTAGCATGCCCGCATAATCTCATTGATAAGCAGGCAGGATATTGCGTTGAGGTCATTCAGTTTGGGGGTGGGTGTGCAAAGGCAAGGGGCACAGAGCATTTCACCCGAGATGTGAGTCGTTTTGGTATCATTTTGCAACACGGGCTCTATCGGAGCACTCGGACAATAAACGTCTGCAGGATGTTGATTCAGCTGGAGTTCAGACCCGACGAGGTTTACAGGAACTGTCAGATTAGTCCAGCTGTTCTGTACACCGACAAACTGCATGTTCACTGGTGAGTCTGCTTCAGTGCGGATAGACGTCATTTCAATCCTCCTTTGGCGTCTCTTAATCTTATTAACATGTGACAGGAAGAGCACATTGAGACTCTCCACCAGCAGCAGTAGCAGCTCATATTTGCAGAAATCACACCATCATTTTTGCTTGCCTTCACTAAGGGGGGGCGTTTACACGTTTGTTAATTTGTTAGCAGCATTTTATGTTTTGAGCTGTGGGCCCAAAAATAAGTGAGCACCTTCAACACGATGAATGCCATGATATTAAACGTCCCACTGCTGCGCTGCAAATGAATACAGAGTAGACTACATCATACCAGCTCATATGTACTTCATTTTTTTTTTTTTTTTGCTTTGCCATCGCTGGGTGTGTTCTACCTTTTTGGAACATCACCCATGCATGACTGAACAATTTTCCAAGAAGCATTCCAAAATGCTGGAAAGAAGAACCATGTGCCAGGAAAGAACCAATATGTTTTGGTGCATATCTGTATGAAGAGGCACATCCAGGAAGTTTCACCCACTCCCTCTGGTTCTGTCTTGCTTTATTAATTTAAGACTTTTTCAACATGTTCACTAATTTTCACTGAATCTGCTGTCATTAAATGTTGTAGAGAGGTGGAACACAGAAGATTGCATTATCTGAGAGACCTTCTCGTGAAGCTTTATTTTTTTTCTTGAGTTAATACTCTCTTATGTTTAACTAATTTGTTTTTCTCAATGTAATAACCAGAAGAAACATTAAAAACATTACAATGCATCAAATAAGGGAGTGAGAAACATTTTTTCAAACTAAAAATGTATTATTAAAAAATCTATATGATCATAATTTTAAATATTTCAGTGACCAAAAATCTGTTTTTTATTTTCTGTTGTCAGAGTTTTGAACTCTGTGATCTGTTGAGTTGTTAAATCCCTCCATCTTGTGGTGACCTGGTTGAATTACATTAAATCTAATCAAACAAATTATCATGAGAATTTGTAATTTGTGAGCATAATAATCTTCATCATGTTTCCTCTGATGGAGATGATCCACCATGAAGCGTGCTGACTGTTTCAGTTCCATGCATGACATTTTCAAGACATTGCACCAACTTTCAAGCTGTGTAGGATTTGAATGACTCTGTCTACTGCACATCATATACTTAACAAAACATTAAAATGAATTAAATTGAGTAAAATACCTATTTGAACCATAATTGCACATGACATCACTGCATATCAGCCTAGCATTTGCATTTATATGATGACAAAGCCCCTCAATCTCAGATAACATATGCATAGAGGAGCATTCGGTCACAGACCATTGCCTTGCTTTGTGGCTGATATAATTTCTCATTCTCCTAAAACCCCAATTGACAATATGCAAATAATGCCCTTGGGCTACCACTGTATTGCTGCACTTGAACAATATGAGTGAGAGGGAATATTGCAGCCGGAGTTCCATGAACGGCTGCCGCTGATCATAAACATGAAAAGAAGACAAATGTATCTTACCTCAATCATTTCAAGACATGTGAACTGTATCAGACTTTGGTAGAGGAAGTCACCAGAAAAGTAATCATTGTCTTTTAAATCGTGAAATATATTCATCCAGAATTGAGCATGTTGCCTTCTTAAAAATCCCCACCAGTTCTCTATTCGTTGGTCGTGGTTGCTTGAGCCATACGAATAGCATCTTCTTGAATATTCGTCCGTGTGATCTTCTCTCATGAAACATTGCATTTGTTCAACATAACGGTTTTCGTTCCTTGGTCAGATTGTATTTGAGTTGAAGTCCCTTTTCTGGTCAGAACCTGCTCCATGAAGTATCCCGCAACAATTTTGGGATCACTGCCAGTCGAGTAAGCATGGAGCCAGATCACCATTCTTGAAAATCCATCAATTGCACATTTAATGCAGATGCCAAAAGGTTTCAATTTATCATAAGAGTCAACATGCCATAGGACGTTTGGACATGGATTTCTGTAGAGACGTCGATGGAGGCGATTTCTTCTCTTCAAATCCACTCCGTGGGGATTGAGTATTTTTTTAACAAATCCTTAATTGTTTCCTGAGTAACAACAAAGCCATGTTGAAGGCATTTCTGGTGCATCATCATATGTCCATGGAGCATGCCATGTTGATTCATCTGTTCCTGAAGAAAATTAGAATGGCACTTTCTTCTGAACAACCGCATAGACTTGCGGTGCCTACGCAAAGTCGATAAACTGAGAACAATCCCTTCAAGGTTACTCAGACAGCAGAGTATTTCCTGGTGTCTTAAACCAAGATGAAAATAAAAGCAAATAGAACAAGCAAGATCTACAGCAGCCATTACTAGACCTAAAATAAATAGGTCTACAGAATTATTTCAACATTTCAGAAAAACTGAAATAAATACCTCTAATAACATAAAAAATATTTATCATTAATTTATCTCATTATTTTAGAAAAACAGAAAAAAATACCTCTAAAAACGAAAGAAATGATTTCTCATCGATTCAGAAATTCAGTGAATGCAATCAGCTTCCGTAGTCTTCAGGCTGGTTTTGTTATGTTCAATAAAAAACACCACTGTTTGTTCCCTCATCAGTGAAATTCATGGAAGGACATGACATGATGCACTTTTGCCTAAAGATGGAAGCAAAGTCCTTTTTGATGACTGAGAATATTTGGAACTTCAGTAAGAACCGGTAAAAAGATAATAATAATAATAATTGAAATGATGACGTTTCTGTCTGTCTTGTTTCTGTCCTTTAATGAGTCCGACTCAGAGAGGAGTGGGTGTGGTCAGAGTTGCATATTTTAAATAAAGATTTAAGGCATAAAAGAACAGCTGATGGGTTTTATAAGCTTTTTCACATTATTAGCATGAAGTTTTTACTCCATTATATTCTTTTTGAAGGTACATGCATTCATTTACATGGAGTCAGTATTCAATAAATTTAAATGTGTTCATCCTATACTGGGCAGGTTTAGTGATAATTGTCATGATGCAGGATTTGGACACACAATGAGTCCTAAGACTCATAGATGTGATGCTTCTATCCATTTAATCCAAATGTTTGTTCAAGTAACCCACTCAACCCACTCCTGCATGAAGGACACTGAGATGCTGAAGGCAGTGTGGGAGTTCAGGAATGACTGGCGATGAGTCCCGAGTCCTTTGAATATCCTTCACACACACACACACACACACAGTAACTCCTGTTCAGCTCTGACTGAAGAGAAAGCCGCCACAGGAAGTGAATCAGGATTTCTGCTGGGGTCAAAACTGACGAAGGACACTCTGATTATTGATTGGTGTGTAAAATTCGACTCTGGAGTGTCTCCTGAGAAATTCATGTTTTTTCTGTCTTTGGTGTGGTTTTTAAATCATGTCTCTTTTCATTACTGATTAAAAGAAAATACAATTACATTCCAACAGGTTTTATTTTCACACCACAGAAATACCGGAACAAATTTCCAAGTAAATTGTTTCAACATATTTGATCGCCGTCTCATGGACAGCAATGACACCGACCTGATCGCACGGGGACATTGGTTTTGATCTGATGCTTTGCTCGTTGCCCCTCTTATTCCCCAGCCGGCCTCTCCTTTTGAAAGACTATCTGGTTACGGCTGCAGGAAAACAAGCAGCTTCATCCACTGTTGTGAGCGTGATCAGCTGAAAGTGAGACCTCTCAGTTCCACCCTTTCATTTCTGTTTTTAACACCTTGCTTGGGACAAAGGGCGAGCGATAAAAAAAAAAAGTATCAGAGTGGTTCAAAAGGAGGTCAGACAATAAGGCTCTGTGGCTTTTAGCTAGCCACAGTGGTTCGATCAAACGCTTTGATATGAGGAATAAAGTCTGTGTGCGCCAGGACGAGGGAAAGAAAAGAAGATGAAAAAGACATGTTTAATGTCTGGTGTAGGCCCGCACCTTTTCCGACACTGAAGTGCATATTAGGTCACAGATAGTGCTGATGCTGCAGACGTGTGAATTCAGCTGGCGCGGGAATAATTGAACTTTTTCTAACATTGCTCCATTACCTGTTTAAACAAATTAGTCGATTTTAGACTTGCAGATGATTTAAAAGGAAATTTTTAGTTTGAACTATTTACACTTTTATTTTATTCTCTATAAACAAAACAATTCAATTCAGTTTCAAATCTATAATCCGAGTTCTTTTGGACAGCTGTGGACTTGAGTTTTGGCCAAGTAAAGAAAATATGTAAAGAATCAAAACGTGCATGTGAACATATAGAGGCAAATAGCATGGTTTATGGTGTGTTCTTAGAAAACGGTGCAGATGTTTGGACACATAACAACTTTACTGATTCCCTGATCACGTTTACTTTGAAACAAGAACATAGAGCCATGCTCTGGAGGACATGCTAACCAATAATACATGCTAAACATCAACAAACTCAGAGCGGCAGCACCTTAGAACCGTCTCAACAAGCCTCACAGAACCCCACAGAGCCCCACAGAACCACCTAGAGCCTCACAGAGCCTCATAGAGCATGAGAGTAAAAATCCTGTGGAGCCCTTCCCCTAAAGTTTGACTCCAAGGCCTGTCAACAACATTTAGAGGACAGCTCTGGGGTCAGTTTTGTGACACATTGAGCTAAGATAGAAATAATAAGACTTGTGCTCAAGTCACGCAAACTCATTTCTGCAAGACCTGGAAAGATCTGAATGGGCACAGAGGGTGAAAATACTGTCTCCATCTGTGGCTGCGGAGTCAGAAGAGGGTGGAGACTCCTCCGGACTCTCTCCGAGCGAGAGGAAACCTGACCAGGGTCGGCGCTGCTCTGGAATCTACCGCACTGGCATCTGCCAGAGCCAAAACCTCATGCGGGAAGTTTGGAGAGAAGAGTGGAGTGACAGCATTTTCTGCATCCATTTAGAGGCCCACTGTATGGAAAACATTTGGACCCCTTAAGGAAGAAAATCCACTCATAGATTAGTTGTGTTTTTTTGTTTTCTTCAGTGGTATTTTGGATAAATGCAAGTTTTTGTAAAGGGAAACCTTTTATCTCCAAACAATAACGAATTGGAAACAGAAGGGTTGTTAGTTTGATGGTTGATTGTGTGGTCCCGGGGCAGAATGGTTCTTTTTTTTTTTTAATAGATTTGTAAAATGAATTGCATAAGAATTTCACTGAAAACAGTCAAACATTCTCAGCATCTCTGGGAATGTGTTGCAGCTGTTTGTCTGGCTGGTGGGATGTTGTGCCAGGATATGATATTTACCATAACCCCTATAGAAACATTATTGATTGTGTAATACAGTATTCACCCTGTATGAAACTGGAACTGCATTCATTTATAAATCTTTAGGAGAAACACATATGTCAATCTGATTTTGTTGGCTACTTAACTCGTGCTCTTGCCTGACATAGGTTTGCTTGCCATAGGAGTGTGTTTAGGTATAAAACACAATCAACAAATAGTAAACACTGACTCTGTGTGATTCCTCAAAGGCCAGATCCACCCATTTACGGCTGAATATCTTCATTTCATCCACTTTGTCTTTTACCAGATGGAAAAGCCTCATGAGAGAAAGAAAACCATTTCTTAGTGCATAATGACTCTAACAATACTCAGTATGAGTATTCAGCCACTCTTTCCTTTATTTCTGCTGCCATTTTTCCGATTATCCTCTACAGCATGGCGTGGCCCCAGGCAGGTACGTTCACAGACCTCGCTCCTGCCCGTCAGACGGGCTTTGTTCAGGCTGCTCCAGTTACCACTGTCGCTGTGTGGGTTCCCTCTTCCCACAGTCCATGAATTAAAGGTGAAACCGTGTAAAATGGAATGAGTAGGAAAACTGCAAATTGTTCCGTACTTGATAATCATCTTGTTTTGAAACATATTTTTTTACCTTAACGTTCTTATTTCAAGATTCAAGAGTTTTTATTGTCGTTATGCTAACATAACAAAACCGTGTGAAGGCCCACGGCTTAAGGCAAACATTTTATGCCTTCGTTTATTTCCTGTTCTTTCGCAGCCTGGATTCAACATTACATGGGTGGATGTTCTGTTGCATTTGAATTTAATAAAGAGACGGAACCCAGGAATCGGGCAGGGTCGAAACGCTGGAGAGCAATTTGGAACGCTTGAAGGTAGGAAACATCTCTAACAATCTGGCGAGGGTGTGACGTCTGAGTTGGGTATATGTGGAGTCAGGGCTGATGAGTGATTAGCTGCAGGTGAGCCTCGGAGCACAGGTGAGCGGAATGAGATGATTGCAGGAGGAGGATCTGGAAGACAGGAGATGTGAGTGGATGGAGAAGCATTTTACTTTATCTATTGATAGCTCAAGTAAGTAGATATAAAGATGTCATGGGTGTAACAAACACGGTTGAAAAGAGAAGAGACAGGGAAAATGGGTCCTAAATCAGGTTTAAAAGATTATTAGGCTAGGCTAGGGGGACACTATCAATAAAATATGGTGAAATATTTTCCTTCAAGATAAAAATGACTATAAGAGCATGAGATTAAAAAGCCACGTTTGGAATGGATCACGCTGGTGATTCCAGAGTGAGCCAATGAGACACTTAGAACCAGGAAAGACTCACAGCATGAAGTTATAATAGGCATTTCATGCAAGGATTATTCACAGCATATCTTTAAAAATGTGAGATTATCCTTTTGAGGCATCGCAGTTTATTCTTGAGGATATCTTCTGTTTGTTTATGATTGTTTAGGTCATTATAAAAACATTGCGTGGCATTTTCAATTTGACATGCCGCTGGGATCGGCATTCCTGAAGAATATGTCAGGTGGGCTGGGAGAAGGAGCTCTTTGGGTGATCCGAGGGGTTAAATAGGAGTCCAAGAGTCTCTTGGCAGCTTCAGGCGGTTCTGGTCGCAGCTCACAGCAGCTGAAAGAGAAGGCCGTGTCTGACGCCCCCCCCTCTCCTGCGCCTCTGTCTCCATATAATTACACTATGGCTGAGAGACATGGTGCTTAAAGTAACAAAACAAAGACAGACTGGAAAATAAGCAGCACCTCAGTCATTCAATGAAACCCGGAGCTTTTCCATGAGCCCGCGTCGTCTGCCGAGCTGAGTTTTATACTAATGGTTTATTGGAGACGAGAAATAGTTTATAGAGAAAGCAAAGTCGTGTCGTTGGAAACCATAAAGCTGACAAGCCAGTCATCCTGTGACTTATTCCATGTATTAATGAGGTGAACAGAGGCTCAAACACAACTGTTAGTCTTTGCTTTGTTCCCAGTTGTCCAAGTGAGTGATGTTATTTTTAGTAGGTAATTGGTCCACACAGCGATCGCTCGCTTTTAAAGTCTCAAATAAAGCTGACAAGACTGATGTGTGTCTGCAAACGGACGCACGCAAGGTTGCTTTTGTGTGAACACGTGTGTTAGTGTTTCATTGAGTGAAGACAAATCTCCAATTCGACAAGTTTTGCACATAAATATCCTGAACATGTATGTTATAATAATAATAATAATGGCTGGCTCGGTAGCATAGAGGTCGGTGTTAGCATTAGGGTGTTGCTGGAGTCTAGCCCAGCTGACTATGGGCGAGAGGCGGGGTACACCCCGGACGTGTCGCCAGTACATCGCGGGGCCACACCATTCACACACACACTCATACGCTACGGTCAAATTGAAGAAATCAATTCACCTAAGCTGTATGTTTTTTGGCGGTGGGAGGAACCCGGAGAATCTGGAGGAAACACACGCGGACACGGGAACAACATAAAACTCTGCACAGAAAGGAATCAAACCACGAACCGTCTTACTGGGAGGTAACAGCGCTACCCATTACACCACCCTGCCGCCCCTCACTGGATGCTTTGTTTGTTTTTTTACACAACAACATTGCCTTTACAGTTCAGGCCTTAAATACATTTGTAAACATCTTAAAATGGCAATAAAACCAAGAAAACAACGTTGGACCGTCTGTTTTTGTTTGTCATTGTTTTTTTTGTACTGCAGACTCGGTCAAGTTTACTTTATGATTTCAATGCAGATTTTCTGAATCGTTGCTGTGATCTTATTCTGTGCAGTTTATTTTGAAGGGTTAGATCACCATCTACTGCCTTGGAGGACATACTACATCCTTTACACTTGTTTTTTTTTGCGTATCCATGTGTTCTGGGGTCATTAGAAAACGATGATCCCTCGTGTGAATAGCACCTTACTGGTTACTCTGCAATCGCCCTTCATGTTTACAGGGTAATAACTTTAATTTGAGTTGTCTTTGAGAAAATTGTGTTTGTTCCTAAGATCTATCTGAGCGTTATCGTCTTAGACGACGAGCCTGTAATCCTAGATTACATGTGGTGAACAACATTAGAAATATGTGTGTGTATTCATGGTTGAACAGCCTCCAGGGCACGGAACAGTTCCATAGGTTTTCAACAAACATCTAGCTGTTTATTTGCTGGTTTGGAGGCAGTGAGAGGCTACTTGGACCCGTCTGTCATCATTCCCTGGTTGTTGATGACATGGATAAACAGTGACGAGCCATCAGCAGCAACAGTGAGACGTATGAGCTGTCTGTGGTTTCACACAAAAGGACACGCCAACAGCAGAGATATCGATCTGCATGCACTCTGAGAGCAAAACACTGTCAGGACTGTGGGAGGAAAGATGACGGACGAGCATTTGGCTGTTCTCTGATGATCACTTGGGTTGTTTGACAAAAGTCTTCAGAAGGACTGATTTATTTTTACTTTATTTTAAGTGACAGTTATTCAGTTTTTATTGTCTCTCCTCCTGACACAACCACGTTACATAAGGTAGATATTTTTTGGCAGGTTGAATTAAAAAAGAAATTAATAATTGACTATATATTTTTTTATTATTGTGCTTATTAAATATGGAAAAAAGAAAGCTGGTGTGGTTTTATTGTATTATAAGAGCAAAATTAGGGACATAAAACCAAATTGTAAATAAGCCCAAGAAGAATTCAGGTTTTAATCAATCACGCAGTGAAAGTCATATCAGGTGGCGGTGCGGCTAAAACTGCCACCTTCTGACCAGAAGGTTCTGGGGTCAGACCCGGGGCATGTTCACATGGGCTCCCTCCTTGTGCTCTGGTTTCCTCCCACGGTCCAAAAATATGCAATATATGTGAACTGCTGACACTAAATTGCTTGTAGGTGTGAGAGTGAGAGTGGAAAGCCATCCCTCCCAGTCATCACTTTTGACTTATGACACGCTAGAAGTGTGTGGCGATGCCTGCGTCATCCGCAGGTCGCCAGGCCCTGCCTGTGTTCAGGGCATTTCTGGGCATCAAGTTTCGGCTCTGCAGCCCCAGAATATAAAAAACACCCATGATATGTCATGTACAAGTATATGCTTTACATCATTTAAGTTCTTATAAATAAATGGAATGGCATCCAGTATTAAGCTTTGTCAGAATTAAGCATGTGATCGACTAGGAAGTTGATTTGCTGTGGCGAGCCCTGGCGGAAAGAGCCGAAGGAGGAGGAAGAAGAAGATAATAAATAAATAAATAAAAAAAAAACTGGAAATGAATTGATGAGAGTAGTTCCTTCAACAGTCCTACACCTGTTTAGCTCTTATTACATATACATATCTACATAAATAAATACATAAATAAATAAGTCATAGTTTAAAAAAAAACACAGAAAAGACAGACTCTAATTAATATGGATGCTTTTAGCAAGGAAGAAATTTGTTCCTCATTTTTTCATTGTCTTACAAGCAAAGCAACAAATTAACCAACAAACACACAAGTGAAAGCATAAAACAACAAAAAAACAAAAACAAAAAATCTTGTAATCCCTCAAATTAAATTGAAGAGCCAACCCAGAAATTGGGAACCACCATATTAAGCTAAAAAAGAATCAAATATAATATATGTAATACTATAATATCATAATAACACTATATGTTATACATGATTACGTTATGGATGGAACCTTTCTAGCATTACCTATATAGAACATGTCTTCTGTTTATTTCCCATCACTTATCTCCTCATCCACATAACATCAACTATCATAATCCTAACTGGGATAATTATATGGTCGAGGGGGTGGAGCTCCGGAACCAGGAGCAGAATTAGCCCAGTTTCCTTCAGTTCACCGTGAGGTCAGCGCACACCGCAGCCACGAAGATGGCGACCTCCCCAGCCGCCCGCTGCCCGGGATCCATTTCCTCATCTCTACGGCTCTGAATCCTGGCAGTGGGGAAAGATTTCGATGGGAGACCGGGCAGGGGGCTTTTTCTGATTAGAACACCGAACAGCAGAAGGGAAGCGAACCATAGTAAGGTTTAGGGTCTATTCCTGCCAGCAGCGACTCTCCCACTCCAATCCCTTCTCTGAATCCCTTCCATTGTGTGCTGACCACAAATCCCGCGCTTAGCCTGTAAAAGCAGAGAGGAGACCTGACTGAAACGTAGAGGAATTTTCGGGAGTTGTTTGGAAATGCCCGGAGATTTATGAAGGGTTTTATTCAGTGTAATGTGATGTCGAAACGCAAATAATAAGGGCTTGTAATTACAACTGCTTGCCTTGTTTCTGTCTATTTTAAGAGTCTCGGCACATGCTGCAACACTGGAAAGATTTCTGACTTTTGCACTTTTCATCAGGGGTGCTGTGTCTTTGTAGTCAGCCCCTCTTTACTTTTGCAGTTAAACATAATTGCAGGTTTCAGCAAGAAGCCTGCAGAGGTTGAGGGTCTAAACCAGGCATGGGCAAACCCAGGCCCGGGGGCCATATGCGGCCCGTTGGGCTATTTAATCTGGCCCCCCGAACTTGTCCAAATTATTTCATTAAATTAAATTTTACTAGAATTAAACCTGATTCATTTGACCTTTTCCCTGTAATGCTACCTGTAAAAGGCCAAATCATTTCATGTAATGGGTTTTGCATGTCATTTATATTAGCTCACACAAATACACAAATACACAATACACAAATACTCCATCCATCTGTTCCTGGCCCGGCCCCTCTGTCAAATTTTAGAACCCATTGTGGCCCGCGAGTCAAAGAGTTTGCCCACCCCTGGTCTAAACAAAAAAAACAAAAAAAATGCTTGACTGCCAGAGCAGAATGAAGAGCCTCCGCTTAAACACAGATCTTCTTCAGAGGTTGTGGCCTTTGTGCTTACATGGCTTTTTCATCTCGCTGTTCATGCTGTCCAACCTCTGGCCCAGATATGAGTTTCCATAAATAATTGTGTTGCTGAAAGACTCAAACGAGATGCTGTAAACGCAGAACTTTCTCCTGCCAGAGTCTGTTTGGGCCCCAAGTGTCCTGATGTGGTTGGTTGTGTCATGTCTCAGTTCTGCACTTACTGGCACTGGCATAGTTTCCCGCTGGAACTGGTCCCTTTAAACAACGAGGAGCAAGATGATTAAACGTGATTACACATTTCAATGATGAAGCCTTTTGCAGAACAGAAGCCCAACAAAATAATTATGAATGCCGCGAATGTTCGTTTGATCAAAGCTCGCGTCCACTTTTTTCACAGCTTTTTCTTGCATCATCTTCGCCGGTCGACTGAGCTGGCTCAGGTGATGTCACCTGGCCGGGAGCCACGTTTTACTCAACGGAAGGAGTATTCTATCTGATGATACCCCAGTAAAACCAGTTGCATTGCACAAGGAAGCAGTCTTGCCCTTCCTATTCCATACAGTATGTGTGTTTATATGCTTTCATTACTTCCGCAACTGAGGTCATGCCTTTGCTCGCGTCTGTCAGTTGGCTTCATCTTTCTTGGTATAGAGGCATGCACCCTCCTGATTGCCAATCTAGTTTGCGTTGTGCTACGCCGGCGATGCTGCGCTCCACTGAAAACAGCAGACGACAGCTAGAGGCAGAAAGCAGCCGACCATTTGAGGAAGGATTTTGAGCCTGTTATCTGAATGGGAATGGGAATGGTCAGGCCCAAGGGCCCTGGAAGCCCTTTCAGTCGGTGAAGTTGTGCATGGGGGGGGGGTTCTTCCCCATCTACCTCCTCTGGTGAGAGGCTAACAAGAGGTTTTCCAAGCTACCTCAACATTTTCACCATCCACCTCCTCATCTGCAGCTAAAGGGTGCAGGTCATCCACCATCCTTACCTCACAGGTCCTTCTTAGCAGATCAAAGGATGGGACCAGGGCCTGATGTGATCTGTCTGGATGGTCTGACCTTAAACCAGGAAGCTCTTACAATGCTAAAGAATTCTTAAAAATCAGATCTTGATCATCACCATGCTGGGATGCGTCTTTGGTGATATTCATTCAAATCCAGCCATTATCGTTTGTGTAATCCTCCTAAAAATCAGACAAACATATACCAAACCAACCAAATGGCCTCCTTGGTGGAGGCAACTCAGTAAGTGCCTCTGCTCATCATCGTGAGCAGTCACGTCTGTCCTTTGGATGTAGGCGTTCTTCTAATGACTGACAATCTCACACTTTGGGACAAGGTTGAGCAGCTCTGTAGAGGAATAATCAACATGGATGATAAATGGCTGAAACACAGCAAAGTGAACCAACTTGCTGAGAGTCCAGGAAGGAATGCAACAAATGGCCACAAGGTGGGATCAAACTTATGGCTACTCCTAGAGCGCTCTGCCTCTGCGCGCACCCCCCCCCCCCCCCCCCCACACACACACACACACACTACTGCTCTGCACCAAGGTGTGTTTGCTAGAAAGACAGATTTATCGAAATGTCTTTCTCAGACACGGATTGCTGATTTACTGTCTAGCCAAGTCATAACCGACAGACAAATCCACTGCTAAGGTAAAAGAACTTAAAGCAAAGCTTCATTTAATACAAATACTTTATTGACAATGAGCGCGTATGTCATACTTTTGATGAAATTGCCAAGTCATGAGAACATAAACCGGGTTTGTTTAAGTTTGACAGCTTGCATTTGCAAAATGACACTGAGAAACTGTATTGCATATATAGGATCCAAAGTGCATATTCTTGTCTTTTTTTATTTTTGTCCATATACACATTACACTATACATAAATAATTGCATTGTAAAAATGACTCAAGTTATTTACATGTATAATATATTTTATATAATATATAAACTTTATATTAAATCTAGATAGTTTACAACTCATGCGAGTCTGTGAGTGTCTGCGTGCTGTCTGTGGTTGTTGAGTAGCACCTCCAGCCAGCACGGACAGGAGGTGATGAACTGTCTGGAGTAGCAGGGGCCCCAACCTTTAGCGAAACTGATGCGAACGCTGTGGGGGTCCCAGGGCCCCTCCTGGAAGTCGGGCTTCACACTGTGCTGTGCCATCCAGCTAGAATGCTCATAGTCAAACACCTTGAGGGAGAAACCTGGCATCACCCTCTTTACACTCAGGCTCCGAGCGTTGGGTGGATCCAGAGTGGGCGAGTGAACAAACACCGGGTGCTGGCTGCGATTGTAGACCCACACTCCATCCGGCTCTCGGCTTAGCACGATACCGTAGCCGATTTTACTGCGGATCTGTTGCACGCTGCTGCTGCTATTCCCTCCATTTCCCTGTCTGTGATGTCCGTGGCTGCCCGGGTCTTCCCGGCTGCTGTGGTAGGCATTGGCGTGGAGCTGGCCGAGGGAGAGTCCTGTGCCCTGAGGTAGGTCATAGAAGATGTTGAGCGAGGACTCGTAGGCTGGATAAAGGCGCCCTACGCGTGTGCGCTGCTCCCAGTAGGCCACGCTGCACCAGTGAGAGCGATGTCCAGCAGACGTTGAGGAGCCGAGGGAGGTACCAGTGTCTGAGGGGAAGAACAGAGGAGGGCAAATATTAATATTTGAATTCATATGAAATTACTGCGTGACATAACATCAAAGGGAGGGAGGCTTGTTCTTGGGCGCTGAATGAAAAGAGGTTCGGGGAGGCTTTCTGAAAGCATCGGCTCATATGAATGATCAGAAATAGCAATAATCAAACTACAAGTTAAGTAACTAAAGTCTCTATTGGTGGAACTAACATCCTAACGTTCCTATTCCAATGTCCCTAATCCCTGATGGCTACAAAGGCTACCATTTCAGATCCGTCTGCCCGAAGATGATCAAGTACAAGGACACCGTTCTTTCTCTCCCTGTTGCTGGTTTATTAATTCGTTACACATCGCCATGCTACAATGGAATGTGTTGTGTTGCCCTGGATCCATGTGCATATATATATATATTTTTAATCTGATAAAGTTTCATTCCTCTACCCTTTTTAAAAGTTCATCAACAGACGCTGGTATTGTGTCAGCCAGACCCGAACACACGTGATTGCGATAAGACACCGTCCTCCGGCAAACGGGTGGGAACGAACATTTACGAGGCCTTGAGAAAATTGCACTTTGACAAGAAACAACCAAGACATTGTTAAATGACACTTGTAATGATTCAAATTCTTTAGCATCCTCTCAACACTTCACACAGAGATGCACTTTGTATCGTTTTCTAAAAGGTGTTAAGAAAAGTTGCACCTCCACTGTAAACGAGCCTCATGAACGTCTTTACCTAGTCTTATAAAGGTTTCTTCAATCACACCAGTATTAATCTTTGCATGCCTCCCTGTAGGTCCTTTTCACTTCACCACTGTCTACGGGTTGGTTGGTCCGCAGGATTATACAAAAACTACAAAGCAGATTTTCATTAAACTCGGTTGGAGATCAGAATGCACTTATTTTTTCTCCCCACTTTCGTTAATAAAGCCAGATTTATTTTGTGTCAACATTTTCATTAATTTCTCAGGTATGTTGCGGCCGGGGAGAGGGAAGTCTGGGCTTCCCTGCTTAGGTTGCTGCCCCCGCGACCCGGCCCCGGATACAGTATTATGTTTTGAGGGTTGGTATAGATGCAAATATAAATCTGGATCTACTGGCTTTAAAACAGGGGCTCTTTACTGGGGGCGCAAGATAACCGTGTAGGGGGTGCAAAACCTTGGATTTTGCAATTTAGCAAAAAGTAATAAAGACATTTAAATGTGACACGATTAAACATGTAGTTATTTATAAAAGAAAATTAATATCTTTAAACACTTAGCTCAAATTTAGTATAAATTAAAAAACATTCGTCTTCAGATGAGATTTTTACCAGGGTGTGCGAGGCATGAAAAAGGTTGGGGACCCCTGCTCTCAAGGTTTGGCTGGTACCGATCCACGTTTACAGGGGCGTGAGCTGGAGTCACGGGGGGAGGGGGGGGGGGGGGGGGGGCGTGCTCTGCGTGCTCTGCTGAGTGTTTCCTCCCTCATCTGTAGGTTTTGAAAAGGTGCCAGTTCTGAGCGGCTCCACTTCCTCCATCCTCTCCCCGTGTAGCAATCCTTCAGGTCGGCGTTAAAGAGGAGGTGGAGAGCACGAGAGAAGAATGGGGATGAGGGGGGGGGGCATTCAGCTCTCTGTCATTCTAGCACAAGACCATAAACCCTTGACCCCCCCCCCCAGCCCTCATGCTATCAGCGCACATTAACTCCCACACAGAATGATGCCATTACATTATTTTGCTCCAGAGACTCTATTGACAGAGGATTTGAAGACCCATGTACCTGTGCCCCCATTTCTTACCTGGACCCCCCCCCCCCCCCTTCTCTTCATTCACCCGAGGCCAGACTGGCCGTGCCCTTTCTCCCATTAACAAGCTGCAGTTGTGTGAAACCGGGACCAATATTAGGCTAGGTGTGCTATGTTTGCACAGCAGCCATTTTTATTTAGTGTCGATGCGGTAAAGGAGGTAGCGGCGGAACGCAGAGCTGGGAAGAGGGGGAGGAGACGTGTGTGTGTGTGTGTGTACATAAATACACACAAATACACATCAAGGATGATGAGATAGAGCCTCACAAGCACAAGTACACACAAATTGGGCCTTCTGATTCAAACAGTATGACCATACTGCACACACACTTCTCATCTGAGGCCCACGTGTGTCATTAGTGAATTCCAGGCTGGCAACTCCTGCGGTCTGGAGTTTTTACAGCTCTCCAATGAGAGAGCAGCCTCAGCTAGCAACATCGCCCTCCTTCTCCCACTTTATCTATTTCTACCGCTCTCTCTCTCACTCTCACACACACACACACACGGACACACACACAAAATCTTTTACAAGTCAAGCTCTTCCCTGTAATAAGGCAACACAAACATGTCTGGGGAAACACAGAATATTTTATAGGCTCACCATCAAATTAATGACCAAGACATAAAACAAACTGGGACTTTTCAGGGTTTTATACTTTAATTTCTATCACACAATGAACGACTCTGCAAATTAAATAGAATTAAATCCTGGCTTTTAAGTTCCATGTTCAAAGCTCAGATCAGAATATTGCAGACAAACAGACATAAACTCAAGAAAAAAATGATAAGATCAGGAACAAACTCAGAAACTTGAGCCCTTTTAGGTCATGGTTTTACGAATAAATTAAAAGTCAGAAAATGAATCTACATCTTGCAATGTGTGCTTGAGGTTATTCGTTCAAACTGTCTTCTTTCATGTGTGTGTGGCTCCTCATTTGCAAATTTGATCTTGTTATTGCTCTGCCTTCCATCTTTAAAGTGCGATTCTTTACTTCCGCCATTGTTCTACGATGTGCAACTGTTCATTTTCATCGCGGGCCCTTCACAGATGCAGGAGAGAGTTAAAAACAATAAAAAAAGTGATCAATAGACTTCAGACCTGTTGAGCATGAATGAGAGCATTCCTGCACATCCATCATTAGTACCAGCGTTCTGCATGACTGACATATGATGATGTGCTTTTTCACCGGCCTCTGACAGCGCGAGCGGTACGGCATGTCATGTTTAATGTTTCTGCCACGGTCCTTAGTGTCATCAAGCGCCGCCTGGCTACCATCCAGCTAAAGGTATGAGCCTGTGGGGGGGGGGGCAAAGGAGCAGGCGGTGGGGGTCGACTGACTTCTTCAATGGAATTTTTAAAGAAGGGTTCAAACTGGAGGTTATCACGGTGTTTACGTTCAAGCGGAGGAGGTCGGAGAGCCGTGTGAGCGTGCACGCCAGCATCTGTGTGTGACGGCTGGCAGCAATTACAGTTGTTCTGCAAGCATTTAATTCAACCACCATTTAAAGACTCGGTTTACCAATTAGATAAGTAGCCTTTGTTATTTCGTTTCAAGATCACTGTCTCTTAATGTCAATCTCGTCGGAGCGCCTGCCGCACTTCACAGAGGGTGTTTTTTTTTTATCAGCGGCCAAACAGAGGTGGGGGGGGGGGGGGGGGGGGGATTTAGAACAAACGGCACACAACTTAAACGTATGGGCTAGTTTTCTATTTGGACTGATCAAAAGCAGTGGAAGTCAAGGTTTAGGGGTCAGACAATCAGTTTCTGCTCTGCTATTCACAGCGAAAGCTGGACTTCAAACATATACTGCTTTCCTTTTATCTCCTCTTAACTCTCCTGTCAGAACTAGCCAGACATTATGGGAATAGTCCAGCCACTCTAGGAAATACCTATATTTGCTTTCTTGTTCCACATTTTTCTTCCAACAATTACAGTCGAGTATCAAATGGGTGTGTTTTACACTTTGGGATGTTTGTTGGTTTCTGTTTCTATGGTTACAAGCTGAATTCAGACTCTCTCTCTCTCTCTTTCTGCTGGATTTGTCTCAGGTGAGAGTTTCTGGGGAATAATAATAAAAAAAAACAGTTTTTCACAAAATGTCACGCACATATCCCACGCAGTGAACTGATACCTCGAATCTCGATCTAGTGAGTTCTAAGCAAATAAAATTATTCAACTTTTAAACTGAACTTTTTCTTTGAACAAGAATTGCAGTTGGCCAGCTTCAATAACTTCTTTGTGTCTGTCTCCGGTGGACGTGCGGCCGTGACGAGGGCTTCAGCGCTGCTCGCTGGGTTTTAATCGACCGACAAGAACCAGATCCGCAGAATGGCTGCAGCGTCACATTTAACCAATTAAGAATGAAAGGTTTACTCATGTAATTATCTGGTCTAAATGGAAAATAAACACATTTACCCAACTGTAAACTTTAAATGCCCTACAGTACAGTACAGTAACCTTAACCTGCACAGAAAGAAAGAATATTCAAGGGAAAAGGGGGACGTACAAGAGGAAAATAGAGAGACGTGGTGAAAGAGGGAGCAGGAAAATAAGAGGGAGGGAACCCGCCAAGCATAACCAGCATCAATCCAAAGAGAGAAAGAGAGGGAGGGAGAGAGGGAGACCCTTGTCTTTCATCCAGCGCCAAGGATTAGATTCCCCTCCAGTTATTAGACTCGTCCACTGTGCTGAGAGACGTGGGGAGGTTTGGTACAGGGAGGTAGGTAGGGAGTGTTTTGGGGGGGGCAGACAGAGGGACGACAGGAGAGGACAGAGTTCGCTGACTGGCCATTGTCTTTTGCCCCTGAGACGCTTTGTTTTGATTTAACTTTCACAAAATTCTTCAAAAAGTGCTAAAAAAAATTAGAAATTAATTTTGAAAAAGTAAAAAAAGAAAAACACCCCTCCGTGCTACACATGGTACGTTCTGTGTTGTTTGAGACAACTATCATTACAGGACAACTTCAATCCAGCAAGCCACATTTAAACTGGCGTCTCGACTATCTCTGCCATCAGAGGGCTGTGTTATCACCAGACATGGGCTTTACAGTTCAGCACACACACACACACACACACACACACACACACACACACACACACACACACACTTTCCTTTTCCACTGTGAAGCGGATGATGCTGTCCATATAACACAAGAAACACAATTCTGCAACAGCGGTCCATTATCTCGCAGAAACAGCCCACTAAACTCCCTGAACCTGCGCTGCCGCTGAACCACAGGAAAGTTACTGCGTCCCGGTAAAATTCCTGGGAAGACGTGTTTGGAGGCACTTTAGAAAGCTCCTCAAACAGGAAGAGAGAAAGTGACCAGTTTCCTGCATTTCTGTTGCTACTTCAAAGTGGCAGAAAGCTTGAGCCAAGGAACATTTCAGGTTTTGCATTAATCATTGCATCCTGGACAAACTGCTGGAATACTGTGTATCAAGAAACAAAATACAGACTTCACATTGTCGCCGTGTCAGAACACTGGAATTCATCATCTCTCTTTTTCAGGATGACTATTGTTTCTTAACTCACACTGACGATGGATGTTTTGAGCTTCTTGAAAATGATGGTGGCTTACAAGTGATATTATCTCTGTTATATCCTGAGTTAATCATATAACAATTTTTTTTTTATAGCGAAAATGAATTTTTAAATGAAAATAAATATTTAATTTTAAACAGAAGAGGATCTCCTGGTGAAACCGCAAAACCCTTTGCTTGATCTATTTGTTTTTGTCTATCCACACATTCAGTAGGAATGGATCCTTTTTTCAAAATACAGAAAAACGAATACATCTCCACTTCACTTACAGCGATAACTATTCAGGAATCAGGGAGTGGCGCTGCAAAGGGGATTTAAATCAGAATTAACTGAGATCTTTCACTGCATCATGGAGGAAGATGTCACTAATGATTGGAAGAAAGATGATGTGAATCTGATTAGAGAGAGTAGACAGACGGCGAAACTTCCCTCCCACCACATTCTTGGACAGGCCTTCTTCCTCAACACTTCCTCCCCCTTCCACCAGCCACAGGGGTCACGCTCACAACACTCTCATTGAAACTCATGTGGTCCGAGTACATAGCCTTAACTCCTCGCAGCATAAAAACACTGATTGCTGAAATAGATCATTTAGTTTCA
Source organism: Brachionichthys hirsutus (assembly GCF_040956055.1). Taxonomy (NCBI): domain Eukaryota; kingdom Metazoa; phylum Chordata; class Actinopteri; order Lophiiformes; family Brachionichthyidae; genus Brachionichthys; species Brachionichthys hirsutus. Next base: position 12,363,240 of record NC_090897.1, on the reverse strand, counting down.
AATTATTTTGACTTTCTTGGGGAGAATTATTTGAAATTCGGGCTTGACGGCGTAAATGAAACTCAAATGAGCTGACATGTCCTGATTCAATCCAATCAACAGAATTTCCAGAGTAGTTAAGGGGGAAATGCTAGCATAAAGTCGCGTATCACCTCTATTTCACCCCAACGTCCACTCTTCTTTTAGTCTCTGTGAAGAATCAGGCTCTCCAAGCTGCTAAATGCTCCACAGTGTTTACTAGCTAGTCACTAAATCTGGGTGTCATTTATTAGCTGGTTTCAGAATCAGTCATTATTCTGCAGAAAACTGTGACCTGGCTCAGTTAGAAACGACCCTGTGAGAAGTTTGAGAGAACCAAAAGTGAAGTTATGGCCAATGAAACCTAAACAATGAGCTGAGGGGAACCTCTGAGTCTGATCTGAGTTCGTTGCTAATAGCAACCTCTTGATTGATAGTTCACTTAGTGATAGTTGACCAACTATCTGCATTTAAGACATCCATTTATGATTATAATTCTGTTTTTCTCAAAGTATTGAACAGTTATTTCCAAGCACTTCTAAACACAAATATTAAAATAATATACATTTTATTTGCTGTAGTGACTAAATGTTTGCTTGTCTTAATTCCTAAACATTTAAATCAAATGCAGACAACTTGTGACATCATTTCAGAATGAACCAGGACTATTATCGCCAAGAATCATTCTTGCATATAATTTAAAGCCACCTTGCGGCTGGCCTGATTTTCTAATAATAAAGCTAGTGTGGAAGCCAACAGAGAGCTCCATGAGATGCGATAGGAGTCCCGGTTGGCTCGACAATGTTGGAACAAAATGCAACATTCAGCATCTTTTTAGGAGATTAAACTAGGAGATTATAGTAAGAAAGTAATCCATGACACTCATGCAAGCAGAAGCCCAGGAACGAGATGACTTTTTAATCTGTCAGTCTGTCATCTACATCTCTCTACATCTTTGATAGTAAAGCTTGCCAATAGGGGGTGAATGCTTAGCACGTACATGTACACAATATATATATATTATATACATACACATTTCCTGAAAACTCCTGAAAATGTTGTGTCCCTTCTACATATTTCAGCGTTAACTCAGCGTTTCTATCAGCACGGCCAACCGTTTCCAACTTTTCGCAGACCGGAGTCTGTCGACATCTGCAAAGAATCTTTAGGTTCAGCAGCATGGCAGGATTCCATTAAAAGCCAAATTGCGGGTTGGCAAAAACTCTGAGGGAACAACGGAAAGCCACAACCAGTCCTGTAATTTAAACCTTATTTTAAATTGTGATGGCCTGACAACATGGACTGAGAGAGAAAAGAGGAACGTAGACTGGGGAAAAAACAAGAAAAGAGACATGACGAGAGGCAAAATCTAAAGTGTACAACACAAACAGAAGAGGTACAGGGGCAGAAGTTGAGTTAACACAGAGATAGAATACAAGTGGCATCACAAGCAAAGGAGGAAGGTGTTGTCAGAGGATCTGAACATGATAATCAGTTTCTTCATCACTTCCTACATCCATGAATTTGACAGAGTCATGTGTTCCAAATAAAATGTCTGAAACATGCCTCTCTGAACATATTTGCATTTAGCTGCATGCATAACACAGATGCAATTAAAGAGTAAGGCATCTACCAAAGACAAAACATGACAAAAATAAGTCCTAAAATGTGAAGAAGAGGAGGGTATAAATGCCAATGGGTGTATACTTTTGCAGAATGCATGAATCAGCAACTGCACACACACACACACACACACCTCCACTCAGAGTTAGCATGTGAATCGCACAAGTGGATGACTCAAGGTTTAATTATGGTCACAATATCTTAATTCAGAATTTGTAATTGTCATTTTTAATTTTTAATGTCACAAATGACAAATTTCTTCTTAATGTGTTGTCAAAAATCAAACATGGGACAACCGACTTGTCACTGATCAGCCTTTGTGTAAAAAAAAAAAAAGCCGCTGGACAAGCTCTGAAGATTTGCCGGTTGATTTGTGGTCCGTTCATTTGGCCAAAAATATTAAAATGTGCTCAGGGTGTAAATATCAAGCTGTGATTACTGTATTTCATTACCTCTGGTTTCCTACTGCTTGACAAGAAGAGCTGGAAAGTAGCATCCTCTAAATATTAATTATTAATACAGTGGTGTTAAAGTTCTCAAAGGACTCACTAATAACTTATTAGAACGGATGTGTGTGATTTGGCTTGGTAAGTCATCGCAGATAAATCGTTGTTCATCTCCCATCCTGTAATAATTGATTTGTTTGAAGCATAGCAAACTCACAATTAGGCAGAAATACCAATTACTTTTAACTCTTGTAGCTGTTACCGTAAAATATCTAATTTTTTTTAGAAAACAGCTTTGAGCGGTGCTGTGAAACGCATTTGCTTCTCATTTTGAAAAAAATAGGGATCTAACTCTATTTCCTCTTCCTGTCCTTAGAATTAGGACGCAAAGGCAGTTTGGTGAAGGTTAATGTGGTTTGACTGTTGACAAGCACATTGTTTCCGGATTTAAATAGCTGCAGACATTTTCGGCATCAAACCGAGACCGCAACCTTTCCATAAACCTGAACCAAGTGTAGCTGTTGCCTAAACACTTCCCTAAACGTTCTAATAATGCTGCAAGTCAGCGTGAGAATCAGCGAGGACATTTTGGGGGGGAAATAATTCAGATACGTTGCCGCTGAACATCGCGCTGATGCATTTAGTTGGAACCTTGTTCCGACTTGCCAGCTGTTAACCGGAAACATATCAGATTTCATTCAAACTGCATTTGCTGTTGCAACTGATTTAATCGTGCTTTCTTCTAAGGAGAGAAGTGTCAATGTTCTGGCCTAAAAATGCAAAAACATTCCAAAAACCAGGAAGAAGAAAAGAAGCTCTGCGCTGCCGCTATAGCAGCGAGAAAGAGCCATGATGGAAAATATTTGAGGGAAAAAGGCAAATGGTTAATGGGCCAGCTCTTGATGCTGAATTCCAGAGTCTAATGTGTCTCAGTCAGGCATAAGAGCAAGTTCTGTACGCGTGCCAGCAAACAGGCTGCAGGTTCAGGTCACTGAGAGGACCCGTCCAGACTCCAACAGATAGATTCTCTCTAAGTTCACCACGCTGTGTGTTTACTCCTGGGCTTTGCATTACTTTTGGCAGCTCTGGCGTCCGTCCGTCCCCCCCAGATTTTTATTAGTTAATGCAGAAAACCCCTGTCTGACTGTGACGGCCCTGGAGAGCTTCACACTCTCTGAACCACACTCACTAAAACTCACTCGGCGGAGTCAAACTCTTAAAACTGTCTCCCAAACTTCCAAGAATGTCGGCTCACCTCTGTGCTTCTTAAGCATTAACAGCGATATGTTCAAACATGTATCAGATGTCACTCTCCAGAGTCGGACCCCCTTATCCCCCCCCCCCTCATCTTCCCAATTTCCCAACATTCCAGGGCCGTGCCCCATCAGTCAAAGGGCCGACTCATGGGGTTAATATGGCAGCAAGTGCAGACAGAGTCTTGAGACAGGATGTTTGGCTGATGCCTTGCTCTGCTTAAGCAAACAAGGCACCAAAATATGATTACATGGGGCAGTGGGGAGACTTGTCCAGGCATGGGCAAACTACGGCCCGCCGAACTTGTCCAAATTATATAATTTAATTAAATTGTACTATAATTAAACTTCATTCATTTTACCTTTCCCCTGTAATGCTACCTGTAAAGTTCCAAATCCTTTCATGTAATGGTTTTAAATGTCATTTATATTAGTTCATACAAACACTCCATCCATCCTGACCCGGCCCCCATTGTGTCCTCGATACGTGTGACAATGAAAAGCTTTCCAAGTGATGTCTCTGCTCATGTCCACATGGCTCCCCTTGTCCTTTACGTTGGCCTGACGCCACGAGACGACGCATGACTCCGCAACAACGTTGAAGTAGAGGAAGTTGTGATTAAGGGGAAACTATAGAGGCAGTAATGTAGAGCAGCGGTACAGTGAATCAGATGACAGTAATAATGTCGTACATCTCAGGCTTATGGAAACGGATTTGGCTTTAATATAATAAAATACGTTTCTCTTTGGTTTATGTTACGATTGTCTCAATAAATGAAAGCCGATCGTAGGACATTATTGAATTTTATGACAAAATTACTGCCCAAAAAATGAAACAGCAGGCTTTGTATTTTGTTAGTCGCCATATAGCTGACAGGGGAAAATGTAATTCGTAGTGATTTGTGTTTCACCACAGAAGAATAATATGATACATGAAAGATAAAGCAAGGAAGCACATTCTAATAATGAGGATTTAGAAAAGCTTCTCCTTACATATTATAAGGGCGAAATGTTGCTTTCGGTTATTTAATTATAGTTATGAAGGAAACCAAAAAAAGACTAACTTTGCCTCCCTCCAACAAATTGCGTGATTGGTGTTTGTGTGTGTTTTGTGTGTTTTCCTGATGTGACTCTTATGTAAGGAAGCTGAGACGATCTTATCACCGATTCAGACAGAAATTTTTCCCCTCAGTCCCTCACTCACACACACACACACACACACACACGCACACATGGATAATAAGTAGATGAATGGCACGTTTTGTTACAGTCACACAGGGTAGATATAAAACTACTAAACTTCCAGGAGAACTCTCTACTCTTATTCAAAGCCAGGCTGTTTGTTGAGGTTTAAAGGGAACGTTAACTGATTGAATGATAAAAGAGGCAAGGGCAAAGGTATGTATGGGCCACACCCTGTCCTGGCCTGGCCTTTATTTATTTCTTTTTTTGTCGAACCTCGGGTACACAGCTGGTTTAAAGGGAATAAAAAAAGATGTGCTGCGCCACATGTTCAGTGCTTGTATTTGTTCAAAAGAAAACATCACAGGCTTTAGAAGACAATGCCAACAGATTACCTGCTTAGAAAAAAAAACTGTATTTACTCTGTAACTGACATCAGGATATTTTTAAGATAGAGGCAATTCTTTGATACAAGCCTCATGTTCAACTTATTTCCTGTGAGGATTCTTCTAATCTGCAGAAGTACAAAAGCTACATGCAGATTTGTTGGCTGCCTCTGTTTAGTCAAGCCTCATGCTCTTGGCCCGAGCTTAGTCCTCCAAGCATTCTGGTGTGGGGGCAGGGGATCAGAGACCACACACACACACACACGCACACACACACACACACACACACACACACACACACGTATACACACACAAAAGCACAACACAAAACTTGTTGTAAGAAAACCGATCTAATTCTTTTATAACCAGACAGACAATAGGAGCTATTCTCGCTGTGGCTCAGCCCAATGAAAATGGACTGACCTGACCTTGATTCCACAGAACTAGGATGATTTTCCAACCGATTCTTCATACAAAGCATCGCGTCCTTAATTTACTGGTGTAAATCAACTGAAAATGCCTTTTAAAAATCAACCAGATCTGCTCAAACTACTGCGTCATGGTGGCGTAAGCACCTCACAACAAAATGTTCTGGGGCTTAAAGCCTCCTGGAGACCTGGGAATTTTCTGTGTGGGATTCGCATGTTTTGCATGCATGAGTTCCCTTCAGGATCTCCGGCTTCCTCCCACCACCGAACACATGCAGCACACGCACGCTTGTGATGGCGAATTGGTCGGAAGGTGTTAATGTGAATTGAGTGTCAGCTGGGATAGGCTACGGAACGTGGACGGATGTTTGAACCTTTATATGAAGAGTTACGGCAAAAGTGGGTCCAAACTTTTGAATGGTGTTAATTATTGATCTCCATCCCCTAGTTGACAAAATAAAACTAAAAGCAGACATACAACGATGTTTCTCAGTCTACAATACATGATTTGCTGAATTTTTAACCCATTATAGAGGGCTTGGTGTGATTTCTAAAATGCGAACAGCATGCAGGAACTTTTAACCATCATATCCATCTAGGATTTAAAAACGTTCGGTTCCTTCCCCCCCCTGTCGGGACCCCCCCCCCCGGTGCAGATATACCCACATGATATCAGATCAGACAGATCATGTATAACGTTAACGTGAAGCTCCCAGCCTCGCTGCTGACTCCACTTCCACGTCCACATGAATGAAAACCCCGCTCAGACTTCATAGGTGCCCGTTCACCTGCACGCGTCACCCACGAGTCGGCCTGGAGAGGCTCCAGCCGGCAGGTTTGTGGGTTTCTTCCAACGCAACAAGGACCTCTCCACCCGACCCCCCAGCAAGTAAACAAAGAAAGCTCCAGTTTCATCATCTAGAGGGGGCTTTTTCCTGTCCCCCCCCCCCCAAGCCCCCTACTCTTCCCATATATACCGTACTCACACACACAAAAAACTCTGCGCCTCCACCTCATCAGAGCCACAAGCCTCCCCCCCCCCCCCCCCCCCCGCCCCCAAAATGCCAGCCTCTTTCCACTGCCGAGAGGAATGGAGGGATTTGAGGGAAGAAAGAGGGAAAGAGGGGGGGGTCCGACAGGCAAAGGGGATTGGGAGTATGCACGGGGATCTTATTGCAGCTTGGTCCCAGTGAAATATTTTACTATGCAGAAAAGCGCAGAGACAGAGACAGAAAGGCTGCACTGCACCGGCTGCCAGATAGTGAGCGAGCCCAGAGCGCCACCGAGGCCCCCGCGCCGCTGACAATCAGAGCTTTGTGCCGCGCACGTTTCGGTTCTCTCAACAGCATTTCAAACAGGAGAATACAAATTTAGCCGAGTGTGTAAACAGGCAGAGGGGATTCATGAGCATGGGGGGGGGGGGCATAAATAATGACTGAGAACTTACAACGCGACCCTAAAGTCGTTTCCATTTGGACTCCCGCAATGATTTACATCCAAAGTTCTTCAGGGGCTGTCAACATGATGCTTCCCCCCCCCCCCCCCCCCACTGAAACAACCCCAGTGAGTCTGCAGCGGTGAAGTCACTCACCTGTGTAGTCTCTTGGCGTAATGACAGGTGGACTGGAGAGGAGGGGGGGTGCAGCTTCAGTGTAAGACAGACTTGAGTCTGTAAGTAAAAAAAAAAAAGACGAAAATAAATAAATAGAAGAATCCTTTAAAGATAATTAATAAGATGAACCAAACAATGGCTGGAATCATAAACACTGTTCATCAGCAGGGGAGATGAGATCCAACTGAACCCACCTCTCCTTCAACACAACCAGAGTTTCAAAGATAATCGACATTTCCATTCTGCCCCCCCCCCCCCCACTCTGTGCCATTTACTGGTTTGTGCTGTGGTGGAGAAGTTTCCAAACTCACCCAGTGGCTTGTGTTCGTCTGAACGGGACAAAGAGTACGGGGGAGGAGGCGATTCTGGGAACGCAGGAAAAAAAAAAATCAGTTAAATTATCAATAAAGAAATCACTTTTTATCAATCAGGACTGCGTTGCATGGAAATAAAGTGTTCCTGGAGGTGCTACGCCGTTACTCTGATAACTTTATATGTATTGTGTGTGTACTAATTGTACACAAACATTTATTTTGCCAGCAAATGATTCTTGTAATTCGTCTTTAATCTCAAATGCAAATGATCCGCATCCGGTTTCGACATCTGCCGAAGTTTCCCCAAAAGAGTTTCATCCTCTGCTTCAGCTTCTTTTATATCAGAGACATTTTTTATTAACACACACACACACACACACACACACACACGCACACACGCACACACGGACTTGTGTGTGTGTGTGCAGTCTGCAGTCTGGAGCGGTCATGGGTTCGTGGCCGCGGCCGCGGCCCCTTTAAGAGCGCAGCCAGTAATTGCCAGAGTCCCCCCAGTCAGTCAGAGACCCGGAGTCAGCCTGCATGGCGCCAGCGCTGCGCAAACTGTATATTATCTGGACTCCTTCGCCTAAATAACAAGAGGACCTCCATGTCAGAGAAAAAAAGACGCTAAAAGCGCAACTTAAAGAGCGAACTTCAACAGGACGAAGCAGCGAGGCTGGAAGGCCTTTAAAGGAACAGCAGAGTTCTGAGAGTGTTACAAAAATAAATAGATTTAAAAAAAAATTATAATCGCTTAACGCGCCTGTAGTGAGGATTTAATGACCGAGGAGAAAGGAATAACTGTATGGCTGTTTTGTTTTTCGTTGGTGTGACGTTGTTTGACACTTTAATAGACAAAGGCGCCATTATTCCGCGGCTCCGGGCCCCCGGGCCCCCGGGCGCACGGGAGACGGGACTTTGATTTCATTTGGAAATCCCCATACATTTTATGCCAATTTCAGTACGAGCGTGAAGTCCATCAATCTCAAGGATGCGTAAAGTTCCTTCGTGCCGCCCACCACTTCCAATTTGTCCTCACAAGGGCCCTCCTGATTTTTTTTGCCCCCCCCCCCCCGCAGTGTTCTCCAGGGAATTTAACGGGGGCCCCCTTTTGACGTGTGATGGTTTCGTTTCAGTGGGTCCGGAACGACAGCCCCTTTTACGCGCACGGCGCTGCTCTTACCTGGCCCACACAGCCGGCTGTAGTGATGGGGGTTGCAGCACGACCGGACCCCTCCGGCCGCTCCGGAGCTCTGGCAGTGGGACAGCGCTTTGAGGCGCGCAGAGAGCGGCAGGTCGCTCCAGCGGTACATCTTACACAGGACGTGCTGAGGAGAGACGGGGTGCGCGCCGAGCCGCAGCTCCGCGCTCGTCACCATGACGCACTCGCCGGATCCTTTGGTCTCGACCGCCGTCACCAAGGCGCCGAGAGATCTCTCCTTGAGGCTTTTAAAAAAAGCCTGAGCGGCGCTCGCCAGTTCCTCCTCCGGACCCGCGCGCCCCGGCGCGCACTGGCACGGCCCCCCTCCGTCCTTCCGCCGAGGTCTGAGATCCCAGTCCCCAAAGAAACAACACGTCACCGTCCCACTGTCGCCCTCCTGCCCCCCGCGGGCGCCTCTGCGCTCCGGGGCGCACATGGCACCCCGGTCATCATCGGTCTGCGCCTCGTCGTCCCTCTCCACGCTCCCCGTCCATGTCTCCACGGTGAGTCCTGGAGCCCGGGGGTCGTCGCCGCGCGTCACCGACCGCAGCTCGTGCCTGCGGGGCTTCCGTAGGTGTCCGCCGCGCGGAGCGTCCCGTGCGCCCTCACCTCGCCCGCTTCCATCCCGTCCGTCGCACTCGGTGATCAGACGGCTTCTCCAGAGTCGCCGTACGAGACCCGAGCGTCTCGACTTGAACATGCGACAAACCTAGACAGCTCCGGGCGCGTCCTGCCGGTCCCGTCCGGGTCCTCCTGGAAGATGCCGCATCAGCGGGGGGGGGGTTTGCGCACGGTGCGCGCAACACGTTTTATGTCCCCATCCGCCACATTTATAAAGTTATAATCGACCATGCGGTGGCGTCAAACATGGCAGAGAGAGGAACTCAATTAAGACACAACTTTGGGCAGCTCCCTGGCGAAGCCTCCGACCCCCCCGCACTCTGGAGCGCAGACGCGGAATCCACAAACCATGGCTCGACCCCCCCCTCCAGCAAGTCCTTAGCGCTTTACGCAGCAGAAACATACATCCGAAAGATTCCTCTCCGTGCAGATCCAAAGATTTAAATCCGGACAACATTAATGGATGGTTTCCGTGCGTGATCCGCGTGCAGGGTCCCGGGGGGGGGGGCGCGGAGGGGGCGCGGGGATTCGGGTCCAAACGCAGGGACGGGTTCCGTGCTGAGAAGTTGTTTTAAAGAGAGCTGGGCTTACTCCACTCTCCACTCCCCTGCACGCACACACGCACTGACACACGCACACACACACACGCTGGAGGCAAGACGAACTGACTGTGAAGCCACGCTCGGCATGCTGGACTTTCAAAATAAAAGCATAACCTGGAAACATTTAGCAGCTATGACAACTTTAGCGCCTACAATTTGCACAAGCGACACTAAATGAGGAGACGTTTAATTCTGTAAGCGTCAGTCAGCCGCGAAGTTTTAAAACGTTCTAAATACAGTCCTGTGAAGCTTTCTGGAAATATTGTGCGACAAAGTTTTACAGTTTTTATTTTGAAAGCAAATCACCGAGTGTCCTCTATTACTCTCTCTCTCCCTCTCTCCCTCTCTCGCTCTCTCCCCTCCCTCCCTCCTTCCTCTGGAGCCATTGGTTGATTCCCGTCATCATGTGCCAGTCTAGACACTTTGGCGGCCTGGAGCCGCACTGATTGTTGCGCAAACACGGTTTCGAGTTTCTTAACTCTTAAAGACGCAACATCCCGCCCCGCTCTGCGCGCACTGGAAACGTCCTGCAGCGTCCCCGACAGCCCTGGATACGAATCAGAATAATGATCAATCATAAAATTTCAATCAACGACAAATTATGTCGTTGCCACTGAAGTCCGTCATTCAGAAAAACAAAGTCAGGTGAGTGTTTTATGGGCGGAGACTTTACGCCCTCCTTCTTAGTGGATGCAGCAGGTGAGTTTCTGCACCGGTACTCATAACTGTACAGCACAGATATTCAGTACTGCCTGTGGAAAGACTGATGAATAGTATAACCTATAATAATGCCTTTAATTTTTATATTTTATATTCTATACTTGTTCGAATAAAGGGCGACCTTTAGTTTGCATGTTCTCCCCGTGTCTGCGTGGGTTCTCTCCGGGTTCTCCGGCTTCCTCCCACCATCAAAAGAAAAATGCAAATTAGGCCAACACTAAATTGTTCATAGGTGTGAGTGTGTGTGTGAATGATCTGTGTGTGGCCCTGCAATGAACTGGCGGCTAGTCCAGGGTGTACCCCGCCTCTTGCCCGTTGACTGCTGGGATAAGAGTTTCATTTAATTCAGTCAACATGGATCCATCCATCCATTTTCTTGCAGGCCAGACGATCACAGTCCAGCAGACCTGTGATGCCTTCTGGGTCGTGGGTCTGCTGGAGCCCATCCCTGCTTGCTACAGGCAAAATACAGCGTACACCCTGGACAAGACGCCAGCTCATCGCAGGGCTACACATAGACAGACAACCACTCACGCCTACAGACAATTTAGAGCAGTGGTGGGCAATTATTTTTTTCCATGAGGCCACATGAACAGAAAATATTCTGGAGGGCCGGGCCAAAAGGCTGAACTCAATTCTGCATAATATTAATTGTATTGCTTTATAAAGAAGCAGTAAACAGCATTGTTTTGACAAGCTTGTAAGAATGTTATAATTAAGCAATGAGAAATTGAGGCTGCCTTACAAAAAATGTATTTTATTCAATTCAATTTCTCAAAACAATGGTAAAATAAATGTGAATGTTTTACCATTTGTGACTCATAATATGAGCATTTTGAGTTTAATATACTGTTGGAAAGTTGTGTGAAGGTTCTTAGCTGTGATGTGTCTTATTAATTATACACAGGTATAGAAGCTAGGTAGCAGATTAAAAGTAGAAGACAGTCACAGCTTAGGCGATCCTTTTATGTCCCTGTTGGTGTTTGTTGTTGTGGATATTTTATGACTTTTTTTCAAACACTGTAGAGACACAAACTCACCAGACACTTTTGTTCAGCGCTTCGGTTGTCGCATCAAGACTGACAAATCTTGTGATAAATGCACGACGGAGCAGCTGATGGCCGATTGATCTTTCATGAGAAATGTTTTCAGACCTTACAGTGAGTACTTTTCAACATACTAACTTTATAAGGAACACATTCAATACAACTAGTGACAGCATATTCTTTGGACTGTGCTGTACAAGCTTGCTGCAGAAATCGTTACTTTAGTTTTGCTTTTATGTTGTAATTTTTTCACCCGTTTGTGCAACTGGCTGCAGAGATTTCAGAAATAATAATTTAAAACCTGGATGAGAGAACTAATAAATATCAATAAGATTATTATTATTATTATTTTGTCTACTTAGACTGAAGTGACCTTTCAGTAGAATCCGTGTCAGTCCGGTCATTTCTGTTGACGCCATGTAAGAGCATCCTTGTGTGTGGTGATGAGGTGTATGTGTCGTGTGAGCGGTGTAAAATAGCTGGTGGGAGATAGACAGGGTGTCCGGCACTAAACCACCACCCAAAATAAACGCAGTCCTTGCGTCTCTCTGTGTGTTGGTTCAGTGGCAGACCCGTGGGCTCCCACAGCTCCTGCAGGAGCAGAGAAGGAGGAGGAGGAGGAGGAGGAGTCTGGAGCCAGGCAACCTGTCACAGGAACAACATGTCATCAGCTTCATCACTCACCTAATGGTTCTCCACAGACATGGCAGATAGAGTGTTGCCCCACCAAGGCGGTGCACACACACACACACACATATTTGCTGCCCATCCACTTACAGGCCAGCACTGGAGAGACTAGGAGGCCCCCTTATGAAAACATCCAGTGGTGTTGGAGATAATGTCTAGCCAGACCTCTGGTCTCACGCCAGGCTCCCCCCTCAAAATAAGAGGTCCGTAGGAACCGCTGCCAGGGTCAGTAACATTAGCCAGTCAAAATATTTATCTACGTTAAACTGATCCCAACCAATAGAAAGACAAAAACATTCGGGAAAGTAGAGATAGTCACTTTCTTGGAGAGAATTAAATGAGATCAACACGAATATTCACCATAGTTAAGTCATTGGCTTAAGTCAAGCAAACCTGTGACGAGCGCCGAAAACTGGAACCAAGTAAAATGCATATTTTAATAATCCTCCCATGTAGGTCAGCCTCCTGGCCGACTGTTAATGTTCTCTCACTGCATGTATTTTACAGTAACGTACGGCTCTGATTGTCCACATACATCTGTGATAAGCTTATCCTCCATTTCAGCATCAGCCTACCCCGATGAAATTAGAAATGTTCGTCACAAATTTATTTATTCGTGACTTTGCAATGACTTTGCATGTGACTCACATCATGCAAAAAAAAAAGAAATGTGTCAAAGTTCTGTGTGTAAACAGCATTAATTCAATTCAATGCAACTTTTATTTTTATTTCTTGGTTGAATTTGCTGTGGCCTGACGGCGCTTAGTTTAGCTTCGCAAACAAGACTGGAACCAAGGAACAGTGCCAATGGCTCTGGTCATTATGCTAAGCTGAGAAGACATGCAGAAGACATGAGACCAGTGTCAGTTTTATTTAAAAAAATGTTCTTAACATAATTGTAATGTTAAGAATTATTATTATTATTTTTTATTAAAAAGCTGTAAAATTAAGAGAATTGGTTGAGAAACCTGACACTGGTCTCATATCTTCTGCAGACAACTTAGCATTGATGGTTTAGCTTAGCACACAGCTTAGCACGCAGGCCAGAAACAGCAAGAACCCGCTCGACCCAAAGATAAAACAAACTGCACCAGCACCACAAAATCTTCCAAAATAAAAGGTTTACTTATAAAACAAAATTAAACTCCCAGCACTTTGCTGACTGCTTCCTGCCTTTATGCCAAGTTTAGCTGAGTGCCCACTGGTGTAGCTTTATATTTAGCTTACAGACATGAATCTCACACCTTAAGAAGCGGCGGATCGAGTCAAAGAGCCACCTGAACCGCTCTCCTTGTTAAACAGCACACACCCATCTCCGTCTGCTGGACCTCTGGCTCCAGAGAGGCTGTAATCAAGCCTCGGTCTTTCCCTCACAGCTCGAGTCTACCATCCCTTTGAAACTGCACTCAGCTACCCTTTCAATGAATGTCTCTCCCCCCCCCAAGGGTCACGTATTTATTTTCTTTCTCTCTCTTTGTGGGTCCGACTCTCACGCTCACCACTGGAGCCAGGCGAGCCGCTGTCTGCACTAGTTAGATCATTAATCACTCGTCTCCTCTCCTCTGTTCTCAGAAACAGTCACTAATTACTGGAAAGCACTTTATGACAGAACACAGAGGTTTCCTGGAAATTAACTATTAATCTAGACTTCCATCATGCAATGCTAGCGGAATAATAGATGGAGGAAAAAGAGGGATGGCAGTGACACAATGCTAGAAGCAACAGTTGCATAACAAATATGTAAAACCTCATTCAAGTTCATGTCAACATCAGCCAAGTTAACAAATGACATTTCAGAATATTTTGGTGAAATATGCACCGATACGGACACGCACACACGCTAAAAGTTTGGCTTTTGTTCAGTAGTTCTAACGACAGAGAACCCGGATGACCTCGTTGTGTCTGAGCTCACGAGCAGAACGTGAAATTACTGCACATGTCACGAGCCACAGCCGGCAGGACATCAGGACATTAGCATTACCTCAGTGGGGATTACAGGATTCCTGCTTCAAGAGCGCATAAAATGACACAACGGCATCACCATCAGAAAGTGTGATCTGGGTCCAAGTAATATCCCAGGTCAGGTGAGCCACACACAATTTTAGATTTCCACACACTTTTGATAACAGCTAATAATGCTGCAGATGTGACAAATATCAAATTGTACGCTGATTTTAATTGGATGCATTTTAAAAGTTACCAAGTCCCTGAGGAAAACAATAATCTGTGATTTTTTTATTTATTTTTCCCAACAAATGCCAGACTAACTATGACAGCAAGATGATTCCAGAATATAAAGGCAGGCTTTATGGTCAAAGAGTCACTCATGTGTGTTCTGGAATCATTCAGTCTCTATTACAGCTCACTGGGTAGTTCTGCTCACATTCTCCACAATCTCATTCTGGGATTCTAATCAAACTGGGTCTGGTAAAAGGGCCAAGGTCGTGGGGCGCCATATTTGTACATTTGTTTACTTTCTCAGTATTGTGTTTTGTTGAGACTTCCATTTGGGGTGAACGGTATCTCAAAAAAAAAAAAACAAGGAAGGAAATGGGATGAAAACAAAGGAAGAGGAAGTTGAATCCAGTGTGATGGAAGCTGTCCCCTCACTGAGCCGGCGTTCTCCGGGTAGCGGCGCCATCGCTGCCGCTCTTGGCCGCAGTCTTTCATGGACCTGTTATTAAAAATAATCAGGAACAGAGGGAGAACGGATGTGAGCTGTGATAGATCAGTTCAAATGTCACTGATGCTTTCAGAAAAAAACAACAATAACAACAAAAAACCATCAAATAGAAAAGTATGCAATTTATTGGCAGAAAGCTGAAACTGATGAAAACGAAACAAATGAGACAATAGAAAATAAACACTTCTTCAATTATCTTTAGTTAATGGTACTTTTTATTCTACTGGAGTGGAAGATGCTGTAAAAGGATTGTTGTTGACAATAAGGTGTTGTTGTTGTTGTTGTTGTAGATTCATCCAGTAGATTGAGTGTGTTCAACCTAGACTTGGTGTGAGAACGCAGCACATCCCTCAGTGCACCATGAATATTTAGGATCAATCTCTCTTCAGAGCAGATCATTCATCATTAATCTGTTCTGTTGCTAGTTTGTCCTTGAATGACCTCCGATACATGAACACACACATGTAAAATACATGTAGTTAAATTACTCTAAATAAAAAATAGGCTGACAGAATAGTTCACTATGCGACGGTGGTCTGCCTTTAGCCGGTAAAAGAGCCCGCGCACGCACAACAAATCTTTTTTACGCCGTCAGGTTCGTGACCTTCCCGGTGAGGATTTGACAGACATGAGCTGAGACTGACGTCTGAGACTAACCTGAGATGCTCAGGACTCACACTGAAGCGTCCTCCTATAAGCAAGGACAAGAGCGTCATCAAAGTCAAATAATCTTCCATGAATCTGCTCTAAGCTGTGGAACATTAACAGATTAGCCTCCACGACTTAATGATTGCATCAGCAGTTTAATGACGTCTGTCTTCAGTCTGCAGTCGGTGTTAAACAGGAGCAGATGAGTGGCTGGTGGGGGGGGGGGCAAGACGAGAAACAGAGTCGGTCTGGAGGAGCTCTCTCTCTCTCCCTCTCTCTCAACTGAAAGGCTGATGGCCTTGCTTTTTTAAATCATAAATGCAAAATTAAACGAATTCACAAAGTGTCTGGTCCCGACATTAGCCACTCCTTCAGCGTGCGGCGTGTTTGGATCAGTTTAGGCGGTTGAGCCAAAACAAGGTCAGAACATCAGAGGCTATAAACACGAACGGACTACACCCTCCCAAACACGCACACAGCCCCGACTCTGTTTACACAGTGGAGGCTTAACGTTCAAGGGAACACGCTCTCCGTCGTCTGCGATGGCTTGTGATTCGCTCCCTCTCGACTTCAAAGACAGGGAGGGTTGTAGTTCAGGGGTCAAAGCCTTGCCTGTTGCCCAAATGCCCCCCAATTTCCTGTTTTGTCTAGCTCTGAGTGTAAAGGCCGTTAAAATGTGACAGCCATCTTCTGCTGGAGCCAATGAGACAAAGGGCTCCCCGTCGACTGATTCTTTCACCGGGTTTCTATTTCTGGTTCTTTCGTTTTTGTTCCTACTGTAAGTTGCTTTGCTCTCATGATTGGTGTGGTCTAAGTTATAGCAGGCAAGTCCCGGTCAATGGAATTCTGCTTCGACTCCCTTAATTCATCTTGTCGGGATGAACCCTTTTTTTTTTTAATGCCATGGTAAACAAGAACCTCTCTCCCTCACTCGCTTCTATACTCGTTCCATCTTAAATCAGCGGCCAAGGCCAAAGGCACGAGCGTGCAGCTTGATATTTAAGGCGGTATTCTCTATTCTGCCTCTTGAAGTAAGGGGTGGTGATGATTCCCGTTTGGTAAGAAAATGGCCAGTTCACAAGGCTCTGCATACATTTTTACAGTTTTCAATGAGGAGTAGATCTGATATAAACTTCTAAAATCCCCCATTTTACATATCTGGAGAAATCATAAAGTACATGCGTGAGTTTTGAAGGGGTGAGGTAATGTGCGAGCGCCCCCAGTGCTAAATTACACTGCAGGATGGTCCCCCTCAAAGCCCACATCTGGGATTGTCCCTGACAACTGGATGCTGTGCTGCTCTAATTTTGGTTACTTTGTTTATAACCCTATAATAGAGCCAGTGAAGGACCACAGGGCAGGAACGGAGGAGGGCAGGACACAGGCAGAGCAAGAGCACTCATTTTCAAAAAGCTTGTGGGGCTATTGATGTTTTTGGAAATGTGTAAATTTAGGTAAAATAAATAAATAAAAATGAGCTGCTTTGTTTCCTATATGTGTGATTATAGCAAACTTTAGCCTTGTTATTTGGTTTCATCCTGCAGAGAATCACGCCGCCGCTGGGATTCCTCTTTGCACCAGAAAAGCCTGCAAGTTGTGGCTTGTTGAAGTTGGGTAAACATGGATGTAACAATAATAGGAAATGTGTAATTATATTGGGAGCTGATCTGGGTTCAGTCGGCCCACTCGCTCCGCCTGGAGCCTGGAGTCACTGAGCATACATCAACACCGCATAGATGGTGTAAAATTACTAAGGAGACTTGATAAGATATTTCCCCTTGCGGACGAAGGATGGACATGCAAATGTTGGCTGTAGCGGTGCATCGAGCGCCTGTCATCCCTTCAGACATGGAGGTTAAACTTCCATCTTAAGTATGATTGGTTGGATTCCAACTCTTCTGTGAGCAGTTTCAGGGGCCGGTGGAAAGAAAAAGAAAAGACGTGACGACATCTGAAGGTTGCAACCAGGAGCCTCACGGTGATTTTCCCGTCTGTTAACATTTGTCCACACCTTCTTGAACCCTGAATCTGGCTCCTTCTCCAGGAGGCTGTCGCACCCAAATCTCGAGGGTGGATGAAATACATTCAGATGTCGAACTGGAAAAGCCAAGCACATTAAATATTTGTGGCTTAATTAAATTAAATCTTGTTTCTGAGTTCTGGAAACAACAAATCTCTAGATTTGGCAGTTTGTTGTTCGTGTTTTTAATAATTCACTCTAATTAACCTCCTGTTTTCTAAATTAAAAGCTTATGATATATCAATCACCCATTTAGGAATTCACCTTTCGCCTGCTTTTGTGTAAATGAAAGTGAAAACCGGTACAATGCAGAGGAAAAGCAAGACAACCCCCCAATAGTTGGAACGGCTTGACATCCGGTGGTCACAAACATTCTCTCCTTAATGGTTTTTCTAATTCAACAGATTCAACAGGACCAGAATCTGCTCCTTTACGCAAGGAGGAAAAAGGAGGAGCACTGCCAGAAGCACGCAAAATGGCATCCAGTAATATACTGGTGTGCATGTTTCTGGCCAAATGGTCAGACCCCTGTTAGTTACAGGCATGAAATCCTCAGAGGATTGTCAGACCTTACGCTGGTGCATTGGGTCCATGCGGCGCTTCCTGAATGATGAAGGCCGTGGCTGCTGAATTGACCCCAATCCAGTGGATTATCTACGGGACGCATCTGACAGAGCTCAGTACCGGTTTTCATTTTCAAGTGTGAATTTGAAGCAAGCCCTCAATAAACTGACTTTGAATGAAGATCAATATTGGTTTAAGATATAATGATATATTCCCTTTATTTTTTAAGCATACACAATTCTATGCAGCGTATTATACATGTATTTAATAATAAGAGTTCTGAATACAATTACAATTTTATAACATTTATGAATTGTATTCCACCTGATCAATCTGTTAACCTGCTCAAATCTCTGTGAGATATTTATTTGGGATCGGTGGACGGCTAGAACACCAGCAAAAACGCTAACGGTTGTTTCAGACGATGACCAACACGTCAATATGTAGAAACATATAAAAATCTATTGAGCTACGGAAAATCAAACGATGTCCTTCAAAGGCATGTTTTGTTACTAGTTCCAGTGACTCTGCAGGAAATAAAGACTCTTCATGTGAGCTGCACAGCCTTTACAGTACAACAGAACTGTAACTTAGATGAGCACCTACTTTTGACGCATATTACATCACGATCTCTAACAATGTGTCACAAAATATTTCAAGCAGAGCTGGACATTAGATGAAACCCAAAGTTTCTCATGTTAAATGGCACAAATGCAAATAATTTATTTCATGCAATTAACAAAAGCGAAAATAAAACTTGATTTTCAGACACTGCAGGAAGTTTTATTGCAAAATAAGCAACATTTTCTATTAAAAAATTTGCTTACAAACATACCTCGGCTCAGTATGAAAGACTTACGGATAAATTAAACAAAAAATTAAGTTGAACAAAAGTATTTTTTTTACTTGTTCTGTGAACGCATCACAGGGTGAATATTTATGATGAGATTGTGCAAAACAAAACATTTCAATATGTCCATGAGAAATTAAATCTGGATCAATCTCTAAATAGGAAATATCCCAATTTTTGAACACATTTGATTATAGGAGAAAGCATGAAGAAAACAAAGGATTCCACAGCATCCGATTTTTTATGACAAAATTTCTCCCTAAATAACTTATGCGTTCCTTGCCATCTGTATATTAGATTCTATATAAAAATACTGCTCCAGCATCAGAATCTCTTCATCTGTCTGCGCTCCTGTCTTCTTTGCTTCTTCTCATTCACTTCCTCTGGTGCCGCCGGGCTCTCTGCCATAAACCAGGGTCCCAGAAAGTTCACCCACAGTAGGTGCAGAGCGCGGGCCGGAGCCTGGCGCAGAGAAAACCCCAAGAAACAGTGAGACGTGAGGAAGACAAAAAAAAAAGACACGGGGAATCAGTCAGAAAAATAGAAGCTAAATCCAATTTATCAGGGGGAAATGGGAACAGAACATTTCTCACCAGCAGCCAAAGATACCAGAAGTAGGAGGAAATGGCGCTGAGAACTTGCACAATGGCCGTGAGCAAGATGACATCCTTCAGGTGCCTAAAACCAGAAACCCACAAGACAATAAATTCATTCATTCATTTTATTTTAGACAAGACAATCCGTAATTGTCCGGAGAGAGAGAGAGAGAGAGAGAGAGAGAACCCGCGCAGACACGGGGAGAACATAAAGACCCCAGGTGGAATCAAACCAAGCACCTTCTTGCTATGAGGCTACAATGCTACCCACTGCGCCACCACACCACCCCAGACTATAAACGATGGCTGAAGATCTAAATGTTTCAAAGTGCACGGCTGCACGGCGCTCTTCAGCAAGGCTGGAAGCTTCAAAGGATGGGAAAGAGAATGCATTCAAGGATTCTTCTACTGACTATTTACTGTATTTATGTACTTTTAGTTTAAGCAAAAAAAATAAAACTAAAAGAAATAGGCCGAATCATTTAGTTTCTTTGCTATAGCAGTGACTCCATTGGTGTATCTGACAACAAATACAATTAATACACAACGACCACAGGATTAAAATACAGGACGCAGATTGTTTCTCTTTAATTAAGGAGACATATTTTCAGCTCTGACTAATGCGGTGAAGCTTTGTGGCCACAATATACTCCATCATTAGAGGGTTAGGACTGACTGCATGCTGCCTGACAGGTGAACCCAGGGCTCTGGTGTGAGCTCCTTTACACTCGTCCAGTAATCTGCCTGAGCAAAAATTGGGCATTAAAGAGTATTTCCAGCTTGTTTCACGTCGCTCTCGTTTAAATTAAGGCCTTTTCCCACTCTTTTTTCTTAATATCTAAATCCTTCCATCCTTACTCAGCCAGGCCTTGTTCCATGTTTAAATCTATCCCTCCGTCCAGGAGACTTCCGTCCTCGGCAAACGCTGCCTTAGCCATGGCCGACATGGAGCGGTAACTCCCCACGTACACCGCGAGCGCAAAGAGGAGCATCAGCTAAAGGAAGAATACAAGGATCAGGACAAGAAAGGCCTGGGCAGAGATGACATTGCATCAAATATGGGGATATCGGCAGGTTAAATAATGTTAAACACACTCACCCATGTCCAAATCGTAGATGAACTATAGAAGATTAGAACATTTACAGCAGCATATATCGCCTGTGGAGCAAGAGCAGTGATGATTTAAATTTCCTCCTACAGAAAAATGTCTTGCAATTATGTTATTACATGTTTATTTAATATTCATATTAAAAAAATCACTTGATTCTTCTACATAACAGATGTTAGTTGCAACACGATCCATCAATTAAGTTTCTAAACATTGAATCTATACAAATAGATCACGGAAACCAGAGAGTACGACTGAAGTGGGCTTCGTTCGGATTCACTGGATGAACCGCCAGAAGCAGACAAGCAAAAACGGATCTTCATGGAACGGCCATTTTCAGAATTTTCCTGCAGTAAAACGGGACAGTCGAGCCACGGCAGACTGACTAAAGTGTGTGTGTGTGTGTGTGTGTGTGGGGGGGGGGGGGTATCATGATAGGTAATGATTAAATCTAGAAAAGATTATTTGTCTAGTTTGACTGAGGTTAGTAAACACAAACACCAGATTCACGGAGCATCCACCCCGCTGAACAGAAACAACAACAGCATCACGTTAGCTCTTACGTTAGCTCCCAGGATGACTCTGGTGTAGAACTTCAGTGTTGCCGCGTTCTCCTCATAAATCTGCTTCTTTCCCTTTGTGCCAACTTTTCCTTTGGGCTATTGGGGGAAAACACAGAGATCAGTTTCAGCAAAGTCTCCCGTCTTTCACCTGATCAACAATCAGTGAACAGATTAAAAAGGTGTCTTTATGATGCTAGTTAGCACAAGCATTCTGCTCCCTGTCATCTCCATGTCTGACATTCGTCTTAATATTTATTTTCACCAACAATAAATGACAATTATTTACTGTCCCCCTTCTAAATTTTTAGTGCAAAGTTTATGACTGATGTTTCTTCTAAAAATTATTTGCATTATAGTTTCTTGAATTAGGAGAAATAAAAGTAGATATTTTTAAGATATATCTGTATTATCTTATTTTTCTAATGCAAAATACGACTCACAGTACATGAAGAATTTGTACTACTAGTCCTGACCTCTAAATAATTGTTAGCATGGGATAGATAGAAAACAGTCGTTTGCCATTTTAAAGTATTTGACAGTGTACTGCATTAATGTCGCTCCATTCATTCCGATCGCTGGTCAGTGCCTCCAGACTTTCTTCCCTCTATTTTTGCCACTTTTTGGAACTTCTGCGTTCCTATGTGGTGGTGAGGCATTCTGTGGCTAACGTTCATCCTAAACTATGAAGACAGAGCTCATTCAGAGAGATCAACAATTTCATTTCAAGTTTAAATGTTTTGATGACATTCTCAAATAAATGAAAGCTTTAGCCTTCAAATCCAATGTGTCCCACAAACAGATGAATAATGTCTTATCACACAAATGAGGACTAAGATCAGTGTATAGTGGAAATATCTCTATTGTAAATAAAGTGAACAGCAAAAATATAAAAGTACATTTTATTTTTCAGAGAATTTTCCCAAACTTGCAAAATGTTTAATTGCCAAACTAAAATAGTTTTAATATGACTATTTACCGCTACTGTCCCGGACGTGATAAAGTGTTTTTAATTGTAATTCATGGTTTAAAGTTGTGGAAGAAACCGAGTCATCATTTTAGTGCATCCCTGATTGTATTGCGTTGGTGTTGTGTTGTGTTGTGTGTCTGATTCTCTCACCGCCATCGGCTCTCTGTGCCGCTGCTGCTGATTTCTCCTTCCGCTTCCTGTTTGACATCAACCTGTGACTCCTGCTCGAGTCCTTTACGACGTTACTGCATCAGAACAGAAACTCGGCAGCGGCACCCGGACAAGTCCCTTGCTGTAACACATCAGCGTTTGACGTTTCTGGTGCTGTACATTTCCGGCGCATTTAAATGACGTCATCAAAAGCGCTTTCTCGTAAATCTTGAATCGTGAATGGCGTCACCTGATCTGGAGGCGCGCTGCTGCGGCGACATTGCTAAGTGTTGGACTGCAACAGACGTCACATTGTGAAGTGAACCAATCGGCGTCAGGCTGAAAACATTTTTTATTTGTGATTTTACGAGCTAGCGTACAAATAAAAACAGAAGAGGGCCAAACTGACGATAAAAACAACTTTAATCAGCGTTAATATGGCGAAAACAAAGCAAAATTTGGCCCAGAAATTTGTGCAATATGGACACTTTTGTGGGTAAAGTTTTCCATATGTGCTGCTGTTTACTTTATTCCCTCCAACACTTATTAATGGCGAAACGGGGCTCACGTCGGTGGGTGTGGCATCAGATAGGCGTGGCCGTTCCATTCACTGATCTCAATGCCTGACTACCATCTGCTGGCCAATTATATACCCGCTCATTTTTTATTTATTTTTAATTTTTAAAATACACTCACAGTCAGAAGTGTAATTTGAGAATTATATTAACTATTGTATGACTCGAACAAATAATATTAATTGAAAAACATATTTTGATGGATATCTTGTGGCAACAAGTCATGAAGAAATGTTTTTTTTTTTTGAGACAACTGTTTTTCATTTACGTGTGATGGTAAACAAAAAAAAGATAACTGAGCTTCTATCACAGAGGATCCGAATCAAGTCTGTAATCGCATCCAGGGCCATCAATGCGTCAGGGTTTAGGAGACCATGCAGAACACTCCAGTCTTCAGATACACGGACAGGGTATTCGTTTATTCCAGAAATGGTACAAGACAAAGATGTCAGATTTCAGACAATCACAAGATTTATTGAACAGACAGAATTAAGTCATAAACTCTGCAGAGTTCATTCAATGGCATCGCTTTCCCTTTGGGATTAATAATGTATTCTGAATGAGACCTTACCAAGAAGAAGTCCAATCATCGAAGAACCAAGAGTCTGAACTATTTTAAGAACTTATAGTCTTTCTGGGAGGCTCTTTTTTTTTTACCTCAATCTATCCTCCTCCTGCAGACAATGCAGAATGACCTGACCCTGTTTTTCTATCTATTGGCTGGTTTCTGCTCTCAGGTTTGAACGAACACTCTGACATTCCAGACTTACATTTGATCACTCAGACCTTGAGTGCATGAAGAACAGGGCATTCAGTATTGAACTCATGTGACAGTATGCTGACTCTGTTATACTAGTTTAACAGTGAGTGAACCTTAAAGCATACCATAGTTATGATGTATATATATATAATGATTTGAGTGAGCACATATCTGAGCAAACATCACATAATATGATGAATTGTGTATTAACAATATCCATCCATCCATCTTCTTCCACTTATTCTGGTCTGGGTCATGGATTTCCAGACTTCCCCGTCCCCGACCTTCCCTCACGCGTGAACAAGACCCCAAGATACTTGAAAGCCTCCACTTGAGGCAAAAATTCCTACCTTTGCTTAACAATATATATAGATTAATTATATGATTGACTAAATATCTTAACACATCAAGTTGGATTCTGAGCATGTCCTCTGTAGTGGACATTTGTCCATCACAGATGACATGCTAACTGGTGGGCTGGGTCCCAGGAGGATATGTTAGAGTTGAGAGATTATTTTGTTCAACAGCCCCGAGAGTGAGTCCAATACAAAACAGGATAGTGACTGGTCTCATTTTACAACCTATATTCTCAAGTGTCAAATAATTAATGAAAATGTAAAGTGTGCATAAATAATAATTTGATATGTAAAACCAATCTAATAATTGTATGTATTATATGATAGGCTACAATAAGCATTGCTTCTGCCTATTCTTTTTTTGGTTGTAATATATATTTTGTCTTGTTTAAATTGTTTTTTTTGTCCTAATCTGACAACCAAAATAAAACTCATCATCATCATTCCGATCACAGGTAAAATACAGTCTGTGTGAGCCTGGAACAAAGAATACACAGAGCTAGCAGTAGAGCGCTGTACTGAATTATCAAACACTCAAAGTGAATGTTGTAACTGGTGGTAGAAGAACATTACCAAGAACTATAAGAGAATATAGGTATGGCATGGATTTCCATTATTAAATTATTAAAATCTAAAGTTTAATTCTATTTCTTTTATAACAAGGCAAATATCCTCTTCTGTACCAAAATACAATTAAGAAATCTGAGTATAATATTAGCGCATCAGTATTTAGAATTTAAAAAAAGTTAAATTATAATGTTATGGAAGAAAGTAGATCAGAATCAGATAAACAATGACAGAAACCGTGTTTTTAGATTAAATGTGTTGTTTTAGGTTGGTGACGATAGGGGGCGGGCCTTTTTCCTTTCGCGTTTCTTTCTTTGACCATCTCGACCACCGTACCAAATATACAACCAGCGCTGGGTCGAGTCTCTGCGTCCTGCTTGCTTCCCAGCTAGTTAAATGTGTCCGGTTGGGAAGTAAAGCTTATTGTTGGACTGACCGGCCCTGACCCAAAATGGACTACCTGCTCCAGGTGAAGATCGGCGCTCTGTTCGGGCTGCTGTTCTTAACTCTGCTTTTCGGCTTCATTCCTGCTCGGGTCAGATGGTTCAGGGACACAAACGGAACAGGTTGGTACACATTATTATTATAAACTATTACCGTTATCTTCTGGGAACTTGTGATGTCTGCAGTAAAAAAAAAACGTTTTCAGCAGTTTTTTGCGTAAATTTTAAATTCATTGATTAATGTGCAGCATTCGTGCAGCATCGTTTGATTCCTGGACAGCTTCTTCCTTTTATTCCAGAAAGATGTCAGCTTTATTGATGAGACAGAATGAAATGAATCAAAAAACTCTGCAGACTTTAACAAGGGGAATTCTGATCCTCAAAGAACAGAGTCTATTCCACGAGGTTGATCACATGATTGATTGTGTCTTTAACAATGTATATAGAAGCATTGTATAATTGAGTAAAGATCTTTACACTTGATAGATTTAATAATTTATGCGTGACCCATCTAATCAAATGCTTGAACAATAGATCAATTTGTTTGATTTTATTAACAGTTCTAGAAGCTGAAGTCATTAATGGAGTTCACTGATAAAACGTGGCTCTTTAATCAGTGATCACCTGAAACAATCCACGGATAAATCAATCTCGGGTCAGTGTGTACTACGTTTAATCATCGCCTCCTTTCATGGCAGTCAGCTGACAGGGATGATGCCTGAAGCCCCAGCCCTTCCATCTATAAACCATCTCCACGTTTAATCCTGTCTATGCAAGGAGAAGGAAACTGCTCGGGTAGTGGGCCTTTGGGTTGAGTTGCAGGAAGTGAAAGCAAAACTGTGATTATGATGCGATAATTTGTCACATGAAGCTTCAGTTATTCTGCCTTTGGAGGAATTAGGAATGATTTCATTTGGAGTCCCGTGACTGAGACAATGTCATCGATCATTTATGGGCTAATCTGTTTGATAAAGTTAGAATACCTGGCCTGTTTCACTCTGAAGCCACTGATGGAATAAACCGGGGGGGGGGGGGGGGTATAAACGTGCATGATTTCTATAAGCTATTTGAAATGTACCTCGGCCTGGACGACGGAGAGCCTAACACAGACGTGCTTAAAATGTTAAATCATCAAACCAGGGGACACTTTCAGTTTGCGTTAGTTCAAGTCAGATGATTGGCTAAGAAAGAAGGAAAGTAAATAAAGTCAAAACACGCAACTAAAATCGATCCCTGTCCAGCCCTTCCTCCACCCTCCTCTGTCCTACTGTGGAGTGGAAGGATCAATGATTTGTTTTGCTTTTAGTTCAATTGAACGCCGACATGTAATTAAGAAATGATCTTGATTAACCTTTTTTTATTAAAGCTTGCTGTGTTTGCCTGATGTAATTTGCCTTGCATGTAAACTCGTGTTTTATCCTTGCGTTTGTAGAAACCCACCGGACAGTTCTGAGTCTGATCAGCTGTTTTGCTGGCGGCGTGTTCCTGGCTGCTTGTCTGCTTGACATCATTCCAGATTATCTGTCGGACATCAATGCTGAGCTCGAGGCGCAGAAATTTGAGGTGCGTACGAGCATGGACTGATCTGACAAACGTGTTCACGTACAGTACATGTTTTAAGGTTCATATTCTGCTATTTTATTTATTGGTGCTCTTTTGTAATTTGTTCCAAATTGACGATGGTACACAAAACAAATGCGAGAAATAAATTTGTCTTGCCCTGCGATGAGCTGGCGTCTTATCCAGGGCGTGGCCCGCCTCTCGCCCGTAGATATAGGCGGCTGGAGATGAGATGATTGGCTCATCTTCAAAACAGACAAATAATAATAAATGATATAAACCAAGTATTGTCAGGGCGGTTTAGATATGCCGTCTGTGATGAATGAGGGTCGAGCTAAATGTGCTTTTCCTGTATTCTGTTTGAAGTGTTCCAGCGCTCCACCGGATCAGAACCGGCCTGTTAATGTCTTTATATCTGTCCCTCAGTCCAATTTCCCCCTCCCAGAGTTCATCATGGCTTCCGGCTTCTTTGCTGTCCTCATAGTGGAGAGGATTGTTCTGAACTGTAAGGAGGTTCGACGGCTTGGAGGGGAGACGGAAGCCCTTTTACCAGGCACCAGAAACGGGCACGGACACGCCCACGGACGTGCAGCAGACGGTGATCCGGAGGACGGGGGTCACCATGTCCACGTTGACTTCCAGGCCCACTCTCCCTTTCGTTCCTTCATGCTCTTCCTCTCCTTGTCGCTCCACTCAGTCTTTGAGGGTCTTGCCATTGGCCTGCAGAGCACTGACTCAAAGGTAAGAGGACTCCCCCCAAATCTTATAATTTATATCAGTAAGTTCCTCAAAGTATAGAGAGTCTGTTGTTCTCTCAGAAGAAGTTTTCTGTCCAGTGAGGAAAAAGTCAATGGATAAATGAGCCAGTCATGAATGTCTGTTTCAGACTTGTTTCTCTTTTAACCTTTTTTTTTTTCCTTCCTGCAGGTACTAGAAATTTGCATCGCTATCCTCGTCCACAAGAGCATCATCGTGTTCAGCCTGTCGGTGAAGCTGGTCCAGAGCGCAGTCGGTCCTTTCTGGGTGCTCGCTTACATCACGGTGTTCGCCTTGATGTCGCCTATAGGCATTAGCATCGGTATCGGCGTGACGGAGGCTCGGTTAGCGGCCGGAGCGCTGATCCAGGTCGTCCTGGAGGGGCTCGCCGCGGGGACATTTATCTACATCACCTTTCTAGAGATCCTCCCACACGAACTCAACTCTCCCGGGAAGCAGCTTCTCAAGGTCTTCTTCATCCTGCTGGGTTTTAGCATCATGGCAGGTCTGACGTTTTTGGGCTGAGACTTCCGTTTGCAGGAGGTGACCTGCTTTGTACCAGCTACCGCAAGCCCCCCCCCCCCCCCCCCCATTTTTTCAAGGATAACTTTAGGACAGAAAGGCAAATTGTCTTTATTAGAAAAGGAAGAGCTGATTTCTTGCTGCATGCTGATTTGATTGGAGTGAAAGGTTGAAATGTTTTGCCTAAATTGATGTTTTATTGCTTTCCATATATTTTAAAAAACATTTTATGCTGGAGAACAACAATATTGCCTTTTTAAATTTATTTTTGATGTAAAGCGAGAGAGCACAATGATGAGTTTGTTTAATTAATGACTGACGGGAGGACTGGGAAAATGCAAGACAAATCACTTTGCCTGTTCCGTTTATCACTGGTCAATAAGATTTGTGAACGACTACTGGTGAACTTTGACCCCAGTGAGAAAAGCACTGTGAAACAAAAGGTTGCATCTTAATCATTTTATGCATTCATTTTATCCCCCTCAAAATCTTTCAAGTTTACATTTGAGCTATTTAATGACATTTTACGTCCAGTGTTCCGTATGGCACGCTCTCTGTAACCGGCACATCTGGGTGGCTGGCCTTTTTAATTTATGCATAATGTTTCCCACTAACTGGGTTTATTTGTTGAACACCGATATTTTAGTCCAATGTTTTTAGATATCATCTCCGGTTTAAGGTGTTTTCACTGCTGCGTAATAATACACTGGTGTAATTGTAAACTGACTGTTGCCTTAAGAAGTTGTGAACCACAAAAATGCAAATGGTGAGAATATGTGGGATGTTTTATTTTTTTTTGCACATTCCTAACAAATGATAACCTCCATAACAAATGTAAATAGATAAATGTCTATTATTAAATTGTATTGACATCCGTTCTGATCAAGGTTGATCTGATGTTTTCTGCATCTGCTGTAACTGAACCAAACCGATCCTGTATGTCATACATACTGACAAAATATGCCGTTATTAAATCAATGTTTATCTAGAGTGCTTTTGGTTCCCTTTTATTTATTGTGAACTGAGAGAAGTGCAAACCTCGTAACTGATTGTGTTTTACTAGCACAAATATACGATCTTACCAAGCGAGTGCCGTGCCGTACACAGTATGTTCAGTTTATCATTAGCTTAAAGCTATGCTATGCAGGACTATCCATATTGAATAAACAGACACCTCAGACTGTGTTTTATTGTGTTCAGGATTTTTTTGGGAGCTGGGTTTGGGACTTCAAGCAGCATCGGGCAAATTATGCTCAGTAATCCTTCAAGAATGATCCAGTGGATAAAATATTACATAAATGCAGTTATTTTAAAAAATTGATTGAAGAGTGAGACTGGTCCGATGTACCGGCTTCGGTGTCTGGCGCACACTTCCTGTTTTCCTCTGCGATGGTGTCATTTCCTCATGACAACAAAGGAGGAGCTTGTGGTTGTGTGTGGGCAAAATATTGAAGAATAATGTCTACAGTTCAGTGCTGTTCATGGGTTTATTGTTTTATGTCACATTCAACATACATAATAAATAAAACACTTTAGAAAAGATCCAAACATTATTTTAAAACACCAACAAAAAAAATTATATCACAATATTTACACATTTGAACTTGATTTGAGTATTTATTTTGTCCAAAACAAGTTTGTTTGTTAATATTTGTTAGCCATCTGTGAGGTATTATGTGATTCTCCTATACGATTAAATATATAATTATAAATTAATAGTTTCTTAAAATAACACTACTTCAAATTAGTCAAGTTTTTTTTACATGAAGGTGAGCTACATAAAAAATGATCATAAAATTATTGTGAAGATAAATATAGTTGTTTTTAATCTCATGGGAGCTGACTGAATATTTCTTTACCCCTGCTGAGGATCAGTGTTGGTAACGTTTTCTTGTTGTTGTTGTTGTTTTTATTGTTGCTGTGACAATGTGTGAGGAGGGTTTTGCTGCTTCCACTAGGCGGGAGTGTCCTTCCTGTGATTGGCAGCTACAGAACAGTTTACTACAGAGATAGGAGGGAGAAAGAAGCGACTTTTATGAATGAACCTCACTGATGCACGATAAGATTACTATTAGACCACTTCAGGGATTGTACTTTTTAAAAGATGCCTTGCATATTTTCTCTTTTACAGATTATGCTTGTTCCACAATGGTGTAATTATATAATTTGAATGAATGAAAATGCAGGAAAATTAAGTGAACGATTAACCAAAGTAATCCAAAGTACTGAAGTACTGACTTTAATGACATTCACCGAAGAGCTTTTGATACTCGTTACTTTTTTCATTGCAATTTTCTTTTAAAATTATCACAATTTGTCACTTTGATACCTTTGTCACCAATGATTTAAGTCACTATCGTGAAATTGAATGATGGTTCAATGAATCAACATATAGTTGACCATGGTGTTTCTCCCTGAGGGAAGTAAGGTGGTGCAGTGGTTAGTGCTGTCTCCTCACAGCAAGAGGGTACCAGGTTCCAATCCTATCTATGCGGCGTCTGTACATTGCATGCGTGGGGTTTTCTTCCCTGGTTCCTCCCACCTCCAAAAACATGCAGTTTATTTCGGTCAATCGGCTACCCCAAATTGTCCGTAGTGTGTGTGTTTGTGTGCGTGAACAGTAGTCTGTCTCCGTGTGGCAACACACTCGGGCTGTACCCCTCCTCTCAGCAAGCTGGGCGAGACTCCAGCAACTCTTGTGACCCGGAAAGCGGTAGAAGATGAATGAATGAATGAATGAATGAATGAATGAATGAATGAAAGCGGTTGTCACTGGACAGACGTTATAAATGTTATAAATCGCAGAAACAAAAGCACTGGTCCGTCTGATGGGACATACTGGGTTTCTCTGCCAGGGAAAAGGAGGCCATTCAGGACTACCCACTAATGAGAAGTGCTGATAGAGGGACGCCAGTGGAATACAGTCAGTTTGCCAGTTCTTAATGACAGAGGCCTCAGTGTGTGGAGGGGAGAGGCCCACTGGAGTGGACTCTTCCTCTGTTACCCTACAGTTCATTAACCTTCTCTTCTAATCAGCTCAGAAATGTCCCTCTCTCTCTCTCTATTCTCTCGCAGATACGAAGCAGATGATGATGGAAAAAAAAAAAAAAAACCATTAAGATCATTCTGGACAGTTTTTATGATAGTGTAAAGACATTTGTTAGCCTTGAAGTCCCTGATATGAGGATTAATGTATTTGCACATTTGATATAAACCTTGATGACTGAGAAGATATACTATCGGTACTATAAAAAGTTGAATAGACACTGATCACATCCCCAGTCGATGTGATCAGAGTGAATAAGAGGTGTGCGTTGATCTTCAAATAGAGTAATCAATGAGTTTTACCAGAAAAGATGTGTTTGATGTCGTTCAGTCATGGATAAATAATCTACATCCATAATCTGGTTTCCAAAACAAAGAATGTGTGAGTCCTTCTCAGTGGTGGTCTCTCATAGGACAGGAGTATGGAACTGTTTTATGTTTTAGTTAAGTCATTGTGTTTTCTGTAATGATGACATCATCACTAAGGTGCTGTTAGTTTTCTTTCTTTAATCAACATTCATTTTTTCATGTTTTGGCCCCCGGACCACTGTGACTCCTGAGTGATAGGTGGACCGGTACCCCTCTCCTCCTCCTCTCCTCCTCTCCTCCTCCTCCTCCTCGCAGTTTGCTTCAAGTAGATTAGTCCCTCATTGTAATCCACTTGCATGTCGTAATCCCACTTCAAGTGACGTTCCAGTTGCTCCTCCCCTAATGGTCCTCTTTCTCCCTCGCGTCTCCTCTGTCACTCTCTAGTCGCCTCTCATCCCATCGGCTCAAGGTAGGTGTGCTTGGCTTCTTAAAGGGATTCATATTGGCGTTCTTTAATTGGATGATTGATAGCAATCAACCTGTGTTGTAGTTTAAATGAGATTGTCCTTTAAATAGTGGCTTTGGTTTGTGTATCATTCAGGTCACAGAGGTCAGCATCAGATTTTACAACAAATGCAATGACCTTTTTTTGGTATTAATGCTAATTGAATAATTTATTTGCTTGTCATTTCTTGCCACTGCATTACGAACTAGAATCGCAGATGCAGATTAATTAAATAGTCATCCAGGAATCATTCAGGGTTATGATGCTGCGATTTAAATGATCTTTAATAGAACTCAAATATCAAGTTTTTTTTTATTTTGCGCTTTTCTCTGTTATTAAAATGTGGGGGGATGGACTCGATTGGCTCAATTAGTTCTTTGGAGAGACACCTGCTGTTTCTTTACTGTACTGGGATCTCATGTAAAAGCCCCCCCCCCCTACGGCATTTTAGTTCAAATGCAAGCTTTCTTAATTTCAGGAGCAACGATCATGGAAGCAACCCAAGCTGCTTTCCATGACCTGTTTTTTTATGTGAATCACTTATTGTGTAATAGGCCCATAACTGAATTAAATATTTAAAGCAAAAAAAAAGGTCACCTGTAAAATAATATGTAAAAACAAAATTCACACGGAATCTTCTCTTTTTGTAGTGTTGGTGAAGCTGCTGTGATTTACTGCATCCATGGCTGCCGTAAGTAATCAGTCCACTGGTAAGGTGTGGTTTGAAAGGGGGGGTTGGGGGGGGGGGGGGGGTCCCTCAGGGTCTGCACTGGAGAAACGTCCCAGTAATGAAAGACCCTTGATGTATTCAAGCGGTAAAGAATTCTTACATTATTTGCAGATACAGGACTTTTAAACCCGCAATTTAAAGACAGTAGTGAAGTACGTTTGTGTGAATGCTTCAACACTTTATAAAAAAAACCTGCTTCGTGTCATATATGATCTGTTCCTTTGAACACATTGGTGTTTACGCAGACCGGATCTTTCCGTATGGTGTCGGAGGACGAGCAGGCCATGAGGTCGAAGCTGGAGTATTTGACGGTGAAGGATCACGGGCCGGTGTTTGGGCCATGCCACACACTCCCTGGCCACGCCGTACAAAAGGTGAAGCAGATCCTTGGACGGCAGAACTTACTGATGAGTTCAGATAGAAGTGTCAACGCTAAGTCAAAAAACGGTTGCGACGCAAATTTGTCTGAAGCTTTTTCTCCAGTGATGCCAACAACTTTCTTTTTTAATCCCGCAGGCAAAGGATGAGCTGAATGAGACGGATGAGAGACGGGTATCGTCCCTGAAGGAGCTGCGGGTCACGATGAAGGAGAGGGCAGCGGAAGGAGACGACCTCTCCAAACTGGTTCTGGAGCGCTTCGGGGACAATCCGGACTCTCTGCTGCTGCGCTTCCTCAGAGCTCGCAAGCTCAATGTGGTCAGAGCCCATGAGCTCATGAAGGGTTAGAGTTAGACCATCCATCCATCCAGCTTCACAGCAGGGGTTTCTGCTTCAGACAACAATCATATTATTATTATTGGTTCCCTGATCCGAGGTTGAGGCCTCACTGGTTTTATAAACCCTGCCCATCAGTGAAGGGGAGGCATGTGCTCATTAATTTGGGGGTGTCTAGATGCTTCTGAGTTTCCCTGACAAAGCCTTCCTTTGTCTTACTGGTCCTGAGAACTGACTGAGGAGCCGAGATGAAAAAGCAGAGAGAAGACGCCGCGCTTGTGATTCGTTCGTTGTTCCACCGCGCGCTCGTCTGCTATTATAGGATATTGAATTTGAAATTGCACGGCTTAAATTATATTTTCTGTCGTACGAACCCTTAACTTGATTAACAGTTGCTGATACCCACAATCAAGCTGGAACCAACAACCCACATTTATCTCTGTAGCTACAGACAAAGTGCTCCCGGGCCACTGATCTGAGAAAATCTGCTCCTGACAAACCACTCCGATTGTATTACGAGGAGGAAATGTGAACGTGATCTTGTGCAGGGTTCACTGCTGCCACATCACACACACGCACACACACACGCACACACACACACAGTCACCCAGGGTTAATTGGGGCCTCAGTATGAAGCGTCTCAGAGCAGCACTGACACAGTGGTGTCTTTGTGTTTCGTACATCAACAACATCTCAGTAAACTCTCAGACTGCACAAAAAGGGTCGTGAACCATTACTGCCAGATAAGAGAATGTCACCGATCATTAAACTTTGGTGTTTGTGTTTGTGTGTGTGTGTGTGTGTGTGTGTGGGGGGGTCCTCCAGGTTATGTGCGCTTCAGAAAGGAGTACCCTGAGCTGTTTGAGAACCTGACCCCTGAGGCGGTCCGCAGCACCATTGAAGCAGGCTACCCCGTGGTTCTGCCCAGAAGGGACAAGTACGGACGCGTAGTCCTGCTCTTCAATATTGAGAACTGGGACCTGGAGGAGATCACGTTTGATGAGGTAGCTACAAAAAAACAATGATATAAATACACAAACGGAGAGCAGATGAGTGTCACAAAGTAAAACACCGTAAGCAAAGGACACGTAATATTCAGGATAGAAAATTCTTTTCACTGCAGAGAGACCTTATATAACAGTCTCTGTCAATTATTCTCAAAAATAATAATACAAATAATCATTAACAGGCAGCAATAAGAACTCATTCAGTACTTGATTCATGTGTGGAAAAAGGTTTGCTAAGAAATATTGAAGTGAAAATCTTGTCAAATGTTTTAGTGGTAGAGATAACAAAAGTATTACCTTGATATTAAAAAAACTTTATAATTTAACTTATATTATTACTGAAAGTAAAAGTACACAGCATGAAACATGGACCTTTCCCAAGTTGTAAACGATGGAGCTGTAATATCACATTTTAGTTTATTAATTTGTTTTGAACAGTCACAGTACAAAAATACTTTTCTAAATAAACACAAGTAATACAACAATACTGCTCAAAAAGGAATGGGAAGAATAAAAAAAACAGGTTTTATTGTGTCCAATACAATAAAAACAACAGAATGTCAGATCATTCTGCCGTCACGATTACTGTGGGGCGATTTCCAAATACTCGAGGGAAACAGCAATACTTGTTGATGAAATGTTTTTACCATATTTAAGTACAGTACATAAGTTGTTGTTTGTCTGTGCGTTGCAGATCTTAAGAGCGTACTGTGTGATTCTGGAGAAGCTGCTCGAGAACGAAGAAACCCAGATTAACGGCTTCGTCCTGATTGAGAACTTCAAGGGCTTCACCATGCAGCACGCCTCGGGGATCAGACCGGCCGAGCTGAAGAAGATGGTGGACATGCTGCAGGTCAGAGCAAGCGCGGAAGGAAGGCCGAGAGCCTGTCGATGCCAAAAACCTCAGAAAAGGTTTCTCACCCCCGTCTGTTGTTCTGTGTGGTTCGGATCAGGACTCGTTCCCTGCCCGTTTCAAAGCGGTCCATGTCACCCACCAGCCGTGGTACTTCACCACCACGTACAACGTGGTCAAACCCTTCATGAAGAGCAAGCTGCTGGAGAGGGTATGGGTGGAGGAACATTTAAACATCTGGAGAGGGCTCGTTTGTCTAATTACTGTCCGTAACTCACCACAGGTCTTCGTTCACGGCGACGAGCTGGACAACTACGTCAAAGAATTCGATTCAGACATCTTGCCTTCGGATTTTGACGGGAGGGCCTCCGCAGCCGACTGCCAGGCCGTCGCCAACAAGCTCTTTGGCTCCGAGGACACCGCTCTCTGAGAAGGACGAGCCTCCCGTTTCAAACCCAAGAGTTCTAGCGTCCTTCACCCATAGACACTTCTTTTGTAGTCATATCAGATACATGCTCTATTTTGAAGATAGGAACTGTCTGGATTTAAAAAAATGTCAAACTATGAGCAGAAAAGAGCCCCTAGTTAGGAACAGGGGGTGGGCTTGCAGATAAAAGGGATTTTTAGAGCTCATGAATGCTTGAAATTTCTTTGACAGAGTTGGTGATGGACGATTTCTTGCCTTAATAAGTTTTAGAAAAGTCAGAGGATGGATAAGCTGACCCAATTATTGTGTAAGCAGCAGCGACCGTGTGACGCATTGCCATGGAAACCGATCTTTATCTCAGCCGCCTTGATTTGGGGTCGTGACACTCCGATGCCTCAAGCACCACAAAGAGCCATTTTGCAATGTGCACTGGATTGACACGTCATTAATTAAATAACGTTTAAGTTGTTGTTGTTGTTGTGTACAGCGAGCATGAGGTCTTACAATGACACACACACTCCACAAGGGGGCTCAAATGGGTTATAAATATATTACGAACCATTCACCATATCAGATATAAAGCACAACATCAATCTGACAACTTCTCCTAAAAATGTAACAGCGAGAAAAGGAAACACTTTTTCATTTGAGAAAATAATTTATTTTGGGACACACCAACCATATTGCCTCACATACACAAGTAGATCTCACACGCACACACCAACGATTTGCTCAACAAAAACTGTTCTTTTACAGCACATGATTTGTGCCGGTATAAATCGATTAACTTGTCACAACATCCCGTAGCCATTATTTAGCATCAAAATATGTATTCCAACAAAATGAAAGCTATATAATGTTTTCAACATCCATCGTTTTGCGCTGACAGATTCCAAATGGAAACATTTTCAAATGGAAACACTGTGGCGTCTTTCTAGATGTAATGACACTGAAATCCATTTAATTAAAGAAGAGCCCACAACCTTGAAAAAAACAAGATGCTTGAAACACTAGACAACAGAGGAGCACGTTCTCATATCAGAGTAAAACATTTGAGAGCCCACCCTTCATGAGGAAAACACTTTGACTTGACACTTTAAAATGACAAAGAATCCCTCCCGATTAGTTATTGCCTTTATTTTCAGATCCTTAAATATTTGAATATACTCCATATATATATTTTCATTTAAATCTCTCATTGTTAAAGTGAACAGGTTTTGGGTTTTTTTTGTCCGTCAGAGCTGGTGATGGAACAATACACAAGTACCGTACTCGATTATCACGCTCTGGTGCATTTGCACAACAAAATAACACAAGTCATATAATACAAAATATTTTAAAAAAAATACTCAAAATATTTCACTAGAAGAAAATACATCCAAACCTGCAATTTGTGCGAAGCTGGCAGGAGGCTAAAATCTTTTTTAAAGAGGAGAAACAGCTCAGGCTGCAGAAACGATGCTAGTGATGTCAACTTTCATCTGATTTTTCTCTGAGCCAGAATTAAAAAAAAATCTAAACCACAGCTAATTTTACTGAAATGAGAAGAGGGGACAGAGTGAGGCATGGATCACGTAATCAAATGAGAGCACATTTCATGACTAAAAGTTGTCTTTTAAATTGGTCACCCTGACGACAGTGATCTTTTTAAAAAGGCAAAGCGAGATGACGTCCATGCTTTTAGAGAAAGGGACACACTGACCCCAACACTTCAGTAACTAGACCCCAGATGAGCCACAGGAACCATCTTTTCACTTTCAGCATCACGACGGCGTAT
The DNA here is from genome assembly GCF_040956055.1 of Brachionichthys hirsutus. Classification (NCBI taxonomy): domain Eukaryota; kingdom Metazoa; phylum Chordata; class Actinopteri; order Lophiiformes; family Brachionichthyidae; genus Brachionichthys; species Brachionichthys hirsutus. Next base: position 12,326,045 of record NC_090897.1, on the reverse strand, counting down.
GCTGCTTCCAGTCTGGTTCAACCACGTTGCTAAGCTGCCCATTTACCGCCACGCTCTCAGTGTCATGCTGTCAGAACAAGAAGGCATGGGTATCGGTTTAGGAGTTGGTTCTGGCAGAAGAGGGATGGAGAAAGCCTGACATCTTAAAGCAGAGGACAAGATTGGGTGTCTGTCGAAATATCCCGGGGGATTTGATTCCTGATTTTACTAATCGCAATCAATTTACTGCATTGTTCATTGGAAAGATCAAATTTGAAACCAAACCAGCGAGTCCAAGAATAAATAAAGTTCCTGCCGTTTTGCTTGCACACAATACAATCTTTGAGAGTAGGCAAAAACCTGACCACCGTTTGGCATCAAACGCTTGAGCCTAATTGCTAGTAGCTTTGATATTGATAGACAGTGTGCTTCTTATTTCAGATAAAAGTAGGATCATTTTCCCCTGATTGTCTTTCCAGTGATACAAATGCTAACGCTACTGCATGCAAACACTCAAAGCTTGGCTTCACCAGCCTCACCATCAGCTCTGTTGTCAATGACGACTCGAGACCCCCCCCCCCCCCCTCGTCGTTTCAAACACCCGTCTGTGGTCGCTGGCAGGCTTCAGACTACCGACTGCTTGGCTGGACTGAAAGACGCTTCCCGAGCCCTCATGACACGGATGGACAATTCCACAATTGGATTCAGTTTTTGGAAATGTCCGCAGGTCTCGTTATTGCATTGTGATTTCAAGTGAGATGGATCTCAGCAGTCCGGCCTGGCGTACGTTGAGACAGTTTTTAACCGCTCAACACGCAAGTCTGGCCAAGGAAATAAGAGACGCCTTTGAATGGAGGTCTATAATCCATCAGCAGAGCGATCACAAACATTGCACTGAACTAAGAGTCTGGTTTGGAGTCGGTATCATTTGCCCTCCTCCTCATCACGCCTCAGATTAAGCTCGGATTAAGAAGAGAAGAGAAGAGCTGCGTCCCCGCTGCAGAACCTTCCCTTTAATGCAGCGTCACGCCGAGTCACCCGCTGCAAAATGAGACGTTCGCACCAAACGAGGCGTTGAGCAATCTAGCGGTTCGAATGCAAGAGAAGAATGTCTGACTCTCTGCTGGATCTGCAGCTGGACAGAAAGGCAAAAGGACAGCGCAAGGGGGTTCAGAGACACAGGCTGAGGACAACCCAGAGAGCGCTCGCGTCATTCACCGTTTCAACGCCGTCCTTCCTCTCGCCCAGACGAGCTGAACTCAACCTCCATGCCTTCTCCCAGATAAAAGGACACGCGTCCGACACAGATGTAAAGTGCACAGCATCAAAGTGATAGAATGTGACTGCGGGAATGTGCGTGGACCCTTCTGGGGGGTGGATCCCTGGTCCTCATGTCTGGAAAGACGCAAACACTTGTGTTTTGAGTGCCAGGAGGATGTTTACAACTGGAAAAAAATAAAAATGGGTAAAAATAACCCCGACACGACACTTTGTATACACGACATTTTCTATAAAGGACAGAGCGACGTCCACCCAAAAGCACGGACATCATAAGGGCCGAGAAACAGACGTGCTTCTCCAGAGAGACACACACACACACACACTACAAAACTGCTGTGCTGGGTAAGACAGCAGACTAGGCTATACGGCCTTGGCGGTGATAAGCAGTGAGCTTCTCAAGCGGGCACCGATTAAGCACGGCCCCTATTATTATTTTTGTCTATGTTCTTGGTTTACTACTGAACTACCATCAAGTAGCGCCCTCACTTCACGGCCCATCGTGTAAGATGAACTCCTCCATTATTCTCGTGATAATTACTGAGAGCATGTCAAGAATTTGTCTCTTTTTTTTCCTGCACTGATTTCAAAGTCCTTGGAGGCAGTTAGTTTTTATTTCTTTTTCAAACACTACAAGGAGATTATAAAGGAGCAGTGAGGAGCACCGGAGAAGGCAGAGAAGAGAGAGTTTAAAGTTCGGTTCAGGCGCCTCCTCAGTGCCGGGATGGTCGGGTCGGCGAGAGAGCGAGAGAGAGAGAGAGACTTAGGGTTTACCCTCTGCACAAGAGCTCTCACTGAGGTGTGTGTTTTGGCACGGTGCTTTCTGCTTCTCCCACTGGCATATGGAGTTGGCGTAACCCACAATCACTTTGTCCATCCAGGTGAGGGGCTGTGGGAAGAGCACCGCCCCCTCGAAGAAGCCCAGGTGGCCCCCGTGTAGCGTCAGGGAAAAGATCACGTTTGGCTTCTTTGCTAAAAGGATGAAATAACAAAACGGTTGTTAGGCATTTGAAAATAAATCCTGGTCATGCATCCAAATATGGGCTTGCCACAGATTCTCTTATGCCCCCTTATAAATGGAGAGGGAGTGTTTGCATGGTCAGACAGAACGGCGTGACTCAACTTCTGCAGGCATGTTACTGCGCCACGTATTAGTGTAAAGTCTGAGTCAGTGCGTCTCTTTAGAGCCTCTTCTGTCAACAGAAGCAGGGCATGCGTCACTCTGTCTTTCCTCACTCTGGCCTGGCCAACGTGCACGTGCCTGCAGGTTTACAGGATTGTGTAAAATACAACAGCATTTTTCCCATACGGTCTATTAATAGTGCAAAAGGCCTCAGCTTTATACAGAAAGTCTTTCTGCTCTGCCACATAAAGCTGTGAAAAGCGCTGCGGCTGTGGACAACCAAGCAGAGCAGTCTCTTGACAAGGATTGGCCTGGCTCCCTTTTATGCCCCCGCCCCCTATATGGGTCAGTGGGTGAGCTTGACGCGGGACACTCGTGACTAAGATCCCGCGGGGGGCATTCACCACTGTGCACTATTCGTGACAGCTGCTGAGCTGCAGCAGAACGGGCTGAACGCTCGACCACACTCTGCCTCCGCCGGCGCCGAGCGACAGGTGGGAACAGGACGGCCCTGAGAACGGCACGTAGTAACAGAACTTCCAGCAACAAGAAGGTCACGACGTTCTGTGTTTCAAAGTTCACTTTGTTTCACGGGGTCAAACCAGCTTTACCGGCGCACCAGTAAATCCACATTAAGAACGATCAGCGTAGGCTTATGAGCACTATACATTTAAGGCGACTCAATATAACATTTAATTCATACTCTTCTTATGCTCTGCTAAATATAGCAGCAACATGGTGACCGAATTTCTGTTCAATCCTCTCCTGTAAGTCGTTTGTCTGAGTCACTGCTCCGCATTTCAGGCTGAAGGGCAGCTGATCCTCTGTCCTGTACGCGTTTCTCTCTATAGTCGTACGTAGGATAGAGTCACGCGCTTCTAATAAGGATCATCCACCCATGAAGGACATTTTCCTTCTTCTAATAAATATTCAGAGAGTTTAAATATAGTGGAGGCTGAGGAGAAGAATGATCAACACCGTCATGTGGACCAAGTCAGGCCCGGATCTTCTTATTTATTCTAACAGGCAGAAAGTTCATTCAAGAATAAAAAAACATTCACGTCCGGAAGAATGGCTTAAAATAAATGAAGGGACACTCAGATATTTGCGTCAGTGAGTGAGCGTTCCGGCAGCTGTAACGCACTAAAAGAGCATTTTTAAAACAGACCTGGCCTCTGCGGCACACCCGGCGACCTTTTCAGGTTGCTGAAATGTTTATAAGAACAAAATCTGGGGCATCTTTAAGCACATCAGGAAGAACGTTCTCAGTTCTATTGAGTTAAGAGCTACATAAATATAACCAGTGTAAATTCACAAAAAAAAGGCACTTTTAAAATAATCACTTGGTACTGCATGTTTCTGTCCGTTTATTCACATTCCTCTGAGGAACATTCTGAGCCGCAGTGAGCAGTAACTTCTTGCTACAGAAACAACATTTCATTTTCACTCGCTGTTTCTCTTCATTAGAGGTTTTTACTACATACAAAATGGACAGACGCCATAATAGTCTGAAAACTGCACTCAAGGAATCCTTAAATGAGCAAGGCTAAATAAATTAGATGACGAGGATTCGTACCTGCGAGCGTGCGAGGAATGGTGAGCAGCGAGTCATGAACCAGGGGGTCGTCTGCAGAGTTCACCAGAAGCAGTGGCACCATTACCTGTCGAAGAAAAACACACCTATTAGACAAGTGGGCCAAATAAGAGAAGCCGAGTACGAGATGGTGCGAGTCGTGTCAGAAGCAGCGCTTACATTGTGAATATAATGCACACAGCTCTCCTTCTCATAGTACTCTTTGAGAGAGCCGTGGTTGTGGAATCTTCTGTGGGGGGGGGAAAAAACAACATAGTGAGCATCATTCAATTATTCCACTTAACAAATGCATGTCGGATGTTTTGCGTCCTCGTTTCTGCACAGATACCTCATGATGTTGTCGTCGATCTGCATGAGGGACGTCGCCGTGTACAAGCGGCTGAGATCGGCGTCAAACATTTTAGCTGAGCCTCCACCAAACAGACTGTGTCTGCGTGTAAAGACACAGAGTTAAGACACAGGGTAAATACAAAAATCACTGGTATCACAGTGCGGCCGTAAATCACTACCAGAGCGATCTGTGGTATAAAAGGGATCCCGAACTTTTTAAACAAACAAATGTGATGACATCGGATTTTTTATTTTTTTTTATTTTTTTTTGTATTTTTCTAAATGAATTTCAGATAATGTAATTAACTTGAGACATCCGACATGACGCATGACCCCGGGATCAGCTGCGTCACTGCCGAGCATGTTACAGTACAAATGTCCCCAAATGAAAGTAACCTTTCCTTTGACCTTGGACAGTTGTATTAATTAAGTTAGCATTGGGGATTTGCAAACTTTAGACCAACAACATCGATACCGGTGTGAGAGGATGATCTTCTTCATGTTGTCAGCCATGAGGAAGTTATAGAAGCGTCTGAACTGGTCCCACTGCAGGAATGTTTCCTGGGCCCTGGGAGGTAAAGACAAAGACGCAGGAAGTTGGCTTTGTGCATTCCAAACAGCACAGCGAGAGCAATCCACCAGACAAAGAGTCGCACTGGTGGAGAATGCAGCTCGCTCGCAGAGACAGGCCAGACCTACCAGCCGCTATGCTATATTTAACTAGTCGCTGACCATCGGGTTGTTTTTCCTTCTTTCATTTAAAGTCAAATCAAACAATGAAAATAAGAGGTAACGTGTGCTTTACTGATGACAGATCATATTACATTTCATTTCCTTCTCCACTGCTTCCATCCAAACGTTAACGCATCGCGTCTGCCAAGAAACGCTGGCTCTATTTAGAACAGATGGGTGCGACTCGGTCCAGCACGCAGACCAAAGTCTGCTGCGGTGCACAAAAACAATCAGCCAACGCTTTCGTGCCCACCGCGTATTCAGTCCACGCTCTCGATCGGCTGGTCGGTCAGTTCATCGCATTCTACCTGGACAAACAGCCTGAACGCAAACAGGCCGCAGAGTTGAAGCCAACGGGGTAAATGTTTTTTATAAAAAGGACCAAACTAGTGCAGAGCAAGTAAATCGCTCCGAGGCCGGCGACCTTTCAGGATACGCTCTTTTCAAGCCATCTTATTTACATAATAATATAAACCCTCAGAATTTGACTTAAGCATAGAATGAGATGTAAAAAAAAAACATAATAAATAGGATACAGAACAGCTGAACACAATTCTAAGAGCTGGTTATATCATTTCACCGAGCTCCTTTAACACTCGTTCCCGTTCCCCACCTGAGAGCGCTGTAGCCTTGACAGATGCTGACGCAACACAGCACTCGCTCCTGGTTGGTCATGTTCTCGCCCAGGAACTTGCACACGATGTTTCCACCTAAACTGAAGCCCACCACGACCAGCTGGGTCTGAGGGTACGCACACTTAATGTAGCCCACCATTGCTGCGAACTCCCATGTGCAGCCTGCACGGGACAAAAGCAGAGTCAATGATCGGCGCGCTCACAGCCCAGCACTTCCTCGTTCCCGTGACAACGTCCTGTCAGCATCAAGCCGAAACGAGCTCCTTGGTCTCACCGTAGGTGAACATGCGAGCCGAGGTGAGCTCGATGTCGGGAAGAGCCCCCAGGTGGTTCAGCACGGCACAGCGGTAGCCGTCCTTCTGAGCGAGATCCACAAACGTTCGGATGTAATGCTTCTCGCTGTGGTTGCCAATACCAGGGCATATCACCATGGTGATGTCATCTGGTGAAACGGGCAGACGGGTCAGAGAGAGAGAGAGAGAGAGACGTTTGCCAATATGAAATGTGCAAGCACAGATAAGGAGCGCGAGTCAACAGACGATCAGTGGGTTAGATGCGAGTGGGGAAAGCTTTCTGAAAGGATTATGGGATGTCCATTCTTTAAAATCGCTCCTCAGACAACGGCAAACATGCTATTTAGAGATCAATGGAGACTGGCTCACCTAAACGATCGTCGCTCAAATGGAAGACATGCCTGAACGACTTCAGTCTGTTCCATGTTTAATTATACAGCAAGTCCCCCCCCCCCCCCCCCCCCCCACACACACACACACACACACACCCCTCCAGCCCCCATTGCTTCATTCTCAAACCGGATACAAACATTTACAAGAAGCAATGCGAGCGTTCAACAGCAAACATCAAATGCTTCACCTCCTGTTCGATGGTCCCCCGTCGGTTCAAAGAGGTCAAAGGTCGCAGTGGCCCCATCCTGCATGGGCAAGTACTTCCTGACTCCGCTGGGGTTCGGCGCGCTCACCCGACCCAGTTTACCATACAGTGCCGTCTGGAGGTGACCGCTCTTACCCCACAGCAAGGGAGGAATGTACCTGGAAACGAAACGACAAAGTCGACACCAGAACAAACGCAGAACAAACGCAGAACAAACGCAGAACAAACGCAGAACAAAGACAGAACCTCATTATCCAGATCCAAGAGCGCATTTCTAACACGACACACGGTTCGCACGTAGCCCACATTTTACAATGGCTCACAATGAAATGAATTTCATGCAACGTCGAAGCTACAGAAGGAGGACGTCCGTCAGACCCATGCACGACTTTGGGACACGTCAGCAGCATCTGCTTGCTTCTTCCATCCTATTTGTATTTTTTTTTCTTCTCAGACTTGCTGTAAATGAAGTGCAGGGAGAATAAAAACATGGACCCCCCCCCCCCCCCCCCCCCCCCCGTGGTGACATCGAGCCAAACACGGAAAGTTGAGGCAGAAAGCAAAGAGTTCAGTGTCAGACCTTCAACCTTGATGCCTCATCTCTTGCTGTGCAGACATTTAACACACTTAACAGACCTCTCAGTTGCCGATGATGTAATCACCTCCACCCAGTGATAGCTTTTATAGAAGGAAGTCCACACAGTATAATCTACGGGTCCAAGAAGAGGATCACCGTCGTTATGTAAAGGCCATTTAAATACACCATTTGGATTAGTCGGGTTCATCAGTGGGAGATAACAGGTTAGAAACACAAACTGAATTATTGCCTCTGATCAACACGATGACGAATACATCCGTTCATTCACCTAATAAGTACAGCTGAAGAGTTCAAACTGGGTCCATTGTTGTTTCTGCAGCTGATAACGGTTTGACAGGACAGAGCGGCGGGTCGTCTCACTTTATTCTCATCCGACACAAAACGGCTGCTAAATCTATTTCAGAGGCGAAGCAAACGTTTCAGATGAGAACAAGAGCACGATCAAAGAATTCCGGGTTTCAAAAAAAATCCCAAAAAGAATTGTGATTCTGAGTCAGAACGCAGAAATTCCCGATAAGCCAAGTTAAGAATCCCGTCCCTCAACAATATTTTCTTTGAGCGATGTTGACTCTTTGGTGATGGATTGTGTGAAACCTGCTGAGCCGCAGATGGAGAAGGTCTCCAAACAAAGCCGTGCCATTCCAGTCGATCAGCGGCGCATTATTATCGCTGATAAAACATTCAGCCAACAAGGCCTTTACTGAACTTCATAATAACGCACCAAGAAACCCCAAGAACAGACCGCTGTGCCCCCGCTGCACCACGCACCGCTGCACCATGCACCATGCACCGCTGCACCATGCACCGCTGCACCATGCACCGCTGCACCCCCGCTGCACCATGCACCGCTCTGCGGCTACGCTGTGTCTAATAGTGACCTTCATTACCGCCGCCAAGCTGCTGGATGGATATTGATTACAAAAAATCTGAACTTGGATCTCGGTCTCACTTGGATCCCATCAAATTTTAAGGGTAATCCGGATACTCATCTGGATAAAAAATAATAATCCGGATTCCCCCCCCCCTCCCTCATTCACTTTTTTCTCCAGTTTCCTCCAAAAAACAAGCAATTTAGGTGAATGGTTACAAATTGTCCGTAGTGTGTGCGCGAAGTCCCACGATGCGCTGGCGACACATTCGGGGTGTGCCCCGCCTCTCGCCCATAAGCAAGGTGCAAAGCGGAAAAACAGAAAGTAAATGGGTCGATCAATAAATGAACCAATAGATGTAAAAAAAAAAAACTTCCTTCAGCTGAAGAAAAGGTCAACAAAAAGCCGTTTGCTCTGTATCGTCCTCGATTCACCAAAGCCTTCACCCAATCAGAAATGACCTTTGGGATAACCCCAGTTGATGCTCGACGTCTCCGGTGCAGACACTCAGAGCACTGATGACAAGCTGCCATCTTCCCCTGCAACCCCAGATGGCTGGCAAGTGTGTCCATGGCAACGCTTTGAGTGACAGATTCAGAGCTGCGAACTCACTCTTTGGTCAGCTGGGGACAGGACTTCAGCAGGAAGCGGTTGAGGGCCGTGTCCTGGTAGGTGAGGTCCGGGGGCGCGGTGGGGCTCTTGAGGTTCAGGCAGCGAACGACGATGTAGAGCACCGTCGCCACCGCCGCCAGCTTCATGCCGTCAAACATCGCCGGCAGCTCCGGAGAGATGGTGTACACGTCGGATTCGTGGGCGCTCATGATTGTTCTGCGAAAAAGAAACGCTAGATTGAAATTTTGTTTTTGTTTTTACGCATTTTCCTTTTTGAAACACAAATAAACCCAGATTTAAAGTTTTCTGAGACACAGTGTGCTATCAAAGCCTGCATTTGCAAATGAACAATTTCCTTTCATTGCCTAAATATTTGCTTCATAAAAATATATATGATGGAAGAAAGAAACATGCGAGCAGGTCTGGCTGACCGACACAGTGTCCTCTTTGTGCACACTTTATAAAGGAAGCCTCACTAAGAAGATTATACATTAAAAACAATCAGCAAAAACACTTTTAGACTGAACATTAGATCTAATACAGTTCTACTTGGACACAGTACTTTTAAATTTAAATACGCATATATTCAAAGTATCAAAATGGTAATGGTAAGCTATGTAATTACAGAAAAAAAGAACAAGAACTGCAAAGATCACAGGACAGGCAGAAAAGGAAGTTACGGAGCAAAACTCTTCTAAAACAGGAGTAAAGCTTTTCCACTGCGAGGAGGAAGTCGCCTGAGGAAGTCGCAGCAATTGAGCACTGTCACTATTGGAGTAGATGATGGCATATTATTAAAAATAATACACACAAAGACAAAAACAAACGACTCAAGAGTTTACTTGCATTGTATGTTCAAGTTCCCCTCCGAAAAAGTATTCTCCAGAAGTGTAGGAATGAGAATTCACCGTGATCAGGTCCAACCTAGAGACAGAACCGGAGAACACGCATTCCCGTTATGGTCACAGAGCAAGACGCTGCTTAAAGTCTCATCTTAATGACGCCTTCACTTCACAACGAGGTCCGTCACGATGTCTGATGAGGATTTGAGCAGCTGGTTGTCAGATGTAGCTAAAGACAAATCATAAATCACCAACACATCCAGCCTGCTGACCTTTTGCACCAGGAGTTGGTGTCATTGTAAGGCATGTAACCTACCCACACTCCCTGTTGTATAAATCAATGGGGGGGGGGGGGGGGTATTCTAGAAATCCTGTTAATAATAAGATGGAATAAAACTGTTTGATCTAAAGCCCAGATCAAAGCCCAGACTCACGGTGCCATAATTAATACCCCTTCATCACAATCTAATGCAATAACCCCCCCCCCCCGGTCCACAGCAAACACCCTGTGAATACATGAGACAGTTGTTTTCAGAGGTTCGCCGAAGCCAAGACTGATTTCATTATCAATCATCTGATCAGGCAGGCTTGTGTCAATAAAGCATCCGGTCCGACGACATGTCAGCCGCCAGCTCGACTCCAGATCAGATCCGGTGACTTTCACCAGAGGCACATCTGCTCAGGCTAGCCAGCTAACTTAGCATGAAGCTAAGTAACGCATTAACCATTTCTGGATGTAAACACACACATTAGTCGTGTGGAAAGAATCGATCCGGTCGCATCTTCGTTCGCCGCCCCCGAGAGGTCCAGAAAATGAAAACCACATCGCCTTTAGCTTACTTTCCCACTCGGAATATTTCCAGCATTGATTTAAATTCAGATTGATGGAATATACAGATGAAATTATAGCCCCGTAAAGCCCGTCTTCTTCTGCTGAAATCCGGGTGGGCGTCCACAACACAACTATCGATCTGGTTTAAAAAGGCAGCGTTAGCTTTAGCATCCTTGGTGTTTTCCCACCTACCTGGCAGAACGGGGTCAACTCCTTTCTTCTGAATTAAGCGGCTGGGCTCATTTATGTTCGAAGCATCCCGTCCGTCTGTTCTCTCTAAACCGCGTCTGCCCGGTGAGCCCAACGCCCTCTGATGCCCATGTTCGAAGGGAGCCTCAGCTGAAGCAGAGGCAACATCAGCCCCAACATCTCCGGTTCCACTTCCGGAAAAGAGTGCTCATTTGCATACAGGCTCACTCATTGGTTAAACCGGTGCTGACGTAATACAATTTTTTTTTTTTTAATCAATCCCTTACCTTGAATATTTTGTCTGTCTTTTAGCAAGATAACTCAAAAGGTTCTGGATGAATCTTGATGAAATGTTCAGAAAATTTTGGGAATCTTACCAGGACGAGTTGATTAGATTTTTGTGACGATCCACAAGAGATCCTGGATTCTGTATCACTTTGAATTTTTCAATAATATTGCAGTCAATGGAGATTAGAAATGTGTTCCTCAACGTCTCGGTTTATTATTAACCGATGTTTATTCATATTGAATAATTTTACACAGTCAAGTAGGGTGGGGACCTCTACCTTATCACCAAATTTCATCTGGATCTGATCTGGATTGTGGATACTGGAGGCTTTTTCAAACGTCCAATCTTGTAAAATATGCATTCAATTCACTCACCAAGAGTCACAGTCATTAAGGGGTCTGATATGCACTATCATGCAAAATGTCTTCTGGTCCTGATCCAGAATGAGGTCAGGAAAAAAAGCTTACATTTTAACATTAAAACTCCATTTGTGAGGGTTGCTATGGTGACCTTTGCTGCAGGGTGATTTCTGCTCCTGCACAGCTGCGGAGGCATCGTTGAACTGAACGAGAGGCACCTGTTACACATCTCACCTGATCAGCTCCTGCCTCTCTGGACAGTTCTCTGCTAGAACATCATCTCTGTTTTCTCAGTGTTTGCAGGCTCTCCCGTTCTATGTTGTCCCGTGTTCCCTAGTTTAGTACCTGAGGAAACTGATTCAGTTAAAATTGGGATACATGTTAACAACAAAACTATTTTGGTTTTGGACACTGTCATTAATATAGCTCTTATTAATACATCCACAAAGGAGGTTCTGTTTTTGCTGGCCTTTACCAAGATACTGTGGAATTAGTAGTGGACAAACGGATTTGTTATCTTCGAAAGATCTAGATCCAGAAGAATCCACCATTACAGGGAAAAAATATGTAATTTTGCATTGAAAACGCGATTTACGGATTCAAAAAACAGTGAAAAATATGGCTCTGATTCAATTTTACTTTTCATGGTTGGTGTATAAAGATACAAAGAACAATTCAGAACCTTTTGTTGATTATCCGGATTAGGTCTGCACTTTCTGACTGCGTTTCTGGCTTTTAATATTTTTATTATTGTGTTAAAAACATTTATTTCTTTGAGAACATGAATATTCACCACTTTTAAAGGCTGCCCTCCGCCCATCTGACGTCACGCGTCGTCAACTCGGGCTTTATCGTAAAGTCTCGGCTCTCGCATTTCTCAGCTTGTCTCTCCTTCGCCCCCGGCTCGGAATTGCGACATTTCCCACGGCACTTTAAGGCAGCAGCGGTACAAAGCTGCTGAGGGTGAACAAACATGGATCGATACGGACATTTAGGACTGATTGCAACTCTGGTCCTTTTCCTGTGTCCAGTCAGAGGTAAGTCCTTTCGGAACCAAGCAGAACCCGTTTTCCGCTCCTGTGTATTTGTTGGTTTGTGTTCATTCAGTATCCCACAGGTTTCTAGATTATACCAGATTATAATCCACGAGGACGCCAAACGATGCTGCACTCATTTTTTTTAATATATGTATATTGAGTGACAGTCTCGTTTGTTTTACCTGCTGTGATGGGAAAACTGAAGATTGAATGAAAAGGTGTGGATGTCTTTAATGGAAACGCAGCTCTTTCATAAACTGATGTTTATTATAATAAACCTCAGTAGTTCTCATTTATCTGTCTTTATTATTTAGAGCGAACATTCAGGGTTTTGTATCATATAATATATTGCATAATATACACTTTTATCCTGCAACGGGAATATGTAATCTGTAAATCCTTGGTTGCCATCTTATTACCGTTAGAGGCTGCTGCTCTGTTATTACACAGAGACTCTGTTATTACTATGTTCTGTTATATTCAGTGATTTTCTTTTTTTTTTTGAGGTTTTAAGAGGCAGATGTATAAATTGTTACCAGCACAAGCAGCTCTGGATGTTTTTTCAGCCTTTGTGCCCCACCTACAGTAACACATCATTGTTTGGCTTGATGGCGCATCTTTTGGAGGTTTTCTTATCAACAGTGGATGTACTCAGATTTCGTTCATGCCTGTATTTTAAATTCGTATAGAACCCTGTGGACAAGTTCTTGCAAAATCAATAAAGAGGTGGTGAAGATGGAGAGGAAAACAGCACCATATGTGCGCTTCTCTGCAGCCGACATAGACCAGCTGCCTTTGCACCGCCTATAGTTCTACAGGAAATGAGCTGCCAGCAAGGAGCAGCATGTTTGTGACTGTCTTCACTCTAATGTGGCTCTTATTTTCCCACTATTGGAAAGTTTGTATGAATTATGCAACCTGTTGTTTTGTTTATAAACCACCTGTCTATCAGGTGTGTTGTGTGTCCGGCGCCACCTGTGGGATGCTTTATTGTAAATGTTGTGTAACTACTCAATCCTGAAGGAGCTGTGTGTGTGTGTGTGTGTGTGTGTGTGTGCATCTGTGCAACCCAGCTAATCCTGCAAGCTTTTAATCCCACAAGAGACCACATTCTGTTGGCTGCATAAAAGGAAATGTTCAATTAAAAAAGCATTCACAATTTTTGACCGTGTTATTTTCAGCAGGGGTTTCTTTTCCGCATTGACTCACAAGCGTTCTCGTCTCCACATTAGACCCCATTGAAACCTTCAGATTTTTACTGGTCAGTTGTTCTGTCAGGGCGCTCAGATTAGCTTTCACTGTAATACATGTTCAATTTATCAAAGCCAGCCTGCCCAGTTCTCAAAGGTTTAACGGCAACTCACAGATGTGTGATACTTTATATAGAATCACACTTCACACAAAGGGAGAGTATTTGTTCACTAAACGTCCTGCAGATCAACACTTACTTAAACGCTGTTGTTGTGCCCGGAGCTGCTTACAGCTTGAATGGTGACTGTGACGTGGCGTGCGTGTCAGCGGGCTGCTTAATAACTAGGATTTGAACTTTTATGACAGCTTTAGTGTGACTCATACCCTGAGGGATCGGCCAGTATTTTCCTAATCCAGCCAGGATCTGTGAGTCAGCATTCTGGACCTCGCATCTAGAGCAGCAGGAGTATTAAACTAGGAGTGAGAAGTTTGAAAGACATGGCATGGTCTTTAGTGTTTAACAAGGTGCAGAGCTGAATTGAATTATGGGGAATGTAGGCCGGTATCTCTTGGTGTCTCGTCTCCTTGAGCGTTAAAGTTAGAATACGGCAGTCTGCTGTCTCAGCTTTGGCAAAGTGTTTTTCCTTAATCCATGTTTTACAGCTTCCTGCTTTCAGGAATATTTAATAATACTCATTGTTTTACCCCAGCCTACCTTACTATCTTACTAGAAGTGCTGGAAGCTTCAGGTGATTCAAATCAGCAACGAGCTTTGTAGCTGCAGTTTTGACGCCTACGCGTTTCCCTTAATGCCGTTTACTCAGGCGACTACTGTGAGGTGAATCTCTGCCATAATGGAGGAACGTGTGTGACGGGGGTCGGAGACGAGCCATTCATCTGCGTCTGTGCCGACGGCTTCGCCGGAGACGCCTGCAACCTGACAGAGACGGGTAACACAAAGGATTAAAGGATTCAACATGCACGGTTAACGCCTCATGCTTTAATATCTCTCTCTCCTTCTGTCAGGACCCTGCAGTCCTAACCCCTGTCTGAACAACGGGCTGTGCGAGATCGTCGCGCCGACGAGACGAGGAGACGTTTTCAACGAGTACATCTGCAAATGTCAGCCTGGCTTTGAGGGCATCCACTGCCAGATCAGTACGTTCCCTCCGCTGCTGTCTTTCTGTCTGTCTGTCTGTGGAGTGAATGTGGAAAAGCTCTAAGGGTCGACATGAAGAATCTGATGAGGGAAGATCGGGTTTGATTGTCAGCGCTTTAAAGCAGAGGAGCTGGATCCAAACCTCAAAAGGGATTCTAAAAGAAGGAACATTAAATGTACCAGTAGTCTGAACACGTCCGTGGAATACAAGCGGCAGTAAGCGCCACTCGCAGTGAGCACGAGGAGTTTCCATCTTGTCATTGAATCAACAAGGAGGGAGAAATGCTGTCCACTCAGCAGTTTGATGAAAGGGTCTCATTCAGCGGGTTCTGCGGTAATTCTCTTTGGCTAATTAGCAAAGGGCAACGCCAAGTCTCTTTAGCATGCAAGCGCCTTCCGCACAGGCGAAACGCTGCATCCGTCTGTGATCAAACTCAAACCAGCCACGGGATGAATCTGAGAACAGTGGAGTCCAAGCTCTATGCACAATTTGCATTGGAATTATAGATGATAGTTTTCCCACAATGTGAGTCATTAAAATCCTCCGTAGAAAAAGACGTGGCAGACATTGATGTTTTGGAATTGAATGATGGATGAACACAAATGGCGAGTGCATGGCATGCAGAGCTTAGGTTCATTATATAATTATAGTTATTTAAATTTAGCACCGAGTGAATGCTATTACTGGAGAGGTACTCTCCAAAGCCCGGAGCCTGACCACCAATTGTAGCTTTTGTGCAGTGTGGCCATCGACTCCCAGACAATGTCTAAATCTGAATCAGTCGTACGTCTTCGGTCCTGGGGGGTGTGGAGGTGTTGGAATGAGGTGGAACCCGTCCTGTGTTTGATGTTCAATAAAGGCAAAGACACGGATTGATAGAATAAACTCATTGTATGAAAATTGTTATTTCAGCAGAGCACTTTTCTAGTCTGACTGACTCCTCAAAGCCCAAATATGCTTCTGCATGTGGGCTGCAGGGCTTGAAACACCGGCCATCTGATGAGTAGACAACCACCCATCTTATCATGCTATCATTCCGTATGTGGAATGATAGCATGTTGTGTAATGCCGTAACAAATCTGTAAGGGTATCTCACAGTTTCTTCTCTTCATGGTAGGCTCCCCTGTAGCCACGCTGTGCCTGTTGCAGGCAGTTGTTTCTAAGTAGTGAACAATCCTCTTAGTGCTTACGGGAACAAGAATTATACAGCCCTGTGTGCTATTACGTCAACCTGACATCTGCTTTTGTGCTGAGCTCTGGTATTGGGTTAATAATATAAGCAAAATAAGACTGGGCAGAAAACCATTTTTCATTTTTGACTATACTTAAGGCCGGTAGGCATCAGTTTTATGATGTGATGTACAGCTTTGCAGACATTACGGCATAAATACACGCGTGCAATGTGTACATTGACATGAATGCACTGTATATGTATTGAAATAACTATTAAATTCCCCCATGACATCTATTTAAGATACTTTCATGTTTTTGTGAAGGTGGGTTTCATTCATATATACCGGGATTTAATAATTAGACTAACATGGGAGCAACATTAAAATAATTAAAAAAATACACATATATTTGTAATTTATATGATAAAACAAATGTGTATATATTAAACTGAAGCACATGGGATCATTTCTAAATATTTCCGTATAGGTCTATAATCCAGACACACATACCGCAGTTACTGGACATTCGTTCCTTGTCGTTTGTCCCGAATAGAGCGACATGAAATCCACTGATTAAAAGAAGGACTCCCGTGCAGCTGGACAGTGGACACACTCTCACTCGAGTCCCTGTCTTGGTACAAAGGTCAGACTGAAGGCGGCATCATAAACATCCATGATGATCCAACGACAACCAACAATTCCCAGCTTCTGTTACCGAGATGATGTCAACCAAGGGATTTTATATTAAGAGCCCTGATCTGTGTTATTTATAAAAGCAAAATGTAATACTGTGCTTTCTGGCGCTCTTAAAAAAAAACCTGAATGTAAGGGTGCCACCTTGTGGAAATTAGGGAGCATTGGTCCCTCAACCTTGTTTCGTTGCCATGGTTATTATGGACAAAAGCAACAGGCTCTCAAGGAGAGAGGAAAGAATGGGAAAACTTCAAAGGTACTATGTATGCTCATCCAGTGGCCAAAGTACACACAGTTAGTTTTGGGACTGCTGTAACCACATCTCCAAAAATCATCCTATTTCTGTGATTGTTGCCTCATAATATCAGCAATAAATTAATTCCTGATTAAAATGAGTTTGTCTTTTCCAGATATAAATGGCTGTGCTGCCCGGCCCTGTAACAATGGAGGGACGTGTCGAGATCTCGATGGAGACTACTCCTGCCAGTGTCCCTCGTCATACGTTGGAAAGCAGTGCCAGCGACGTACGTTCACCGTCTATCACGCCATTTATTATCACACACAGATCAGATCAATGTCGCCTCTTCACATTTTACTCCTGAAAAAACTTCTTTTTTTTCAGTTTGAAGAACATCAAAACCTGTATTGTGAAATTAGCAAAATGCTAAAATTTTATGTGTATCGAATCTAACATCTTCAAAATGTATTGGATGTAAAGTAGAATGTTCCACTTCTATGGAGTGGAAAATTAGAAAATAAAATGTTTTTTTTGCACTACAATTAAACTGCAGATCAGTTTATTTAAACAGTAGATCGGTATGATTTAGCAACTATGTCAAATGTAGCAATGTCTCTCTTCCACCTTTAATCGGACCTAACTGTACGCACCACAGGTTGCATTTCCCCGCTGGGGATGGAAGGAGGATCAATCGTGGCGACCCAGATTTACGCTTCCTCTGAACGCAGCGGGATTATGAATCTACGGAGTTGGGCTCCAGAGTTGGCTCGACTCAATAACCAAGGCTTGGTCAATGCCTGGGCGTCGGCCTCCCATGATAGGAACCCGTGGATCGAGGTGAGAGGAGCAGGCGCTTTAAAATCACAAAGTTGACCAATGAAAGCGGTGAAGTTGTCCAACACTTGACTTTACATGCTGACAACAGATTGACATGCAGAAGACGATGCGTCTGACGGGCATCATCACTCAGGGCGCCAGCCGCATGGGCGCGGCCGAGTACATCAAGGCCTTTAAGGTGTCGAGCAGCTTCGATGGAAACTCTTACACTGTGCACAGAGTCGATGGCCAGCGAAGAGACAAGGTCGGAGTACTTCCCTTGTCGTGAATGGAATACAGTAATACCTTGACATACAAGTATAATTCGCTCCTAACTCAGATCGCTTGAATGTCAAATCCATTTTTGACTGAGAACAATTTAACCCGTTCCGGCCGTCTGAAAACACTGAAATCAACGCTGATAACAAGAGGATCTGTTTGAGGCTTGTTCATATCGTCGACGGGCTCCGCTCGTACCGGCGTGCCAAATCATTTACTCGGACACCACGGTCACGTTTATCGATAATGTCATGCTGCGTCTCCATCGTCATTATGCATTTTTTATTCTCACTGTCATCCTTACCGCTCGCTTTCTTTGGACCCGTCAGTTATTATAAAGAATATTCACAAATACAGCGGAATTCACTGAACGAGTGAAGCGCGTATCTCAAATTTATGCTCACATCTGAAAGCCAAATATTGCTTGAAGGCGGGCTTGTATCTCGGAAGTGGAACGCTCATATGTCGAGGTATTACTGTAGATTTTACTTGCAGTAGCAGCAGTATTTACATAATCTGAAACAACAGATGCCACAGAAAATGTCTTTTCTTCATTTGACCTCCTAATTTCCAGCCTCTGTGTGCTGCAGGTTTTTGTGGGCAACACAGACAATGACGGCACAAGGAGCAACATTTTCGACCCCCCCATTGTGGCCCAGTATATTCGCGTCATTCCTGTAATATGCCGCAAGGCGTGCACGCTGCGCATGGAGCTGATCGGCTGTGAACTCAACGGTAACAACACAGAAAACATGCACTATAATGGCCTCCATAGAAAACTATTGAATCTTTAAAACAGCTGTCTTCAGATAAATAAAATAAATACACTGTGTTCTTCCACCTCCACATTTTTATTTTTTATTTTTTTTACATAGCAGCTAAATCTACAAATAAGCAAGGGGAACGTTATACCAGCTGCTCGGTCACGCTCTGCACTTCATCCTTCCGCTCTGCATGCCTCTTTCTACCTCACCTGGTCACTGATGGCTCCCAAACTCTTCGGATCGGACATATTCCTCTGAATATGACTACTTTTCTTCGGTGTATTGATTTCCCTTCCTCTCTCTCTCTCTCTTTCTGTGGCTGTGGTTTTCTCGCCCTCCGTCCTTCTGTCTGCTTTGGATTCACAGTTTATTCGAACACGACAGGTTGCTCAGAGCCTCTGGGAATGAAGTCACGCCTCATCTCAGACAGCCAGCTTTCAGCTTCCAGCACGTTCCGCACGTGGGGCATCGATAGCTTCACGTGGCACCCCCAGTTTGCCCGGCTGGATGAGCAGGGGAAGACAAATGCCTGGTCGCCTGCGCACAACAACCAGTCAGAGTGGATACAGGTGGGGGGGGGGGATCAGTGGTGAATGGACTCGTGTGTAGAAGGTTGCGGAGTTTGGAGCTTTTCTTTGTGTCTACGTCAGGTTGATCTAGAAAAGACAAAGCGCCTCACGGGCATCATCACTCAGGGAGCCAAAGACTTCGGGGTGGTGCAGTTTGTGTCGGCGTTTAAAGTTGCTTACAGTAACGATGGAGTGTCGTGGAGCACGGTGAAGCAGAACGCCAGCGATGATAAGGTAAGACGTGCAAGAATCCCTGCAATGTGGGTTGTTACAAGTTGTTTTTTCTTTTCAGTCTATCCCTGCAATGTGGGTTGTTAAAAGTTGTTTTTTCTTTTCAGTCTATCCCTGCAATGTGGGTTGTTAAAAGTTGTTTTTTCTTCTCAGTCTATCTCTGACAATGAAGTAGCTCTAACTGTAGCATTAAAAGCAGTCATATATCAAGATACCTTCTCTTTTTGTGACGATCCATATTTTGGACTCTAGCTGGAGGCGCCGTCGGCCTGTTTCTCTCATCGTGGCCTCTTTCCCCGAGATCATCATGCTGCTTCAGGCATCTGTGAATGTCTGGGGGCAGTTAGGATTTGGGTTTTAGTCCAGTGTAGAAGCTCATCTAAACCCTCCTCCTCCTCCATTATCACCTTGTCTTAAAATAAATATAACAAAACTGGACAGACTATGCTTTAAGTATAATAACATTTGCTTAAAAGAAAGAATTGTATTTACATCGCAGCCTTAAACTGTATTTGCAGCTTTTCCAAGGCAACACTGACAACAACACCCATAAGAAGAATCTGTTTGAGGCGCCGTTCTACGCCCGATATGTTCGAGTCGTCCCTTGGGAGTGGCACGAACGCATCACTCTACGCATGGAGCTGTTGGGCTGCGATGACTGAAAACTCATCAGTTGCCATGCAACAGTGGTCCGGCATCCAGTCAGTCCATCTTCTCTTCACTACAGCTGACAAAATGACCTTTCATTCATCTTTCATTCATTGCTTTTCTGGATAAAGATCTCGTCGGCTGCTGAGACTCTAATACTTCTAGCACTTTCTTATGTTACTGTTGAGTATCCATGATTTAAATGTTACCAGCTATGGATATAAACAAAATTTGCATAGATTTGCTTGTAGCCCATATTATTTTTCCTTTGTGTTCATAATAATCCTCCAATTGTACTTCAAGTCCGTCAGTCTTAACCCGCTTGTATCCTTCCTTTGCACTCAAACCAGTTAACAACTCTGCAATGTTTTAACTTCTATTTAGCAGTTCAAGCACAAACTGGCATGATTACACAGGGCCTGTGCAATAAAGAAATACGTTCATGTGTTGTTTGTTTTAGAGAATGACAAAGTAGCAGGATTTTTTCTGCCTCAATCAGAAATATACTCTCATTTTAATTTAATCCTTTTTACAAGAAATGTGAAATATGTAGAAAATAACAGATGTTTTACATTCATTTGTATTAATTATTGGTCTTTAACCAGCATCGTTTATTAAATGTCAAAAAGAAGTCTTTGTGTTTCTCCTTGATCAGAAGATTCAAAGCGTGAATCTGTCAATCTTTAGAATATTGCATTTATAAATGAATGTCAACACTTACATATACCGTTTTGTAATTGATAGTGATTTTTTTGGCAAAGTGAAATATCCCCAGAAGAAAACTTCTTTATACAACTTCTGCCATTAATATATGTCGTCATTTCATTAAATGCAAGTTTTATCATCAGGGCATTTAAATCTGCGAGGGTGGATGTGAGCCTGGAGATCAGACAGGAAGTCAGCTTCTCAAATACATGTTTAATTACAACCAGCAGGTGGCAGACAGACTTTAGGTTACTTTCCATTAACAGTGAGAGCATAACAAAATGTTCATAAACTTCTGTGTTAACTTAGTTTAACATGATCGACAAACTGTATCACACAGCAGGATTGGAAAATAGAATTAGTCCAATCCCTGATAACTTTGGGCAAAATCCAGTCATGTAGAAAAAGCACCGTTTATTAGGCGTACAATCAGATTAGATGTGAGGAGACGGGATTACACAAATGTGACCTCCTATATATGTGAACTGAAATGTGACTGAGGCAGAGGAAGAACGGAGAACACGCTGTACAGTAACTGATGTGTAGCCTCTGCAGTGTCTCTCAGCTTTATGAGGCATTCATATGAGGGACGGTATTTACTCCCCAGAGGATTCAGCGTCTCTGGGCTGCATATCAGGGATCAGCGACAAAATCCCCACTTTCAAAACAGGCATGGCCGACATATAAACTAAACTTAATTTAGCGTAACTGTGTTCAGTCTCGTGGTCCATTTATGTACATTAGATGATAGAGGCCCCAAAAAACAATGTGACAGAGGCAGGAACCGTCCTCAAGTGTCAGGTGAGACGCTAGAACACGTCTTCCCCACTCACTGACTGAACTGACAGGCATATTTTGTTTGTCTGTGGGTTTCGGCAATTTGGTGAAGATTCAAATCAAAATCCCCCCATTCTGAAATCAAGATAGTCTGGCCTGTACATTTTTGAAGTTTGATTTTGGACAAAGCTTGACTGAATTAAGGGGCCTGTTGGCATTCATGGAGGTGTGTGCGCTAATATCGTTATTGTGTAGAATAGTTGGAATATTTCAAGAATGATCAGGATGAGGCATTTCTAATATAAGATATTATTTCAGGTCACAGTTGCATGATAACAAAAATGCTGCTTCATTTTGTTTTGTCTCAGAAGACACCGGGTTGCCATTGTCTAAATGTCCTGAGGGTTCTGGGAGGTTCCGATGTCTCAAACACTTCAGAGACGCATTTCAGCCAAGAGCCACAGAGGGGTTTTTAAATTATACCAATATTTTTGAAATTGTCTCTGGCAGCCGGTGTAAATGCTTCCAAATTAGTGTTGTGTGGTTGCATTTTTATTTTTATTTTTTCCTCGGGGCTCTGGCAGCATCGTTGCTATGTATATAAATGGCCACAAAATCATTTTTGACAAAACGCATTACAAAACAAAATAGAGCCTTGTGAGAAAATTTCACAAGACAGCAGCCAAACGCACAAAATAAAGCTTGAGGTTGAGCTTCAGATCACACAAAGAACCTCCAGCAGAAAATTGAAAGCTGTTCATTTTACCCTGGTACTGGAACCTCTAAATAATTAACGTCTCAAAATACTACCCAGCATATAACAACCATCTATTTCCTGCTTGACTGTATATTTAAAAAGGGAAATAATATATTGAGCATCAGAGGCATGCAGAATAAATGATTGCATCACATCAGTCAATTATAGCAATTGCGTGAAAAGCACGAGACGCTAACAGTAAAAATGTCCGCCCACATTTTGCCGGTGATGATACTGACATGATACCACATGATATACTTAAGTAAGCAAAGCATCCATACAAATCTAGTCATGCTAACTGGATCATTTATAAATGCAATGCTCACTTTAATTTGGCCAAGACTGATGCCAGATTTTGTGTATTTATGGTAACATTTATGAAATTCATGACTTCATCTGAATTTCAGGCTTTAAATCTTCAGAATCAAGCTGAGTCAGCCTATTAATATACGTCCTACAGGCTGAGGCTGGATTCCACACTTACTCTTCATAGTTGAGGTTCTGGAGGGTGCAAACCCAAATTTCAGTCGTATTTCCGTTCAACCTCAGGAAAGTGTGCCATGTGGTTGGTTGGGAAATTTTGAAACGACACAGCGAGGGCCCGAGGGGTCAGCAGCCGGCTGGCGAAATAAACACTGCACCGCTGTGAGTGTGGTCTCATGCAGAACTGTTGATGTTCTGATTCATAATATTCATTGCTCTGTCTGCCAGAGTGGCTGCCGTGTTCTTCACATTATGAAGTTGTTTAGTTAATAAGACTCATCATTTAAGGGAAGAAAAGAATTACGTCATGGCAATCATGCCCGCACTGCAAGACTGCTAAATTTAACCTGTCTGTTAAAGTCTCTCTTATTAAGAACTATGGTAACGACATGATTAACTAGAAGAGTCAAATGTTGGCAACAATAATTGACAAATATAAACTTTTTTAAGGGTTTTTATTCTCGATTGAATTTCTTAACAATTGTCTTTATGATTATAGAACTAGAAGTACTATATAAAACCCAAAGTAAAGATGAAGATCTGTACTCAAAGAATGTATTTAAGACCCATTTCATTGTGGAGCTGTAGTCCATCTGAAATGTGGGCTGGTTTAAACAGGAATACAGGAATACATAATTTCTCAACAACTGAAAGGCTGTTTTCTCAGTATATAAAATACCATATCGTCAACATTTGGTTAATTATGCTTACATTTCAGTTAGAAAATGTCAGCCTTATAAATGCTAACTAAATGACATTCGTTACATGTGTCAACAATGCCACGATGATAGAAATGAGTAATTAACGTACCGTATTGGCCCGAATATAACACGGTGTTTTTTGCACTGAAATTAGGCTGAAAAAGTCGGGTCGTATTATATCCGGGGTCGTGTTATATTCGGGCCAATACGGTAATAATAATTTACCTTGTGCTTTTAAAACGTAACAATAATAAATTAAACAAAACTCAATCACGGATGTGCATGCAACTAATAATATGTATGAAATGTGTAATATGACATGCAAGAGAAAAAAAGGTCACCCTGAATGTTATTTATTATTATAATTATGTTTTTATCCAGATATATGTATGCTTCATAATTCATTTTACTTCATTTGGCTTAAGATATTTGTCTCTCTGTTTAAAGTACTAGAATGGCTCACATTATTTATTATTGACTAGTAGCCTGAATTGCAGCGTAACTAGTTAAGTGATAGTAAAAAGTGGCCCGAATAGAGGTAAAGTCAAACTTTGTCACTCTTAAAAATGACATTACAGCTTATGGTTAGTTGGAGGAAGTGGGATGGCGCTGTGGTTAAAGACGGCTCCTGATTGGTTGGAGTGGGTTCACCCTGCGCGCGGAGGTGTTTAAATAGCCAATCACGTCGCTCTGGGCAGCATGTGGACCGGCTGCAGCTAAGGAGCCAGCCTCTCTCTGCGGAAGACCGCGTCCAGCGACGGCTCGTCTCTGCTCTACGTTACTAGCTTAACTCATTGCCATGGAGGACTTACGGAGTTGACGGTTCCTGCTGCAGCCTTCTCTTCCAGCGTTCTCCCCGTCTCATCACTGAAACCGGCTCATTGACCTTTTGAACCTTTGCTCCGATCATCCTAAAACATGAAGTGCATCATCGGCATTGGAGGGTGAGTTCCAGGGAATGAACGAAGGGCTGCTAGGCTAAGCTAAGCTAGCTCATTCAAGGAAGTCACACACACGCACACGCACGTGGGGAGCAGGACATGCTCGAGATGGTTCACAATTCACTGAATTTGTACAATGACGTGTTTGTGAAAGCTTAATAATATGTTTAAGATAAAGGTTTGATTTATAAACGCGAATCTTTCCAGCAGGCTGTGGATAATAATGCTTTAAATCTGTTTTAAATGTTCCTTTTAAGCAAAAGTTACCCGGTTACTGCTGTTTTTATTTTTTTATAACTAGATTTATTTATTAATTTGAGCATAAAACATCAGGCATTAACTCAAAATGAAAAATAATAATAATAAACAAACACATTTTCAGAAACATATATACTTGTATAAAAGTCTTTTTACCGCAATTTTTCCAGATTAAACTGTTATTGCTTTCATGGTCCATAACTGTTCAACAAAAAATTCAACTGAAATATTTGTACTTGTCATGTACCTCTGATTATTCCACGTTGTATAAAAGTCTTTTTAAAATTACATGTTTTTTGTTTTTAAATCTGTAATAGCTGATCTATATATTTAGCAATAGGCTATGCGATCTGCAAGGTCTTCACTTGTTTCTTGGGTAGTAATTTCTCGGTCCTCCACAGCTTTCTGTGCTTGTTGCATCACTTCTCAGTTTATTTATGTTTTATTTCTTGCATGCAGCGTAACCAACGGAGGGAAAACCACCCTCACCAACAGGCTGATCAAGAAGCTGCCCAACTGCTGCGTGGTTCATCAGGATTCCTTCTTCAAGGTGAGCCACAAACACGCACGTCTCTCTTCTTTTTGAATTCTAGACAGAACAAGCATCAGTTTTTTTTTTTTTAGGGTGTTGCTTACTGGGCTGCAGGCGGATTGTAGTCTTTTTAAACATTATCAAAGCCTTTCCGTAATAGCAGAGAAGGAGCTCTGGTTGGAATGTACACGGGTACATCTTATCAATGTATGTTTCAGCCCCAAGATCAAATTGAAGTTGGCGAAGATGGCTTTAAGCAGTACGATGGTAAGCCTGGGTTTTTTTTTTTTATGAATGGGTTTGTGCTGCTGCTGTCGTTTCATTTGTAAGCTGCATGCATTAGAGAAACAAACACTGAACATATTTCTCACTGTTTGCTTTCCCTTTTTTTTGCTCTCCAGTCATCGCTGCTCTGGACATGGACGCCATGATGAGCACCATCTACGCGTGGTTGGACGACCCGGTGAAGTTTGAAAAGTCTCACGGCGTCAATAACACCCTGGCTGCAGAGATCATCCCAAAGCCTCGCCGCAAGAACGAGGAGACTCACATCCTTATTGTGGAGGGCTTCCTGCTTTACTCCCATGGGTGAGGAGACGTGCTCTCGTCTCTCTCTCTCTCTCTCTCGCCACTTAACAAAATGGGACCAGAGTAAAGCTTGAATTAATTTATTCTCTGCTGCCCTGCAGGCCTCTGGTCGACGTGCTGAACCAACGGTACTTTATTTCCATCCCGTATGAAGAATGCAAAAAGAGAAGGTGGTAAGTGTTCAGCGACTTGTCTTAACTGATGTTTCTGGATTAGTATTATTTCTTATTATAATCTAAGGAGTATAATCTGTCTGCAGCTCTAGGAACTACACGGTGCCAGACCCCCCCGGCCTGTTCGATGGCCACGTCTGGCCCATGTATCTGAAACACAAGAACATCATGGAGGCATCCGGTGTTGACGTCTGTAAGTGGATGGTCTATCGTCACTTTTCATATTTATTAGTTTCTTATTCATTTACGCGTGTTTTGTTATTATTACAGTGCAGCTGGATGGAACCAAGTCAAAGGAACAGCTGTTCAATTTTGTCTACGGTGACATCCTGAACAACATCCAGGAGTCTCTTTAATAAGCAAAGGTATGTAAATCCTCATTTCATTGCTGATTGTCCTGTTTTGTTTTGTTTTTGTGTCCAAATGTGAATTTGTGATCCTTCTTCTTCATCGCAGGTCATTCAATCGGTTGATCGGAGTATATACTCATCCTGCGAGCAGACGGCCATCTTGCCTTTAGCTTCTATCTGGCAGCTCATTTGTCTGACGATTATTTTATTTTTTTAAATGAAAACGAACTTATTATTTTTACTTGTGGCATCAGTGCTTTCATGATTTTTCTATCGACCCTATTTATTGCTTTACAGCCTACACTCCGATTTTTATGTATATGTGCAGAGGGGTGGTTGCATGTGCCAATAAATGACCTCCTGCCAGTTCTGTGCTCTTGTGATTATTTTTAAGATGAAGTCGGTGAAAGTGGAACCGCACAAGGAGCCATTTCTGTAAATAGGTTTTCTATGCAGTCGCCGTTTTCTACACTTGACATCCACGTGTAGTCGCTCAGCTGAGTGCTGTATGTAAACAGCCTTCGTTATCTCTACCAGGCAGCAGTTGGTGGGGCGACGAGTAGAGTCACAAGGTTTTATCTATACCCAGACACGCGCATGGTTCCTCTGGAAGAACCTCCATCAGAATAAATTTAGAATTACCTTTACAACATTGCGTGCCTGGAAAAGTGCATTGTGCTGGACAGATGGATATGAATAAGATGTTCATCCAAAGTATGGCGGCTCGGTGGCGCAGTGGTAAGCACTGTTGCCTCGCAGCGAAATGGTCGCAGGTTCGTCTCCGACTTGTGGCCATTCTGTGAGGAGTTTGCATGTTCTCCCCGTGTCTGCGTGGGTTCTCTCCGGGCTCTCCGGCTTCCTCCCACCTCCAAAGACATGCAGCCTAGGCTGATTGGTGACACTAAATTGCCCGTAGGTGTGAGTGTGAGTGTGTGAGGCTGGTTGTCTGTCTCTGTGTTGCCCTGCGATGAACTGGCGGCTTGTCCAGGGTGTCCTCTGCCTCTCGCCCATTGACTGCTGGGATTGGTTCCGGCTTGGCCCGCGACCCGATAACGGAATAAGCGGTTGGGACAATGAAAAATGTTCATCCAAAGTGTGAAGCACAGCAATCAATTATTTTTAATGCCATTAGAATGAGTTTCTGTATGAAATAGTTCAGAAAGACCAAATAGAACTAGAGGGTGAATCAATTTTCTGATGCACTTGTCCCTTGCGTGAACGACTTGAGCGCAACATGTCGGACATAAAGGATCAGTTTTTGCACGTTTTATTTCAACATTCACAAATAAAGTTGAGGTGAATCATTTTCCAAAGCGATATTTTTAACATTCCTTTGTGCTGAGACATTTATTTATGTATTAATTAAGATGCTTTTTACCTCTTGTGCAATAACTTGTCCTTAAAACTGGTAACTGAAGGGGTGGAGGCTGGGTTGTGGAAACTGAAGATAAAAACATTTTATATGTGCAACACACTCCCATGATAATGCAACACATGCGTGGATTTATAATTTGCATGTGGGTCAATGTAACTAATTTCCTGAGCCTCTGAAGTTCCTTTTGTGCTGTTCTTTTTTTTTCTTTTTATAAATGAGCCATTTAAATTTATATCTCAAAACAAACAAAAGTATATTTTCACATCTATTGTCTGAACTCTGTTTTACAGTCACTGTCTTCCCACTGACTAGTGTCTGACGCCGGGATGAAATATCCCACAAATGTCAATATTGTGCTGCATGTAGGAAAAATGGAGGTCTGACGAAGAAAGCATGTGTTAGATCGCTCATGGAGCAAAGAGCAGCTCTGATGGGTTTATCCAGACAGAATGCATGAAGGACGCATCTGGGCCTTTACAGCAGCAGCATGGCCACACCGGCACCTTATTTAGACTGATTTAGTTTGCAATTGCTCAAGAGAGTTTATGTAATCCATAATAATAATAATAAAAAAGGTGGGACACTAAAATAAATAAACCCTGAGTAAAGATGAATATAAAATGTAACATTCAAATGAAAATAATAAAAAGTATTTAATACACATGAAAATCTTAACATCTGTGTTGCAGCATCTGTGATGATATAGAAGTGAGTTAGTGCTCATGATATGTGTAACTAATGCTGACAGGTAAAAGCACTTCATTCCTGGACTGGACTCCCTTCAATCCAGACTGAATGTGTGTTCATCGCATTCATTCATCTGCTCAAAGACACAAGTTGAGTCACGAAAGATTCATGCCACGTCTGCTACTGTTCACACTTCAGTCAGGTGTGTTGCATAGCAACAATCCATTCAAATGCATCGGAGAGAGAAGGGATCCTATTTCAATCCTGCCCCTCATAGGAATGCCATCCCGCCTGCTTTAGCAGGGCAACGCAAACAGCAAGAATACTTCACTCTACCTCTTTACAGTGCAATGGCTTTCGTTGGAATCAAACTTTTCGGCCATACTTTTGGCATATTTGCAAAGTCACAAAGAAAATACAAATTGTTTTTCAGCATTTTCTGCATCGCACAGAGACAGTTATTCCTGTGAGCCGCTCAGCATTTAGAAGCAACTCACTACATGTTAAATTTCCTATGTGTTATTGGGAAGCCTTTCCAGGCTTGGAAAAGGATGATAAGCAGCCATATGACCTTGACCTCTGCAGGCATGGCTGCTTTCTGGCCTCTACTTCTGCCAAGGAGACGAGGCGTTCACGGACATCTTGAAAAATGTTAAACCAACTGTGCTCTCGTTCAGTGGATTTGGCCTTTGCTTGCAGAAACTACTGTAAACTCGTGGTCCTCTGGTGCTATTTATCATGGTTGAACGGCCCCGCAGTGACAGACGGACACCGTCTTCTGTCCCCGGATGACAACAGACCCTGCAATTTCTCACATCGCACCAACCGCCACACTGGGGGGTCATGAGCGCTGCGGAGAACTGGCTTTTACTGGATCTTTGTGTGCGGAGAGCGCGTCTGCTCGGCCCTTTCTGGCCGCATCCTTCTGAAGCGCGTCTGCGCTGCGCCCGTTTATTCTTCCGTCTGGTCGCGCAGCTCTCCTGTTTACCCAGAAGAAGGGAAAGCAGCAGTCTGCTGTGGTTGACGCAAATATAAAGCGCATAAACAACACTATAAATCCTCCGCTCGGGGCCTCTAACCATGCAATTAAGGTTGGGATTATCACATCTGCATGTCAAACGGACACGGCCGTGCTGGCAGTGGGGGTGTGGGGGGGGCTGTTTCTGTGGCTGATTGTCGGAAACCATTTTTTTGCTCTTTATCTTTTGATTTTCCACCCAAACAATTAAAACAAGAAAGGCGCGTCTCGCGCGTCATTTCTATATTTACTACTTTTATGAGCGTCTAAACGGAGGCAATGAAAGCGGCCAGTCTCACCATGAAACCATTTTTGTGACGATCAAGGTTTAGGACTTGTTTTTGAACCCCCCCCCCATGTGACGAGCAGTGTTAATTGCCACACCTGTGTGGGGGTCAGCGTGTAAACAGCCTCCTCACCAGAGTGTGGTTTACCAGCGCCGTCTGTGTTTACACGGAGAGAAACTGGCCTGGAGAAAAGACACCACAGCTCAGACACAACACGCTGGTCTGCGACCAGCAAAGACACTTTAATGGCTTCCCTTTAAATCGCTGCGGCAAGTATTTAAGAACCTTCAGCGCAGTAGAAGTACGCAGTACTACAATTTAAATAAGTGCTCACAAGTCATAAACTTGTACACAGAGTTATAGATGCGTTAAGGACATGCACGGAAGTGGTTTGCCTATTGGTCCCTTTTCAAATGTTTCCAAAGGCCATACTTTATTATTGTGTTATTACTAATGAATAATTAACATATATTAATAAAGATGTTGTGGTCTAAGGTTACTGGAAATGTTTTCAGAGGCACCAGTAAAGTCTGACTTCAGGTTTGCGCTATTGAGTATTCTGACTCTTCTACACCGTTAGATTTCAGAACCTTTCACTCAACTTCATTTATTAATTCTGTGAAGAAATTAAGTACTTCAGTGAAGAACATGTTCAAGTATATCTGAATAAATGTATGTATTTTGCTATATTTTTTGCACTTGATGGACTACAACAAAACTGGATGGAAAGTGGGGATTGTTCTATAATTTTGGAGATTATTTATTTTTTTCCCACTTTTTTGAAACTATCTGTAGCCATCTAAATGTAAAAAGTACTCATGGACTAGACACTTTTCAGAGGTAAGCATAAGTGGTACATTTTTAGAATTATTACCACCCAGAGAAGCAGGAAATTATACTTCTGGAACAATTGCTTATACGGATGGATCAAACTTAAATGTCTGTAATAACAGTCACATATCCATACTGAAATCATCCGGAGTGTTAGGAATGCAACGGGAGTTATATTGTGGGAATAATTAGCCCTGGAGAAAGTTTTCAGTTTTTGATCATTCACACAAAAAACATGCAAAAGGTAACGTAATGTGCATTTTATTTTTAACCCCTTTCAGAAAACAATTATTTATTTATTTTCAGATTTTTATTTGTTTTTTACATTTATTAAACTTTAAACCTGTTTTCTTCCATGACTCACTGCATGTGTCCCGTTTAAAACTACTAGACAAATCGATTGATACGTTATTAATCCCAATGGGAAATTCCATTTTCTGGTCGCTAATATAACATATAATAAAATATAATTTATATATTATTATTATTAGAACGTGTGAAGCTGGCTCCATCTTGCCAGAATACATGGTAATGTTATAAAAATCAGTTTATCAGGTAGAATCTTTTAACTTTTAACCAAAATGTAATTGTATAACATAAATTAACTAAATGAAATATTTAAAATAAATTTATTATAAAATGTGGTGTTTACACAGTAAACTGCTGCACTTAAACATCCACAGCCAACCATCTGTTGAGTCACAGAAACCAGATTACAAATGTTCTCCATGCTCGTCCATCCGGATGTTCATATGAAGAGTTATATAAGCCCTGGCTGAGAAGGGAAAGCAACCTCACCCCCCACCCCCACCCCCACCCCAATGAGATGTTTTCCAAGCTTTGAATTCAGCTCTTCACACGGTACATGGAGCACACGCATCCAACCGCACCGACCCACTGGTAAAACCTGGAGGAAATAATAACATGATGCAGCCGTCATCAGTGTGGGCCCATGAACCATTTCCTGTTATGGTGGATCTGGGTGAGGCCTGGCGCTGCCAGTCTGAAGCCGACCACAGCCTCCCACTCCTCAGCCGTCTGAATCACTGTTTACTTGGACAGGAAGACCATCCGCTGCACTGCATCATCATCTGCTGCTGCTCCCTCTCCTGCCCTATAGTGACTCACTTGTGGCTTTGGCAAAATGGGATTTTGTGTTTTTCTCCGACGGCCACTTTTCTAAAAGCAGACGCACGCTAAAACGCTCGGAGGAGAAGGGCCCAGCCTCGGAAACCACCGCTTGTCTGAGACGTCTACCTCTGAATCCTCCTGGAAAAACACAGCACTATTCAAGTTTTGTTCAAGACCAAATTTCTGATGTGTGACTATAAGAGAAAGAAATCACTCTATTGGAATAAAAGTGTTCAAATAAAAAAGATTAAATTAATTAATTCATCAAAGAACCTTGAGATGCATATTCAAATTCAGACATTAAGGGATCTTAATGTGATGAATGCCTGCATCATTGGTTACGGAACAGGTTCTCCCTGGAAACCCAAATAGATTTCATTTTCTGATACAAAAGTTACTGATTTAATAACATTTTTTGTAAATAAAAAGGGTTCAAATTAACCAAAAATAACTGATAATCCTAGATTAACTGAAAAATACTACTGCTGTGACAGTCCTGTTATTTTCAGGGATGGCTCTGCGGCCTTGCGACGAGACCCGGCCAGCTGACCTTTCAATCGTTGGCACTTGTGTTGCACTAACCCACCTTTCAGAAGAATGAAGAACACTGACAGCAGTGAGTGCAGTAAAATGCATTCATATATAGAACCACTGCATTTAGAAACAGAAAAATGTCACACAAACCCCAGACTCAAGGTGCTGGAGCTATATTTAAATGCGGCTCCTGCTGCGCCGCCTCGCTTTCATCGGTGTGCATTATGGTGGCCCCTCTCCCTGGGACTGGACCCCTCCACGGTCACACTGCGGTGCCATTGCCTCTCCCACAGAGACTGGGTGGAGGCGAATCAAGCCATGCTGGTTTGACTTTGAGTTTCCTGCTGCAGTAGTATGTAAATGTAACGAGGGGGTGTGTGTGTGGGACAAACACATGCTTGTGTTGGGATAAAGAGGAATGTAACCTACTTTTCTGTCAAAAACAAACTCTGGATCGTACGGCTGGTGTCTGACAATAGTGTCTAGGATGTGTTTAAAACGTTGGTCTAGTGTTTACCATGCTGAATACTATCAGGTTACTATTAACTGATAATTACATTCACTGGGAAACAAACTCAGCAAATAATTAATTAACAACTAAAGGGATATAATATACAGCAGAGAACAGGCATTGTAAAAATAGACGTTTAAATCCTGCAGGTTAAAAGGTGTGTAATGCACCGGGCTGGGATACAAGCAATGGTTACACAATCGGAAGTCACTGATTAGGTATTCCTCCGATTCCTGCAGACAGTAAAGTCAGCAGGTGCATTACTGAAGGAGCGACAAAGAGGAACTCAGTCATCAATGGATTAATATGTGACGTCATTGATCCTGAAATCCATTCTGGTCTCTGCTGACATCTGGTGGACCGACAAGCTCGATGCAGGCTCGGTGCTGAACTGAGGAAGTTCATGTGACGTCAGACCTGAACGGATAATCGAACCTGCGCACAGGTAATCTGTAATCTGTGCGGGTCTCACACAAACAAATCACAAACCAATGCATTGATGCCTGTCGGATGACGTCATCAAAGGCTGCAGGGGACCAAAAGGCACAAACATCATTCTGAACATCGGACACATGCGCCTCAAACCAACCTTTTAAGAAAACAAACTCATGCCAAATTAAAATCTATTTTAACGAATGAATAATTTGAAATATTTATGGTGAATGTATTTTTGAAATACATTGTATTGTATTTGTAAATTCTCATTCTCGGCGATGAGGATAAGAATTTACAATGTAGGCTGTAGAAAAGAGGAGAAAAAACAACTGCTAATGTTGAACATGCAAAAAGGAAGACTTTGGGGAGGAAGGATGCCATTATTGAGGGTGAGAAGAAAAAAAGTAGCTAAAAGTAAAAAGTAATCAGTTACTTTTTCAAGCAAGTAACTATTAATGAGTAATATTTTACTGACATTGAGTAACTTGCCCAAGACTGGTCTTGGTAAAGGCCAGGAAAAAACCAAACTTCCTTTGTGGAGGTAAAAATACAAGTTTTATTGTTAGATATACAAATAGTGGCGTTTCAGGGTCCAATAATGTTCCTTTGTTGTGAAAATGTACCCCGATTTCAACTGGATCTGTCTCCTCAGGTATTAAAGATGGAATACATCCGTTGACATGCTCTGATGTGGACGCTTGTTAGAAATCTCTATCTCTAATATTAAATACGCAGTAGGCCGAAACACAATTGTAGCCCCATAAAAATAATAATACAAAACTTGGTAATCCAGATCCAATCTGGAAGAAATTCAGTGGTAAGATAGAGGCCCCCACCCTACATGACTGTGTCAAATTCCATAAACATTGGTCAATAATCAACCGAGACATAGAGGAACACATTTTGAACCTCCATTTACTGCAATGTTAACGAAAATGCAAAAGTGATCCAGAATCCAGGATCTCTTCTGGATCATCACCAAAATATAATCATCGTTTCCTGGTAACATTCCCAACACTTCATGAAAATGTCACCAAGATCTGTTTGTAACCTTTTGATTTATGTTGCTAAACCACAAATAGAAACACAGACAAAAGCCAGCAAAATACAAGTTTGTGTTGCTTTTATTGTTAGATATACAAATAGTGGAGTTTCAGGCATAAGTAGTGCCTAGAAGCCTCTGTGAACATTCATGGAACACGTTGATAGATGCTGTTTACTAAACACTATTAAACTAAACAGTTAGAAGAGCTTGTTTAGTGCACATCTTTTTGCTTTTAACAAATCCGTTCTAATACATTCGGGGCGATGATTCCCACTGACAACACATATTAACACTTCATCTTTAGAAAAAGACAGCAAACGCATTGATTCTCCTCAGAGTTATCGCCCGACAGCAGAAAACACCTGCACTTTATAAGGAAGTGCTCGATTTGGCGTGCATTGTCAGACGCTGATAACAGGAAGTCCTAGCAGTACTTGATTTCCTCTGTGTCTTTGGTCGGTGGTCATATCGGCGAAGTTGGGCGTAAAGGATCGGTTTTAGCCTAACATTCACAAATAAAGTCGTTGAGGTGAACCATTTTCCAAAGCAATATTTTTAACAGATTATTCTTAAATTGGCGACACATCAAGTGTGATTCACACTTTGAAACTTGGTGCTTGTTTCCTGCTTTAGATTACGGTTACACATTAAATTAAGAAAGACGCAAAGGCAAGAATGTTCGGCATAAAAAGAAGCGGTGACAGACAACAGGGACCTGATACTTCCAGTGTTTTCTATAATACTGTTAGAAACAAAGGCAAAACCCCCCCAAAAATATGTTGAAGTTAATCTCAATCTTATTTTAACAATAGAACAACCGACTGATGAAGAAGCTG
The DNA here is from genome assembly GCF_040956055.1 of Brachionichthys hirsutus. Lineage (NCBI taxonomy): Eukaryota > Metazoa > Chordata > Actinopteri > Lophiiformes > Brachionichthyidae > Brachionichthys > Brachionichthys hirsutus. The sequence continues at coordinate 12,291,140 of NC_090897.1, read as the reverse complement.
TCATCCAAAACTGTTCTAAACAACTAACAGGTGATAAAGTTGGATCCACGGCTGTTACCATAAAAACCTGCTGATATGTGGAACCTGCTCTAGACAGGGCAATAAGGCATTGTAAAAATATAAAAATAAAAAATAGAACATCACTGCAGTTTGTGTTTACTGCAGAGTTGTGCAATTATTCAAAGCGAGTCTGTCACATCGATGAGCACCGGCAACTACAACATCATACAACAACAGACAAGTAAGAGTAAGAACGTTTTGATTGCAGTGTCTGGATGACAGGAAAAGATTCCAGAATCTAGAAAGGATGGCACCACTTTGTCTTATTTACTGCGAGATTCTGCCAAAGGCAAGAATGGCTGCAACACTTTTTTTTTTTTTTTTTTTAACAAAAACAAATCCTTTTACTTTGGAAAATGGTCTGTGTGATTTTATGTTTCTAAGGCTAAAACATGCTACGTGTACGTCCATCAATGCAGCAGACATTCTTCAGGATCCTATGTTCTTTTAGCAGGTTTAGCGACTAGCTGCCTCTCTCGCTCCAGCTCCTTCTCCCGTAGCTGCTCCTTCTCCAGCGCCTCCTTCTGCTTCTGTTGCTGCAGCTTCAAAGCTCTTTTCTGAGAACACAACAGCCAAGCATCTGATCAGCATGTTTGCGCCTCATCTTTTAGCATTGATCTGGCTGAGGTGAGCGATACCTTTAGTTTAGTCGTCTTTTCGTGGATCGTAATCATCTCTTTTCTTATGTTGACTAGTTTATTGTGGTAAACCTTCGCCTCTGTAAACTAAAGACAACGCAGGGTTAGAAAATGCTCCTGCCGTCTGTGCAGGAAGTATAAACACACGAGTACATGTAAGATTATCCACTCAGTCCAGACATACCAGTGAGCTGAGGTCCAGTAAAGCGTCGCAGTCTCTGAATTTGGTGACTTCTTGGTCCAGTGTGTCCAACAACACCAGCTGATTTTGTCTGGTTGGAAGGAAACAAAAAGCAGTTTCTTCACCTCAACATTACTCCGAATATTTAACATCCTGCCAGCATTGACAGGAAGTATATAAATAAATAACAGTTTAAATTGTGCTGCCCTCATCACTAACTGCATTACAGCAACTGATCCCGCTCAACCGGTTTGCCTCCATTTGTCTCCCGCATACTGCGGTCTTTGTATGTCAAATACTCACGTGAGTTCTTGGAGAGCTCGTTTAGAGTTCTGCAGATCCGGTAGGTAGTGAGAGAGTAACCCTTCTGTGAGTTTATCCACTGCTTTCCTGTCCGCCAACACGTCCTCCGCAGGAACGTCCTGCCGGGTCAGCTGGAGATCTGTCGAATGTTTCAGAGAGATCAGCTGAATAAAGTCTGGACTGAAGAGGCTGTGCAGTCCGACCCACATCACCCATGTTTATTTTGCAGCAAATGCTCACGGGACAGTGACGGCATCATAAACACGTGTTTTGTCCTTCCTGGACGTAATTAGTTCACGAACATCTTGAACCTCGTTCGTTAAATCTCACACAAAGCTGGATTCCCAGGAGTAGGAGACAGAAAAACTGCCAGAGCACGCCTCATGTCATACTTGGTTGTGTTAGGGTCAAGGAACGAGTGGTTACATCAATTTAATGATGTTAAATAATGCAAGAAAAGTCAGATCCAGTGGCTAAAAACCGTAGAAGTTTTATTTATTGATTCTCTTCTGTTTAGTGGTGAAACAAATCTGGAACTTTTCAGGACAGTGGATCAGACGAATGCCTCGAGGAGGAAGAGTGAAGCCGATGCTGGAGAGATGATGTTCAAGATGAAGCTTGACCATCATCAGACATCCCAAAAGCACGATGATCCCAGCCAGACGTCAAAGTCGACCAAGGCTTGGTGTCACAGGAAGTCGTGGGTCATTCCCAGAGCCAGTCATAGCGGCCTGATTGAATCCCACAGAAATCTTTGAGTGGGATTTGAAGAAGGTGGTTCTGCATTGTTAACCCAGGATTACTGCAGAACCGGGAGGCCTTTATCCCCGAGGAATAAACTAAGGTTGCAAGGGAAAGCTGCAAGAAGCTGGTGTCTGGATTACACATCATTATTACAGCAGCTAAAAGATGCTCAACAACAACAACAAAAAAAAAAACAAGGGATACATGTATTTATTTTGAAAACCTTAATTGAATACTGTAACGGTTCATGTTTTAGGAGTGTTCATTATTCCTACGCTCCTCCCTGGATGCAAAGGCATCCAGGGAGGAGGGGCGGTGCCGCGGGGAGGAGGAGAACGGCAGAGCTGCGGGAGTTAGGGACAGAGTTACCCGTTCTGTTGTTGTGGCGTGGTTACGGCCGGCAGTGACCATTCATTAAAAGCTCTTTGTGAGATCCACCGTGTGCTTATTCCAGCGTCCGACGGACGCTACAATACATTTGCTTCCAACTGTAATTATCCTTTAAGCTCCTTCTGCTGCAGCTGAGGGTGAATTAATTCAACCACTAATGGCAGCTGAAGCATCAACAGACTTACCTTCTGTTTTAGGTTCACGATGGGACGAAGGTTTGTCTCCTTCCATCCCTTCTCCCTCCATACGCGACGACCGAGTTGGCCCAGACGTCTCCTACAATCTGTAACGTAATCAAACGTAATCAAACATCTGGAACTCAAAGCTGTGCGCTGATGGGAACGCTCGTTGGTCCTCACGTTAGCTTGTCTCAAACACCGCCCACCTCCGCGGAAGGGTTTTATCATCTTCCTGTGCGGCTGGCTTTGCGCTAACAGCCGCCCGCCGCCCGTAAACATCCCATAATATGTCATTTGATCAATTTTAACAGAGACTTAACGCGTGGAGTTGTGTTTACCTGCAGAGGAGACTCCACGGGAAGATCTTCGGATTTGTTGCTGCTGCGTCGGGGGGAAAGGTCACGTGACTGCCGCTGCGTCGTCACGTGACTGCGAACGAAACCAAACTTGCTCGCGTCGCTTCCGAGTGGAAGGAGAGACCGGCTGTGTGTTTACACCGGCACTACTATGACAGTAAGAAGTGTCGCAGGAGTAAAACAAAGGCTGCTTCTCTGGTTTTTAAACCCGAAATGGAATCTTCAGGGTGAGTTTTCCTCATTTCCAAAGAAGCCGCCGCGGCGACGCTCTAATAAATGCCTGCTTGTCCGTGAGATGACATGACGAAGCTAGCTCGGTACAGTTTAGCCAAGTCTAAGGACCCCATAACGCAGCTGAGTGGACAAATGTGTTTAAAATTCCCGTTACCGACTCCATCGGGCTCTGCTGACATGTCGGTGGAGTTGCTGAGTGTCTGCTTTATGAAACGATGCTGTGTCACTTTCTTTTTTTTGCTCTCTTCAAGGTGCTGAAATGAAGTAAACTGCCAAGTATTTACCTCCCCCGCACCCAAACATGTGAATTCCCACTTCAAAGGACAGTAGCCTCAGCTGAACTCGTGTAAATACTTCCCCGAAGCTCCTGCGATCAATAAAGATGCCGGGCGGGAACCTTCTGAGCAGGATCCGGTCCACCTTTCGGAGGGAGCGCAACGACTGGGACCTGAGCGACTCGGTGCCTTTCGACTTCTCCGACGACCTGGTGGAGGACGAGACCCCCAAATTCAACAAGCTGAAGGTGGTCGTGTCCGGAGAGATGTCGGACTACTCGAGCGGAGCTCCCTCCAACGGAGTGGCGGTGAACACGCAGGTGGTGGCGGCGGCCGATGACGACGACTCCCTGCTCGGTTCCTGTCCCGGCCCGGGTCGGGACGTGGATCCTTGTGAAAGCTGCTCCAAGAAGAAGGAGCGGACCAGACACAGGAAGGTGATGAAGAGGCTCGTCATGGCAGCTGTGCTGTATTTCCTTTTCATGACGGGTGAAATAATCGGTAAGCAGGCACAGAACGAGCCCCACGCCACATTCCAAATTAACATCTCGCTCTTTAGTCGGCGTCTGGTCGGGAAACCAGAAAACCTCGTGACCGGTGAGTCACTGGGAGACGGACGATGACGGCTTCTCGTCCGTTTGTCTGCCCAAGGCAACTAGAAAGACAGTCAGAGATTGCAGACCCTCGCCTCCAATAGACTATTCTGATCCGGATCAGAGGGGCCAAACCTGCTCTAGCTTGCTGCTCCGGAACGTACTACAAGACACCTTCTGGACTCTTTTTCCCATCATGCAATTCGTGTCCCTCCCTCTTAAAGTGACACTCCCATGTTACAGCACAGGCACAATTCCAGATGTAAAAATAATTCTAGAATCTGGATCCAGATCCGGATCAACGCCATTCTCGGGGAGGACCGAGCCACGGACAGAACCTTGCTTGTGTAAATATTTCAAGTCGATTGGGTTACTAGTTTTTGAGTTATGCGCTCGGACAGACAAACACACAAACAAACAAACAAACAGACAAACGGACAGACAAACAGACAAACGGACCCAATTGCAATACCCTCGCCTCCCCTTCGGCGAGGGTAAAGAGTGATGTCCTTCCCTCACAGTGTTCAAACAGACAAAGCTTGAGAATTAAAAGTACCGGCCTTGATGGACGCAGTGAGAGTTCCACCTTTTACTCGTATAACCTGCGGTGAAATCCAGTATGGATCCCAATCAGGCAAAGCTTATGAGCTGTGCTTGTGTGACTTTATTGCTGCGCAGCTCGCGTAAATATCGCGTCCAATTCGCCGCCTTCGCTTCGTGCCAAAGGGATCAATCTTTCATCATTTCCAACCTCCAATGCAGGAGCTCTAAAAGCCGATCCCGTCGAGTCAAATGAACATCTAGATAAGATAAGATGCAGTAACTGCTGTATAAAAACACAAATACTCGGGATGTCACCAGGCAGCGTGGATATTTATATGTTATTTATTTATATAATGATGAGATTTGAATATAAAACCTGAGCAGGATGGAGCGTCTTGCCTTAAAGTCTTTGTTGGGCATAGACAATTAAACTTAATCAAACGTCACTGTTAAAAGGTGAACTCTTATAATCTATAATACTTACTTCACTGTTCCTGTTGCCTCTAAATGTTGTCGGCTCGTACCTGGATGTGTTACTAATGTGCGTCTGCACGCCTGCCCTAACCGGTATGTCCGTGTCTCTGCATGAACAATATGCACAAAGGGTTCAAGGCATCGTCTTTTCCTTTCAGGTGGCTACGTGTCCAACAGCCTCGCCATTATGACTGATGCCGTGCACATGCTAGCAGACGTGGTGGGCATTTTGTTCTCTCTGCTGGCGCTGTGGCTCTCCACCAAGCCGCCCACCAAGCGATTCACCTTCGGACTGTATCGCCTCGGTGAGTCTCTGACGTCAGAGAGTTTCCATGAAGTGGAGTTTAATATAACCCTTATTTTAATAATAAATACCCGCAACAGAATCAGCAGTCGCAGACAAATGGTTTGTCTCAAAGATCCTTCTCCTTATTTATGAGGCTGACTGAGAAACGGAGCCAGTTTTAGTTGGTCAAAAATGAGAAATGTCGTCTTCGGATGGTCGTTTTAATGTCTCAGACTGGATATTTCTACAGTACATTCGTGAATGAGTCGTGTATTGAGTTGATGGCAGGTTTTTCCTCAACGCTTCTGTTGTCATGCTCATTGATTCGGTCTGTATTCGCGACTCATGGATGATTTCCTGGCCTAGAGGTGGTATCGGCGGTCGTGAGCGTGTTGCTCATCTACATCCTGACGGCCGCTCTGGTTTACGAGGCGGTGCAGAGGACGCTGCATCAAGACTTCGACATAGACGGAGACGTCATGCTCATCACTGCGGCCGTCGGGGTGGCTGTCAATCTCATGTAAGTGGAAACGAGAAGCGTGTGAAGCTTTCTTTCAGCTCAACCTGCACGCCAAGGGGAAGTCTAAGCCTCTATGTAATGTTTGGCTGCAGCTGCTTTACGCGAATAAAGAAAACCTTCACTGACCTGTTCCCACGTTGGATAAGCTTTATTATTGTTCTCGTGTCCTCAGCATGGGCTTCTTGTTAGGTGGCCACCTTCACGGTCACTCCCACGGTCACGGTCACTCCCACGGAGACGCAGCTGCCTCGGGTTCGTCCCCATCCGGGTCCAGTCGGCAGCGGGGGCAGCATGGCAGCCTGGCTGTCAGAGCGGCCTTCATCCACGCTTTGGGAGACCTCCTCCAGAGCGTCGGGGTGCTCATCGCAGCCTACGTTGTCCGCTTCAAGGTAAGGAACTGTTTGTTCGAAGGTTAATAATTCCACACAGTTTACTTGTAGAGTTACTTCCCAAAAATAATTTGATGGAAACTGCACTACAGTATGTATTTCAGATTTGGTTTGGCAAAGGAAATGTAAAACTTGATCTGATGTATTCCTCTGACTTTTCACAGCCCGAGATAAAGTTGGCAGATCCGATCTGTACCTACATCTTCTCTGTGCTGGTTGTCTTCACCACATTCCGCATTATACGAGACACCTTGGTCATTGTGCTGGAGGGTGAGTCTTTCAGATTGTGTTGCTGTGTGTCCAGAATGGCTGAGTTGCATCCTGGTGTTGTTTTTCATTTCCATTCTGCTGTGTCAGGTGTCCCCAGACATTTGGACATTCGGCGCATCGAAGAGGACCTTTTGAACCTGGAGGACGTCCAGTCAGTCGATGAGCTCAACGTCTGGGCGCTGACCGCTGATAGGACTGCAGCGTTGGTGCATCTCCAGCTCAGTAAGTAACACGATCATCAGTAATCCCAATAACGGAGGGCGATTTGAGGGAATTAAGAAAGATATTTCTGATTACACGCAACATTTATTAGCCAGAAGAAATAATGTAATTCCTCATATTTACATCAAACAAAAATATTTTTTCTTTAATCACATTACAGAATCTTTTGCTGTCTCATTTGTTTACTGGTGGAGGTGTTGTTGATTGTGGGGGTTTCTGTTCACAGCGCCCTCTAGTGCCAACAACTGGGAGGACGTGCAGACGAAGGCGCGCCAACTGCTGCTGCACTCCTACGGCCTCTCCAGGTGCACAGTCCAGGTCCAGACACACAGGCAGAGGCCAGCGCTCCTCTGCGAACACTGCCATCCGGCCACCGCCTGAGGAGACTTCCACAGTGGTCGGTCCACAGGTAGCAGAGGATTCTGTACGCTGTGGATGCGACTCTGGTGGCGCTGCAGAGCGCCGTGGCAAGTGTGACAAAAATCTGGTTGTAACTGGGGAAAAAAGACTGGAAGTAGAGCAGCTGCACAATCCAGATGAATCGATCATCACGGCCTCCAGGAGAATTGCGCCCTTCCTCTCGCAGAGGTTTTAGAAGTGGAGTCGGAATGCTTGAAGTTTAAGCTGAGAAATAATTCACCTTTTAAAGCCTTTCCAAACACATCTCTGTTTTCTAGGTTGTTGTTTGACATATCACAACTCGTGTTTTGTTATCAGGTGTGAAGTTGTGAGGATTGTATTTTAACAGCTGTCACTAATCCTTTGAGCACACGAAAAGATATACCTCATGTCATTTGATAGTAACTTGAGTCAAAGTCATTTATAATAACATATTATTCCAAGATCTTTAATTTTAGAGACTAAAGAACTGACAATCAAAGAGTGGCCGACTTTGATGCTACAGGGGCTGGATCACCCCAGTTTGATTTCGTTAACAGACGGTGTAGTAATGCACGCAGGTTCGAGAGGTATTCGTGTTTTCCTGAGACACAACTTGAAGTTTTCCAGTGATTGTGTCAAAGTGTTCTCTCTGTCAAGTATTAAATGGTTGTGTGTTTCTGATAATAATCATCAAGGATAATCAGGAACTGGATCACTGTTTCTAATAAAGTATTTAAAGGTTTGGGTCAGTCACTATCTCATTTCATTTGAGCTTTTATTGAAATCTGGAAAAGGGTTGGGGTAGAAATATTCTTTCCATGCTGCAAAATAATTTCACTTATCACAAAACCGTGAATGCCGTTTGTACCAGTTTAAGAAATAGGAAAAACTAGGATAAAATCAAGTAAATAATATATAAACAAGATTGTTTGTCAAAGTCAATAATTTGCGGTGTGATGCGTGTTGTTCCACTTTTCAACAGTAGGTGGCGCAATGTCCTTTTCAGGGGCATTTTGATAAGGCGCACCTTCAACTACAGACGTTCTAATAGACAGAGGATGGAACTGAGGGCAGTGGACAGGCTGCACGTAGACCGGCTGCGGTCCAACCACCGGATTCAGGGTGAACAGAAATCTGTCCTAAACATGATCAAACAACTTTTCCGCCCGGCTTTCCTTTTAGATCAAATTCTGTTTCACATTGAATGGCCATTGATAAACCGGTAAATTTGCAAGGAGTGAATAATTATCTAATAATCCCTAAATGTGACGGTACAGTGGAGTTTACTGTATCTGCTGTATAAGCCCTGAATGCTTACTGTGTGATCTTGTTAATCCAGGTCGGTATTCAGATTGTAGACATGTCAAGGTTTTATTTTTTTACTGATAACAACTGGGTGAGTCTTGGTTTCCAGGCAACAGCTGGGTTAACAAAAAGCCTCTGAAACAAAGGCAGGCAGTTCCTCTGTTTGTCCTGAAGCCGAGCCAACAGTTTACAACATCTACCTAACCGGCCATTTAGAGTCCCATAACATGTGGCAATGACCCCCCCCCCCCACCCCCCACCCTCGCTTACCCGTGTCCAGACCAGAGTTAAAATAATGTCTGCAGAATCCAGAAGGCAAAGGTCATTCAGTCACACCCATCATGCTACGTGGGGAAGTTCATCTCTCATTACTCATGTACTGTGAGCAGCAACCTGCTGGTCACATGGTCTGTGGCGTCATCATATCTGTGATCCAGTCACGTACACAAACGGCGACATTGCTTTGCTTCCTCTTGTCTCATTGTTTCCTTAAATAGTCCTCCATTCGAGACCAGGCTGCGGCGTACACCCTTCTGCCCACTCGGACTTTTGAGGTGACGACTGTTATGTGACCTGGATGCATCTGAATCATTTAAAAGAATATAAGAAACCATGTGAGCGAATCTCAGCAGAGAGGGAGAATGAGATGCTAAAGTATCCTGTCAATATGTGCATGCAAACTACTACTACTACTACTACTACTACTACTGTACTTTGGGCTTGTCCCATGAGGGGTCGCCACATCAACTCAATGTTCTCCACTTCACCCTGTCCTTTGCATCGTCCTCCCCAACACCAGCCACTCATGTCCTCCCTCACTACGTCCATGTATCTTCTCCTGGGTCGACCTCTAGCCCTGTTCCCTGGCAGTTCCATCCTCAGCATCCTTCTACCGATATAGTCCCCGTCTCTCTGGACACGTCCAAACCTAGCTACCTTCTTTACGTCTATTCCTTGTAGCCTCACTGTTCCCTCTGGGACCTTCTCATTTACACACATGTACTCTGTTTTACTCCTGCTCACCCTCCTTCCTCTCTTTTCTAGAGCAGACCTCCACTTCTCTAAATTCTCCTCTTCCTGCTCTCCCTGCAGAGCACAATGTCATCTGCAAACATCATATTCCAAGGAACTTCCTGTCTCACCTCATCTGTTAGTCTATCCATCACCATGACAAAAAAAAAGGGGCTCAGAGCTGATCCCTGGTGCACTCCCACCTCTACACTAAACTCCCCCGTCACTCCTACTGAACACTTCACTGCTGTCGCACACGTTCTGAACTATCCTGTCCTGAATATGTGCATGAAAACATTCCCTGATAAAAAAAAAAAAACAGGAGCATTTCAGGACACAATACCCGTTGTCACCCATCTGTCTTCTTCTTCCATTCACATCAGTTGATGAATGGTAAATAATACACGAGCCCCCCCCCCCCCCCCCCCCCTTTCAACTGGGACACCATCCTGTAGGATGTCACATCGTAGGAGGAAGGGTTTTAAGCTGTTCGTCTCCCGCCAGCTGAAAGACGGACGCTAAAAGGATTGTGGAACAAACGGAGAGCACTAAGTGCAAACACAGCCCTGCAGATGAGTGCATCTGCTATTACTTTGGCTCCACCCATTACTTATCCTGATGGGCAAAGTCATTTTTTATCCACAAACATTTTTCACCAATAATGGGATGAAACCTGAAGGTCAGACAAGGACAAGGCCAAACGTTTTTCTCGGAGTTTAAACTGCTGTCGAGTCATTCTAGAGGGACGTCGGCACGATGACCGCACCTTGTTTCAGGACCAAAGTACTTAATGATGTATCATAAACACAGCTTGAAGATAAACTGGATGTACTTATATTTTCTATTGCCTATAAATCCAGGGTAAATATCATATTGTTCAATATGCTGAGACTATCCCAAATCCTCAAATCAATAGTTGTGAGGAAGTCAGAAGAGAGGAGCCGCACCGCTGGACTGTCTGCATGCTAAACAGCAGAAAGCTGAAGGGAGCAGTCGGGCGGCATCGTTTAGTTTAGCACGGATAAAACTGGCACCAAAGTCACATCCTTCAACTGTCAGCGCCTCCGCAGCTCACTATCTAATGCTATATTCAATTTATTTCCTTGGCTTTGACATGTCGTGTGTAGGACAGAGTTCAGTTTGAAGTAAGTGTGGTATAAAATGTTTATCAGCCAGCTTTAAAAGGCGCCGACTGGATGATTTAAACACCGGCTGTTAAAGTTAATGCTAAACTAAGCTTTGGTTCACTGTCACGCCTGCAAACAAAGGATCCACTGTGTCCTTAAAGGACTTAAAGCCTTTCCTGTCGAGTCAAAATGTCAGCTGCGTAGACCAGCGGCGGTCCTGTAGCACAGATCGATAAGTTACACCCCACTGGGATCAATATATTGATCATTTTTAACTCTTGATTGGGTTTTTGTGACGCATTCAGATTACACGAGGAGTCGCAGCTCTTCTGGGCCAATTTGAGTTGATACATTTTGGGTTGGTTACAATGAATAGAAGGGAAATGCTGCAATTAAATTACACCATTAACTCTTTAGAGCCCAAAGTGTTAATGTCTCAAGTTGTCAACAAATGGACACTCCGATGATTCACGATTACAAGTATCATTTATTGGATCTGTACAGTAAAAAGCTCACATTTACACATCATAAAGCTGCCGAGCAAAGAAAAGCCACAACTTATTTAATATAAATAAAAAATAGCCGCACACAGAAAGACAAAAACAGAGTATTTCACCGAGTTGTGTGTGTGGATGTTCTTGAGCAGGGTGAAACCCCACCAGTGGAGCAGAAGCATTTCCGCACACTGACTGTCAAAGCATCCTAGTTTGTGCAGAAAGGATTCTGTTGGACTGATGTGGAGCAGCGATGTAGTCCGTCTGTGTGGAACTGCCTAATGGAAGCCTGCCTTTTCTACTTGGTGATGCTCCTCACCAGCTGCAGCTCCTCCACTGGTTTCCACTGCTGATTGATGGTGATGAGCTGCAAGGGAGTGCCAGAAATAAGAATCAGGCTTTCTGCGGACCTGGCTGCAAGTCTTGCATCATTTTACCCGACACGGACTGTCGATGAACATCAGCTGTGACTCGGGAAGTTGAAAGAGCAGACTGGAGGATTCTGCTGTTTCAACCAGATCCTTTTTTAAAAAAATATGTTGTGTAATGTTGAGAAAGATACCTTCTGGGGTTTCGTCGGGTCCACCCTCTCCCATGGTTCTGGGTTGCTGGTCTTATTCAGACTAAATATGAAAGTAAGACATCATCTTTAAATATTTCTCACAAGTCTGAACTTGATGGAAGTCGGATTTAAGTATTAAAACCGGAAACCATCCATTAAAACATTTTATATTAGAAATCAAATACAGTGGGACCACAACGCAAAGGACGAGGACACTCACATCACATCGGTTTTAGTGAATAAAAAGTACACGGCAGCAGAGATGGCTCCTAGTCCAGCGGAACCCACGAAGCCGATCAGAGGGATCAGCTGGAGAATACAGAAAAACACGTTTCAGAATGTGACCCTTAGTATTACGAGCAAGCCATCATAAAAAGAAAATCACTTTAAGCTAATAATAAACAGCTTACCTCTTTTTTCTTCCTCAACAATTGGAACAAACCAACCATTTTCTTTTCTTTAAATTATCCAACACCTAAAGAGGAAATTAACAGAATTTGATTTGGCAGTGAAGCAGAGTGAATTCAGAAGTCATGGAAGCAGCTGTGTGTGGCAGGCCTCACCTGTTGTTGCTCGGAGCTCCTTCAGGCCTCTCAGTGCAGCATCCTGTGATGTGAGTGGATGTGGGCTGGGTGGGAGGACGCACGCGTGGAGTGGCACGTAGACACGCAGCTTCCTGCGCCGAGACGATTCCGATTTGTCTTCAGACCAATTTCACCAATGATCAATATTTTACTGCGTGTGCCGCGCCCTCTTGTGGCCATATTTATTAACTGAAAGTCAACAGCTGGGGCGGTTAATAACTTGGAATGCTTCTTATCATTGGTAATAAAAAAAAAAAACACACAACACCAAATATAACATTTCATTAATTTTATTTTAAACTGTTTTTTTTATTTTTATAAAATCCATTTCCAAATGATGACAACAGGCTTGTATGTGGTTTATCATCTGGGAGGTGTTTGGTATGTGTGGATCTGCTGGGGGGTGAGAGAGGGGCTCCCTTTGCTGAGGCACTGCAGGAAGTATTTGTGTTTGATGGTCGAAGCCATCATGTTCTCCTCTTGCAACGCCAACAGAGCAGCCTGGGGTGGGGGGGGGGGGTTAATCAAACAATCCTTCTCAATCCATTTGTTTATGTCAGTTTTGTGAACCAGATTTAAATGTTGCATTTCACGGTCAAAGATTATTGAGTTGTGCGGGTTCGCTTTACCTCTTTACACAGATTTTCCAGATCAGCGCCGGAGTAAAGCTCGGTCTTTGCTGCCAATTCCTCCAGACACACGTCGGCATCAACAGGCATGGACTCTGTGCACGCCTTCAAGATGCAAAGACGAGCCTAGACACATACACGGTTAGTTAATAAGAGACTGTAAAAGGCATGCTTAATGATTGTAAAAAAATATCTAGATTATTTGTTAGGCTATAACTAATGGCCTTGAGACAAATAATTGACCTGTTGGTCAGGTGGCGGGACACAGATGATGTGGTCCAGCCTGCCCGGTCTGAGGAGGGCGCTGTCTAAGCAGTCAGGCCGGTTTGTTGCAGCTATAACCATCACTTCTTTGTTGCATACTTCCTGGCAGTCCAGCTGTCAAACAGTAAAACGCACAGACTGAACGATCTCCCACCGATCTAATGCTGCTTAAAAGGTCGTATCACCATATCTGACCTGCTCTTGTGTGAGATTCTCCACCACTGCCTCTGCCTGGAGGATCTTCTCCATCCCTCTCCTCTCCTGCGTCTTCAGGCCAACCCCATCCATCTCGTTCAGGAGCACAGACAGGAGGCGCGTCTGGACGCTGTTAGCTGTCCCGCCGTTTGACCTCGAGCCAATCAGAGAGTCGATCTCATCGAGGAACAGGATACAGGGAGCACAGGCTCGGGCTTGGCGGAACAACTTCGTGCAGAGGACCAGACAGATGCAGACGTTATATTGATTGGCACAAACTCGGCAGCCATTCGCGGGCGTTAGAACAGACTGTGAGGAAAACAAATCACCTGTGCTAAAGCCTTCTCTGAGTCTCCGACATAGGGAGAGTAGAGGTCGGCGCCACTCACGGACAGGAAAGCACAGTGAGATGAAGTGGCTGCAGCCCTGACAAGCGTCGTCTTGGCACATCCCGGGGGTCCGTAGAGCAGCACGCCACGGGGCCGGCACAGACCCAGACGAAGAAACGCCTCCGGGTATCTCATCGGCCACTCTATACTCTGATGTACAGAAAGAAAAGAAAGAACAGGCTCTCTGTCAACATCAAAGCTCTTTGCGTTTTCAGTTGGATAATGAAATCACTCATTTGCCTGTCTTAGTTTGAGTTTGACATCATCCAGTCCTCCTATCTGCCCCCAGGACACCGGGGACAGCTCCGTCCGACCCAGGCTGCTTCGCAGGCAAGAGGGTTGCACCGACTTCAGGGCCTCCTGGAAGTGCTTCGTACTCACGGCCTGCTGTCCTGAACCCTGCAGAAATAAGACACAGGAAAACACTCACTGAAGCGGCTTCTTCATTTGTCAACAAATGCAGGTCATTTAATTCACTTTAACCCTCCCTACCGACCTGCAAAATAAATGATCAGTAAAGCAGAGAAAGACTGTATGATCAAAAGTCATGGGAAAATAAAAAGATTTGACAAGGCAGGAACTGGCACCACATCTGGGTAAATCAAGATGTACTTTAATATTTCTAAATCCATCCATCCTTCTTCCACCGCTTATCTGGGGACAAGTGTCGAGGGTAAAAGTCTCAGCAGGGATTTCAGACTTCCCTCTCCCCCAGACACCAATTCCAGCTCTTTTGGGGGGGGGGATTCCGAGGCGTTCCCAGGCCAGCCGAGAGACATAGTCTCTCCAGCGTGTCCTAGGTCTTCCCCAAAGCCTCCTTCCTGTGGGACATGGCCGGAACACCTCCCCAGGGACGCGTCCGGAAGGCGTGGAGGAGCAGCGGCTCAAAAACAGGCTCAAAGGACTCCTCGATGCAAAACAAATATTGGTGTTTTGTTCTTATATGTTATGATGCTTGATTGTGTGTTGCTTACCGTCAAATTCTCCCGTAACGCATGCATGGCAGCCTCTCTGCACAGAGCGCTGAGGTCTGCTCCGACATAGCCAGGAGTTCTCTGAGCGAGTTCTGCCACGTCCACACCGCCACAAACCGGCATCCTCGCACACAGAACAGACAAGATGGCCTTTCTCTGCTGCAGGGTGGGAGCCCCAATGATAACCTGAAGCAAGCAGGTTCGGTTCAGAAAAATACAACCATCGTCGCGACAACGGGTTATGAGATTCCTCGTCCGCACCTCTCTGTCGAACCGTCCGGGCCGGCGCAGCGCCGGGTCCAAGCTGTCCGGTCGGTTGGTGGCTCCGACGATGAGGAACTGATCAGACTGATCCATCCCGTCCATCAGCGTGAGCAGCTGAGCAACCAGCCGGTTCTCTGGTGCCGACGAGCTCGTCCTCTTCGGACACAAGGAGTCCAGCTCGTCGAGGAACAGCACGCACGGACCCTCCTCCGCCGCAGACCGGGCCCGCTCAAACACAGCACGCAACTTCTCCTCGCTCTCGCCCGGCCGAGATCCCACCACCGGAAATAAGCAAACACAAAGAGCATCAACAGTAGTTTATTAATGAATGCATGAATACTGCAGTCTGCATCAACAGTAGCTTATTAATGAATGCATGAATACTGCAGTCTGCATCAACAGTAGTATTACACTGTCTGCATGAATACATGAATACTGCAGTCTGCATCAACAGTAGTTTATTAATGAATGCATGAATACTGCAGTCTGCATCAACAGTAGTGTTACACTGTCTGCATGAATACATTAATACTGCAGTCTGCATCAACAGTAGTTTATTAATGAATGCATGAATACTGCAGTCTGCATCAACAGTAGTATTATACTGTCTGCATGAATACATTAATACTGCAGTCTGCATCAACAGTAGTTTATTAATGAATGCATGAATACTGCAGTCTGCATCAACAGTAGTATTATACTGTCTGCATGAATACATTAATACTGCAGTCTGCATCAACAGTAGTTTATTAATGAATACATGAATACTGCAGTCTGCATCAACAGTAGTATTATACTGTCTGCATGAATACATGAATACTGCAGTCTGCATCAACAGTAGTTTATTAATGAATGCATGAATACTGCAGTCTGCATCAACAGTAGTTTATTAATGAATGCATGAATACTGCAGTCTGCATCAACAGTAGTATTATACTGTCTGCATGAATACATTAATACTGCAGTCTGCATCAACAGTAGTGTTATACTGTCTGCATGAATACATTAATACTGCAGTCTGCATCAACAGTAGTATTATACTGTCTGCATGAATACATTAATACTGCAGTCTGCATCAACAGTAGTGTTACACTGTCTGCATGAATACATTAATACTGCAGTCTGCATCAACAGTAGTGTTATACTGTCTGCATGAATACATTAATACTGCAGTCTGCATCAACAGTAGTATTATACTGTCTGCATGATACATGAATACTGCAGTCTGCATCAACAGTAGTTTATTAATGAATGCATGAATACTGCAGTCTGCATCAACAGTAGTATTACACTGTCTGCATGAATACATGAATACTGCAGTCTGCATCAACAGTAGTTGTAGAAGCCAAATGCAACTGATGGAGTGCGGTTCCTATTTTGTGCACTGTGTGGCGCTGTGGCCATGTGGGGTATATAAGGCAGGGCCAATCAGGGGGTGAACAGGTGTTGACCCGGAAGGGCACATAGGTTTTGACCGCTCTGGCGGGATCCCTGCACCCAGATGATCGGGTTTATTGAATGTTTTAAGTTGTTGTATTTTGTAATAAATTAGTGGCATTTTATTCTCTTAAGCCCGCTTCTGGACTCTCCTTTTCTTTGGATGCGGGGAAACCAGGACGTAGCCACAGAGCGCGTCGAACCGAGACCTACCGGCAACACTCCAATAGCCCAGCATTGGGCTGGCTATTATACTGTCAAAACCTGCCCGATTGGACTAAGTTTGGAACCTCAGGAGGCCTGCGTTTGGGAGACAGCCAGGGATGACCGTGTGAGCTGTGGCGTGGAGAAGTGGCCCGCGAAGATAGCTCGGACAGCAGTCAGCTGTTCCGCGGAGCGCTGTGGATTACGGAGCTGGACCGGAGCTGGACTGCGGAGCTGGACCGGAGCGCTGAAGACCATCGCTCGGATTTACAGTAAAGGCGCCCAACGGAGGTACGTGTAGCGCTCCACCATCAAAGGCCTAATTGTGTGCGCACGTTAAATCCAACGCATTGGTGAACATTGAGCGCGTTTTTACGCATCGAAGCGTTGCGCTGGATCACGTGACTCATTGACCTACTTTCCGTTGCGCTCACCTGAGCTGAATCTGGCTTTGCGATACGAACCATGGAGGCGTGCGCTTTGGACGTAGACACAAATACTGGAAATGAACAACTTACCAATGATGAACTCTCTCCTGAAGATAGCATGTCGAATATAAGTAGCAGAAGCAGTCAAAGGAGCTACACGTCTAGTGCTTCATCTGCTAGATTACAGGCAGCAGCGGATAGAGCTGCAGTTTTGGCTCGAGTTAAAATATTGAAGGAGCGACATATTATTGAAGAAGAGGAAGCAAAATTGAGAAGAAGAAAGGAGATGCTTGATTTGGAGGCTGAACTGGCGGCATCTGAAGCAAGGTTGGAAATTTATGATGCTGAAGAAAAGTGTCAGTCACAAGCGTACTCAAATACGAAGGATATATGCAACAAAGGTGGAACAAACTATGAACAGATGTTGCACCCCTCTGCTCAAGAGTTCATACCTCAAAATGATGACAAACTGGAAATCAAGCCAGTAGATGTGAGACCAAAGCAGCGGAACGCATCAAACACAAGGCAACAGCAGCACCGATTGCAATGCAATAGAAACAGGATGGAAGCAAATGATCGGTTTACACAAAATGAAACGCGTCAGTCACTCACCGCTATGCAGACACCTGGAGACCTTCTAACGATCATGAGCAGACAAACTGAGATTATAGCAGCTTTAATGAACCAGCAGCGGTCAATGACGCTCCCACCAAGAGACATTCCAATCTTTGACGGCGATCCCTTGCATTACAGGACCTTTATAAAAACATTTGAGCAAGGAGTGGAAAGTAAAGCAACTGCAGCAGACTGCTTGTATTATTTGGAGCAATTCACCAGAGGCCCGCCTCTCGAACTGGTGCGGAGCTGTCAACATATGGACCCAGATCGTGGCTACGTGGTGGCCAAGGCTCTACTGCAAGATCAATTTGGAAATCCTTACAAAACAGCTACTGCATACATCAGCAAGGCTTTGTCGTGGCAGACTATAAGAGCAGACGACACCAGGGCACTTCAGAGCTACGCACTATTTCTGCGTGGCTGCTGTAACATCATGGAGGAGCTGGAATATGTGCAGGAACTGGACATGCCTGTGAATATGAGGGCAATCCTTGCAAAGCTCCCGTATAGGATGAAAGAACGCTGGCAGAGCAGGGCTCATGACATCATGGAGTCTACTGGCCACAGAGCGAGATTCAATGATCTGGTGGGATTCATGGAGCGTCATGTGAGGATCCGTTCAGATCCCTTTTTTGGAGATCTGCAAGAATACAGCTCTAATACAACATTAAACCAGCCAAAGTCACAACCCAGCCATAGAGAGAAGGGGCATGTGGTCGCCAGCACAGTGACCGCTATGGGCTCTCACAACGAAGTTAAGCCGTCACGCCCAATCAAGGAGAACGAACGCTGTGTGTGCTGCTCTATGGAACACGCACTGGAAAACTGTCAGCAGTTTAAGGAGAAGAGACACGCAGACAAAGTGTTCATATTGAGGAAAGGGGGTGTGTGTTTTGGATGCCTTCATCGAGGCCATGTCAGCCGTAATTGTGAAGCAAGATTGCAATGTGAGATCTGTAATCAATATCATCCGACTGTGTTGCACATAGATCGACAGATCACTGGTTTAGAAGATGGACTGGAATCACCAGAACCCACCTCAGTCTTTCATACGACTTATGGACATACAGGGGCCGGCAGAGGTCGCACCACGCTGTCAGTGCTTCCTGTTAGGGATGGGGATGATGAGCTGGACACTGGAACGATGTCAGCCAGAGGAGAGACCAATTTCCAAACTGTGTCTGGTGTATGAGGTCTAGTTATTGTTGTGATGATTCAATATTTGTTGTATTTTATGAAATGTTGAGAATTGCCATGTGTGGTACCATGCCAATTAGGGGCCGGTGTGTAGAAGCCAAATGCAACTGATGGAGTGCGGTTCCTATTTTGTGCACTGTGTGGCGCTGTGGCCATGTGGGGTATATAAGGCAGGGCCAATCAGGGGGTGAACAGGTGTTGACCCGGAAGGGCACATAGGTTTTGACCGCTCTGGCGGGATCCCTGCACCCAGATGATCGGGTTTATTGAATGTTTTAAGTTGTTGTATTTTGTAATAAATTAGTGGCATTTTATTCTCTTAAGCCCGCTTCTGGACTCTCCTTTTCTTTGGATACGGGGAAACCAGGACGTAGCCACAGAGCGCGTCGAACCGAGACCTACCGGCAACACTCCAATAGCCCAGCATTGGGCTGGCTATTATAGTAGTGTTATACTGTCTGCATGAATACATGAATACTGCAGTCTGCATCAACAGTAGTGTTATACTGTCTGCATGAATACATTAATACTGCAGTCTGCATCAACAGTAGTGTTATACTGTCTGCGTGAATACATGAATACTGCAGTCTGCATCAACAGTAGTTTATTAATGAATGCATGAATACTGCAGTCTGCATCAACAGTAGTGTTACACTGTCTGCATGAATACATTAATACTGCAGTCTGCATCAACAGTAGTATTATACTGTCTGCATGAATACATGAATACTGCAGTCTGCATCAACAGTAGTGTTATACTGTCTGCATTAATACATGAATACTGCAGAGTCTGCATCAACAGTAGTATTATACTGTCTGCATTAATACATGAATACTGCAGTCTGCATCAACAGTAGTATTATACTGTCTGCATTAATACATGAATACTGCAGTCTGCATCAACAGTAGTATTATACTGTCTGCATTAATATATGAATACTGCAGTCTGCAACAACAGTAGTTTATTAATGAATACATGAATACTGCAGTCTGCATCAACAGTAGTATTATACTGTCTGCATGAATACATGAATACTGCAGTCTGCATCAACAGTAGTGTTATACTGGCTGCATGAATACATGAATACTGCAGTCTGCAACAACAGTAGTTTATTAATGAATACATGAATACTGCAGTCTGCATCAACAGTAGTATTATACTGTCTGCATGAATACAGGAATACTGCAGTCTGCATCAACAGTAGTATTATACTGTCTGCATTAATACAAGAATACTGCAGTAGTATTATACCATCTGCATGAATACATGAATACTGCAGAGTCTGCATCAACAGTAGTATTATACTGTCTGCACTAATACATGAATACTGCAGAGTTTGCATCAACAGTAGTATTATACTGTCTGCACTAATACATGGATACTGCAGAGTTTGCATCAACAGTAGTATTATACTGTCTGCATTAATACATGAATACTGCAGAGTCTGCAACAACAGTAGTATTATACTGTCTGCACTAATACATGAATACTGCAGAGTTTGCATCAACAGTAGTGTTATACTGTCTGCATGAATACATGAATACTGCAGTCTGCATCAACAGTAGTGTTATACTGTCTGCATGAATACATGAATACTGCAGTCTGCATCAACAGTAGTATTATACCATCTGCATTAATACAAGAATACTGCAGTAGTATTATACTGTCATTAATACATGAATACTGCAGAGTCTGCATCAACAGTAAAAAGTCAATGATGATCTCAATCAATCACCCAAAAAACATAATTAACACATATTCTTGAAAACTTAAGACATCCTGACAAAAAGGAACACCATTGATGTACATGTGTGTTTTATTTTTACCTCTGGCCCTCGGACAACAACCAGGCTGGCTCCGACCTCCCCCACCACTCTGTGGACCAGCAGGGTCTTGCCCACACCCGGAGGCCCCACCAGGAGCACGCCTCTGGGACACGCCACACCAAGAGACCGCAGGGTGGCTGGATAGAGGAGGGGCAGCTGCAGCATCTCTCGAAGAGAGGCGCTCACCTAAAATACATAAATAAAACACACACATGATGTAAGATTATACTCTGTAGATGAGTAAAACGTGTTTCCATGCTCACCTCATCCAGACCCCCCAGTGGGACCGTGTCCTGCTCTCGCAGCCGACTCCGGTAATGCCAGACGGTCTGGATGCCGACTATCTCCACAGTGGTTTTTGCAGTGATAAATCCAGACCGCACAGAATCCAGACTCGTGCTTTCAACGACAACATATCGAATCGGCGTGTCAAAATCCTCCAGGTTTACAACATGCTCCTGGTGGACGTAAAGACCTTTCAGCATGTCTTTCACAAGTTCGTGAACCAGGCGAAGAGGTGTGCATCTCCTAAAATCAACACTTTGGACCACCACAGTTATCTTAACACCTTTCAGTTTGGGGCAGGGCACGGGCGTGAGCTGACCGGGGTCCAGGCAGAGATGTGTGGGTGGGTGAGAGATCAGACGAGAAGAGGAACATTTCAGATCCATTTGCAGAAAGCCCTCTGCCAGGTCAGGCCGAGGCCAGGCAGTGCACAAGCAGCTTCCGCCGGGTAGAGACACCAACAGGGGGGAACCCAGACTCAGCCCCATGGCTGACATCAGACCTGGACCCAGCCTGCACCTCTGAGAGCCCCGGTCCGATGGATCCAGTGAAAGCAGCCTCAGAGACATCCTCGTTGAACAGCAGCTTCACTGGACGCCATGGAACGATATGTCAAAACGGACGGAGAAGTTCTGATCAAAAAAGCACAGAAACAGACACAGGAGCGAGGTGTCATTACTTTAGCTGTGTGCATCATTTAGCTTGGCTACATGCTAATGGCTACTCGGTAAAACCTTCGCTCTGCTAGAGCTGTTGCAAACGCGTTTATCAAAAACTGTTACATACCAGCTGAAGGGCGAATCCGATGAATGGTGGCTAACATGCTATCATCAGTAACTATGATAACAACACGACGAGTACACAAAATACATGTGATGTTTAAAAAAAAAGATGGCCAAACAAAAACTGTCCCTGTGCGAGTCTGGAGGAGAAGCGGAACCAAAGCGAAACACTGAGGAATACAGCGGTTCAGATAAAACTGTTTATTTGATTGCTTTGTCTTAAACTTGTCGAAAAAATAATGCTGGCGATGTTTGCACTTGTTTTATTTTCCTAATCATTCGATCAGCTCAATTTCATGAAGGGAGACGCGTCACTGAAAACATCTACAGTACAGAGCGAATAAAGGAAATGGTCATGGTTGTCCAACTACTTTTACGTGACACGACGTCGCACGTGCTCTGACGTCATGTAAGGAGACAACAAGGAAAATACAGTACAGAATAGTACTATAAATTATTAAACAAATACACACTTCTGTCAATATGACATGTAAACATTTATATTATTGATATTATTATTATTGTATTGTTAGAGCTGCATAAAAGCACCAAAAGACTGCACATATAGACACATTAAAAATAAAATAGTAACCGTTTCTGAAAACTCGTTTACGAAGTCTTTATTTTGTTCGGTACAGTTTCGAGTAGCGTTTGCAGGGACTTTATCTGGTTAAAGGGTGAAAAGACTTGAGGTCACATGTGACGCTATTTATACATAAATAGCGCCGCAGCGGTATCCACACTGCGGAAGGTCGTCTGTCCGTCTGCTCGCGTCCTGCTGAGGGGAAGTTGAACCTGCCCTTTCTGGAAATCTGAAAGGCAAGTCTGTGAATAATTACACAATCTAAAAACTAACCGGGTTTGTGAATGAATTGGGGAAACGTGAAGGACGCAGATTGACTTGTCATTCAGTGAATGAATAAACGTTGCGTCGCAGGAAACGCATGATTTGAGAGAAATGGCCTCGCCGAACAGCCGCAGGTTCCCACAGTCGCGTCTGTTTTATGATAACTGAGTGTTTCTGGGGGGACGAGCAGGGACAGTGTCCCGAGCTGTCCCCTCAAGCACCGGACATTGGGTCTCTGACTGGTTGACCCTGCTTCGACTTGGCGCAGTTCTCCCTTTGTGCTGCTTCCAGACCCGAGAGTGTAATCAAACTGTAATCAGATCTGTCCTGTCCTGCAGAGCTGTAGTGTCGCTGCACTTTGCAGGACTGGGGGGGGGGGGGGGGGGTTACTCTGTCTGTTGAGGAACTACCTCTATTTGTCTGTGTTTACGTTTAAGAGCTATAGAGGGGCTCCCAGGACGGACGTTCAGAGACCATGTCGACCCTCCTGCACCGCATCTCCAGCTCTTCATTCGTTTTGTGTCATCGAGGATTTTGCCAGAGGATCCCAGGAAGGAGGAGTTTCAAGACATTCCCTGCATTATGGGACCAAAAGGCCTCTGGCGGTAGGAACTGTTAATTTTTACGAGCATTACTCTGGGTTAAGAGCATTTATTTCCCCTCCAGATGGCAGCAGAGGTCTGCGTGCTTTCACGGGCCTGGATTCCCTCTGTGTCTGCAGATGTTTAGTGTAGTTTATTTAGCCCTAGAATAATGGCATATCATCATTTCACACTGGGACATGCGTCTTCTGGCCAGACGACTGGGGAAACGTCACATATGGTTGTGTCTCACTGTTGCTTGCAGCAGCTTTCTAGCGCTGCTCCCAAAACAGGGAAAGCTGTGGTGCCCCCGGCCTGAGAAGGCATATGAGAGGTCAGTTAAAGGTGAAATGTAAAAGTTGAATTACTGTCAGGCACGTTCTGTTTCCAGACGTTCGTCTGTGGAGGCAGCGATGTTCGCAGGACACGGGTCACTGCGTGTTTGTGAATGTTTCGTGTGTGTGTGTGTGTGTGTGTGTGCGTGTGCGTGCTTTGGCTTGAGGCCAATCACCTGCTAATAATGTCTCCACGGTGGCGAGGCCACCTCACCACGTGTGGAGAGAATTTTGTAACCTGACCCAGCCACACCGTCTTGGCCATACAGGCGCGCTGTCACATGTAGCAATATCACAAATCATACTATGGCGACGCCACAACCCACGCATCAATTCCCTGATTGGCTTTGGATAATAAAAGGATCTAAATGTCCCATATTGTTTTTTTTTTTTTTTTAGAGGATATGAATTGCTCCCATGGCTGTTTGGGTACTGCAGAATCCGTGATCAGCTGCGTTGTGCGTCCAGGTGTGCTATACAAGGACCTGGTGGTTGGCGTTCCGAAGGAGACTCTGCAGAATGAGCGTCGCGTGGCATTGTCTCCTGTCGGGGTGGCAGCATTGGTCAAACAAGGCTTCCAGGTGCAGGTGGAGAGTGGCGCTGGCCAGGAATCGCAGTTTTCCGATCAGCAGTACAAAGATGCCGGAGCCACCATCACGGATTTCAATGGGGCCTTTGGCTCAGACTTGGTCCTCAAGGTTCGTACACAGCTGGGTCATTCCTGGCCATTGGTGACGTTTCCGTCCCCAGGAAATGACTCTTAATATCTTACTTAAAATAAATCACATGTTTATAATGAAAGGCTTTTATTACAGATTGAGGTCTTCTTTGTAACATTGACACAAAATAATGCATGTAATACATTTTTAAAATTTAATTTTAATGACCTTTTTAGGCACATACATGCCTTTTTATGATGTCCCCAAAGCAAATTTACAGTGTCAATGAGAAACATTTGCAGTATAATTATAAATAAGTACAAATATGTCTTTATTATTGTGTACTTCAAGTTAAAAGCTCATTAATTATAAATATATATAAATGGATATATTAATGTTATTATTTTTATTGAGTGTCCCCGAAATTCCGTTCCACCCTGTTAGTTTGTGGTTTTTAGCCTTCTGAATGGAAGAAAACGACAATTCCCATGAACTCATGTTCAGGAAGTGTAATCTCTCTTTAGGAGGGAAATTCAAGGAGCAAATTGATGTGAGCGTCAACAATCTGTTGCCTTTTTCTTTTCTTTTTTTTTTTTGCCAGTTTTATGGTGTTAATCTGTATGTCCTACTCTTAAATTTCCACCCTGTTAGTTTAAATTATGAAGAAAGTAAACCATATTTGATGTTTGATCTATAGACTAATGTACTGTTTAAGTCTGGAGAGACAGATAGATAAATTTGCTGTTTCATAGAGCAATGGCTAATTTAGTTAAAAAAATTCCATCCTGTTAGGTATATAAACTTTCACAGTTCATTTCTTAATACAAATTTTTATTTAAGTGCTTGAGCTCTACCAATACAAGTACCTGTAGGTTCAATATGTCATTTAACTGATACAATTTTAAAAACACAAGAAATTCATTTTTTTTTTCTTCACAAAGGTTGGAACGCTGAAAAGTCACCAATAGCCAGGAATGACCCAGCTGCTCATTGGCCTGCTGACTGCTCTACTTATTACTGTAGTTCTACCCATTGTGACACCCCTCTTTCCTGCTGTAGGTCCGAGCCCCCAGTTTGATTGAGGCAGAACTCCTGAAGGCCAAATCCACCTTGGTGAGCTTCATCTATCCAGCACAAAACCCAGAGTTGATGAAGAAGCTGTCCGAGAGGCAGAGCACTGTGCTTGCCATGGACCAGGTTCCCAGGGTCACCATCGCACAGGGCTATGATGCGCTTAGCTCCATGGCCAACATCGCTGGGTACAGAACCTGGATAAATGAAACCGATTCCACTGCTCGGGAGTATCTAGTCGTAGTCGATGTGACGTGAGGATTTGTTTTGTAGGTACAAAGCTGTGGTTCTTGCTGCCAACCACTTTGGCAGGTTCTTTACCGGTCAGATTACAGCTGCAGGGAAGGTTCCCCCAGCTAAGGTACATATCAAGGCAAAAAATGATTAAACTCCAAGGTTCTGTGCCTTCTTCAGCTTAACGCCAACTAAAACGGTGCATTGATGGACTCTTGCACACAGGTCCTTGTCATTGGGGGAGGAGTGGCTGGTTTGGCAGCGGCAGGGGCAGCCAAGTCGATGGGAGCCATTGTCAGAGGATTTGACACCAGGTATAAGATGGAAGGGGGGGGGGGGGGGGCAACAATGTGTCTCGCACTTGCAGATGACAATGGCCGTGATTCTGAGCGTGACCCGATTGGCTGTTTAGGCCAGCGGCCCTGGAACAGTTCAAGTCATTCGGGGTTGAGCCTTTGGAAGTCAACATCAAGGAATCTGGCGAGGGAGTCGGAGGCTATGCCAAAGAGATGTCCAAGGAGTTCATCGAGGCTGAGATGGCCCTTTTTGCCAAACAGTGCAAAGAGGTCGACATTCTCATCAGCACCGCGCTGATTCCAGGTCCGTCCCACTGGAATGATGACTATATTTATTAGATAGAATGTTAGAGTACAAGTACAGTCAAACAGTAGCATGTATCACAGTACTCCTCGGCCTTGTGATCCTTGCATGTGTGTAGTGATGCGACCAGTATGGATTACCACGCACCTGAGACGTGGTCATTATATCCTGTGCTAGATTATTATTTTGGTTTTGCATCCTAGAAATGTATTTTAATGGCTGGCGCAAGGTAATCCCATCAGTCCTACCTGCCGGCTGATTCCTTGTGTGTATATATATATTTCTACGGTAGTACAGGAATGAGACAGATCATCTGAAAATATCGGACACCTTTAGCACCATCTAGTGTTCCTAATGCTATTTGTAATAATAGTGAAGCGCGCTCTGATTGGTGGTTAAGTCTCAGGTAAAGTGGATTCTTGTAAATGGCATTAGGAGCACTAGATGGGGCTACAGGACTCTGTCTCTGCCGTGAACTACAAGAACACGTTGACAGGATTGGAATAGGACATGAGCTTCTATAACATTTGCCACCTGTTTTACAGCCATCATTTGAATCTCACCTGCTTCACGTTCCCTTTCAGGGAAGCAGGCGCCCGTCTTGATCAAGAGAGAGTTTGTGGAATCCATGAAGGACGGTTCTGTGGTAGTTGATCTGGCAGCAGAGGCCGGGGGCAACATTGAGACCACCCGGCCCGGAGAATTATGTATCCATAAGGTGAGGCTCTCTCCTGGCCAAAGAATAGCGATAAAGAAATGAGAGTGCCTGTTACATTTCTAACGCTGTAGAAAAATGTGCTCGTGATGTGCATTCCTACCAGGGAGTAACGCACATCGGCTACACGGACCTGCCCAGCCGCATGGCCAACCAGTCCAGCACTCTGTACTCGAACAACATAGTGAAGCTGCTGAAGGGCATCAGCCCAGACAAGGAATACTTCCACTATCAGCCCACAGATGAATTTGACTATGGGACAAGTGACCACGTCATCCGCGGGACTCTTGTTATGAAGGTGTGTTTTTTTTTATTTTATTTAATTGCTAACTGTCTTCTGGCAGCTCGGTTCCCTGCTGGCATCCCCTCGCTCCCTCTCAGCACGAGCTGTCAGATCCTGTCATGCTAGCATAACGGCGCCAAATGAGTGCTAAAAAGCCCAATCCCAGCTGGGACTGGCTCATTCTGGACTCCAGCAGGAATGTTATGAATGCTTCAAAATGTGCTTTTCCACAAACCTTGGCTCTGGCGCATTGTTTACGGCAGAGAGAAAGCATGCAACCTCAACAGGGACATATCGGGTTACCCCTTGTTAAACTGAGAATTATTCTCATCCCTTAAAAGGTGATTTATCTTTCAGAACCACTGGTTTGCGATTGGCTTGTGGGATCCCGAGTCTTAATGTGCCCTTCTCACGCAAAAGTCCGTTGATGTCCTCTCTGCTCTGTGATGTGTCCAGGAAGGGGAGAATATGTTCCCATCCCCTCTCCCAAAAGCAGCCCCCGCACCCCCAGCGAAACAGAAAACGGTTGCGGAGTTGAAGGCGGAGAAAGTGGCTGAGATTTCTCCCTTTAGACGCACCATGACCTCCGCTGGCGTCTACACGTCAGGTCAGGCACGACTGCACAGGTTCACTTTGAGTTCTTTGGATGCGATTTAGAAGTCGATATGTGACGCAACGTCGTGCGATCTTCTAAAAGGGTTTGAGATTATTCTTCTCCATTCTGTGGGAAATGACTGAATAAATGGTCAAAAGACTATTTTAAGGTTGACTATAGCCTACAGGGCATTTGAAAATTGACAAAGTAATTTAAATCATAGATCATGACTGCGATGAAATCAATGATCTTTTTTTTTTTATATGAATGCTCTCCATTTAAAACATATAAATGCAAACATTTTGATGTTGCCAGGAACTCCTGCTTTCTCTTGTCATCACTGAGAATCTTTAAATTCAGACTGTCGGCTGATCTCAAATAATCAAATTGAAAGGGAACAATTGATCTTTTTTAAAATATCACCTTGAGGAAATTATTATTCGATCAAGAATAACACTGATAGATTACCGGTAGTTGCCCGGAGCTCACAAGTTCTTAATGACGCTCAAGGTTTTTGAGAAAATATTTTCATCAAAGTTGATGGAAATATGGAGATCGTTGGCATTGCTTTAATCTTTAAAAAAAAAAAAAAGACTGAAGTAGTGCTGAAACTGTGACCGTTTGTCCACTACAGTGATACACGATGAACCGTGCACAGGCGTGCGAACACCAACAAACACTGCTCTCTCTCTCGTAGGCTTGTCCGCGTGTCTGGCTCTGGGTCTCGTTTCTCCAAATGCAGCCTTCACTCAGATGGTCACGACCTTTGGCTTGGCTGGGATTGTGGGATACCACACCGTGTGGGGAGTGACCCCCGCGTTGCACTCGCCCCTCATGTCTGTGACGAATGCCATCTCAGGTCGGGAGTCCGCCGTAGGATGGTTACGGGCTCCGTGCGTCTTCTGCGGCATCGGGTCGTAACGCTTTCTATTTTTCACGCCCTCTCGGTCAGGACTGACAGCAGTTGGAGGTCTGGCGCTGATGGGTGGAGGTCTCGCACCCTCCTCCCTGCCCGAGAGTCTCGCTCTCGCTGCTGCTTTCATTTCCTCCATCAACATTGCTGGTTTGACGTTCAAGACACAAACGGCAAGAATAATCGTTGCCCGTGTGATCAAATGACAAATGTCTTTGTGTTTCTACGCAGGTGGTTTTCTGATCACTCAGAGGATGTTGGACATGTTCAAGCGCCCGACTGACCCCCCTGAGTACAACTACCTGTATGCACTGCCCGGCGCTGCATTTGTTGGTGGCTATGGAGCCTCGGTGGCCGCTGGATACAACATTGAGCAGGTGACGGGATTTTGTGGCTTTGTATGGGCATTTTATTGATTTAGTATTTGGGTGAATTTGTCTTAAGATCCATTAAATGGCTTTCCCCAAGTTCTTAAATCACAAATGATGCATAATAAAATGTCTCCCCCTCAGTTCTCTTTGATTTGCTTGAGCTCACAAATGTCAGACATGAAAAATAAGTGACTTTTATGCGTGCGTGTTTCCTTTTTTGGGGGGCGGCGGCTCCAGATGATTTACTTGGCTTCAGGACTGTGTTGTGTCGGAGCCCTGGCAGGTCTCTCAGCCCAGCGCACCAGTCGCTTGGGGAACATCCTGGGCATGATGGGAGTGGCGGGGGGCATCGCTGCCACCCTCGGGGCCCTCAAACCCTCGCCAGAGCTGCTGTCTCAGATGTCTCTGGCCATGGCCACTGGGGGGACACTAGGTAGGTGGAGGCTCTGTGATTGATGCCATAGTTTTAGCTCCACAACAGAGCCTAGCAGAAACAGGTTTTTGCCTCCTTCGATCTTTTCGTGTTCAAACAGCCAGGGTGCGTGAGAAGTCTGGCCTGTTGTTGTGTCGTGATATAAAGCAGTGATTTACTGACAGCTGTCTTGTGTTTTTGTTTTTTACAATTCTGGGCTGATCTTCACATTCCGGCTCCAGGTCTCACTATTGCCAAGCGCATTGAAATCTCCGACTTGCCGCAGCTCGTGGCGGCCTTCCACAGCCTGGTGGGGCTGGCAGCTGTTCTCACCTGTGTTGCCGAGTTCATGATTGAGTTCCCCCACTTGGACGCTCACCCAGCGGCCGGCGTACTCAAGACCGTGGCCTATCTGGGAACCTACATCGGAGGGGTCACCTTCAGCGGCTCGCTAGTGGCGTATGGCAAGCTTCAAGGTGCGTACCTTCACCATAGATGTCGGGGGGGGGGGGGGGGTTGCAGACGATGTCGTTTATATTCTAATATCTTTATGAACGGAGCTTTTTGAGTCTTCTGGAGCTGCAATTCCAGGCCTTGACTCGGGTTGTGTTCATGTGTTGGCATCATTTAACATTGTCGTGTGACTGATGAAGAGAATCTTACTGGTGATTTGTTTGTTGCGTGGCTGTGGTTTGTGGAGGCTTGTTGCCTGATTTGTGCGGGGGGGGGGACCCCTTAGACTGATACTGGGAGGCCGCCGTAATCAAAAGACATTCGACACTGCTGAAGAGAAAAGTGTGTTCACATTGTTTCCATTTGCTTTATAAAAGACTGGGAATCATTTCAGGCATCCTGAATTCTGCCCCCCTCATGTTGCCGGGACGACACATGTTAAACGCCGGTCTGATGGCAGCATCGGTCGGGGGCATGGTGCCCTTTATGCTCAGCACTAGCTACAATACTGGAATGGGCTGCCTCCTGGGGGTCTCTGGGCTTTCTACTATTATGGTGAGCATCAAAGCTTGACGGGTGAATATTGCAACTCATTTTGGGGACCGGTTTGCTTGAGTGGATTCAGATGTCTTTTTTTTTTTTTTTTCTTCTTTTTTTCTGCGTAACCTCCACTAGGGTGTGACCTTGACGGCAGCCATCGGGGGTGCAGACATGCCCGTTGTCATCACCGTGTTGAACAGCTACTCTGGGTGGGCGCTCTGTGCCGAGGGCTTCTTACTAGACAACAATCTGATGACGATAGTCGGAGCTCTGATCGGCTCCTCCGGCGGCATCCTCTCCTACATCATGTGTGTGGTGAGTAGAGACGCTCATACCCAGCAGCACCAGGGAATTATTGAGTTATTGCCCGTCTCTTCCTAGGCTATGAACCGCTCCCTGCCCAATGTGATTCTGGGTGGGTATGGCACCACCTCCACAGCTGGAGGTAAGCCCATGGAGATCGTTGGCACGCACACTGAGGTCAACGCGGACCAGACCATCGACATCATCAAAGAAGCCAACAGCATAATCATCACGCCAGGTACACACAATTCCGTGTCTTGCCGGTATTTGAGTCGTAATTAACGATATTGGGTTAGTTGCAAAGACGTTTTCTTTTTGTAGCTGTCAAAATAATGAATGTATTTTTATATGCTTTGCAGTAAACAGTCGGCCCCGAGCTACGCCTCCAGTCTATAGTTGAGCCTTTTGATGCAAATTATTCACTCTTCTCCACCCTTTTCTCATCAAAATTTGCGCTAAAGCGCCACAAAACCATCTAAACTGCCGATGCAGCTTTATGTGGGTTCAAATAGTTCAAATGAAGCCTTCCAGAAACCACTTGTACGTGCCCACAGCAGCAAAGGTTTCTCCGGCAGAAAGCGGCGGCAGTCCTGGGAAAAAAAAAAAAGAGTTCAGAGAGTTATCGGTACGCACTCTATGCTGAAGCATTTTAAACACAAGAGGGAGCAGTGAGTTATTCCACAGCCACCTTGCTTCAAGCGACACCCATGCGCTGTGTATATGAAGTGATGGTCGGCACTTGTTTGTTAGTTTAGAGCAAAGTTTAATGCGAGTGTCAGAAGAGGCCCCACTTGTTGAATGGCCTGTGTGAGAGGAAGCGCACACCGCTGTTGTTTCCCCAGTGGCTCCAAATCAATGAGAGGACGGCTGTGTGGTCTCACATGCTGGTCTGATTAGACAAACCGTGTAAAGTCACGAGCTGTTGATTCCAGACTGAAGACCTCTAAGTGTACTGTCAAAAACCAAGCAGAGCAGAGAGGGAACTGAAAGCTCCGGCTGGCTGGGGAATCAAAAACTCTATTGGGGGTATTTGATGAACTCGACAAGGTACCTGGCCACCAGGGTCTTGGATGCAAATCTTTGCACACAGAAGACCGAAATGCTCACCACATATGCGAAAATATTCCAATCAGTGAATCCATGATTTAGCACAGAGGAGAGACTTGTATGAAGACACGGGGACGAGTGAGACAGAAGGATGAGTGCAGGAGTAACTGCATTGCTCTGCTTTCTAACAGCTAAGCATCTAAATCTGATGGATTTGGATCTGTACCAATTTGTACTCATTGACAGATTTTTTTTTCTTATATGGGATCGATGCATTATTCCCATGGAAATTATAGAAAACACTGAGAAGTGAAAAAAACAAAAAATACAATTGGCTCTTTTTCAGATCCTTAACAAAAGTTATTGCCTTCCGTTCTAGCCCAACACCATTCCTCCTACCAAGTGTGATTGGTAACATTCAGTAGTTTTTGTATACTCCTCACAAACCTACAAATGGACAGTCAGGTGAAAATGTGACCCTTTTGGCAGCAGGGGAAAAAAAGCCACACAAAACCAGAATAGGAAAAGTTATCGCATTATAAAAGGGTCAGACAGGATTAGAAGATATATTAAATATTATTTGTATATCCCAAGATTAACTATTATTTTTTTTTAAGGCTGTATTTATTTATGTTCTGTTTGTGTGTTCAGGTTGGGGTCTGTGTGCAGCAAAAGCTCAGTACCCGATTGCAGACATGGTGAAGATGCTGCAGGAGCAAGGCAAGGCTGTCAGGTGAATCTCCTAAAAAAAAAAAAAAAAACGGGACGGAAGGGAGGATTTACGGAACAAAGGAAAGGAAACGAGTACATTTCAGCACATTTGTTGTACTTAACTGTAAATCTTTCATGAATGACTCATGAAAATGGAAATAAATGTAGCTTATTTTCAAGCCCAGTTTCTTTAAAGGATTTTTTTTTTACATCCACTCAGCTGAACAGCAAACATTTGAACTTGCAACCGAGTAATAAAGAAATGTCATGTGGACGGTGGTTTGGGCTTTACAGGAGGTGGGCGGCTCTGAGTCTTGTGTTCTTTCTCGATGGAGCCAAAGGTGCAGTAGTAAGATGTCGTCTGTATCTGACCTCCTGGGAATGAGACACAACAATCATGTCTTTCTGCGGAAATATAAACTACCGGCAGAGATCAGGTTCTCTGCAGATAAAGAATATTCCATCACCGTCTTTCTCCTTTTGCTCTCAACAAAAACCTGAGCTTGTTTGGAAAAAGGTTGATACAATTGTTGTCTATACAACTCCAGGAGCAGGGCATGGCGTTCCAATACAAATCAATCATATTGATGAGCAATGATGTTTTGTGTCCATTTGCAACAGGTTCGGGATCCATCCTGTTGCCGGTCGTATGCCCGGCCAGCTGAACGTGCTCTTGGCCGAGGCTGGCGTTCCCTACGACGTGGTCCTGGAGATGGATGAGATTAACGAAGACTTCCCAGGTAAATTTGGAGAAGATTTGCAGAGAGAACTGTGGGGATTAAATAAGATTTAAGACTATGGCATTAGATAAATGGTCATATCCTCACATGACTTCCACGTAGAGCAGCCTGTTGTCTGGTCTTAGGTTGCCATGTTATCAGGGCAACAACCTTGTTTTCATAGCAACCAGGCGTTCAGTCTCAGACACATGGTTCTGTTTATGACGGAGGAAGATAAGAATGGTGCCGCACAACACCAGTGAGGATCCCAGTAGTTTTGCGAGTAGTTTTTTTTGGCGCTCATCTGTGTTGTGTATAAATGTTTGTGGTGCACAGAGACAGACTTGACACTAGTCATCGGAGCCAATGATACAGTGAATTCTGCTGCACAAGAAGATCCCAACTCCATAATTGCTGGAATGCCTGTCCTGGAGGTGTGGAAGTCCAAACAGGTTTGCTTGTTTTTTAAATCACATTTGTTATGCGCCAATAACATGACTAACAGTTTTTTGCCTCGTGTTACAAACATTGACTCCGTTTACACTCGACCACAGGTGATCGTGATGAAGCGCACCTTGGGCGTTGGCTATGCTGCAGTAGATAATCCCATTTTCTACAAACCCAACACATCAATGTTGTTGGGCGACGCAAAGAAGACATGCGACAGCCTGCAGGCGAAGATCAGAGAGACCTACTACTAGTGACCGTCCTTAGGTTGACATCAAGAGGCCGGTTGAAGCATACAGAACTGAGTCTGCAACAAATGTGATTCTATTACACAAATGAAGTTTAATCAGAATATTTTTGAAAATAACAAGGAACTTGTAAATGTGTTTTTTTGTAAATAAAATGCATCTGAAGTTGATGTGCTTTTAAGGCGTGTTCGGATTTAAAGGATGGGTTTTTACTCAGTGTCCTCAACAGAGTAAACCGGGAAAAGAGAAAGGACCTAAAATAATCTAAACCTGAGTCACACCAAACTCCAGTTTCAAACATGCATGTCATATTGATTTAATCCAAAGAGGTTTCATCAATCTGAACAAGACAAGGACAGTAATCTTTGTTTCCATAGTAACATTCTGGTTTCAGTTTATTTATGGGTGACTCAAGTGCACCCAAAATGTTTTTCATGGTTTATTGCATATTTTTTGCAAATATCATTTTAAAAAATAAGTATCTTGCCAAAAAATGACTCATTAGGACTCGTGTGAACTCTTAATCTAGTTCATGAGTTTCTTTTTAAACTGATTTCAGGTCCTCAGCATTTTCCAGCAGAGATCTTAGCTTTGTTGACCACCGAGTGCAGGTAGGAGTAGAAGAAGAGAAGGTTATCGTATTCTCCATTGTACTCTTGAGCAAGGCAGTGCAGGTGGAAGTCCTTCAGGAAATAATAAATGGCCTCGATTGTAGCGAGGTAGGTGTCTGGTTTGCCCTTCTGGTGGCGCCAGAAACACGATTTCCTCGTCCTCAGCTCAACTCGTAGCAAATCTGAGACACCAGACAAAGCATGCGGAGTAAGATTATAAGTAGTGTTACAGAGGGAATAAATACACCTTGAAATAAGTCTGTCCGCCAGAGTTCTTTGGAAAGCTACACAAATGCAATCGTTCATTATTACCTTGAAGTCTCTCGTCGGTGCTGATCTTTTTAGTCTGGTTCCACGTGCTGTCAATAAAGACCACCCTCTGTAGGGGATGCACCCTCGACACAAGGCCCTTTTCTGCATCTGGAATCCCCGTTTCCGGGTCGTCTGCAGTCTGTGTGGCACCACAGACTTCCTTAGTCTTCAGCCTTTTGAAGCAAGGATCTTCAAAGGAGGAATGTGACTTGCTTTCAGTCTGGTCATGCAAACACTGCAGCATATCTTGGACTGACACAGATCCTGGGCCAGGGAACACCAATACCACCTGGAATGGGTGGAGATACAACAGACCCAGACTGAAGCCCCAACATACAAGCGAGGGAAAAGGGTTTGCTATTTCTGCATGGATAGATTTCAGAAGCACTAAACAGGAATGATAAATTAACAGATGAGAAGGCAAGAAAATAAAATCCGCAGCTATCCATGACAATAAGCTAAAGTGCCTTGTGCACAAATGCCACTGATATGTAAGGAAATTCAAATTGAAGCATATGATTATGCCTAATATATGCAATGGATAGAATATGAAATGAGGTGATTTGCATGGGGTATGGCTCAAAATGGTGAAAATGCTATATCTTGAACATGAAGCCTTAGAGAAGTGAAATTGGTAGCTTTCATTTTTTAAATATTTAGTTCTAAGCACCAAACTGTGATACTTCAGAAATCTGGACAGGTATATGTACGATAAACAATAATAAAGAATAATTGCTATGCAAGTGCTCAGAGTTTCAATCATAAATGCCAAAGCATTAACCTCGTCCTCTTCAAAGTCAGGTATGCACGGGTAAGTGTATATGGTGACATCACTCGGTGCGAGGATCTTGGCATGGATTGCAGTGCTCTTTCCATCTGTCTCATTGGGATGCTTGATGATGTCTATTTTCACAGGGAGCTTCATAGGAGATAAAATAGTTAAATTCAGGCCCAACAATGTGCAAAATGTATAGATCATGCAAGCCCCAACACAACACAGCTGGAGGCCTCTCCAAAACAGTTACTTACCTTTACTAAAGGAATTTCTTCCGGGGCGACACCAACTAATGTGCAGCACGTGTAGCAGAAGAACATCCTTGAGCCGCCGCATTTAGAGCATTTCAACCTGCCCTCCTTCTGTGCTTTCTCAAGTATTTCATGAGACCTCAACTTCAGACCTTGGAGAGGCTGCTCGGCAAGCGCACGCGCATCGGATGAATCAGTAGGGGTCGTTGCTTTGTCGCAGCAACTAGCGTGGAGATGCTGGGCTGGATCCAGGCTACTCATGCTTGGCTCTATAAATGTTGACGAAGTGGCGCTCGAGTATGTGGGCCCACACTTTCACAGCTGGAACGACAATGACAGAACAAAGTGTAAATGAGCAGACAGGAATAATGCAAGATTTACATTAGGGACTGCTGTAATGTGGAAAAGCAATTTAACAATCCAGCAGTTGTCATTCAAAAAGGTCATTCCGTTTCAAACACGATCCGTACACATGAACGTTGACTAACGTTTATACAAAAGCGTTATGCGTCTTTAAACATCTTGCTCTCTGAGATCTAGTGGTGCACTGGGTTACATACAGTACAGTTAGCCGTGGTGGTGGAGCTAGCTACTGATAGCATAGGTTTAGCATATGTCAGGCTACGTAGTTTGTCGACGTGCAGAAACGCAGTAAATAACAGTGGACGACCAGTTTAGCGATTAACAGATTAATGACGAATCTGACCTCGCTGTTCCCAAATTAATCAGAAATCAATAGATTATCAAATAGTTAGCAACCTCTGGCTTCCACGCTAGGTTGCACGCTGTTGTTGTGGAACCAAATACGCACGCGGGGTCTTGCGCCTTTTTATGACGTAACTTAATATGATTGGCAGGACTTTGGTTTGAGTCACGTGGTATGGAGACGGATCAGACTGTGATTGGCTGTACATATGTGTTGACGGAAGTTGTTACACCCGAGCAGATATTGTATGATAATGAGTTCTGGATTATTATTGTTTTTTTCTTCAATTTTTGGGAGGCTAAATCTCCCCTTCGCTAATTTATCTGTATTTATTTATTTTTTAAATGTGGTACTGGCTGAGGTCTAAAAATAACCAGGAAATGATCGGGTTACTCGATCAGTGAAGATAATCAAAGTTTTAATTTCAATTTTTTTTATTTATGTAAAAAAAGGCTGTGTACAAAACTGCATAAGATTTATCAACAACAAATAAACTCAATCTCATCACTGACAGAATAAAGAGCTACAAAAACAACAAAACAATTCTAAATTACTTAAACAGATCAGAGGAAAAGTAACACATAATAGTGGTTAAAGAAAAGCATAAAGCTTAATCAGTGGGGACTAAAGCAGACAACAACAATGGTTCAACAAAAATATAAGAAGCTTAAAATTGTTTATGAAAACTAAAGGTGTACAATTACCCTCAGTGTTCTACTGTTTCAACAGGATCTGTGTGTCCAGGCGTGTCTGATGTGGTTGTTTGCATTACCATAAGAGATCTCTTGGGCAGCTTTGCTGGTACAAATCAACTGCATGGGGCTGACTGTCAACGGTCGGTCCAACTCAATGTTTGTGAGATCCCAAAGTAGTGAATAGACATAAACAGTCTCTGCCAGCTGAAATTCTTGCCACAAACCACAACATTTTAGTTTTTATTCATGTATGAAATCCTCTGGTCAACCAGCTTTCCAGTTAATCTAACACCTTTAGTTTCTGTTAGTGATGAATTTTCTACTGATTAAGGTCTTGTTTTGGTTCAGAATATTGTAATTGGCATCGTTGTCTCATATTTTTGCAGCTATTGAAATAATGTGAGTGAAATAAATTGAGCATTTCATTCAAATGATTTGTTTTTAGTCTGCTACAACAGAAACTTAATTCTGATATTTTTTTTATTACATCAGTGAACTTTACAGTTAACTGACAGGTCCTGGAGGGTCAGTACAGGGAAATCTAGATTAAAATATGACTCTGCAGTTGTTAAAAGCCAGATACGCTTGCTGTGGTATAAAGCAGATTGTTTTAATTTAGTTTTGAAAGACACCTGAACTGTGACACATTTTATGAAGGAGAGATTGCATGCAGCTTTGCTTGCAAACAGATGTGCTTTGAGTCAGGCCTTACGGTATCTGTGAAATTAGATTCCAAAGGATGAGATATCTGCCAAATGTGTTCTGCGTGTCACGTTACTTTCAGAATCATGGCAGTAAAACAAAATGTATCAATATTACCCATAACAATCAAAATGAGCATACCTGTCATCACGATATGGTGTGTTGCTGAGTGTTGCTGAGTGTTGCTAAGCGATGAGGAACGAGGAGCCTGTCTTCCTGCTACAGTATGGACCCAAGATTAAATACACCATTTAGTGGTTCTTCTCCCACAGGCCATAGCAATTATATTCCCTCAAACTGAAATGAACTTTTTTTTTTAATTTGTGCTGTTTTCTTTAGATCTTTATGCTTCTTACTGTCATTAGAACATCCCGTAGCTAGCACACCATTGTAAACATTAAAATAGACTAAAATTAGTCTTATTTTAGTTGCAAAGATTATGAGACAAGAGATTAAATGACTGATTAAAACATAAAAAAAATACATTTGAAAAATGTGTTTTCAACAACAGCATCCACATTTTATCAGAATTACTCGTGTCCTGCATTCAATAGTTTTATTTGGGACTATTTATTCAGTGGAATTAGTTCCGGCCTAGTAAAATGGCATATGAGCAGGGTTCAAACATTTGCTGAACAAATGCCACCACTCCTATTTTTATTTGACAGTTACGGGGATTTCATTTTTTCAGAGTGGACGGTGTATCTTGAATTTTTGAAGGATTTATGAGCACTCACAGGGCCTGAAATTACAAACACTTCTGTATGTGCTATCTGTTTACTCAGTGCGTGTCACGCACAAAAACTGGTGAGAACACAAACGCACGAGAGTAGAGGGAAAATCCAGAAACTGAGCTTTATTGTCAAAAACCGGGTTGTCAGTCCAAACCAGCAGACAAATCAGAAGAGGGGCAGGCAAAGGGAGAGTTACAGAAGTCAGGCAAGGGTCAAAAACCGGGTAACCAAGACAGGCAGGCAGACAGGCGACATCAAAAACAGGCAGGGAAGGTACACAGGAGTCAGGATCAGGAAAGTGCTGGAAATGACGGCGCAAATCACGACAATCTGGCAAGGGTGTGCCGTCTGAGCTGAGTATGTGTAATGTCAGGGCTGATGACAGATTAGCTGCAGATTAGCCGGAGCACAGGTGACCGGAATGAGCTGATTGCAGGAGGAGGATCTGGACGACAGGAGAAGTTAATGCATGGGGAAGCAGAGGCCCGCCTCAAGCTGTGACGGAGCCCAAAGAACAGTAGGGAAAAAAACTGATGGATTTGTATAGTGGGTAATTGATCTGTTAGACATAGAGATAACCTTATTACCCAACAGTGACCGAAATGGTAAAGTGTTATATTGCTGGTACATTGGAGTTTTTCCTCCATTAAGGTGGAGGTTATGTAATCACCGGCGTTGGTTTGTTTATCTGTCTGTCTGACTGTTAACAAGATAACTAAAAAGTTACAGACGTATCTTGATGACATTTCCAGGAAGTGTTGGGAATGTTACCAGCAACAGATGATTACATTTTTGTGATGATCCAGAAGAGATCCTGGATTTTGGATCACTTTGAAATCTGTGTTCACAGTGCAGTCAACAGAGCTACAAAATTAGTTTTTCAATATCTCAGTTGACTATTGATTGATGTTTATGGAATTTGACACAATCATGTAGGGTGGATACCTCTATTTTACCACTGAATCTCATCTGGATCGGATCCAGATTGCGGATACTGTGGCGATTGTTCCAAAAATAGGAGTACACATATCGTTTAACGGGATTATGGAAAAACTGCTGATTCTTGATGGAAAAAAAAAAAATCTGAAGATGGGTCTTGGTCTAATTTAGATCCCATCAAATTTTGACAACGATCTGGATACCTGTGTGGATACAAAAAAATCCGTATTTTGCTATTTACTTATAATGGAGACTTGTTAAAAAACAAAACAAATCATATCTTGTAAAATATGCATTAAATTCACTCACCAAAAATCACAATCATAAAGGGGTCCGATATGCACTATCGTGCAAAATGTCTTCTGGATCTGATCCAGAATGAGATCAAGAATAAATATAAAATTTTAACATTGAAAATTCCATTTATGAATTAAAAAAATAAATTAAAAATACACATCAAGCCTGATTCACTTTTACTTTTGATGATGATCCAGATCACCATGTGGACGGTGTAGATCAAATTATGAGGGGAATAAGCTGCTTGTCGGAGGTTTGTGCTTTCTGAGTGCTTTTCCAGTTTATCTTGTGTTTCTTCCCAGGTTGGTGTGTGTGTTTTAAGAATATATCCCACTTTATGTTGGCCTTGGCGTCTAAGTGTTAATCAGCATGAAGTCTTGACATCTTGGGAAATGAAGCATTCTGAGGAGCTGAATCACTGTGAGGAAAACGTGTTGAGAATGAGTCACTGTTACGAAGCATTTTATTTAGTCAGTGAGGCGACATCTGCTGGTAAATATTAGCTACTGCATTTGAATGAAAGCGTTAAATCTAAATCAGTGTCACTCTCTAATATTTGAGTTGGTCATATTGTTTTTGACGTGGTGAAGTGAGGCGTCGAGCATCTTGTTATGTGTGTACTTTGGCAGGTTGATTCTGTGTAAGGTTGTCTTGACTGCTTCTTCTACAACATCTTGACCTCTAGTTGACCTCTAAGGCACTTGGTGTGTCATGGCCTCTGTCTAATAGCACAAATAGTCTCTGTGATCCCTAGAAACACGGGCAATAAATGTAGATCACTGATTAAAAGCAGACGGAGTGTTGACAGGTTGTTACTTTACCGAGTGCAATGTCGTGTGACTCATATGCTCTGGATGTTTCTGACTTTAAAGAGGTGACCCCTGCTATGCAGTATTATACTTGCCAAGGAGAGCAAGATGCTGAAAACAGTTTGCCATGGAAAACCTTAAAAATGACATCATGCCTTTGGCACAGCAGAGCATTTCCATGAATAAGACTACAAGGAAAAGAGAAGCATAAACAGATTGGGCACATATGAGCATGATTTACTGTCTTTATGATTTACTGAGAGAGAATAAGCCAACCCACATCTACAAATTAAATAGCAGGAGGTACAAATTTGGCTGCAAATCTGATGAATTTAAAACAAAGCAGGTATTAAAATTATATTTAACAGTGAGAGATATGGAACCATTCCACTACAATCATATTGCTATGATTCAGGCCATGGTATACAGACTTTTACAATCTGCTGCAGCATCAAGTTGGAACCTCTTCAATAGTATGTAAAGCGCTTGGCTGGTTAGTTAGAATATTGTGTGTTAAAAAGTTTTTTCGGCTCCTTTTTGGTGTTTTAGGCTCTTTTTGTGGTGAGCTTGCTCGTCTTTCTCTGGGGGGGGGGGGTTCCACACAAAGGTCTGCAGACATAGAATAGAATTTCCCATGTTGCTTAACTGTAGATTTGCTCTGTGGAACTGAAGGCTTGTGACCCTGAAATGTTTCAGTTCATCTGTGTGCTATCCCCCCACCACCAGGGCCTCCCCTCTCCCCTGGTGCCCCAAGACCACAACCCATCATTTCACGAGACTCCACACTGTTTATCATCACTTGCCTTATTTTATCATCCTCCCACGCTCTGTCTGTCTCGCACCATCCTTCCATTCAATGCCCCCCCTCACAACCAGCACCAGACTTCCTCCATCCTCCCTGCAGACGTTGCCCTTGTCGCCACTGACTGCTTGTAATACGGGACACATGTTGGTTTCTGCCTTCATGCCTCCACATCAATGCAAATGAAATACTAGTGTTGTAAAGTGTGATTAACAGTAAATTATTGCCATTGAGCCTTTATTTTTCCCAGGGCGTCAATCAGACGGCACAGTAGCTCTGAAGCTGCCATTGAACGGTGATCATGCAGCAGTATGTGTGGCTGATACATATACAATAAACAGTATTTTAAAGGGATTTGTAAAATTGCACTTCTTCTGCGATTTAAACCCAGATGTGCTACGTGTGTCTAAGTTATGACAAAGTCCGGCGAGCAGTCACAGATTTGTATTTCCTAGTAATAGCAACTAGAAAATATTTAGACATTTGACATTTAAACAGATTAAGTTTATAAATTCAGTAATACTTGTGAATGTTGCAATTTACTAGTAAGAGTGTCATGATTTTAATCAGGAATAACTTTTGCAATTACATTTTTAATCAATCGGGCATGAAAAAGAATGCACAATAAATCCTGTATATTGCTCAATGAAAATGAAGAATATTAAAAACGCATTACAGTGATTTGTGATTTCAGGAGCATTTTCCGAAACAAAATCTGTCTTGGAGCACCGTGGAAGTAATTTATGTGTCTAGCGTGTCTGTGTTTCATCTCATTTGTTGGAAACCTGTGCATCACCCTCTATGAGAGTTCTCTCTCCTTCTCGTTGGCTTCTCCCACCCCGTCCTGCTGGGAATACAACACAGCCTTGAGACTGAAATGTGTTTACATTTTGAGCATGTTACAAATTATCTGCTAAGACTAACTTTGCGTGACTTGGCAGAAGCCTTCACCTTGCACAGATGCTGTTTGGGTCAAACGTATTTCAGGGGTTGACTCTCTCAATTTGACTGTCTTTATCTGACGGGGGGGGGGGGGGGGGGGGTTCTCCAAGCCAGATGTGAACCCAGACAAAAGGTAAAGCTTACCTACCCTCTGCGTCGGTGTGTGTGTCTGTGTGTCTGCATGTAGTTTGTATTAGCAAGTGGTGTGGGCATCTAGTCAATATGTTTGCAATATTTTTCTGCATTGACAACGCCTCA
Organism: Brachionichthys hirsutus; assembly: GCF_040956055.1. NCBI lineage: Eukaryota > Metazoa > Chordata > Actinopteri > Lophiiformes > Brachionichthyidae > Brachionichthys > Brachionichthys hirsutus. The sequence continues at coordinate 12,248,609 of NC_090897.1, read as the reverse complement.
CCATAATATAAATGCAGAGGTGACATCTGACCGTATCAGTGTGTTTTTGTCGTCTTTCATGCAGGAACACATTTATCCTCCACATCTCAACGTCTCCAATCAGGCTGAGTGATATTATTACCTCAATCAAGGAGACAGCTGCACGTGTTTGTTTGTTTGTTTGTTTGTTTGTTGGCAGGATTACAACATAATGTGCAGATTTCCATCAAAGTTGGCGGGAGGATGGGCCTTGAACCAGGATAGATTGATTGTTGTGATTCTTCCTGATAAATGATTGGATTCAGCATTTCTTTTGCTAACTTTGTAGAGTCCTTTTCAACAGTTTCTCTAATTGCTCAGGGAATTAAGGGTGAAAAGAGCAGACATATTTATGGGGGGGTTGGCATCTGCGAGTTTGTTTGCACTTTGGCATCAATCCATATAAAGATCAGGTTCCATGACAATTAAATAGGTTTTCTTAGGGATAGTCTGTAGTGAAAATGACGGGTCCAGGGTTACGAGTTTGATTCTAGACAAGACTTGATCGAATTAAAGGTGTCTGCTGAGATACAAGCTGTACTCAGGGCCGTTCTGGTTTACGAATATCAAGTGTCTGGGTTTATCTAAGGTTACTGACATTTCCCCAAATGTTTCCTTGCCATGTGCATTTAATCTTAAAGACATCGTCGACAGATGTTAGTATCTTGCCAATGAATCTGCTTATCTGCCAAACTTACTGCCCCAATATCTTCAGGACAAATACCATGCAGTGGAAACACTGTAGTTGTGATTTTTAAGCTAATTCACCCTAATTTTATCAAAAGATAAGAAATCAGGATATACAAACCATTACCGGTAAATACATTTTTTATGGCAAAATTAAAAATCACAACAAATAACACATCACACACTCGTTCCTTGTCTTTTTCTGAGAGCACCTGTTCTCCAAGCAGCACTCATCTTACTTCTCCTCTCTCTATTACCTCTCTCCTGTTTATACCCCTCTATTACCGCTCTTCTTGATCCTATCCCTCTAACTGGGCTGTAGATCTGCACTTTTTTTAGGTAATTGACGGCTGTAAGGTGCAGCTTTTATTTGCATAGGTCTCAACTGCATCGTAGCTTCATTGTGTCTTTCACTTGCAAGTGGCTTTGGATAAAAACATCTGCTAAAGGATTAAATGTCAATGTGAACGCGAGGCCAAATTACTTCTGATATTTAGAAATATAACAAAGTAATGTTCATCAATAATCTATTAGCCTGATGCGTTTTCTGCTATAATCGGATCTGTGGACTTACTGAGTGTTTTGAAATGTTGAATCACTGTGAGTCAGAAAACATTTGCTCCCGTTTCTCAGCTCTGTATTTTCACACACGGCAGATACAGATTATTTTCTGAAGTTGCCTTACGAAATATGTTTTTAACATTGGCATTGAAATTTTCTTGCACTGTTTGTTTTGGGCATGTCTATATTGGGCTACCGTAGAAATGACTGCATGTCCCAAACACTTCCAGTATCTGCCGGTATTGCAGGATGTCTGGGTTTTTAGACCTCCCTCTTCAGTTGATTTCTTTGCAACGGAAATCTTCAAGGTTCCAGATGAGAGTATGCAACTTGAATATTTTCAAAAGAATGGGCTGCTTGTGGTGAGAAAGCTGCAACAGGTACGCTTAACAGGCAAGACATCACTTCTGAAACCATGGCTACACCCCATCTATCACAGCAATGAGATGTTGCATTGGTATTCAACGCCAGTAGGCCCTTTAGCTCGGAATGAGGGCAGTCAAAAACCAAAAAAGTAAAATAAATACCTCCTCTTGGATGCTTCAGAAAAGGGTGAATTTCAAAAATGAACATAATCTTGCAGAATAAATAGAAAATCTTTAATTGTACAAGCTTATTAACTCCTGCTGGAAATATATTGCATATCAGACACAGTATTATGTTTTTCACTTTGTATTTTAATCTGGATATGTTTTCAGCAGCAGCAGAATGCTTCAGCATTTCCAAAGTCACACCGTAATAATGAACCCAGTATGCATTGAACAGCTTCAACGCATTTGACCACAGTTTCCAACGCACAAAACGACCATCCAATAAGAGATCCCACCTCTGACATGACTGAAAATGATCGTGCACTTAATTGCGTCTTTGTTTTGTGTGCTTGGAGCACTTGAACCATTACAAAAGACAAGTCCAGCTTGCTTCAGCAAATCTTGGTCAAGTCAAGATCCTTCTGTTGATCGTGCAGCCCTCCTCATCTGGTCACGTGTGTACTGGAAAAGGATACCGTCCTGACTGTGTGTAACATATTTGACTGTTTTATAAGAAAACACATACCATATTTGATGAGGAAATATAGGATTTCAGTTAAAAAAAAAAACAAAAAAAAGAAATATCACTGGATAGGCTTTAGCAGTCAGTTATTTCAAATATTTCAGTATTTTCTTATTTGAGGTTCAACAATTTAATGTGCCCATCTGATAACTGATTCATCCAAATGGAAATGACAACATATTATGGTACATGACATACTAAATCCAAGAACCAAGAATGGAGGCGAGTGGAGCTTGATGCTGGTCATGAGTTTATATGCTTCTGTCAACATATATGATCCGTGGCTGAACCCACACACAACGTCCGGCTCCCTCGGCTGCATGCTGTTTCAGTCCACCCTCCTCTCCTCCCTGCACTTCATCGGGATGAAGTGGGATGCTACGTGCTCCCTTCTGGTCCTCTTCCCTCTCATTGGCCTCCCCTTCTGTGACAGGGCTATGAACATTTCTTTGCCATTTTTAGTCCACTTTGCAGAGGAGTACGCGTTGAAGTAGTTTTCTAGGAAAACCTCCTTGAAGTTGCAGTTTTCGGTGTAGATTCTCTGTGAACGACAACAACAACAACAACAACGTGGCTGCATTAACACAATACGTGCTTGACTAGTTGTCAAGTCTACGCTCACGCTGACCCCCCCCAAAAAATATTACCTTGCCTTGCAGTTGGCCAGCCTTGTTCATCGAGATGTAAAACTGACTCTTCACACCCTTTATAGCCAGGATGCCGCCCTCAGACACTGTCCTGATCTCCAGTATACCTGCCAGACAGCCACACAGAAAGAAGCGTGAGACACACGACCGGCCGGGTGACGCACACCTTCATCGTTAATATCAGATGAGAGAGACGTTCCTGTGGTTAGTGAGTCTGTGGTCTCTCTGGCTGTGTTCATGCCTCGTTAACTGGTCTGGGTGGCCGTTCCATAAACCACAGCCTGTGCCATTGCACATATGGGAGACAGATTAGGCCTCTCTCCTGGGATTGAGACAGCCATACCTCTTTACAGGAGCTTTGCACGCTACATCTTTGGCCTGCCCTTAACGTCTGTGGGAGAGTAAAATCAGACATGCTTGCTGAACTATTTTTTAGTTTGTGATATTATTTTGCAAATGCTATGGATCTGTTTTTTCGTATTAATGATTGCAGCACAATGACTGTAATCCTTTGATTCTTTGATTTAAAAATAACGCTGGAGCGTGCAGCTTTGAAAGGCTGAAAGTCACGACCCATTAAAATCTTGGATACACACATATTTCTACCTTCTTCTTGTACTAGCAATTTTTGCAGTATCTATTTGTGTATTTTTTCCCCCACTCCCTTGGAAATGAACGCGCTTATCTTGACGATCTATGAAGAAGGAATGTATTTTACTTTACAGTTCATCCAACTGGAACACATATCTACTAGTAGTCCGGCAACCTGGCATTTACTTAGCTCAACGAAAATATTCTCAATGCAGAGAAAGCTCTTATTAATATACACTTTTTGAGTGGCCTTGGTCCTTCGGTTGAAGTATAATGTGGCGATCACACGTGTGGTGAGTTGTAAACCGTCAAATAACAAGTCTAAATCTTTTAAAATAAAAACAATAAAAAAAAAAGTGTTTTCAAATACTGCAGAAATGATTTTACTAATTAGGGAGGCAGAGAAAAGAGGGAATTCTCCTATTAAAGCTCTCTACATGGACCCCGGAGCTTGTTGTATTTAGAGTCTGATCAGTGATCACTAACACATGCTGTCGCTCAGTCTTGGAAGGCTGTACAGTACTTGGTGCCTGACCTTTAACTGGGTTCCCATGTTTATTACCACGGCTTTTATATTCTCATATTTCACTTTGTTTACCGTGAAATGAATGAATGACTTAAAGTTCACAATAACACTGTTAAAGCTTCGGCTGAATGTGCAAAGCCTTTATATAATCAGAGAAAGTTAACCAACCATCTCCTAATAAACCATGCAGAGGCAGCTGCATGTATTTCTTTCAGTCTGAATGTATTCATTTAAAAAGCTGATAGTTGACAGCGTGGAAGTGCTATTCCTAAATATTACATGGAATATTGCTAGTTGTTGTTTGTACGACGATGGAACGCGTTTCTACACTCGCATTAGGACGCCCTATCAGGCAGCTTGAACAGATTTGTGATTATTTTTCTCACGCACCCCTTACTGTGTAATAACTGTGTAATTCCTGATCCTGCTTTATTTAGCAGATTTGGAATTGGGCATTCACATTTGCTGTCAATTCAATTGATGACAGCCTTCCAGGAATTTGTATTATTATTAGTGATCTACACTAAAACTGCAATATATGCCAAATCTTTATTCTGATTATTTCAATTTAGCAGCCTGACAGTATGCTTGGAAGGATTATTGCATTATTTTGGTTAAATATACGATAAGATATAACGTTTTACTTGTCTCATTTTGCTTCACATACTGATAATTACCATTTATTATGTTGAGAGAACAAATGTGCTTCTCATATGTAATTGTTGGGTTTTTGAGGATTTGTTTACAAATTCAGAATGACATTTTACTAAACATATTGCAATAATGCTCACAATGATGATTAAAAATAATAATAATTCATTTTCACAGTTGTTTTTTTTGTTATGTCTCAATGTTTCTTTTAGACAAAGTTACTTAGCAGCTGTATGGATGGATATCTTTATATATATAAGGTACTAACGTTTGACTATGGCAATTTAATAAAAAGCAATCTACTTTAACCATAATATTTATACAACTAGACTTTTGGCACAAATGATGAGTCCACTAAGCCTGCGTGGAGAAGCCAAAAATAATTTGTCTCCAAGTATTTCGTTGTGGTTTCATCTCTTCAGCTTTCTCTTCTTGCATTAAAAAAACAAAAGCCTTTATGCAATCAGTCTTTCAGGACGTATTTCCTAACTGCAGCCAGAGAGAATGACTCACTGATGTATTACATTCGTTTCTGTACCACACTAGTCTCTTCAAAGGCTTTTGGATAAATGTCTGTGTGCTTTTAGCGTGCGATTGTCAACCACATGTGGGTGTATCAATTTTGTCTGCCTTTCATTGGAAGCTCCATACAGGTTTAAGCATTTATCTGTTAATCCAACATTCCAGACACAGGAGGAAACGATAACCACTTGAAACATCCTCGTCATAATAGCAGTATCTATAATAACAATAACACTATTGTGACTGATGTGTGGGTGAGATGGAAGTTGCCAACCAAATTCTTCATTTGAACATTTCTCACATGCAAATGTATTGCCCCATTATTTTAGGCTTATATCACAACTTTGTAGGAGCATAAAATGGTTTTTGAATTTACGAAATGTGCAGACGTACATAAATACACACGTGTCATTGAAGGCGCTCAAATGTATTTGCTTTTTGTGCTTGAGGTTCATGAAGAGGCCACACAATGCATGTATCTGCAGGTGTGTCTCCTGCTTTGTGTTTAATGCGCTTCCTGCCTCGAGTACAACAATTATGTGCGTGTGATCGAAGGCAAATGATGCAGGATTTGGCTAGCACGTGAGACACATCAATTGAACCTGAAACTCTGTCTCTGAATATGTAAATTCCTGCACCCGGGGCATAAAGAAGACATGTATGTGTACTGACTTGTTTAAAGTGTGTCTTTAAGCTTCAATACAGTCTGATCTTTCTCAAAAACACCTTTGTGTTGTCCTAGCTCAATCTATGCTGTAGCCTGAAATGACTTTCAGTGAATGCCATGTTTAAGAAAAGGATGTGAACCGTAAAGTCAGATTAGACAAATGGGCAATTGCAGGAGGCTGGTACCCATCAGCCGCCTCCAAGACCATTCGGTTTACTTCATTGCAGCCTGTGTTGAGATGGTGTTATGGTTTAACTCGCCAAAAAACCCACCTGCTTCATTTTACCTGTCACTTTGGCCACTCTCAGAGAGACGTGCCGCATTTATGCTGTGATTGAACTACGCAAGGCTGAGTGGAAACATCTCACAATGAAACTCTCCATGCAGAAATTATAAACTTGTCCAATTCTGTCACTATTGTCACACTTACTTATCGGGAAATACATTCTAGCAGTAGTGGTGAAACCACTTGAAATATAATCTGATACAATAAATAAAGAAAAAAAAAATGGCTGTCCTTACTGTGACAGTTGGTGGGATCTTGGGTCCCGTTAATGTTTCCATTTTCATCGATCGTGAGGAACCATTGCGTGCGGCTGAATAGCTGGCGAATGCGCACATCTCCTCCCTCCATGTAGTCGTAGTTCCTGGTGTGCCGCTCGTGTCTGGAGCAGTTCATGATGGCGGCAAGTTGCTCTGGAGTGCAGTCACTGGAGACCACACACGCACTGCCAAACAGGAACAGCACATGCAGGTAGAGTCCCAAGAACAAATTGTGAAGGTTCCATGTCAGCGTCCATTTCTGCATTATAATACAATGCAGTGTGGGTCAATGAACAACATACTGAAATGTGAAATCTGTGCGCTATCTTGCAGGCCAGTGACTCCCTGGCACGTGGCTTTTTTTGACCCTTGTGCTGTGAGTTCTGGGTCCCCGTCTCAGAAGTGCCTAGTGGGACGTTGAAACAGAGCAGATGCAGGAGCGGCTCGCTGGAGCCGGTTAGGGTCGGATGAGGCTGGAGAACGAAGTGAAGAAAAACAGACAGGTGATGGTATTTTGAGATGTGCAACTCTTCAGTCCTCAGTGACGGCACGGGTTAGCTGCTCCAGCCTCTTTTGACCGTAGTCCGACAAGGAACCATAATCCACTCCAGAAAAGTCTATTCAGGTTGCAACTATAAGGAAAACACAGACCCATTTGATTGTAGTTAATAAAGTGAAAAATAATTATACTCACAAGTACAAGATTTCTTTTTTTTAAAGCCACATGAAAGAGATATGAAAAGAATCATGGGATTCTCCCAGTTCAATTGTAGAGCCACCACAAATGACTTTCAAAAAGCTTTTGATTTCTATGTTTTCATATAAATATATAAATGTGTTTTCATAGATAAATCACAACGTCTGCGGTTTCATTCGACAAGCATGTTTCTGCTTGTCGTGAAGCCACAACACTGAATTTTTGCACCAAGGCTGGTCGATTCCGTCACATCTCGGGACTGTCTCATCAAACACATGATCTATGTTCAAACAATCAAACCAACGCTTCTTTTCTCACAAAAATAAAATCTAAAGTTTAATGACTTACGTGCGGTATGGTATGGCGATGACAGGAGTCGTGAGATATGCGTTTCCGTTCAGCAAGCGTTTGGATGTGAAGGCTCTTTAGTAAAAAGGCTATAATCTTAGTTGTAAACCAAACCCAGCGATGCAGTGAAGCTGAGGAAGAGTTGGGAGCTTCTGTCATTTCCCATAGATGCCTCCCAGATTCTGGCAGGCTGAGTCTGTGCATCTTCCCTTCTTGTTGTGCACTCTGCTCAGATAAATGCCTCCTGCTGACCTCACTTGAGAGCAATTAGATCCCAACCAGTCAGCTGTCCCTGGCTGAGATGTAATGGAGAAACACCCTCCGCCTGCCTGCCTCTCACGGTCTCACCCCCTGGACATGAGAGGGAGCTATACACTCTGAGAAAAGCCGACTCTCCTAAATGAGGAATATTTTATGCACATCCACCCTTTCAGGACTGACTACAGCCTCTCTCCGTTTCCATCTTGCGCCTAAATATGTTAATGATGTGATTTTTTTTTTAAATCTCACAGAGATGCCAAGGCAATGTTTAAGATATTTGCTCTGATGATAAAGCTTTAAAGAATTCCTTCCCTATCATTTTAAATGTCATCATTAATTGCTGTTTTTACTTAGCAGTGCTGAATCATTGCTATGGATTTGTTGACTCAAGTCAAAAACATGTTTTAAAGTGCCCTGGGGATCTCATTCTTAACGATTCTAATAGTGGGAAGCAATAAATTATATTGGGAGGTATCCATCTGCAGTGAGAAAAACAGGCGACATAGCTGCTGAGAAGTAGCCGTTGTTGTGTCAGGGGCCATGCTCGCTTTCGTTTTTCGTGTTTGCACTTAGTCACAATTTATTGCCTTACAGGCCTGGCCTTTCCTGAGACTCAACACTTCAAAAGTTTATATGGTTCCTTAATGACGGGGGGGGGCCCCGGGGAGGGTCAGGGCTGTACCCGCCAGCTTCTGGGAACTTCTCATCTGTAAAGCAGAGGCCATAAAAGGTCTGATCCATTAGGTGCCACTTTGACAGGTTTCACTTTTACAACACAAAACAAAGGACAAGACATGAAAGTGAACGCAAATGTCTAATCAATGTCACATGAATGTTTAAATGTAAGACAAACTCAAAGTCCAAAGTGCTATGCACTATGTATGCAAACGATTTATTATTATTATCTAGGTTAACTGTGGCCGGTAGCACCTGGTTGGTTAATTACCAGCAGGAGAGCGGCCTGACAAGGTGATTCCAAGCCCCCCAAGAGTTGTCCTCAACACAACCTGCTGTAACTGGAGGCAGAGGAGCTTGCAGGTCAGACTTTAATGGCCTCATGGTGTCTGGTCATGCTCTGGTCATGCTCAACACAATGCAGGGTCTCCCTGTGGGCCCACTTACCTTAATGCACAGCAACAGTTGATGAGGATAAATCTAACTGAGGCCTCGATTGGGGATCAATAGAATTCTCTAGCCAAGTAATCAATGGTAGCCTTGGATGTCAATCCTACATGGTATCTCTTGTTGGTGTCCTGGAGAGGGTATATGCTGACACATTTCCAAGGAGATGGTTATGAAAGTTTTGTCCTTCTTTCTGCTTGGGAAGAATGAGGGTGATTAAAAAGCCCGATGATTACAAGCTACCATATTACATGGAGGTCATGCACATTCGTTACAGACTGACTACTGCAGCCTGTTACATATAGTATATTCAGTTCCCCAATTAATGGTCTGTCTAAACTCTGATTCTCTCCTGCTACATGCCCATAAAGTAAAAACAGAAATAATCAAATCAAAGCTGTAACTGTAGCAGAGATCTAGATCCTGGACCTGAAATAACCAAAGAGCTCAGACCAGAGATGCTTCACTTTGAAAGGAGTCAGTGTGGCGAGCTGATCCGAGATCCCACCTGGCATGAAAATGGGATTTTATTTTATTTTATTTCTATATGGAAACATGATTTTAAGGTTGATCTGACGGGTGGTCATCCAAGGAAAGATGGTTTTAAGATTTTGTTTTTATTTTATTTTATTTTATTTTATATATTTTCTTTCTTTCTTTTGCTCAGTTTGTTTGCTGGGTTTTTTCCGTGTATCTTTTCCTTTTCAGCTTCTATTTAACTTCCTTTTTATTTGCTTTATATATATATTGATTGATTTTGTTTAGTTAATTTGAAATTGAGGGGAGGATTTTTATATAAGCCCTTTCGGCTTCTTTTCCTCTCCTGCACTATTATTTGCCTTTGTAATGTTTTGTTTATGTTTATTATTGTGCATATGAATAAAATGAAATGAAATGAAATCACTCTGATGGTTGCTGGATGTGTCATATGCTGATGTGTGTGTGTGTGTGTGTGTGCAGGTATTGATATTTTGCAGTCTGAATGGCTGTCTGCTGCCAGTCAAGGATCAATTGTCTTAGGTTCCATCTGCACTCTCCATCCTCTCCATCCTCACTACTTTGTTTATCTCTTTTTCTGTTAGTGTTACGACTCTAGGTCAGTTTCTAAATTCTCACAAGTCCTTTTAATCGAATCCCTTCGCTGAATGTTGTGTTGAAAGTTCTTGAAGCCAGTAAAGTGTCTGTGATGTTTTGATGATTGCAGAGTAGCACGCAAGCATGCGAGCACATCATGAACTCAAATCCTGTTCCAACAGTACATTCAGACAAACCTCCAGCTCCAGTCTGAGAGGCTCATCACGGCGTCTGTCCGCCTCATTCTGCAGATTCAACGCACAAACTAACTACGTAGTGGCGTTTTGTCACACAAATCGTACATCATCTCTTTTTCTGAAGACAAGTTTTTCCCAATTTATTCTGTACAGGACAGTGATACATAATCCTGTTGTATCTGAAGAACCTCTTGAAATTTATCATAGCTTCCACTATTACCAGAGAGACATCTGCCTTCACACAACTGTCGGCTCTCAGAACTCTAAAAGCATTCCTGGAGTGTGTAAATGTGTGTGTGAGTGTGCGCGCGCGTGCACGTGCGCTCCTTAGCCCATCTTGATGTGACTACATCTACGCTGGGACGATGGATCATGTCTAAGGTCAGTCTATTCTTAGCACCTGTGTAGACTAGGTTTATCTTTTGCTTTCTAAATTCCATGATAATTGCTGATCTCTGGTGACGGAGCCTCACAACATTACCCTCAACTATATATAACAGTTTAGTAAACACCAACACACGTGCACACGCGATGGCATCGTGAACTTTTGTCTTCGGCTATGAATGAAGGGAGGAGGAGGATGTACATCCCTGCATTCACGTTATGTTTCCAGAGCATCCCAAACATATTTTTATAAAACGTTATGCACACATCTCCCTTGTCTAGACAAATGCATTTTGATATTTTTTAGAATTGTAACTACTGAATTATTTTTGGATTTTTAAAAACTTTATTTTGACAACAAATATGGTGACAGCCATAGTAGGTTGTGATAATATATGTAAAAAGCACAAAGTTTCAGGTAATGATGCCCTAATAAGGTTTAGCTACATTTTCCAATGGATTTTTCATTGGAATTTCATTTTTTCCATCATTTATTTCCAACTTTTGTTATGTTATCTCACTGAAACAATATTCTACATGAGTTATGATTCTCACAATTTGAGGTAGTTTACATAGCGGGCTGGGGCGCAGAAGCCTTTTACAGTCTGCAGACACAGAGTACCGAGGAGTCGCTGCTATACAAGATGACACTGCTCAGGCTGTCTCTGCTGGCTCTTCCTGTTCGGAGGGTGGCATGTCTGTCCCTAATGTTCCTCGAACTTTTTTTTACGCACAATGATTTCTTGTGAAAGCAATTTGCGTGTATTGAATATGACGTATTTAGTCAAATCTGATGCTATAGCCACACTGACGGCCTTGTTTGCTTTAGGAATTACATTTTAGCCTTACCTATTGGCCACTTGGGAAACCAGGACTGCCTGTAAAGCAGAAACAGAGATGGATGAACTGAGACTGCTTGTGTGTGAAACAGAAAAAGTCTGGCACACATATCGTGTCCTATTAATGTTGATCTTGGACGCTTTGTGTCTAACGTGCATTGTTCTGATGGCAGGCACTCTTCACAATGCTGCAGACAATCGCATTGCTTTCGGGTCCATGTAGCAGGCCTTGTTAGAGAATCCGAGTTGGTGTTGTGCTTCACTGTTGAGGGAATATTCTGATCATATCTAAGGCAAGAACAGCTGTTAGGGATTGCAATCTTAACTCCTTGCCATATCTGTTTATGTGTCAGGGGGAAAAAGAGCCTTGCTTACACAGACAGACAGACTCTGCCTTAGTGGCTTTAGAGGAGAAAGAGACTAAAATAAGCACTTTGGGCTTTCTGAGTCCGAACAGTGGACAGTTCACAGAGGAATGTTATTTCAGTTAGGACCATCAGTTGGTGGAAGAAGTTAGCAGCTGTTTCCTGGGGGACTCAATTTCAAATGCATTGATTGAAAACATGACTCCTGCATTTACAGGAAAAAGGTTTGCTTATCAGACAGGCAGAAAAATAATGAGAAAAGATCCCTGAACCCCTTCAGGTTAAATGACAATATTTTGATTTATGACCTTTTATTTCTGCTTCAGCTGCACTTTGTGTTAAATGTATTAAAATGCTAATGAAAAGCATCATCGTAGCTAACAAAGCATGTTAGTATTGTCATATTGAGCATATTAGCAAGCTTGATTTCAGCACGTAGTAAACCCTAAAACAGCTGCTAGCATGCCTCTGGACTCTCAGCCTGAAAGTTTCAGTTATGTGTCAGCGATCCACAGCGCCTCAATAGTAGAAGTCCGATATTATACCCAAGAGATCTCGCTGGATTTCTCTGTCTTGCTCTCTACTGTCCTGTTAATTGCACCTGCCCCAAGGATTTGACCCCTCTTGTTATCTTTAACCTCATCAAGAAATATCAAATTCTCTTAATGACTGGTGGTGGATTCAGAAATTGTATGATTCTCGCCACAGCTTTATTTGACAGCTTTATTTTTCACAAGAAATACTTTCTTTTTGTTTTTGGGCAGCATCTCCCCAAAAATTGGTTATTATATTGACAAGCCAGAGAGCCCACTACTAAAGGTCAAGGTACTCATACTGTCCTGTGTCTCTCACTCTCCGTCTCTTTCTATTGCCTCCTTCTAAAATCAGCCATGTGTGCCTCTCTGTTTTTAGAGTGCATGTTGTTTTACAGTAAAAATATTTTAAAACCATGAAAAACATTGTTTTAAAAGTAGACTAATGAACAGTCTGCTAATAAAATGACATGGTTCATGAAGGTGAAACACTTAACATTTGGGTGTGATCATAAAAGTTGTGTGTGCCTGTGTCTTTTTTTTTGTATTAAAGTGTGGCAATTAAACAGCGGGGTGCAATGATAATGGCATATATACGGTTAAATTACAGCCAAATGGGTCTCCTAAAACCTCCCATTGGACGGGAACATGAAAAGGAGAGATGGACGTCAGGCTGCATGTTATATCACCTTATCAGCGATATCGTAGTGTGCCCTTGTGCAGTAGTCAGTCACATCGTAGGACTTGTAGTGTCAAGTAGGGAAAATGAACTCAAACATGCTGCAGTAGATTATCATTCATCAGTTCATAGCAATGCTTGAAGGTTGGATCTGCAGTAACTGGAGTTCTGTTTAGGTTCTGGAGATGCTTCTTCAGTTCTAACTGGCTGTACAAATATTTGAACTGTTCTGAGGTCACTGACTCAATGACATTATCAAAGTCGCACAGTCGAATCCAAAGTATTATCATTGAAGACACAAGAGGTTTGTTTGCCTAATGGGGCATCGAGTTGGTCATTAGCACTATTATTACTTATAGAGAGAGAAAGAGAGAGAGAGACATCTAGTTTCATTGTGGTTAACTGATTGATATCGTTGTATGTTTGCAATGATGGTGCATTACAAATATTCTACCATCGCCAAGTGATTATCAACATGTGTGACATCAGAGTGTTCCTGTAATAAGAGATCAAGTGAGAGAAAAAAATAATGACCTGGAAAAATTCTAAATAATAGAGTTAAAATCAAGCTTGTTAGAAAGTGTTTTCAATTTTACTAGCATTCCATCAAAGCTGGGATCTGTTGTTAGAGGTTTCTGCCTGTTAAAAGGCTGTTTTTTTCCCACATTTACTTCTGTGAGCGGCGTGGCGACAGATAAAAATTCCACTCTGTTATTTGGGTGAAGTGCTACCTGCATCCGGTAATTCAATAATTAATGTTCAGGTCTTTGACTGACCGTCATTTCCCATAAGGCCTCGGTGAAAAGCTAAATGCCACGGCTTGACAGAGGAGACGAGTGACTGGAGGGCTGTGACCCGTTCTGACATGTCTGTGTTGTTGGAGGACATACAAAATAAACCAATATGAATGAGTGATAGCATTGAGCTACACATGCTATTGGAACAACCGCGCAAAGTTGTCTCTATTCATGAGTGGATTGAGTTATATAAAGTTAAATAGTTATGTGGGATTTCCAGTATTTTGGTGAAGTCTTGGATTTATTTTAGGTTTATTTATTTATTTATTTCAAGCAGTTTTGTGGCCAGAGAGAGAGAAAAAAAGACGACATAGAAAAGCAGCTGTACAGTCCATAATAGACAAATAGGATAGTTTTTTTTTTCCATTTTCAGATAAAGAATCTCCAGCTGTTATGAGGCATCAGATGGTTCATATTTGGTGTTGGTCAATGTACAGTATTACAGAAGTAGTGCAATGCCAATTTCTTCAGTTAAATTTCAAAGTCAAGGAAACACGTTATTCTTGCAGGAGCTGCTACCATAGCAATTTCCATCCAGAATTTTAAATGAGAAAAAAAGACACATTTTACAGAAAATTATTTTCAGCTTTTGAAGTTGGTCACTTATCTACACGCTATATAATTATTATTATTTTTAAATATAGGTGTGTGTAACACATAAACAATGATTCCATACAACCTGTGGCTATGCATCTTTTCAATCTTGTACAGCCCTGTGTATGATTGTTTCTGGACAACCCGAGGTGTTTGAAATTTTAGGATGAAAAATAAAATACATGCCTTGAAATTCATTTAGAAAAAAAAAAATCAACCAAGAAAGTGTAGGCTTTGTAAATCGTTTGTATGGAACACTTGGTTTCGCTGATTTGTTTGGAGTGTGTTGTTGCAGGCAGCAGCAGAGGCCACACACACACACACACACATTGATTAGCTGTCAACAACATTGGGATTTAGCTAAAAAAAAAAAAAGGTAGTTGTGATCCTCTGAGTGCAAAGGGCAAAAAAGATTCCTTGTTGGACAAAGCTCCTTTTGGATCAACCTCCTTCATCTTCTCATAGCTACTGCCTCTGGTGGAGCCATAATGATAACACTGAGTCATCCAACTGTCCATTAGCTTCAGAGAGTCATATCCTGTGTGAGGAAAGAAGATAATCAGTGCCAGTATTTAGTGTTTTATTTTCCTAACGCTCATTGCAAAAATATGATAGTTCATAGTGCACACACGCAAACAGTGAGGAGTATGGGAGGTTTGCAGATTTCATACAATAATTGAATCAAGGCCAAACCCTGTCTCCGTCAATGAGAGGAACTGATGTGTTTCCGCTCTTGACAAGTAAGCACCGCTATCTGCAGCTTTCTGACTGCAGCACCACTCAATCTCAGTCTTACCTCCCCATCTGTCCCATAGAAAGGATGGATGTCTTTTTAATGGGCCGGGGTGTGAGAAGCAGAGCAGGGCTGGAGAACAGGAGTCGATGTCGGAGGCAGAGCAGACACATGACCCCTTTGAATTCCTGATAGCAGCTACCTTGCATGGATGTTTTCCCGGCTGTCCCGTGTGACTGACTTCAGGTTTAAGTGATGAACTGTTAGCATCTATAACTGAGGTTTTCACTTCCTCCTAGCGTCCCTGGCTAGACGCTATTCCTGCCTGCGAGGTCACAGGTCAGGCTTCCTGCATGTATGCTGTATTTCATTAAAGCCCTTCATCACTTGGGAAACCAGGACTGCCTGTAAAGCAGAAACAGAGATGGATGAACTGAGTCTGATTGTGTGTGGAGCAGCTATTGTCTGTTGCGTGTTGTGTATGTCCGTATGCGTTTGGGAGCGTGTGTCCAACAGAGACCGACCTGAGACCGCATGCATGCAAGAGGTCGGGCCACACACCAGAGGAAATAACATCCTGAACTTTTCTGGTTTACAACCAAAGGTGTCCTGCTGTCATCCGCCAGAAGAGAACCAAACGGTCAGACCTGCAAGTGTCGCATGTGTTTCTGCTTATCTGTGACATCAGCAGGGGGGTGGGGGGGGGGCTGTAACTTTGAATCTCAATATCAAAGCATGTTTCTGTATGATATTAAAAACCCCACGCACATCAATTTATTTTTCAGATGATGTAAAGATGAGGGTTTTCATAGCATTTTTCCTCATTCGCTTTGAGAGGGTATTTGTTTGTAAACATTATAAAGCCCGCAGAGTTAATTGTCATTTGTAATTTTGGGCTATACAAATAGAATTTGATTGAGTGATTGTAAACGTTTAAATTATGTAAAGCTTATAAACATGTGACTTTCTGTGTGTTATTTCTGTGTGGGCATTAATTGAATGCACTTTGAACTACTGTAAGAATAGTGCAACGCAACAAAGGGGGCAAACTGCCAGTTTTACTGTAAACTGCATGGATTCCAGTGTCAGTGCTCTCTTTTGCCTATAATTATTCATGTTGCAAAGCAGAACAGGCACAACTGTCTCAATGTACAACTTAGCTTCAGGCCATTGTTGGTGCTGATGAATGTAACGATTCATAAATCAAATGTGTTGATGCAAACTTAAAGTGAGGTTTAATCAGTATTTCTGCGATTTGTTTGATGTCACCTGTTCAGTATTTCTGTAATTATTTGGAATTTGTCTGTTGCAATTTTGTCTGCCAAAAGAATAAAGGAAACGCAGGCCTACAGTTAGATGTAATTATGTATTAACCAGGAAGGCCAGAGGTGCACAAACCCTTAGTGCAGGTCAGTGGAAAGCATATTATTATTCCTATGAAAGAAGATAGTGTACTTTGTAGTGCAGGGGATAATAATTCAAACTACACTTAATTCCTTAATGGAAATGTTTGAAGTGCATTCTTACTGGCATGCGTTTTCTATTAGCAGAAGACAACATTGCTCCTTATTTGAGAAGATGACATGCTCAAAGGATGAAAACACTGAATAAACAGTCTTTGCCAAATGGAGGGATAGCACGAGTTTACAGATTAGTCTCCCCCCACAGGGTGGAGGGCCGGTTTCACAATGTGCTTTTACTCAGCACATAACTTGAGTTGCGTGAGAGATTTCCATATCTCACACACTCTTGTAAATCACAATTGAACAGTAGTAACTCAGAGAAAGAACTCCAAACACGGCTGCTTTCAATTTGGGCCCAGGGGTCCTGCCAAGGCTGAGGCAGGCTAAGAGACCACCCCCTCAGATTTACTGGCCTCTTCACCTCTGAGCCTTACAGGAACGCTGCCCTGGTCCCGCACACCTCACCGGACGCACACATCACGCGTACACTCCCGAAAGAAGGTGAACGTTTCACGGTGGAATTTTTGAGGCCCAGTGAAAAACACAGTTGATGTCACATGCAAACAAATGGAAACCACCCACATAATATGCAATTCAAAAGTAACGGTTAATCAATTGTGCATGCATTTTTCTGTTTCTTCATGTCATCACACAGAATTAATAATATTTTAGAGATTTAATAGACCGCAGTCTATGAATCATTGGTGGTTCTATCTGATGTGTAAAATTACACATTTCGTGCGAGCTAGAGAGATTGTCTCTCCAGCCCACTTCTGGCCTTACTCAGCAATTGGACACACTTATTCATATTAAATATTTATAGACCGTGTTATCCTGTAACAGGGAATGCAAGCATAAATCATTTTATTCTGCCATGTGGCTACGTGATAACTCTGATCATCTGCACCACAGACCAGTGTAACTCTGGATTATAGCTATTCGGTGCTGTAGTAAACCCTCTAGAAGGCTGAGGTAATCTGTTACTATGGTGATTTGTACTATTCCAGAGCATCATATCCCAAAAGTGGACTTGCATTGCCTTTGTGTCTTTCACAGAAAGGTGCCCCGTCGGGATCTGCGAGCCAGTTAGATAGCAAATGACAAATTCCAAAACAATGCAATATATTGCCAAGGCATTACAATATTTGTTTTTGCATTCTCATCTGCACTGCAGTAACACCATGGCAGAATCATAAATGGCTAGACAAGTTATAGGCTGATCCAAGACCACAACAATAGTCAGATTAGAAAAATGAGGAGAATAAACACAGTTCTGAGGTCAGGAAGAACCACACACCACGGCCATGTGGAACACGAGGAGTGCATACCCACAATAAAGAATACACAGATACGGCCCTAACACGGAGACATTTCACGTGGACGCATGACATCCTTTGCGAAAGCCTGCCCTGCTAATGACTAATGAGTGAAAGCTCCATATTTGTCTGTAATAAGACAGCCAGCAATAAAACATCACACTCAGTCTGTGTGGTCATTAAAGGATGGGAATCTGACACGAAAAAGAATGACATAATCTTCTGAGAACCAGAAAAATCAGCTTGCATTGGACTTAAGTAGGAACAGAGGGCAGTTGACTTGTGTTTGCTTTCCATTTTCAGCCCTGGAATAGATTCAGGCCACCTTGACGAATCTGAAAAGCATTATGCGGGACGATTGGTCCAAAGCGCAGACTGTATAGGATATCGCGGTGCTGTCCCTTACAGAGAGATGGAGTGATGGGGGGGTGGGGTGAAAAGGATGTAACATGGATGAGATATCGTGCGAGAGGGCAATACTTTGAAACTAGCAGACGTTCCTCACGCTTTCCTGCACAGACGTCTCAATTGCAGCCATCTCACTCATGTGCATGTGTTTGGTTTCACCGAAACAAAGGCGCTTTCGCCATGATGTCATTCTGAGCGGTCGTTCATCCATCTGAAGTTACCTTTATGCTTGTCTGACACGCAACCTTTTGCATGCAAGTCGATTATATATAGACAGACCCCCCCCCCATTGTCTCTTCCACACGCACTCACTGAACGTGCATAAAGAGGTCACGCACATGAAGACAGCATCAACTGCGCTCTCATATGGCTCTGATCGAGCTGCTGACTGATGCCTCTTAAAGGAAGCAAGCAACATAGGTGTGTGTGAATGTAAGCCTGTGTGTGTGTGCTGACGTGTGTTGTGGTTGGTTTCCTTCAACAATGTGTTTATCTGGGTGTGTCCAGGAAAGCAGATGTCCCTGTGACTGTGGTAGATCTTGTCACAATCAAGCTGACAATTAATTCTCACGCAAGTAATTGAAATTTATGACTCTCCTCTGTTCATTTTCTTCCAGTCTTTGTTGTTTAACCCTTTAAAGCCCGCCCCATGAAGTAATCGTCAGAACACTCTAACCTTTTGGAAAATAAGGCCTTAATGGCACCTTCTGATAAATGTGTAAAACCCCAAAACAATAATTTTTTATATACGTGCTCTCATTTATGTAGCTTCTGGATTTCTTTATGTTTTTTATGGAAAATGCAGATGCATGTGTTGGCTTGTATCAGCTTTTTTTGGGGGGGGGGGCGGGGGGATCTAACTTCTGAAGTAGAAGTCTCAAAATCCTGAGGCCATCTGTATCAAGTATGATATGTTTGGCAATAAAGGGTTAAGTTGAATCACAGTTTATTCATAGAAAAATAATTCATGATGCAGAATATACTTTTCTTTGCACTGTCAGTTTTATGTTCAGATTCTGGTCTGTAAGCTTCAATAGCAAACATTTGAACCTGCAGCTGCAACAGCTTGATGAGTTTTAGCAACCTGGGTGGCGACCCATGGATGGCCTTGTGGTGTGTGTTAGCAGTGGTTTGGTCTGTTACCTTTTTTGCTGAAAATTGGGCAAATCACCTGATCGTCATCATGTTCACTCACCTGGAAAGACAAAGAGGCCCTGCAAGCTGTAGCGCTCCACTCAGCAGAATTAAAGTAACCACAGTTTAAGTTATCGGTGCCAGTCAGACATCAGTGGAAAACAAATGGAAGCAGTGATAGAAATAAGAATTGTCTGATGTTGTCCAGCTGTTTCACACAGTTATGCATGAATGGTGATCATCTCATGCAATCTGGTCATTGTGTAAATTTCATAGACCTACTGCATCTGTACATTGAAGAATTAAAGGCTTAGATAGTATTATAGCTCCAGAAGTGTTCTGTCTTCCTGTCTGACAGCTTCCTGTACTTATTTCTACAGGAACTAGTGGGTGACTATACAGAGACGTAGACTCAGCTGAGGAAGCAACTTATGTTGAAGTCGATAGATTTAACAAGTAAGCATGCATCAGTGTCTTCCTGAATTTGGACCCCTATTAACTTCTACAGAGTGGTTGCTCCCATAAAGCTATGTGACAAATAAAGTTCATTTGTTTGAACATTGAATATCTTATCTTTGAACTGTATTTAACTGCATTTGGGTTTTCATATTTTTGCATCCTGTTTTTATTGACATTGTACGTTGTATTTTTTAAGGCTCTATACGGCAATCTAAACCACAAACTAAACAAGATAAAAAATTATCACTGAATATGTTTGATGTAAATGAAAACGAAACAATGTAATTAAACATAAAGGTAAGTCCAAATCCAAGTCATCAGATTGGTGGGTAACATATTGATGTCATAGAGGCTCTATAGAGTTTTGATCACAAAATGTGGCACAAATAGATGACTTTTGCACAATAATATGTGTATTACATTTAGGACAAAGCAACATAAACAGTAAAAGAGTTTGCAACAGCTTTTCATTAATTGAAGTCTGATGTTGAATTGGACAGAATCGCTGCAAAAAGAAAACAAATGAAGCTGTAGCAAAGTTGTTAGAGCAATTTGTACCAAAATGAACGTTTTACGACATCAGACTGGTATGCTGTTCAAACAGTAAATCATGGAGGTCTGTACTCGTCAATTTATTCATGTCACTTTCTGTCAGGTTTAATAACAGATTATTTCGGAAAGTTTCCAATTTCAAATGAGGATATTCCATGGAAATCCTCTTATATGCAAGGATACTGTCCAAGTATTCTCCAGGGAGGGGGAAAGGAGCCCGGGTTGATTTTAAGAGTCAAATAATCCTTCTTTAATGATGGACGAGTTGGGTGATATATTGCAAAATGTTAGGCCATTAAATGACATCATCTTAAAGCAATCATCCATTGACAACAAGCATGACAGATCCTCAGCAGTCTACCCCTGACTCTCACGCAAACATGCTGACGTGATTTAAAGGTTCCTCCTCTCCTGAAAGGATGACAAACTTTCATCGTATCACGCTGCATTAGAGAACAAACACGCACCAAAATAACAGAACCATGATGATGGCATTACTCAATCAAGGAATCGATGCCATAAAATGAAACTTCGCTTCACAGTTGATGAGCGATGGTGTTCCCCATCCCTGCAGAAGCAAGTGAGGAGCTCGCAGAAACACGTTTCCAGTCGTTTTTCATAGTCTGACCACCTGCAACTTGCATATGTCATGCTATTGCTAGTCAGTACATTAAGTAAACAAAAGCCAGACCTGTGCTTTGGGGTCTTGCGAGGGGGACGTGTAATGAGAAAACAACACACTCCCTATGAACTATACACAACGGTCATTAGGCAACCCATCTGCTGAATGCTTGCATGCTAAGCTGTAATTTTCAGGCTTTAGTATTTGTGTCTGTGTTTCTGTGTGTGTGTGCATTCGTGTGTGTGTGTGTGTGTGTGTGTGTGTGTGTGTGTGTGTGTGTGTGTGTGCATGTATGAGAACGCAAGAGAAGCCGGTGGTGGGGGGCTACAGCAAGAACTGATGCTTGTGCATCTGTGTTCACAGCATGTGTGTGTTGTCAAAGGAGACCCTCGGCTCTCGTGACTCTGGCTGGGGGTGGGGAAGATATTATCAGGCCCTGATTTCTGTGGTTATGATGGCATCCAGATAATAGCAGGCACACACACACACACACACAGAGACACTGCATCACGCTTTTGTGGGTAAACATCTCCAGATTGGTGAAGCGGGATAGAATTCCCGCCTCTGTGGGAAGCTTGCCCAGAACCATTTGTAAATCTTTTTCTCCTAACTCCTTACAGATTGTAAAACGCTGGATTTCTTTGGGAGCGAGGTTACTCTTTTTCTTGGTCATGACAGGCCCAAAACTGCAGTCACGCAAAACACAACACCAATGAATCTTTGTCGAGCCAACATGTCGTATGCATTCATTTCCATGGTATTTTATGAACTTGCATAAACTACACGGGGCTCTTGCTTCTGTGTAAAAATATTGTCAGCAGAATTCCACCTAACATAGACAGTTTACATGTAGACAACATTGTGAATGATATAGATTTAGCGTAGTGCATTATGTGTTATGAAATAAGCCCATGACTTTACAATCATGAGAATCTGCGCTCAGCGTCGGCCAGCCTTGACTCTGGTGGGGTTTTAACCTGAGTCAAGCTGTCAAAACAATGGCGGAAGTTTCTGATCCGTTTTTGTTTTACCTCGAGACGAGAGGAAAAATCTCTGCTTGAACTTGTTTTATTACTGGAAACTGTGTTCGGTTGTCTTTCAGATCCTCTTTGAAAATGTCCAACTCCCTCTGGAAAGACTAGACAGTTGCTACCAAATCACAGAGTTTTTTTTGTGTGTGTGATTCTATGTTAGGAGTGATGTCAGCCAATGAGGCTGTGGCATTTTTTTTCCTCTCTCATCTTCCAAAAACGGTGCAAACTGCGCGTCCTTACGCCTGAGTGCTGTTCTGCTGGTTGTTATCGCTGATATCAGCGGAAACATTGGATGCTGAATCTGTGAATAGAAGCATTGATCTGTGTCTGTGCATCCAATGCTAATATTTCAGCTCTGTGTTTCAGCCACACTTATTTACTGTGTCTCATCTCGGTAGACCTTTATATTTGAGTAAAATCCTGTCCTTGAACGCTCCTATCAAGGAGCTACGACCCATGTAGAAGGTTCGTACTGGGATTTGAGATCATTCATTTTCTCTACTTTATTTACCTTGGATTTCTGTCGGTAAATTTATTTCACATGCCTATCGTGAGCTGCATAATGGTGGTTAATACTTCCACTTTCAATATGAGATGCAGCTGGCCCTGATTGAGTGACATTGGTATCTGATGACTATGGATGCCGCATTTGCAGTACTTTATGGAATGTTCCCCAGCATCTGTGCATCTGTGGTCAAAGCAAGAGCAGATGCCTGAGCAAAGTCACGAGTGCTGCAATCCAGCACATCAAACTACATGGTGTAACTTGCACGAGCAGAAAGAGACCCAAACAAAGACAATAATCCACCAATAGCAGGCCTGCTGTGAGGTTCAGAAATGTGAAAAAGGTGTGGTATCTGATCTGTATTTGTGGTATGTGGAAGCCAAAGACACGCAAGCCTTTCAGCAGCAAATACATCCACAAGTAGGGGTTTTACAGCTCCACTTCTGACAAGTACGTTCACAGCTGTGGCTCCTCTGAGCTTGGCTATCACCTAAGGGCAAGAGCCCTGCTTACTCTGACAGGTGAGCACCAAGACAACAAAACCTGAATCCATTGCAACGGGCTCACTTATACCAGAATCCTGTAGCTAAAGAAACTACCATGCCAATAAAGAGGATATGTTTCCTGTCATACCGGTGTTGAATGTGGTCCTGCTGTCTCTGCGTGAGATGTTTTACAATTTAGAATGTGGTGCATAGTGGCCTGTTGTGATTCTCTGAACCAAGCAGACACAGATGAGTGCAGCAGAGGACAGCGGGAGGACGTAAAACAGGGGAAGACAGGAAAACAGCAGGCCGGAGAGACAATTGGTACCTGCACGTTGTATCCTGGACCTGATGTAAAAGCTGGGCTCGCTGTTGTGCCGCATCTGTTTCCAATTTTAATTGCAAAATAGAATAATAAAAACAACAGCTTCGAGCTGTTAGTCTGCATCTCATTGTTGAGGAGGGGGGATGGGGGGGGGGGGGGGCATGCTGATGCTCTGTGCTGCAGGGAAAGCTTTGGCTGACTGCTATTCGTGACATGTTTGTAGTTATAAAACAGCAACAAGCTCTTTCCAACTTCTCATGTACTCAAACAAGTACGGGTAATATTATTTACTCTATAATTGTCTAGGGACAATTTATCCACAATTCAAAAAGTAATCAGGAACCACAGATGTGTCTGCCTTTCAAATGCTTTGATGTATTTCAGTATTCTTGGAGTATTTCTGCCAAAGTTGTTGTGCCCAGCCAACAAATAGCATACGTAATAAAATCCTCACTGTCAAACCCTGCCGACAATCAGCTTTGCATTATTTAAGTGTGTGTGTGCAGAGATTCACATTGTTCATCTCGTCTAACTTTTGGCAAGATTGTGAATTTGAATCTCGATTTCTCGAAATATTCATTTTAATTTGTGATTGTTTTCATATTTATTTATTTTTAAATAGAGTCATTCTGAATTTGATGCCTAAAAAATCTTCTAAAAAGTTGCATCAGTCATGCCTACCATTACGCTACATTGTCTTTCCTGTTAGCAACACTCATTTGGGAGGAGGGGATATTAATTGTTGACATTTTGATAGTGTAATTCCTTATGTACCATTCCCCATTAATGGTGCCTTCACACCTGTGCGTCTCTCATGATATGGGCACTAACACACCTTTACACATACCATCAGCTGTAGAGCATTTTAACTTTGCACTGCTAATGATTTCGCTGCTTCTCTTTGCGGAGGAGGAGAGAACAATCCTATTTCCAAAATATAATTGGAAATTTGATCTCATCAAACTGAACCGCACTTTTCCAGCTTACATTTTTCAGACATTTTATTTGCATTAAATTCAGAATATGCTTATATTTGGAAAACTCAATGTCCTTGATGAGGTGCAACTTTACACATGTTGTCTTTCAATTAAACTGAAAGTAAAAATTATTATTAAATATCACATTCTGCTTTAATAATGTTCCGAACAGGGAGCATCCCCTGTTGTATTGGAATCAGGCTTTTATCATGAATCAACGGAGCTGCTGAGTCGTCATCCCAAACCTCCACATAGTGGTTGAAAGAACTCGTCACGGATTTGTTTTGTCAAGCCGAATTATGGCTAAAATAACCTAACTAACCCTTATTCTCATCATCAATCTGATCCAAAACTATTAATTTGATAGAATCTTATTCATTTTTGTTTTAATTCATGCATATATAACATGCATATTACATGTTATTATACTCTCTAGCTACCACAACATCCTCAAATGCTAACCCAGATGCCCCGCTCAATGCACATATCATAAGCATTCCACCATACACTCGGGTTTGATGGAAAGGGATGCATGTAAACTTTGCTGTGTTGACTTTTTCATCTCTAGGAAGTTGGATTTCATCTGTAATAACAACCCCGGTTGATAGAAGTTGCATAAAATCGAGACACGTTCCTACATACCTTATAAAAAATTAAAACGGCAACAAAAAAATAAAAAGAGCTTGTCACGCATCTTGCACAAGTTGAGAAGTGAAAGCAGCTATGATGACCTCAGGGAAGGTCGTACATACTTGGCAACTGTGCAGGTTCTCAGCGTATTTAACAGCATGCGGCGGCACACATGTTAAAGCAGGTGTGTATAATGGACTACACATTTATTATACACATAAATATACTGTATATGGCCATACAGTATACATTATATGAAAATGTGTGTGTGCACATGCGTGAGGTGCATGTGTTATCATCCACAAAGGAGTTGGCCGTGGCACAGAGCTGGTTAGCACCCTCGTGTGAGCCCTTTATTGCTTTGAGCCATTTGTGTGTAGACTATACAAGCAGGCAGCCTGCTGAAAGAGGCACGCGCGCTTTCTGCTGCCAGATGCCATGCTGGAGATATATTAAAGAATCTTGTCTCATGTTTAAGGAACTGTCAGAAATGAGATTATATTAACTCTATAAAAGTTATTTATCATGTTCGGCATAAAACTGTTTTTGGCAACTAAAGATTAAACGGCTTTTGAAAGCCTGTGTATACATTGACGCCAAGGAAATAATATCAATGTACTATTTTTGATCAAATTAATTATAAGCTCCTTGGAGGTGTTTATAAAGCGTATCACATGACTTTTGGATATCTAAATAAGGTTAGTAGATTTACATGGCAAGGTTAAACATGATGAACTTGTGTTTATCCCACCATCTGCCTGACTCAGTCAGATAAATACAAATCTTTGGCACAAAGCTTTAGCATTGAACTCGGACTGGGTGGGTCCTTATTTGCCTGTTCCGATGAGTGCCTAAAGCCGTGGGCCTTCTCACGATTTTATTATGTTCGCATTATGATAATAAAGTATCTTGAATCTTGAAGTACTTCAGCAGCATTGGTCCCACCGCAGCTGGTAAATGCACTCTTACCATTGTCAATGTGTTGACAGATCAGACTGCTTGTGGCGCTAACAGTGAATTTCAGGTATGTGAAGAAGCCTCATGCCATGTAATTTTGCAGAGGCTGCGATGACAAATCAAGGTGTATTTGCACTCGTAAGTCTTTTATCTCCTACCCACAGCTTTTCTTGCATTGTTCATTCCAGCATGAAGCACTGCTCATTAATTAGGCAGTGATTCAGTTAATGAAATTGCTGACAGACAATATGTGTCACCGTTGCTGGGATAATGCATCTCATGCATGCAACAAATGGGTGCGCTCATGTTAGGCATTTCATATCGCCACACTACACATTACAACACACGTTACTGTAATGCACACACTGTTCTCCAGACCACTTCTCATCCAGAGCACATTTTGGTTTTTATGTGAAGCCAGTAGATATTACGGACAAGGACAAGTCATACATTTTTAATGCTTTCAGAATTATAACTTAGTCTGTGAAAACGTTCTTTCCTCTAGTATTAGTGTTGGTGATTCATGTCTGGATATTATAAATATTATGGCCAAACTGACTGCGTAGGATGACGGACTTGAGTTTTTCCGCTGCAGTTAAAAAAATAAATAAACTTATGACACATAACTTGATGACACAAAACCATATTTTTAAAAAAATCTGATCAGCAATTAAATATTTTGGAGGGTTCAATGTGAAGTGACCCCCTGAAAGAAGCCGAGAGGGATGTGACGCTGCCAGTGGGTTTCTCTGTGTGGCAGCCAAGACTGTTCTTAGAACAGTCACGAAACCTATTTGACATGAACCTGATTCATAGGGCTGACTAAAGCCTGATGCACACTACTGAAGTTCAGTCAGTGCTTTCAGAGATGGAAATCAGTTATATGCATATGAGGGCAATTCTTTATTTTTTTTATTATTTAACCAGGTAAGTCAGTTGAGAATGCCTTCTCTTTTTCAATAACGGCCTGTTGCATGTTTTTGGTGGTGGGAAGAAGCCAGAGAACCTGGAGAGAACCCACCGGGACACGCGAACTCCATGTAAACTCCTCACAGAAAAGCCACAAGTTGGATTTGAACCTGCAGCCTTCTTGCTGCGAGGCAAAGGTGATAACCACTTTGCCACCGTGCTGCCGCAAATTCTTAGGTGTCTTATACTTAATCAGAAGGAAATGCAGTTTAGAATATTAGAATATTCTTAATTACAAATTAAAATGTCTAACGATTTTTAAAATGATTAAAATCTTGACATAAATCAACTATAATAACAATAAAAACATACAGCACTGTTAGTACTCGAATATTGCTGGTGGTTATTTTGGATTTGTACCACAGAGAGATAACTAAGTACATTTTTAAGTAGCTTTAGAACCAATCGACCTCGTTTTACAAACCCCAAGTTGTGCGCTTAAAAACCTCAAACAAACAACTACTGGTAACTATTGGTAACTATATATAACCAACTAACAATAATAACTAACAACAAATATACAGTATTGGGAACTAAAGTGCATGTACTGTAATCAAAAGCAATAATAAATGTACTTTGTTATATTTAAGCGTCGCACTCTCGTGGAACATTATGCACGTATCTGAGACTATCTTATAGCGCCATCTATCGGCTAATTGTAGCTCTTCACACCCTGTCAAACCTACCACCTCATCATCGCTGCAAAACACAGCACGGCCGGGCTAACGACTCCCCTCCGAGTGCGCAAGGAAGGAATACGCGAAGAACGTGGAAGGCCATCGAGATGTCTGATATGGAGGACGACTTCATGTGCGACGACGAGGAAGATTACGACTTGGTATTTATAAACGCCCGAAGCTGCGCTGAGCGCTAACAGTGAAGCGCTACGCTAGCTAATGTTAGCTATAGCGTTAGCGTGTTTGCTAATATGAAATTGACAGTGGCCGGCCAACATTAGCTTCCAAACTGGCTCGTCATTGTTGGACTTAGATAATATAAAGATGTATTTGACAAGTGCGATCAATAAACATCGATCGCTCAGCACAGAAAATGCTGTGTGCATTTTCCCCCAGCTATCGGGGGCTTTGAGTTACAGCCATTGAAGTGAGACTAGCGCGCTAGTATGAAAGACATGGCGTTAGCTAGCGTAACGTTAGCTAACGTGTGCAGAATCACATTCATCTGACATTGTTTGTTATCGTGTGGTGGGCTCGGGAAAACAAGCTGGAACTTGGCCTTGTAATTTGAAATGTTTCATGCACATTTTCTTGAATTTAGGAATACTCAGAGGACAGCAACTCTGAGCCGAACGTGGACCTGGAGAACCAGTACTACAACTCGAAAGCTTTGAAGGAGGACGATCCAAAAGCAGCTCTCAGCAGTTTCCAGAAGGTGGAGTGCTGCGCTATAAAAACTTTTCTTTCCACCATTGCGTTATTGAAAAGGGCGATATATTCACCGGTGTTTTTATTGTATTATTATTATTATTGTGCATTTAGGTGTTGGATCTAGAAGGAGAGAAAGGAGAATGGGGATTCAAAGCACTGAAACAGATGATCAAAATCAACTTCAAGTTGGTATGTGGTGAAATATGTATTCGTATGTTTTTTTTGTATCTTTGTCTATTTTAGGACATACGCTACAGCCTAGCACTGTAGCTTGCATTCATTGTTGTCGTTGCTGTTACATGTTGCATGATTTCACCAAGGAAAAGTCCAAGTCTGTGGACCCTCATTGACAATAAACTGATTCTGATTCTGAAATATAGGTCAGAATTGATCTTAAATTTACGTTTAGCTGGCCGTAAGTCTTCAGTTAATATATTTCTGCTTCATCCCCGTAGACCAATTTCCCAGAGATGATGAACAGGTACAAGCAGCTTCTTACTTACATCAGAAGTGCTGTCACAAGGAATTACTCTGAGAAGTCCATCAACTCCATTCTGGACTACATCTCTACCTCCAAACAGGTACGATGAACAATGTTGCATTTATAAATATTTGTCCTTAAATCTGAAGATTTTTTAAATCAGATTTTGACTATTCTGTTTCTCGTTCAACCAGATGGACTTGCTACAGGAGTTCTATGAAACCACATTGGATGCTTTGAAAGATGCAAAAAATGACAGACTGTGGTTTAAAACTAACACCAAGGTAAAGAAATATTCTTCACTTGATTGTAGATAATCTGACATTTACATTTTAATACATTGCACTGAGAAATTCCCATAATCCTCTGCAGTTGGGGAAGCTGTATTTGGAGAGAGAAGAGTATGGGAAACTGCAAAAGATCCTTCGGCAACTTCACCAGTCCTGTCAGGTAAGAACGTCTTTTGTGGTTGCAAAAATGTTTCCCTGAACAATATCATGACTGATCAACTTGCTACCTGCTTGTTAATAATCAGTTTACATTTTCAGTTTGTGTGTGTATAATTTACCATCAGTAATGATTGGAAAAAAAGTACTGGTCTAATTTTCTTATTTACAGACAGATGATGGCGAGGATGACCTGAAGAAGGGCACACAGCTGTTGGAGATCTATGCTTTAGAGATCCAGATGTACACGGCACAAAAAAACAACAAAAAGTTAAAAGCCCTGTATGAGCAATCGCTTCATATTAAGTCGGCCATTCCTCACCCACTCATAATGGGAGTTATCAGAGGTAAGCTGCTGATCTGTTTTTCTGTTATTCCCATAGAACACCGTTACAAATTTGTGTTAAGCAGGACAGTCACAGTAGGCTAATCAGATTGACGTGTGCTTTGTTTGTTCCCAACTAGAGTGTGGAGGTAAGATGCATTTAAGGGAGGGTGAGTTTGAGAAAGCTCACACAGACTTCTTTGAGGCCTTCAAAAACTATGATGAGTCTGGAAGCCCAAGAAGGACGACATGCCTCAAGTACTTGGTCCTAGCCAACATGCTGATGAAGTCAGGAATTAATCCTTTTGACTCTCAAGAGGTACAAACACACCTGTTGCCAATTTAAATGTGTGCGTTTAATGCTATGAAACAACATGGGAACTGCGCAGACTGGTGGTCGCCACATAAGTTTGGAAGAATCTTTTTTAATTTCGGCACATCTTGAAACGTTCTTCTTGAAATGATTTGCTGAAAGTGTTGTGGGAGTTTGTGCTCAGTCATTGCCAGACATAACTTGGTATATTTTTTCCCAAAGGCCAAACCATACAAAAATGACCCGGAGATTCTAGCAATGACAAATTTAGTAAGGTAAGAGTGCATTAATGTCTAACCTTGCTCACAGATGAAGTCTGTAATGCTTTCAAGAACCCAAAGCCTGTTATGATGTGAGCTGTTATTTTATTGAAAGAGGAAGAGTAGTGTGACCTCCTTGGTACAAGTACAGGTGGTCCTCACTTAATAATAATAATGATAATAGATTTTATTTATATCACACTTTATACTTGGCAGCCAAGTCTCAAAGTGCACTTAACGACGTACTTGTTTAACGACGATTCAGAGTTACGACGGACTTACTGAAATATAAAAGTATATGTTTAGCGACAAGGAATTAAGTGTCCCTGTCTCTAAGTGAGGCCCAGCTGTAGTTGTTTAACCCGGAGCTGTCTAACTCATTGTTACACTCATGGGATTAGATTTGACATCATGAACGTTCATGACACCAGGGAGGTCGGTCATCATGTTTCTGCAGCAGCTTGATTATTCAGTTTATGTTCTGCACTCCGACTGATTGATAAAGGATGAAAACATATTTTCCTGGCAACATCCTTCAATAAAAACATATCATGGAATCATGTTGGAGGAGAAACATCAAGTTCAGCTCCGCGTTTGCGCCAATAAGCTTCAGTATAAAGGATGAGAGATACATTCTCTCTAAGATACATTCTGTAAGAATTAGTCATTTGCAATCCAGTCTTTTATTCACCCCAAGTGTCTGTCTGTTTGCCTTCGACAACTATGTGTGAGGAAATGTTCATATTGATGAACAAACACAAAGTATTGATGGGGCTGCTGGAGCAGTGCTCTGTTAGTAAGCATTTCGCAGGCTGTTGCGTTGTCTTGTTCCCTTTTGTCCTCTTGTTGGCGTCGATAAGAGCCATCGCCTCAATTTGCTTAAGATGCATTCGCATGAACAAGAAACTAAGAGAGTGTGAATGGAGTTTATGAAAAGCATATTGCATTGACAGCTATCCAGATCAGAGACACAATGCATGAAGTGTTAACAACACTAAATACTTTTCTTTCTAGCGCCTACCAGAACAATGACATCACCGAATTTGAGAAAATTTTGAAAACAAATCACAGTAACATAATGGATGACCCCTTCATTAGGGAGCACATAGAGGGTGAGTACCGGCCGTGTCCTCTGCCCACGTGCAAGATTGTGTTGGAAAAGATTTGTCTGTGTAGGTGAACATGTGATGTTGTGTTGCAGAGCTGCTGAGGAACATTAGAACACAAGTACTTATCAAACTCATCAAACCTTATACTAGAATACACATCCCTTTCATTTCTAAGGTAAGCCCATGCAAGCAACAGTCGTTCAATGCAGTCACTTGATCTGTTTTCTTCCCTCGTTGTTCTCATTTTGTTGGAAAACAGTCATTTGAGCGGAAAGGGATTGTCCCAAATGTTTGCATGGAATGTTTTATTTCAAATCGGTCCGTGGTCTAATTTTAAAGAACATTTTGTGCAAGATTTAACTTATTTATAGCCAATTTAAAGCCAATCAGTTAAATCGGTACAGAAAGATGGAGAGGAGCACAAAGATAATCACACATTTCCCGTGTGTGTGTGTGTGTGTGTGTGTGTGTGTGTGTCTCGCACACAGCACAAATGGGTGTCAGATTTGCTGTTGCTTTGTAAGTCTACCAGTGTGGAAGAAAGCGATTTAGGATTTTAAACAAATAATTATAGATTCAGGATTAATATCAATCATAAACCTGAAATTAGATCAAGTTTTATCTTCGATTGGTGGTCAGATTTGAACTTTAGTGACATTTTTGATCATCCCTCCCCTGAAATATGCAACATTAAATATCAAAAGCGCCCATGTCAGAATGTGATGGTTTTATCGATAGCTCTGTCGTTAAGGACAGGGTGAAGTGGAGAACATTGATTTGCTATGGCGACCCCTCATGTGACAAGCCAAAATTCCAGTAGTAGTAATAGTCTGTAGTGCTTTTCTATAATTACCCTTGCCGAAGGGGAGGCGAGGGTATTGCAATTGGGTCTGTTTGTCTGTTCATCTGTTTGTCTGTCTGTCTGTCCACGCGCATAACTCAAAAACTAGTAACCCAATCGACTTTTTACACAAGCAAGGTTCTGTCCGTGGCTCGGTCCTCCCCGAGAATGGTGTTGATCCGGATCTGGATCCAGATTCTAGAATTTTTTAAAGGATTCTTTAACATTGAGAGAGCACTTGGAGTCGAGGGTCTGCAATCTCTGATTTTTCATTTAATTATTGATTATCATTTTATGTTAATCTGTCTTCTGATTGCTGAAACTGCTCAGTCTCGGTTACATTGGCGTGTGTTCTGAAATTGAACGCCGCTGTATTCCCACTGGCCTGCAGTCCTGTCATAATCAGCTTTTTCTTTAAAGTATAAACTGTTCATAATGTGTACATTTGTGTACCCCGCCTCTCGCCCATTGACTGCTGAGATTGGCTCCAGCTTGGCCTGCGACCCGATGGCGGAATAAGCGGTTTGAAAATGAATGAATGATTGTGTACATTTGTACATAAGAGTATTTACGAAACAATCTGCCAATTCGGTGTTTAAAACAGTAGATGGATTAGGCGTCAGAAGCATCTTTTGCATGTCGTGTATTTGCTGATTGATGATTTTATGAACAATATTAAAATGTTAACGCATTCAAGTTGACACAGTTCTTCACCAATTAGTTCTGTCTGTTTCAGGAGCTGAACATTGATGTGTGTGATGTGGAGAGTTTGCTGGTTCAGTGCATCTTGGATAAGTACGTTTAATCCTTCAGGTGTTTGCTAAGAAACTGTATGAACTAGATTCCTTCCAGCACATAAATAGGTCGGGTTTTTCCAGCTGCTATTTCCTGCGCTGTCCTCACGACGCTGCTGGTTCTCTGACGTTAATGAGTTGGAGAAAAAACTGACTTCAATATGCGTTTCAGTTGGAATCAACCCTGCTGAATGGCGTCTAATTACTCGTTTATCTTAAATACATACTCCTGTGTTTACGGAACGCGCATTCTGCACAGCTGGGAACTGACATGATAGTGAGCGTTCTGTTTTAAATATTTTAAGGTAAAATAAATCAATGCATGTCGGGGTCATAATTTAGCTGTGGTCTGCAATATCAGAAAGGTTTTTCAAAGAATTTTATGGGCTGTCATCTCCAGTAGGTCTGGATGTAGCTGCCAGCAGGGGTGATCGTAGGATTGGACCTTAATGCCTTTTCAAAAGCCCCCAGTTAGATGGCTATATTTACTGGACGACAATATAAACAATAATTATTTGAATTGAATTTGAGTGAAAAAATTCAATATACATTTTTTTTAACAATATATTTATATTGCAAAAGTTGTTTGCAGAAATATTTGGCTTTGTTCGTTCGCTTAGCTACAAGTTTCCTTCAGAAGTAAATAAATTAGTTTGTTGTTTTATTGTAGCGTATTATTATAATAATAAGAGTTCAGTGTAAAGATTTCAGTATAATTCACCAGATTTTGAGTGGTTCCTCAGGTAATGAAACCTGAGACAGAAACTCATCACAATGAATAGGGCTGAATTCATTAAGCCAACCATACAAAACTTTATTGAGACCATTCAGTGTGTATAATGAACAAGGTTTGATGTGAACCAGCTGGCTGGGTAATGCACCACCAGACAATGGCAAGTAGATTATTTACACATCTTCAGTGACTGGCTGGGCTCCTGGGCCACGTAGTTCGTACACTGCATTAGAACAACATTTTTCAAGACAAAGAGACGGTGATTGACTCAATAACTACTGCAGCAACATAACTGCCGCAACATAACACTATTGTCCTTCTACATGCACTCTATGATTCGAGTGATCATCAGAGTGCATGTTCCAATGGAAGCACTTCATGGGAACAAAATAATAACAAGTGTTGCTTGAAAACGGTCTCATTGTCATTCACCTTTGAACTAAAGCAGGACTTGATTTATGTTTGAGCATTTGTTTTTTTATTTTATGCTCAAGGTTTGAAATCCACCCCAAACTCCTTGTTAGGTTTTAGGGAAGGATTCCTGGGGGAGGGTACAGTTCTGTAGTTTGGTGTGGTACCCTGTGAGACTGAAACTGGACCTCTCCAGGTGATATCTGCTGCTGAACGACCTCCGTACCATGACGTAGCCGTGTGGGTGTTGTGCAACATAAATGTGTTGTTGT
This sequence comes from Brachionichthys hirsutus, assembly GCF_040956055.1. NCBI lineage: Eukaryota > Metazoa > Chordata > Actinopteri > Lophiiformes > Brachionichthyidae > Brachionichthys > Brachionichthys hirsutus. The sequence continues at coordinate 12,214,311 of NC_090897.1, read as the reverse complement.
GGTTGGACCAGACTTCACACAATAGCAGCCTATTGAATGCTGTTGCTGTCTATTGAGTGCCTTACTGAACCTACTATCATTAGTTAGTAATGTTTATGTTCAGCTATATATTTATTTCCTTTAGAAATAGTTTGTTATTGTATGCTTTCTATTGTATTTTGTTGTGACGCAGTACTGGTTTGCACAGTAAGAGTTCAGAAGGAAAACAGAGCCACAGAATGGAATTAGATGCATTAATAAGCCAAGGAGAACTGCCACCATTTCTGTTAGCCCGATGTTAAAAATAAACAACGTTTCAAGATCGTCGTCTTTCAGCTGATTGTAATGTGGAAACTGGTGGATTAGCAGTTTGACTTGAGGGTTACGACTTGAGTGTTGCTTGTTACCAGCAAAAGGTTGACTGCTGTTCTGCTTATTTATTTTTTTAAATGCATTATTTATATGCGTATTTCTTTCTGTTGCTCATTTCAGCACGATTCATGGCCGAATCGACCAAGTCAACCAGCTTCTAGAACTGGACTACCAGAAGAGAGGAGGGGCTCGCTACACAGCTTTAGACAAATGGACAAATCAGCTGAACACGCTCAACCAAGCCATCGTTAGCAAACTCACATGATGGCATGTTAAATCCAGAGACGAGGGAAATGGCATTTTAACACATCCATAAGTATACTGCTGTGCTTCATCACCAAAGTCCTCCGAGACGAGGTGCGCAGCGCTGGTTTTGAGACTGGCCACAATTCCAAGGAGACTCCAGGAGTTTTGTTATGAGGGGAGGAAATTAGCAACAATTAAATTTGTTTTCCATGTTTCTGATTGGCACCTTGTAACTTGTGCAACCACACAAATGCGTCAGTTGCTAAAGCGAATCAAAAAGTGTATGGAAACATTTTAATGTAGTCTGTTGCCTATTGGTAATAAAAACGATTTGTCAGCAGTAAAAGGATTCATTTGCCTTTTGACTTGTACAAAGTTTTTAACAGTGTGGCGGGCTCAACGTCAAATAAAATGTTTTTAACTCGTGAGACACTTTTTTTTTTATTATTATTATTAATTCGGTCGACTTTACAACGTATTGGTGGCACATCCCATATATCCGTGTTTAAGCTTTTTGAGCCTCGTCGGTTTCCGTTTCAGGTGACTCCCATTCCCACACGGCGCCGCTCTGATCAGTCGGAGAGGAGCTAGCACAGCTAGCTGACGCAGCAGCTCCCGTTAGCAGTGGGGTCGAGTGGTCGGGAGGAACGGGCTCTGAGTCTTTGTTGCTTATTATTTACAATGAAGACATTTAAAAGGTCTACATCCTGACGTCCGCATCGTCGTGAGTGACTGCTTATCCGCGACATTGGTGCCTGACATGGATGCCAGTGACAATAAGGTATTTATTTATTTTTTGCGGCTTTAGCTCAAGGAAAGGAGATGCAGCTTAATTTATTTTTTCGAGGCCCCAAAATTACATTGTTCTTCACGTTATCAGGAGATCCATTGTTGTGTTTAACCTCAAACAGCATGCATAGTGTTGATTTCTGTCGGCTACAGCGCGGTGAGGTGTTGTTGTCAAGTGAAGCCGCAGTGCTAGCGTTTGGCTAGTGAGCTAATGTTAAGCCAGCTAACGGTTTATTGCACCCCCCCCCCATAGCAAAAGATAGCAGGTCATTTATTTTTAGTCTTCTATGAAAGTCCAAGTGTCTTCAGTCGTTTTGCATAATTACTTAAAAACGCCTTTCCATGACGATATTTCACTGTCACAGCGTCAAGCTCGCAGTCTCTGATGCGTTAGCTTGGTAGCTAACGCATCAATATCTCAGCTGTCACCTGACGTTGTTTGTCATTGTGGTCTGTGTGTGTGTGTGTGTGTGTGTACACATATACAATAATGGACAAGCTTCCGGCACGTTTTACATTCCAAATGTCCGAGCTGTAATTCGGAGACAGACTGAGGCGTAATGTTAGTGCATTATTTGTTTTTACATCACACAGGAGACGCAGAGTTAAAAGGAAGGAAAGTGTTGTCATGAGACGCGAAGCGGTTTCGTGGATTGTCACAGGATGAAAGTCTGGTTCTTCTGCATGCGTCGCATTCCTGTTGCGGTGCTGCAAGTTTCGCTGTTTGTCTTCTTTGGCCTTTGGTGATGGGAAGTGTCATAATGAGCTATTATCACAATCTACGTCAGCACTTTCGGCACTGACAACTTGGAACACTTCAAATGGGCTATGGCTAAATGGTTGTGATTATTAGTAGTTCTGCCGCCCTCTTGCATATATATGACCCACTTTCTGCACTGCCCCCCCCTGCTTTCAGTACAGCAACAGATAGAAAGTGACACCGGTTGAGAGAATAGATGCTTGCACGGACGGAGGCTTGTGAGATGAGTAGCACCCCTGTCTAGCGACTCCACATTCATCCCTGATGAACGCACATCTGGCCCTGACCTCATTGCCCTTTTCACAATCGCAGCTATTCTCACTGACCCTCTCACCATCACAAAGACACATGGTTGAATCGAGAGATGGGCCCTTTACCACGTGTTTGATGGTTGCATTTCCCCACTACTGTTTAGCAATGATCATTCACAGCCATTGTATCTTAGGCCTCTTTCCATGCGTTGCTTTTATAATTGGCTTATCCTGTCGTACTATTTTATTTTCTTCCGCAGCTGCAGCAAATGGATTGAGACCAACTGCTGTTGTAGTCTCAAACCTTTGGGGTCTTATCAGATTGTAAATTGGATTTGTAATAATTGCATTATAGCTTTAGATTGGTCTTTACACAGTTGGTATAACAGGCTCCATTTGCCATGGCTCTGTTTAGATATGATTGAATCTTAAGGTTACTTAAGGAAAAGTCAAAGTACCTCCCACACTCAATGGCAGACAATAGCTGTCTGTGTGGCGCTGTTGTGCTACTCATGAATGCCGATCACAGCTTTGTCCTCTGAACCCCGTCACCTCTCATGGTAAATTATAACGGTGTTTTAATGGGACCTCTTGCCTGTCTGTTGAAATAATTATAATTATCAAGATCACTCCAGAGAGTAATGGGACATAAATGACAAGTTTTAACAATATTTAGACATTGTGAACAGAATCAACTGGGAAAATATAATTTAGAATGTTTCTTACATATATCAATATATGATATAATGTTAATATGACCTTAAAAAATAATGTACAGTCTGATCGCATTGCTGTACAAGCAGTATGTGTCAATATTTTTAAAATACATTTTCATGTTTGATATTTGCTTTAAATTTAGAAAGGTTATACCTCGATCTTATTTAATGTCGTCACACAATATATTCTGCCATTCAGACAGTGTCTGAATGGCACTTTTCTGCAGAGCAGTCTTGGATAAATAGTATAGTTGAGTTTGGAGCTGCCGCACAATACTCTCTATTTCCCTAATTACAGTATTTTCTCATCTGTGGCTTGATTATCATTTCTTATGGCCCAAATGTCTGAGTTGTAATTTGGAGACGTAATGTTAGTGCATTTGTTCTCCCTAAGTGTGTCATGTTATTTTGAAAGATGGATTCATTTCTGTAGATTTGTGTTTTTATGTGGTGTGTTATACATTGCTGTTTGACTTTTATCTAAACAACAAAGCTCTACGTTGGTTAAAACTTAAGGGAGCAGCGGTGCGTATAAATATATTTCCTCTGATTATCGTTGTATTTATCCATCACATTTACACCAATTTGAAGTTTTAACTACTCATGAAATATGTCTTTAAAGGTCCCACTGACCTTAATTTAAAGTAAATGAAATGGTTTGTTTTTAGGCTAAGGCGTTTATCCCATGGTGCATTTAAAGCCTAAAACATACTTTAAAAAAACCCCAAGAAGTTATTAGCTATTAATTGTTTTTTCCTTCTATATTATGAATTATCCATGGCCAAGCAGGTATTGCCCATTTATAAAAAAATAAAAATAAACTAAAAATGTGATCCTGATGCCTTTATTCAGAATATGCTCATTGTAGACCATCTTTCCCAGAACCTGGTCATTGTTTATATTCCTTCCTTCTCGTTATCAGGCTGCAGATTTATTAGTCCCATGACTCACTGACTTGAAAAATGACTGGAGCACATTTTTTGAGATGCTATGTAGTTTAGTTCCTCTGACAGGTATGTGCTGCGTCATCTTTGAACAAGTTTCATGGCCCAGTGCCCGTTTTTTCTATGATATTAAGCTCTTAGGACACTGAATGGCAGGTTATTATTACACCAGCTCTTTGTCTCTTTCAGACAGTGAGTACTTAAGTTGTTACTTTAAAATGCCTGGCCAAAGGTTGCTATTGTTTTTTTAAACTTTTGTCAGGGTAGACATTATAAATTGAGAATTCCAATCCCAAGAGACAAAATTTAACCAGCGACACAGACCTACCAAAACCATAAAGCTAAATTATGGTGGGATGTTGGTCAGTTTTCATGACTAGACTGAAATAGATGCTTCCTCCCTTCCTATCCTATTTTATTGGTGTGGGATGGCAAAAACAGTTATAAAATGTTATCCATTGCACCTTGTACATACATCTTATGCATCTTATCAGCCCAGAAGGACATCACTGGGCTGATAAGATGCACGCCATGTGACTCATTCAGGGCGACGGTGGCGCAGGTGGTTGAGCGGGTCGGTAGGTCGAATCCTTGGTGAAGACACTTCACCCAGAAAGCCAATGCATTCGCATCGATGCTGTTGATCAGTGGCGGTAATGGTTTTTCCACTTGACTTTGCACAGGATGTGAAACTTTCAGCTGAAGTGGAGCCGTTCATCCCACAGAAGAAAGGAGTGGAAGGGTCCTTGGTTAGCATGAGTCTCTCTGGAGAGGCAGGAGGTGGAGGAGGTATGGGAGGTGTCAACGGAGGGGTGGAAACCACTCCCATACCGAGCTACCTCATCACATGCTACCCTTTTGTCCAGGAGAACCAACCCAACAGGTACTGTTGTGTGTGGGTGGCGGTGGTGGTTAGAAATGGGGGATACTGTAAAGGCAGCCCATTGAAATGAATCCTAAACCAGTGACGGCAGAGATTCTGGTTCTGGATTGTTATGGATTTTCCCCAAGGCTGTTAACTTGGGCAGATTTTTGTCATTCTCTCTGACATTTTGGGTAAATGTGTGTTCCCATATCGCTCAAGAACGATCAGATCATTCAAACAATGTTTTGAGTAGCATCCATTGTTTCGTCTGTAGTTAACCGCTTAACTACGAATGAAAACCTCGCCATAGTCAAAGCGTCAACTTAACGCGCAGTCTGTTTCCAGGGGCTCTTTCTTTGTCCAAGGTGATCTGCGGGATCCTGCACGCATCCGCTCCTTTGTTTCCTTCCCGCCTGTTTGAATGCAAGGAAATACTCTGTATAGTAGGCTGACTGTGAAAATGTTATCTGGGCGCCCCCCCCCCACCAACCAACCCTCATGCACATCCCCGTGGCAGTGCAAATGTTAACCAGACCTCAGTCGTCTCGTCTGCAGTCGCTTTAGCTGCCTTGTGGCTCACGGGTGTTGCGTGCGCCGATCCCAGCTGACTAATGGCGAGAGGCGAAGTACACCCCGGATGCGTCGCCAGCGCATCGTGGAGCCATTTCTTGCTCAATAGTTTTAGTCTTGTATTGTGCAACATATTTGGTTCATTCTCTCCAACAATGGTGCCTGATCAGAGATGATATAAATGTTTTATATGAGGGGAAACAAAGTAATCAACGCTGCAATGCAGAAATTCGTGACGTCTGTTTGGGAACACAATACACATAAAAAGTAGAGAATACAAACCCAGAGTTTGTCATTTCAATATGTTGCCTAGTTCTATCTGCTGGTGGATGAAAGAGTTGGGGAAAACGATTGAGCGTGCTCCTGACTTGCTGCTTCACAGGCAACATCCCGTGTATAATGGAGGGGAGCTTCGCTGGCAGCAGCCCAACCCCAGCCCTGGTGGTTCATACCTGGCCTACCCGATCTTGTCTTCCCCTCAGCCTCCTGTCTCCAACGACTATGCTTACTACCAGATTATGCCTACTCCATGCCCGTCTGTGATGGGCTTCTACCAGCCCTTCCCTGGCACCTATGCAGGTCCTGTTCAAACCGGAGTGGTCAGCCCTGCCTCAGCAGATGTCGGCGAACGACCGCTGCCTGTTTGTCCAGCCTATGTGATGGCTAGTCAGAGGGGGAGAGGCATGGTCCGGCCTCATGTTGTCTCAGAGGTACAGCAAGTCAACCGGTTTCCTCGTGATACCAAGAGATGTTCTTCCTCCTCCTCGGCCCGTTTAGTGAGCCCTGCCTCTCTCTCCGCAGTTTGGTCTGTGCCAGCCTCCAAGGGCTCGCCGACCTCCAACTAGGAGTGTCGCTGTGCAAAAAGAGGTGTGCGCCTATGGACCTGATGGAAGAACCAAGACAGTCATGCTGATTGATGCAGCACAACAGACTGGTAAGAATAATTTGACTGTGTGTTGCTGTTGTGTCCCATCATAGTGGATGCATGAACTTATGTTCTGTTTTTTATATTTTTTTTTTGGTTCAAGACAGAAAATGTAGAACATAAACTTTGGCAACATGAGATGAAACGCTTAGTCCAGCAGTGTATAATTCTGAGGCTACATATGGAGCCCGCTTCAATGACCTTATTTAGTCCTGTGGCTTAAAGGAAATCAAAGGCTAGAATGTTCCAGGCTTAAGTATGTTAGTATTAGGGTGATGTGCTTCTACCTGTCAGTGAGGAAATGTTTTTCTATTCCAGTAAGAACATTTCAGTAAGAACGCTTCCGGTCTTTCAGGTTGATGTTACTCTGAATTTATGAAAGACCTGGAATGTAGAGTTTCCAGTTGGAGAGAATCGCATGTGTGTAGTCATGATGCAACTAATGATGTCATTCTTTGAAAAAAGAATGGGCCCTGTAAAATATATTTTAAACAAATGGAACACTGATTACAGAATGCATCAAAAGTTGTTCCAGCTACCCTGGCTTTTTGTTATTTTTATTATTAGTTTTATTATTATTAACGCTTGTATCGTAAATGGTGTAGCACTGTGTCACAGGTTCACTTAAGGTCAGACTTCCGATCTGTCTTCAGATTTTCCGGGCGCGGTGTCGGGGAGGGCTGCTGCTGAGCGTTCGAGTCCCCTCCTGTGGAAGAACCGGACAAAGAGAAGACGGGCTTCCCATCCAGGTGAACTCTGCAATGAGCAGGGCACCTGTGAGGCAGATATAGACAGCGACAGTGGTTACTGCAGCCCCAAACACAACCAGGCCACAGCGGGAACGCAACGACCAGCAGAGTGCACAGCAGCACCTACAGTACGTCGGCTAATCATCAAGGAACCAACCCGGCAGACTTAAGCTGGTGTAGAACTGTAGATTCATAATACTGTAATTAAATTGAGAGGATGTTATTAAGACAGCACTTTGTTGTGCTAGAAAGGTGGATCATCTTGAAATGCTTGTCTACTATGGTAGAGGTGATTATTTTAGGTGTGCCATTGCAGGTATGATAGTATACTTGTATATTGTCAGACTATGCCAAAATGTGAATATTATGGTCATGACAGTTTTTTATATTGACAATCGTAGAGGTAATAAATATAATGGAATAACAACTCAGAAATATTATAGAAAGTAAGAGCAGAGCAAACGCCTATAGAAAAGGAGTAATATATATCTACGACGTTACTACGACCTTCTCTCACAGAGTTATTGTTATCGTATTGAATATAGATCTGACATCTCAACTTGTCTTTGTTCTCTCGTCTTCCTATACTTGGTGCTGTGCAGGGCGTCGAGGCTGGTGTCATGACTGGTAAGTTGTGTTTCTTGTGCATCATGAATATACAATATATGTAATATCACAAATAAATTGGCGATTATTGATTTACATGAGAATTACTTGTTTTTTTGTTTATTAAATATGTTTTGTAGCAGGTACCTGGGTAAATGTAGCCTCTCAGGCTACCCCATCCTGGGGCGACAGGAACAGTCAGGTTCACAGAGCAGATCAGAGGACCCCTGAACAGAGAGCCTTCTCACAGGTACACAGTAAAAGGCTGCTGTATGTTAGTCAAACAACCCAGGAACACAGGGAAATGTATTTATGTGTTTAATCCTTGCATGAAAGCCCCGTCCTGCATGTCAACATTTGGCAATCGGCACATCCCAATGTGTATTACATTTAAACTGTTGGCAATGGAGCCCACATGTGTATCCTTGATCATTAACCCTCATCTGATGTCCATCTCATGTAGTTAAGCAGCAGTTTAAGCAGCCATTCACAGAAAAAAATATTTGAGTAAACCTAAAATATCACTAACAGTAGTCATGTAGAGCCCCCCCCCCCCGTGCCGTCTGCGAGCGTCGGCATGTACGCTGTGCCTTCTTTGTCTTCCATTTTCTCTACATTTAATGGTATGTGCACAGAGTAATTAAAACCAGGGAATACTATGGATATCCTGTCTGACCTTTTTAGGATTTCCATGGCGGCTACTCAGGGCGTGTTCCCCCCATCCAGTCAGAACCAAAACCACAGCCAGCAGTGGCTGCCCCAGAGCCCCTTTACTTTGAGGTGAACAGTGGTTTTCTTGTGACTTTCACTGTAATGAATTATCAATGTAACTATTCGTAAACTCAGTAATTTAAGATTTCCTCTAGGGTGGCTTTTTGTTGCTGTTGTTGTTGTGTTGTAATTTTCTTTGCATGTTTGCCAGGATGAGGATGAGTTCCCAGATCTGGTTACTGGAGGCGCCGCCCAACGCAACATCAAACCAGAATCTACTCAAGGCCAGACAAACACACAAGCTAAACTGTCCAAATCCCTTGTAAGTCTTCTGAAGGTTTCCTGTGTCATATTCTGTTTGCGGTAATAGTAAAACACCAGATTGTCAATTTGTCGCCATCAGATTATTTGATTCGTGCTCTGCACCAGAATTGTTTTATTTTTAACTCCATGGGTGCAAAAAAAGGAAGGAAGCTCTCCTCACAGTTTTGTGCGAAATCTGGACAAGCTTGGAAATAGCGTCTGGTGGCTAACTTGTATTGAACTGTCTGCTGCACTCTATAATTTCACTGTCAATGTACATGTCAAAAAGCGAAATTACTAGCAAGATGTGTGGTGCAAGCGTATCCTTCAGTGCAGGGAGTTGTGGGTGCTCGATGCGATGTGTGTTTGTTCGCTGTGAGTCAGATTGTGCATCTGTGCAGCCTCACTTCATCTTCACGTCCCTAATAAATACTTCTCTGTGTATCTAAATTCATCACAGCTGGATAACCTACCAGAAAACTCCCCTATTAACATTGTGCAGACACCCATCCCCATCACCACCTCCGTTCCCAAGAGGGCCAAGAGTCAGAGGAAGAAGGCTCTGGCTGCAGCCGTGGCCACGGCACAGGAGTACTCAGAGATCAGCATGGTACAGAAGAAATTACAGGTAAAAACCATCTCGGTCTGTTGGTCGGGTGTTTGTCGAGTGTTATAGCTTGCTAATGCCTTGTTTTTGATTCTGGTGCCTGTTGCTGTCCTGCCCAACGATTTCCATCCTAGTCTTTGGCTTTTGTAATTAACTACAGCGTTATGAAGATGTCTTTTCCACTTCATTGCTTGCCTGGCAGGAAACAATCACCAAGGCGGCAGGAAAGAAGAGTAAAACCTTGGTTGAGATGGACTTGGGAGACATGCTGGCAGCTTTCGAGAAGCACCAGCAAGCGATGAAGGCCCGGCAACTCACCAATACCAAGCCGTTGTCGTTTGCAGGTATTCATGAACCTCGAGACGCTGTTGAAAACCACCTGGTTCAGTTTGAATGGGATTCTGATTTGAGTGTATATGTATCGTTAGGCGTCTGTTTTCAATGCGTGCTCCCGTTGCCCGTTATGCTGCAGTTCTTACTAGTCGTGCTTTGTTGTGTAGGGTACACATGAAGTCATAGGAAACGGCTAGTAGAGTTCAATTTATGACCCAACAAAATAAACGATGTATCAAAACGCAGTGTTATATCATCATATCCAACAGATCTAGTTTGCTTTTTTGACAGTTTACAAAAGTACTAATTTGTTTGGGAGTTTTCTCATGGCCCGTTGCTGTCCTGTGTTCTCATGCTCTCATGGCCCTTTGTTATTTTCAGAATAAATTTAGTGACTGACAGTCTCAGGAAGCTTTCATAAAACCAATATGACTGATTTATATAGAATGTAGGACAGTAGCCAACACATCCTGACATTCTGCCTGAATTCTAACTTTTCTTTCCTGTCCTCCAGTTGGAACCGCTCCAATCCACTATCCTGGCTCCAACATTCCGTCTATGTTTAAGGGTCACCAGTCATGCCCGGCTCAACATAATTCCCTTGACTCCACTGCGCCACGTATTAAGAGGGGGAAGGAGCGAGAGATCCCCAAAGTCAAACGACCAACTGCTCTCAAGAAGGTCAAAGATTAACATTTTAATTATTTCAAAGATGTTGGATGAATGTTTTGTTTAGCTGGAAATAAAATGCTTATTGGTAAAAGGAATGGAGATCTTTGAACCAGCAAATGCTTTTAAATTCCCCTTTAAAAAAAATAAAAAACATTGTTTTTGCATTTCCATAGATAATTTTGAAGGAACGTGAAGGGAAGAAGGGGAAGGCGAGTGCCGAACAAGAGTCCTCTGGCCAGGAGGAGACCGAGGACGAGTCTCTACATATTACTGATGACCTTGCGCGAGAGCCTGCCTCCCAAGAGGGTGAATCTCATTTCAGTTAATTCCATATTATTTGAGCTGTGATGCGTCCTCTAATTGTTCTCTCTGGTCTGCTGTTCTTACGACAGACAATGGTCTGAGTGTACCCAGTGATGCTTCCCTCTCACCAGCCAGTCAGAACTCTCCATACAGCATCACCCCAGTATCCCAGGGCTCTCCTGCTAGTTCTGGGATTGGAAGTCCCATGGCTTCAAACGCCATCACCAAGATCCACAGCCGCCGTTTCAGAGAGTAAGTACATGCACGCCGCATGGAGTGAGAAACGCCGTGTTGAACTGGACAAAGCTCAAGTGGGAATCCCCGGGATTCCAATGTGTCAAAAATGCACAACGTGGTAACAAAAATCGCTCCTCAAGTCAACGATTGGTCCCACTCAAAAGTCACAGAGTCTTGGCTGCGAGAAGTTGATGCTTGTTTTAAAGGGTGGGAGTGTACAATAAAGAATTGATGCCTCGCACATTGTCCCTTCTCAGCAGAAACGTATGCCAGCTGTTTCAAATGCAGCTTTGTCCCTCCGGGTTGCCTGCAGTAGGCCTATTGTTCCAACCCGCCCTTCTCGAACAGATTTAGCATTTACAGCATCCAAAACGCCTCAGTCTCCAAGCTCCTCCTTTCAGTGCCCTTCGAGACCCGTGCCCATCAGGCTACGCTAAGTTGACCTCTTTATAGATGAATAATCAATACGACGTATCTGGAATGTCATGAAAGCAACTGTAGGTGGATCACGGATTTCAAGTACTTGACTCATAGATTAGATGTTTCACATCAGAAAAAGAGTCCCAGTATTTAAACGTGTTGCATAGGTGGTGTTGAAGCTTACTCAGTTGCCATCATAGGTCTGTGTGTAATATTATTAAATTCACATTCTCTCTGAAAATCATCCGGTGTTTTAAGTCACAGTCTCCCACGGTAACCAGAGTAATTGTTGCTTTGACAATGACTCAAAAGATGGAAACGCTGTTGCACATCTTTATCCCTCCCTTTGATTTTTGCTCTTCTGCAGATACTGTAACCAAGTACTGAATAAGGAGATAGACGAGAGTGTGACTCTACTTTTGCAAGAACTGGTACGATTTCAGGAGCGGGTCTACCAGAAGGATCCTACGAAGGCCAAATCAAAACGCCGTCTGGTCATGGGTCTCAGAGAGGTCACCAAGCATATGAGGCTGAATAAGATCAAGTGTGTCATCATCTCTCCCAACTGTGAGAAGATACAGTCCAAAGGTGAAGGTTTCAGTTTCTTCTGATCTATGAACACGTTTGAGGCTGTGATCAATATCGGTCGTTACAACTCTATATCATTTGAGCACGTGAAAGTTGCTGGTTGTGATTGATTGATTGCTGTGCCACCTTACACTGCACTGTACCGAATGTCAAACACAGGCGCCTGTCGAAAATTGAGAATCTCTCAATCAGCTTGGAATCTTTGGCTGCTAGGTTTAAAATCCATTGAAACAAACTCGATGTTTAGAGCAAGAGGCTCAGCATGCAACGCTGTGTTGCATGCTGAGCCTCTTGCTCCAGCATCCTCTTCCGCTTCATTCACTTCTATCACAATCTGAAATAAAATCTGAAACACAGCTGCCAATTTACATAAATTATCCACAGCGTTTTATATTTGACTAAGATCACATCTCATTAGGAGTAAACATGTTGGTGCCCCGTTAGCTCCTGGGAAAACGTTGCCCTTCAAGTTGCTGAAAACGGAAACGGTTATATCACCAAACCAAAGTGTATTTTGTGTTTTTTTTTTTTTTTACACGCTCACTTTTTGTGCATTTAGTTGCTTTTTTGTGTGCATCTAACTGCGTGCTGTGTTGCAGGTGGCTTGGATGAAGCTCTATACAACGTGATTGCCATGGCTCGGGAGCAGGAGATCCCGTTTGTGTTTGCCTTGGGAAGGAAAGCTCTTGGACGTTGTGTCAACAAAATAGTGTCTGTTAGCGTGGTTGGCATTTTCAACTATTCTGGAGCTGAGGTGAGAGCTAGGGTTAGATGGCGTGTGACCTTCGATGTGCTGGTGCCAGCGAAGAGAGCTTTGTTCAATAATAACACATTATCATCGGTCTTAGATTCAGGTTATTGATTAAATGACTATGATCCAGTGAGTGGTTCTTTAGTTGTCAGAGCGCCACACCTTGTTAACGCATAATCATTTCAAAGCAGCTCGTGTTTTGGCTCACGCTGACCTCGCTAAATCGCTCTTCCTACTTCAGGGTCTCTTCAATCGATTGGTATCTCTGACAGAAGAGGCCAGGAAGGCCTACAAGGACATGGTGTCAGCTCTGGAGCAGGAGCAGGCCGAGGAGGCAGTAAAAAATGCCAAGAAAGTTACATACCAAATGGGCCATTCCCGCAACCATTCTGCTGCCTCCGCCATCTCCTTCAACTCCGCCATCTCTGAGCCCATCTCAGAGGTCAATGAGAAAGAGTATGGTGAGAATCCTCATTTTGGGCTCTCTGCTTTCCGCCATTGTGGAGTTAATCTGTACGATAAGGTGGAAGAACTTTTTTAATGCCTAAGTCAGAATACTCGTTATTGTTAGCACTGATGCTATTCATGGGAGCCTTTTTCCCGAAGTAGCTGAGGAGGCGATATTGTTGGTGTTTTCCAAGAGAATCAACTCCTTCCTTAAAGGGACGGTAGATTAATATGGGAGAAAGACAAAGAAGGAAGAGCAAAGTTCTTCTCATATCAATTAATTTCTTTGATACTCTTACAAAATATTTGATTTAACTTCCTATACTTTCTGCTAGCAAGTCCTTGACCTCTGAAGCAGTCAAGAAGCCTCAAAAACACTTGTTGCGGAAGGCGTTTAGGTTAGTTGTTGATCTTTTTTCTTTAATATATAAATTGGCCTCAATCAGAAAAAAGTAATAAGAATAGTTTTTGTCGAGTGACCTCTGATGTCTGACTAAAGGCGTTTTGACTTTCCACAACCGTTTGAAACGTTGCTGAGGTGGAAAAACTAGAGACTGACGGATCAATGAATTCTTTCAGAGACCAACTGGAGGAATATGGTGGAGACTTCAGATGCCCCTGAACCTGCAGAAGCTGTGCCCAGCCGCCCTGTACCTTCAACAGCCACCGAGGCTCCTCCAGCCGCCCCCAGCATCGCCCCTCCTAAATCCACCCCCTCCCAGCCCAGGACAACACCTGTGCCGCAGGCTGCCACTGAGAGAGACGAGGTCCGTGTCGATGACCGGCTGGAGCTGGCCTCTCAGCAGAGCACGGAGACGGGCTCATTAGATGGAAGCTGCAGGGGCCCGCTCAACTCCTCCATCACCTCCACCACGTCCACCCTCGTCCCTGGGATGCTGGAGGAGGCGGAAGAAGAGGAAGAGGAAGAGGAGGAGGACACTCCCGAACCTATTTCCGTTGAGGTGCCCACCCTCAGCAGCCGTATAGAATCCTGGGTGTCAAAGACCCTGGAAAACCTGCAGCTTGGAAAGAGCCAGGAAAGTACAGAGGAGGAGGAGGAGGAGGAAGAGGAGGAAGAAGATGATGATGATGAAGAAGAAGAGAGAGGACAAAGTGATGAAGAGGGGGACTTTGATTCAGCAAAAATCACGGATACGGTGATTAAGAGTAAAGAACAAGAAGAGGCTAATAAAGTCACTGCTTGATGTTGCCTCTCTCTTTCTGGTTTTACGCGTTCCTTCTGCTCACACCGGCTACCCCCCCCCCCCCCCCCGACGCAGACACAATCTCAGGTATCACACCCACTCACCAAAACTCGCACTCGACACACCATTATTACATTCACAGGGTTGCAGACCAACAAACGACGACAGTTTGAGGGATGTGCAGTTGACACCAACATTTACAAAACACACGTCTTGTGAATGAAACGGACGCCCGTTCATTCTCCTGCCCGTAACCTGCGACACTTGAATTCAGAAGGAAGGCTTTGATTTTCCTCCTGAAGCTGAACTCTTTCAGAGTCTGGGATGTTTCTGGGAGCAAATTTAAGCGTTAAAAGTGTTTCTTCGCAGAGAAGTAAGGATGGAAGCTCCAGTCGAGCTCAGAAAGAATACATCTCTCCGAGTATTTGTGTGTGTGTGTGTTTTGCAGGCACGTGATTTGCTTTTTATTCTGCTGTGTTCATTGGCTTTATCCTTTGTAAATATGGTGTTTTATTTTTTGCATATGACAGCTCTGTGTAGGAAGCATCCATGCTAGGATGGTCTTTAGCTTACCTCACAGGATATGAGTGTCGTCATGGGTTCGTCCTTTGCACCAAAACCACTCCCATCTGCCGCTCTGATTAAAACTCAAACCATTGGCCCATTTTGTATTCAAAGGACTTTACTTCTACGAATCAAAACAAGCGCCGTGTATATAACCGTGTCCACGTGGTTACCGCCACCGCAACATTTCACCACAGTGAAGATGTGGTGGTTTTCCTCTGACTGGAGTCGTCTTCGGCGCCCAGTTGCTCCCAGTGCTTTGTAGAAATGTTCTCTCTGGTGGCGGGTTGTCTGATTGGGGCCAGTCTCTTGCTTGTTAATCGCCTATCGCCGTTTTTGAAAGCCTATTTATCCGATGAGTCGTCATAAAGTCCATTCTGAAGGATCTTTTATGATTCGGTAACAAAGCAGTTACGGAAACGGAACTTTTTATTGTGACTGTAAATCATTTTTACCTGCGTCTTCGCTCTGTCCTTAAAAAAAAAACAAATGATGCTAACAATAAAAATTATATCTGTTCACAACTGAATTATTCCACGTAGATTTGATAGTGTGCACTGGATAACAAGTTGTCTGAGTCGTGCGCGCACTAATTTACTGTTGTAAATACAATTGTACAAATAAGATATTGATTCTGCATTCTATTAACAAAATACAATCACCCTGTTCTTAGAGCCGTTTGATAGTTTGAACATTTATGCAGTTGGAATCCAATTTGATGATGATATCTGATAGTGAACCATAATGTAGTATATCGGGCTGGATGCAATGTGAAGCCTTGATTTGGGAGATGGAGTTTTACTGAATGTCATACACGGGATTCTAGTATTTCTAGTTTGATAGAAGGTACGCTGTCTGTAGTCTTTTTGTTGATCCGACGTCCATCAAAGTGTTCATATGTTATCTGATATCAAGTGTGGTATGTAAATACGTACTGGTAAAGGTTGTGTAACTAATGTAAACAAAACAAAAAAACAGCAAAGGTTAAATGAAGTTCCTTTTTCAACATGTTTCTCTTTGACTATTTAAGACAAGACTGTACATGGCTAACAACATTGTTTGAGGCTGTTTCTCATTATCCTGTTGTCTTTAACCTGTATGGAGTGACGGCTAACATCATTAAAGTATTTATGTAAATCATTTCACTGAGTTCTCATTTGTTCACTCTTATTGCTCGCCTCCTTACCAACACCCGCTCCCGTGAACGCATCACCCCGGTTCTTAAAAACCTTTGTTGGCTCCCGGTCCCCCAACGCATACAGTTCAAAGTCCTCCATATCACTTTCAAAGCTCTCCATAATCTGCCCCCCCCCCCACCCCCTACCTCACAGATCTGCTCCACCATCACGCCCCATCTTGTTCCCTCCGCTCCGCAGACGCCAACCTCATCTCCCTCCCCTGTAGGACCAAGCTCCGAACCTGGGGTGACAGAGCCTTCTCCATTGCTGCACCCACACTTTGGAACATATTGCCAAAACTGCTACGAGCCTGCCCGGATCTTAATACATTCAAAAAAGATCTCAAAACTCATGTTTGACATTGCCTTTAATGTATAATTTTACTGTTGGAATTTCTATTGATTGTTTAACCGTGTTCACTTTTAATGTATTATTTAACTGTTTGAATTTTATTGATTTTATATCCGTGTTCACATTTTTATTGTTTGTATTTTCTGTATTACTTTACTGTTTTTATTATGTACACTGTAAAGCATCTCTGAGTTCTCAGAAAAGCGCTATATAAATAAAATGTACTATTATTATTATTCTTTGCCTAGACTTCTCCAAAAGCACAAGGAAAATTCAAACCCATCGACAGGAGCGCTGCTCGATGCTGGATTCAGACTATCATCGCTGCAGCAGAGAAGGGTCAATTAAATAAACAATTTGTAAAACATATGCACTGATAAAAATATAGAAGGCCTTTTAAATATTTACCAGTATTTCAAAGAGAAACTGGTTAATGAATAAACTAAAGAAAAAACATTTAGGGTTAGTCAATGATTTATAGGAGCCCTAATTTTAGGTCTGGATTGCAGTTCTGTTGAATGACCACTGGGAGGAGACAGAACTCTGTCTTTTCTACGCTCTTATGAAGGCTTTATAGTCTTGCGGTTATTTCATGAAGAAAAATCAAGCAAGAAATAGTACTTTACTCTCATGAACTTTACAATTCAAGATGTGAATATAGATGAGCTGCTTTGGAATGTGCACTTTACTGCTGGATAGTAAACTATAAAAACTGCACATCTCTGTTCATGTGGGATATTTGCATATTTCATGCATTAGATACACCTTTGGACATTTTACTGTGTAAACCTGAGTTGTTTAATTACCCCTTAAATTTACTGCGATCAAACATACGTGGAAAGGGACTGGAGCCAAGCTCTAGTTAAACTGATGTACTCTGCTTCAGTGTGTGTGTGTTCTTTTTTTGCAGCATGAGTCACCCTACCAGTATGCGATTGGATGGCAGTCCCTGGGTGAGGGAGGGGAGGGAGGCAGTCTCAGGGGCCATCTGTCAATCTGTCCTCCATCCCATTTACCCGTTCATCTGCATGCAGCATCACAGAGGGAGGAAGTGAGCGAGAGCCTCTCATTCATAAAAAAAAAAGAGAAACTTCATTCATAAAGGCTGCACAATCGGGTTGTGCCTCAGAAAGAGAGGAGAGGAAAGTTGGAGGTGAAGCAGAAGTGGAAGCCTGGCAACGGACTGAGAGTGTGATAGCAGAATGGGAAGTTGCTGAGCATGACTGCTGGACCTTAGTCTCTGCAGGACGGCCCCAGTCCCGCAAAGGTGAGTTGAAGTTGCTGCAGTTTGGTAGGAATCTCGTGATATTCTGAGGACCTAAGATCATTTGATTAGCAATTTAACCAAAAAATGACCAACTTAATGTGCTTCCCGTCTTTATTTATTATTTACTATACCTCTGCTCAAATGTGCTTCTTGAAGTCCAACCTGTTTCCTCTCCCACTGTCCAGTTCTCCTATTATGAGAGCAAACCTCACCCAGGCTCAAAACAAAGACATCACCCTTACCAGGTATCGATCTCCACTTTGGTAGCATCACACTCATTCTCAGCAAAAGGAGCTGCATCGCTCATCTTCTTGGTGCGCTTCTTCCACAGTCATGCTGAAGCGCACGAAATACAGTCGTCTGCACAATGAACCGCCGTCTCTGGAGGATCGTCCTCAACGAATGTTGCCCCAGAAGACGGACCGTGGCTCAGAATCTGATTTTGCACTGCTTGATCCTGGGATGCCTACCCACCAGGGGGTATCCAGGGACTTCATCCCACGTATGGCAAACATCTGCCTGCAAAGCCCTGGTGCCCTGCATGGCCTGAGGGGACAGACAAAAGTGACCAGGAATCAGACCTCAGGTGTGAACACTGACAGATCCTTGTCCACAAGCAATAGGCATTCAGGGACTAATCAAAGATTCCGTAGCCAGCATTCCCAAAGTCTGTACCTTTCAGCTGACTGCAGTCTCACTAGCTCTGCTCTGAGCTGCACCAAGAGACCCATCACCTGGGACCAAATAACCAGCCTGTCCCGGACCCACAGCTGCCCCCCCGGCTCCAGACACAGAGGAGGCCTGTGCTGCCTGGGGGCAGCCGATGACTGCATGTTAGTGCAGACCACAAGCAGAGCGGTTCACCATAACATCAAGGTACCGGTCGCCACACCTTCCTACCTTTGGGTATATGCATGCAGTAACCTGCTCCTAAGAGTGTGTGTGTGTAGGTGAGACGCTCCTTCTCCTAACTCACCTACATGTTTTTACACTTTGGCTCATTACCCTCGCCGAAGAGGAGACGAGGGTATTGCAATTGGGTGCGTTTGTCTGTTTGTTTGTCTGTCCGAGTGCATAAGTCAAAAACTAGTAACCCAATCAACTTGAAAATTTTACACAAGCAAGGTTCTGCCCGTGGCTCGGTCCTCCCCGAGAATGGCGTTGATCCGGATCTGGATCCAGATTCTGGAATTATTTTTACATCTGGAATCGTGCCTGTGCTGTAAGCTGCCACTTTAAGAGGGAGGGACACGAATGGCATGATGGGAAAAAGAGTCCAGAAGGAGTCTTGTAGTACGTTCCGGAGCAGCAAGCTAGAAGCCCTGTTTACTGTCTCACAAGATCGAATAGTCTATTGGAGGCGAGGGTCTGCAATCTCTGATTGTCGTTTTCTAGTTTTTTGTTAGATTATTGACTGTGTCATTGTAAAGAGTGAATTTCATCTCATATACAGAGTTCTGGAGGAGAGTTTAGTTTCACGTCTTTGTTTCCTAATGTGAAACACATGTGAAGGAGGGCACGCACACACACACACACTTCATTTACCTTCCACATAGAGCTTCATGTGTAGGCAGAGGTGACTCATCCTGGCTCTCTGCACCTCTGTAGATCTACTCTGCTTCTTCCTCCTTGAGTGTGTGTGTGTGTGTGTGTGGGTGTGTGTTTGCGTGTGTGTGCGTGCGCGTGTGTTTGCGTGTGTGTGAATGTGTCCGGTGTTACACAGAGCCTGGACTGGACAACTGGAGGTGTGTCTGCATGGGTGATTAGGAGCGATCACCCATGGAAATGAGAATGGACTGTCTGATTTAACAAATGCATTGCACTTCTTCCTGTGCCCCGGGGCAGACTAAGGTTCCCCCCGGGGCACAGGAAGCGGGGCAGACTGAAGTGCGTAGCAGTTCGTGATCCCTCGATTGTTCCTTTGACACCACATATAGATTTAAATTTGGTGCAGATGACCAAATTGCTCAGAGAATGTTTCCTAATGAATGAATTAATCATTTCAGGCCTTTTATCGAGATCTATTCGGCATGATTTGCTCTAATTTGATTCTAATATCTTGCAGCCCAGCAGACTCGTCTAACATGTTGACATCATGCCAACCAAGCAGCGTCATTGGCTTTGGCAGGATGACATGCTGATGTTCAAACCAGTCTTCCAGAGCATTGCTTTTCACTTCCTTTCCTCTTTTCTTGTTTTGGTTCAAACTCTGTGAGTTGCATTCTGTAGTTTTCAGCAATTCTTTGGGTTCAAAGTGCAAAACACACGATATAAACAAACACTTGAGTTGTTAAATTTACTCACCTGGAGGAATCTGTTAAATTAAACCTGTTAAATCATCAGACATTTAAAAATGCTGCTCTAACTCTAATCATAGAGTTAGATTCGGAATAAGTTAATAGAACTATTACACAAAATTAGCCTCACTTAAAATGTGTTGGGATTTTTCATGCGGAAAGCTAGCCTCTTTTTGTCTTCTTTTGTGTGTCGCGTTTTTTGGTTCCCTTTTGGGTCAGTTGTTTCATAACCTATTTGTTTATTTCTGTCTCTGTGAGGACAGACAGTATAGAGACATTATCTGCAGTGTTTACATTGTCTGGGCTTTTGTTGTCTTCTTCTAGTACATGGGGAGTGTGGAGGTGACCCAGTCCATGAGAACCCTCGACTATGATACGAGAACACAAGTCACGCGGTATGTTACCACCACAGACCTGAGGCAGAATAGCAATATTACGGAAATGTTGGTTTGAATAAATGGGATAAAGAAGACTGAAAAAATGAACAGATTTGAGCATCCCTTGCACATATTACATATTAATAGAGTTTAGCTAAATTGAAAATGTAAAATAATATCCTGATGCTGTGCTGATAATGAACCACAATGTTTTAATGTATGTTGGAAGTATTCCAATACTTTTCGGGCACGGTATTACAGCAGTGGTGAAAAACACCCCAACAACATGTGGTGTGTTGAGAACATTCATGTGTCCCAGACCCCATTTCTGCAGCCCGCTGTTTGCATATTTACTCTAAATGTATGTACTGAGTGTATCACTTATCCAAACTGCGCCAAAGTCAAGGAAAGAAGAAGTACACAAAGAAGTATTCTGCTTTGACCCCCGGCAAAACTCGTGTCAGGTTTGAAGATCAGATGAGCAGTTCTCATGACAGCCAAATTACTTACAGGCGGAGAGAGAGAGAGAGAGAGAGAGAGAGAGAGAGAGAGATTCCTCACATTGTCGTCTGATGTTTTAAGAACAAAATCAATTTAAATATGTAATGGTTCATAAACCGTCGCTTTCTGCCAAAATCACTGATTATAAAAACAAGCTCTGTTCCTATCAAGAGCGCAGAATGCCAGAAAATCAAATTAGATCAATTTCCTCCAAATAATCTCTCAGTGCCTTGTTAACAGAGAGCATAAGACAGACCTCAATCCATGACATTCATTTTCTATTTGTTCAGAAGAAACACAGTTCCTGGTAAAATGCTTTGCTTCCTGTGTTGTAGGATGTTACTTTTATGTGTGTGTGTGTGTGTGTGTGTGTGTGTGTGGCTGATTTTATGACCTCTCTGATAACAAATTATTTTTCTATTAAAAAGTATTTTGTTTTCATTATTTTTAAATCAGATTTGTTTTTCTTCTAATCTAATTTCCATCTATTATGTTTCTACATGTGGTTTCAAATTTAATCTCTCCATGAAAGGGTTCACATGGCATGCCGTTCAGGAACTTATTATATATATATATGAAAAGTCTGAGTATATGGACCGAACTCTGGAATATATATATGAAAAGTCTGAGAATATGGACCGAACTATGAAAAGTCTGAGACTATGGACCGAACTCTGGAATATATATACAAAAAGTCTGAGAATATGGACCAAACTCTGGAATATATATATGAAAAGTCTGAGAATATGGACCGAACTCTGGAATATATATATGAAAACTTTGAGAATATGGACCGAACTCCGGAATATATATTTGAAAAGTCTGAGAATATGGACCGAACTCTGGAATATATATTTTGATATATATATTCGGATATTTTCAAATATATATTCAGACATTTTCATATATATATTCAGACATTTTCATATATATATTCAGAATTTTCATATATATATTCCAGCACTTTTGATATATATATATATAATAAGTTCCTGAACGGCATGCCATAGGTTCAGCAACTCTTTATTAGCAGAAATCCTTCTGGTGGAGGAAACAGCAATCAAAGCATCAGAGACAGACTGATGATCACATGTTATTAGTTAAAAGAGGATATTTTAAGACTTTAAGAGGACTTTTTGGATTTTGAATTGAGTCTTTCATCTCGATGTGGATATTATTCATTCATTCATCTTCCTGACTGCTTTTGGCCTTTTCCGGGGTCACACGGGTCATGCTGGAGCCTGTCCCAGCAACGGGGGAGAGGCGTGGTACACCCTTGACAAGCCACACAAAGACAGGCAATCATTCACACCCATGGGCTATTTAGCTTAACCAATTCACTTAATTTGCATGTTTTTGGTGGTGGGAGGAAGCCGGAGAACCCGGAGAGAACCCATGCAGACACGGGGAGAACATGCAAACTCCTGACAGAAAGGCTGAGTGCAGGCTAAATACCTCCCATTATGACCTCCACTTCCAGGTTTTAAGATGTCAGTCTCTTTAATCCAGTCTGTCAGTCATACATGATTAATGCAGCCTTAAATAAAAGTTTCCCTAAATGTAACAGCCATCCCTTTAAATCTGGTGGATCTGCGCTAGCATGTCATCCCCTTAAATATGCCTTATTGTTTTCTTTGAGTTTTTCACGACTTTGCCAACAAACAAAGGGACACATGATCCTAGACCAGGACTGGGCATTGTACGGCCCCAGGGCCGCATACGGCCCTTTGGTTGACTCTGACCGGCCCGTGTAAGGTTAATTGGAAATTAAAAAATAAACACATTTTCTAATTTTACCTCATGCATGGACTAAAACTGCATTCAGTGACAGTTCAATATGATGTAGCTGTGATGTCTTTATGATGCTAAGAACCTTCACACAACTTTCCAACAGTATATTAGACTAAAAATGTGTTTTAGAGTGAATGTGACTGAAAATGTTCTCTAGTATGAGTCACAAATGGTAAAACATTCACATTTATTTTACCATTGTTTTGAGAAATTTAATTGAATAAATTACATTTTTTGTAAGGCAGCCTCAATTTCTCATTGCTTAATTATAACATTCTTACAAGCTTGTCAAAACAATGCTGTTTACTGTTTTTTTATAAAGCAATACAATTAATATAATGCAGAATTGAGTTCAGCCTTTTGGCCCGGCCCTCCAGAATATTTTCTGTTTCTCATGTGTAGAGCATGAACGTTTTAGCTTTCCTCCAGAGGCGAATGGCATGGAGTCATGAACAGTGATAAGGGAAGAAAAACACTGAAACAAAGGAAGCTTGTTTCTCCATGCTTCGATAATTCAGCTGTGTGGTAGTTATTACTCGATTAAGCGTGCTGAAGTTGAAACCTTAGGAGGAGGCAGCAATCAGAGTCACACTGTCTGTGGAGGCGAAGAGGACAATCCTGTTCCAAGAAAACTGAAGGTTGATTCGACCCAGAACAGCAGACTGTCCTTACACCGTATTTGAGCACTTCTATTACGCAGTACTTATTTTCTACTATATTTAATTTAGATAACTTCTGAACTTTTTAACTTCACTACATTCACATGCCAAGAGCAGCTACAGTTACTTTTTCGGATTTGACCAAATCTTTAGATTAAAAACAATATGTGAAGTACAAAGAAAAAAGATATTTACACAAATATTTACACAGAATTTTATTGTTATCATGTCCCATCCAATTGTGTCACGATCTCCAATAATTATCTTGTGAAGTTTTGGAAATTGATCCTACGTGAACTCAATTATGTCTTTATTTAGTAATAAAAACAAGCTCCACCATTCCCAGCAACACCAGCAAAATCCGCTCTGTCTGTCTGTTAGAGAGCAGGGCTACCCAAAAGATCACCAACCTGATGCAGAATAGAAAACAAAGATGATTCACCATGGTTTTTTTCAATCTTTAACTTCAGGATTAATGCCCACAATACTTGTCATCATTATAAAACACAGCATGTTTACAAAGGTACCTCCTCTGTGTGCCTGTGTGTGTGTGTGTGTGTGTGTGTGTGTGTGTGTGTGTGTGTGCGTGATGGTAATCTGTATATTTATTTCCTGTTGTGTGTGCAGAGAGGCAATAAGCAGACTGTGTAAGAGGGCATCAGCCAAGACTACAGTGAAAAATAAAAGGGTAAGGAAGCGACACACACACACACACACACAATGATAGTCACACATATATGCAGTTAACACACGTGTGAGGAATAACTGTTATTTTGATGGCCATCAGCCTGTTTCCAAGGGACAGTCTGCTGTTCTGGGTCGAATCAACCTTCAGTTTTCTGGGAACAGGATCGTCCTCTTCGTCTCCACAGACAGCGTGACTCTGATCGCTGCCGTCTCCTCCCAGGTTTCAACTTCAGCACGCTTAATCGAATAATAACTACCACACAGCTGAATTACCGAAGCATGGAGAAACAAGCTTCCTTTATTTCTGTCTATTTTTTTTGTCTCCTCTTCCTCAGAAGCTTGCACGCCACCCCATGCAAGCCATTTCATTTGCCTCTGGAGGAGAGCCAGTACGTTGATACTCTCAGATGTTTATTCATGCAGGGAAAGGTACAGTGAGCGATGAGATGAAACTTGGTAGGAGGGTGCGTCCACAGACAAAGTAGACCCCGATGCGTTTTAAAGGGTTGCCTCCGGGATTCTTTTTACCCCTTGTATTATCATTGGTCTAAAAACTTGTGTTCAATTTGTTTAGCTCGAAATAAAAGCTGTATCTATCAGATTTAGCTGATGTAAGTCCTGTAGCATGAATTTGTGTGTGATTTTTGAATAAGGCTTCATTGACCTGACTGCAGGGGGCAGTGAGGACAGCTTAAGTTAAATTGTAGACTTATGTTAGACTATAATAACATTTCTATTCACACCCACATGATTTCCTTGCACCTTAAAATGTCCTTTAAGTTAAGGGATAGGGTTAGAGACCCAAATGTATCCTGACTAAATTTTAGATGCATACAGTGCAGCAATACTATTTTATCAAGACTTCCAATGACATATAATAATATCCTTTATATCCTATATCGATGGTGTTATCTATTCTTTTTGTTTTTGTAGTTATAAATGATGCAATGAATTCCCTGTATTATGACATAATGTTATTATTAGATTTTTCTACGATGGACCCTTACCTTATTTTAGAGCCCCCCCCCTCCTTAAGTCTGTGGATCTGCTCGAGGTTTTTTACCTGTTACCGGTCAGTTTAAATGTGGCACCTACTATTTCTAAATTAATGAATGATTACAAGAAGCAAATAGTGAAATCTTTTTTTTTTAGAATTTCATTTGACCATCAGAGCTGGTCTGTGCATTCATCAACCGTACGGGTCTCTGAGTCTATTTCAGATGAATCACTCATATTTATTTTTGCTTTATTTTGTGTTGAACATTATTTTGTTATGATAGAATTCACCTTATTCCTCCTATTTGAAGATTTCCCTCATAAATATCAACAATAACCTTTGCGAAGACAGCGGAGGAAATTAAATTCATTTCAGATTTTATAAGGACACACATTCAGCTGACTAGACTCGTGCTACTTTCAGAGAAACGCCGAATGGGAGTGAATCAATTAAATAAAGGATAAGGAATGATTGAAATCAAACATGACAAGTTCAGTTGATTCTTTGTTTGTTCTTCGTGATTTACCTCGACTTGCGTGACTGAGAACCCACACGGACAAACAAGCAAATGAACACGTGATCTTACAATCCAAGTTTTGCGTCTTGGAGCAGCTATTTTAATCGACCGATCAGCTCAAGCGGCATTTTTAAACATGGCTCATGCTCGTCTTTCTTTCTTTTGTCCAGGACATGGCAGATTATGTCGCTTATGTTGCCAAGGACCACTTCAATCAGAGAGGTGAGGGGCAAGCTTAATCTGTCATTGATGAGCAGGGCTTCCAGCTTCATTGTTTGGCTGTTATTAACGTGTAATAACCTCTCGGTCGTCGCTCTCTGCCAGCGTGTCACATCCTGGAGTGTCCCCAGGGTCAGGCGGGCGAAGTAATCAGCAGCATTGGTCAAGCCTTTGACACACGATTTCGACAACTTCTGAGTCGCACGTCATCGGTCCTCTCCACCAATCCCAGGTTGTCCTTTTTGTTGTCACACGACATAACAAATGGTCACAAGGCTTATTTCAAGTAAACCACATTAACTGAAAAGTGATAGTCTAACAGCGTTACACTAGCTCCTAATTGTTGCGTCAGATTAAATATGTTGTTTAGTTGTTGTGTTTGCCTATTTGGATAGAGCTAAAGATGTATTTTAATAATCAACTACTTAAACAACAGAAGATGAAACCCTTTTTTACTATTATTTAGAGGATTTAGGAAGCGCTTTATCCACCTTGCGGGTCACATGTCTGCCTATCTCAACTGTCTGGGCTAGGGGCGGGGAACACCCTGGATGAGAGGCCAGGTCATTGCAGGGCCACATTAAAAATACATTTTGCAAAGGGGTGGCGCAGGAGCCGAGGAATCGTTTGTCAAATAGACAAATCGTTTGGCCTATAGTTACTATATCTACCAATATAAATGTAATTTACATAGAAAACAGTTGTCCATTCAAAAAAGTACAACAAAATGGAAGAAGAGCTATTAAAAATCCAAAGGTTTACAAGTATTCCAGCATGAATTGGAATAAACAAAACAAATCCAAAAACAGATAAGTAGTTAAATATCAGTTTTGTGTTTTTGTTGGAGTGAAAATAAAATTAAGAATTTACTGATCAGATACTAATCTACCTGAGAATCCGATACATTTTTCACTGGTCCCACTCCCAACCTTCACAAACTTCAATAAATAAATACTGACAACCTTTTAGTAATTCACAAACAGAAAGACAAACATAAGATTGATGATGAGTCAATTATTGTAGCCCATTGTGTCTATATTCATTATCCACCATTATTTTTTCTTAATATCTCGGTTGATTATTGACCGATGTTTATGAAATTTGATACCATCATGTAGGGTGGGGGCCTCTATCTCACCACCAAATTCCATCTGGATCAGACCCAGAATGAGGTCAGGCAAAAATATTACATTTTAACATTACATTTTAAAACCCCATTTATGGATTAAAAAATCAGTTACAAATACACATCAAGTCTGATTCACTTTTGCTTTTCAAGAACAATTTAGAACCTTTTGATGATGATCCAGATCACCATGTGGACGGCGTAAATCTAATTAGGTGGGGAACGAGCTGCTTGGCGGAGGTCTGCGCTCTGAGTGATTTTCTATATAGTTCATTATCATTTATCCATATTTCTATATATGTACCTTCACTATTTGGCCTTTATAATACACAGCCAAGGCAGACATGTAAGTATTGTGTAACTTTGTTCTCTGCAGAGCAACTGGAATGCTCCGTCACAACTGGAGCCCCGTGAGGACAGAACGAAAGGCCAAGAGTGACCATGGAGCCAGCGAGCATGACGACTACTACAACATGATCCAGAGAGGGGAGCGTCCAGCTGGAGGAGCAGAGCCCCTGATAATCACAACAGAGGGTGATCAGGATGCTGGGGGACAGAGGGTGAGAATCCACTTCACCAGGTTTAGTAAGTGTGAGGATTGTGAGATTGTGAGCAAGTGTGGGAATGATTGATCTCATACCCAGATGGCTCTCCTTGTACAGATCATTTGTTTAGCTTTAAGTGTGTTTCTTCAGACCACTCATCTCCACAAACACACAAACACACACTCCTCGTCCCGTGTTTACGTGACTAATTTAGTTCTGTTTGCAGGCTTATTTGCCTCTGCCAGTTTCACAGCACAAGAACTGCGCCATTACAGAAGGAAGTACAGCGCCACCTGCAGGTTGAAATCATCAATACACGCTCAGTCCAATTCATGGGTCCAGTCCAGTGTGTAAGATTAAAGGGCAGAAGTGGAGTATTATAATCAGAATTTTCATCTAATCTGCTGACTCTACAAATACAAACAATTCAAATACAATTCGATACAGCGGCCGTTCATTTGGTTGAAATATGCAATCACGTCCCCAGATGCCACTGAATCTTATCACTGGTCCTATGACATTTGTCTATGTGCAGACATGCATGCAGCATATGTATGACATGCTTATACTTTTCTCTCTTTTAATGTGCATGAGACAGTATAAATTAAATTAATATACAGTTAATTAGAATCTAAAAATGTAGACCAACTAATCGCATGTGTGCTGCATTATTACAAATACAAAATGGTTTTTTATAGCTTAATTAAATGTGTTAAAATAAATTGTTAGATTAATAGAAATAACAGCGCAACCATGAAAACACCGCTGTCTCTTCACTAGACTCTGAGATCTCACTAGATCTGATCCAGGATCTGGTCCAGGATGAGGTCTGGTTCCATGGCAGGTGGGTAACCAACATCCGTGTACGTGAGCTATCAGCTGTAAAGAAGCTTCTGTGTCTTTCTCAGTAACTTTGCTTCCTTCTTTCCAGGTTAGGCAGAGCGCAGGCTGAGTCCCTCCTCACCTGCAGTGGGGATTTCTTGGTCAGAAACAGCGGCTCTGCATTTGGTCAGTATGTTCTCAGTGGCATGGAGGGAACCGCTGTTCACCATGTGCTGCTGGTCGACCCGTATGGACAGGTAGAGCTGTGCTCATGGGTTTCATTCCAGAAGCCGGAAGTCCTTTTCAAGCCTGCCATCTCTGTTTTTGTGATTAGGTGCGAACACGCGATCAGGTGTTCCTGACTATTGGTCACCTGGTGCATTTCCACATGGAGAACCAGATGCCGATCGTCTCTGGAAGCTGCAAGCTGTGTCTGAAACAGCCCATCCTACACTAACGCATGCAATCATGGACATTCTGTGGAAGCTGAGGTTGAATGTGCACAATTTGAAAAGGTCTGAGACATTATTTAATGAATTATTTGATTTTAGTGAACTCCAAACCCGGAGACTCGCTCAGGCTAAACAGGAAGTTCAAGCACAATTACTGGCATCTTAAGGAAACGACCTGAATGTTGCCAGACTTACAAAATAGTTGATACAGACTATATTGGGTTTTTTTTTATTTGTTGTTTTGCTGTTCCCCAGACTAAACTTTTTTTTAATCACATCCTTTTCATGTTTTTCATTTCGAATGTAGGGATAAAATATTCTTTCTAAATCTTCACATAATGTCACTTAATCACATGATTTTTAAGTTGAGCAAACTGACAGCATTACATCAATAATGTATTTATAAAGCTTCACTGAAATTGCTGTTGTTTCTCTCCTCTGTCCGCACGCTGAACACAGCATCTGTTCTGAGCCGGTCAGGATGGTCTGCTCAAAGAACGCTGATAAGCAATCCTACACAGCGTAGAACCACAGAACCGATTACAGGATGACCACCGATATTCACCTCTGCCAAGTAGTTAGGAGGTTCTGTTTTTGTTTGCCTCCAAGGAACAACATTCAAAAAGGTGCGGAACGATCGTGATGAAATGTTCAGAAAATGTCGAGAAGGTTACCAGATTACATTTTGGTGATGATCCAGAAGAGATCCTGGATTCTGGATCACTTTGAAATTGTTGTTAACATTGCAGTCAATGGAGCTTCAAAATGTGTTCCTCAATATCTCTGTAAATGTTTTATTATTTGATGCAATCGTGTAGGGTGGGGACCTCGATGTTACCACCGAATTTTATTTGGATCGGATCTGGATTGTGGATATTATTGAGATAGTTTTTTTTTATTTCGGCCGACTGTGCATTTAATATTGGAGATGAGCGTCGTCTTATAGCTGAATCAATTCCACATCGGAGCAGGTCAACCGATTTGTTCTATCTTTAATACCTGAGGAAACAGATCGAATTGAAATCGGGCTAAATTTTCACAACAAAACTATATATTTTTTGGACACTTTCAATAATATCTCTCTGATTACCTCCACAAATGAGGTTCTGTTTCTGCTGGCCTTTACCAAGAGACACTGTGGAATTCGTAGTGGACAAACGGATTTGTTGTATCTTCAAAAGCTCTAGATCTAGATCCATAAGAATCCACCATTACTGAAAATGTGCTTTTAGTAAATAACTTCTAAACTAATAATAATATCAACGTGAATCCAGTTGCTAAAAGTTTGTTTTCATGGTTAAGGAATCTAAAATAGAGATAAAATAAATGTAGGGCCGTTATTTTTGGTGTAAATCAAAATATAGACGAGACTGAGATGCTTGGCGGAGGTCTGCGCTCTCGGAGTGCTTTTCTAGTTTGCATGGCTGATGTTTGCAACGGTACCTGAATGGAGCATTTGTTGATGCCTGTTGGAATGGGTAACGACAGCACGGTAAGGGTCTGGGCGCTGCGTGATTGGTGGTCGCAGTGCATGCAGAGGGTCATGCAGCTCAGCTGGCCCTCAAACAGATGCGAGACGATGGTCGACGACCTCGCTGCAGTTACGCAGTTTCTACCCGGTCCTGACCTCCACCTTCGTGGCGAGGAACTCATCTGGCGCGTTGAAACCTTGAGAACACGCGAGAAGTCGCTGTAGGAGGCGTGGGGGGTGGGGTGGGGGGGCAGTTTGACCGTTTAAAACAGCGAGCGATTGTGCGCCTGCCGTTGCACCTTGTTGAGATCACCGTGGAGCGCATTGAGGAGAAAGAGCAGCAGTTCTTGGGCGTCTTGCTGGGAGTAGTTGTTGAACTGGGGGAGGATGGAGCACAGCGCCAACCTGGCCTCCACTGGGGCACAGCTGGAGCTCCTTCCCACCCACATCTCCTCCAGCAGGCGCCCGATCACCTCAGCCACCCGACACTTGGACCTGCAGCAGCATTAGACCATGGGGACA
The DNA here is from genome assembly GCF_040956055.1 of Brachionichthys hirsutus. Lineage (NCBI taxonomy): Eukaryota > Metazoa > Chordata > Actinopteri > Lophiiformes > Brachionichthyidae > Brachionichthys > Brachionichthys hirsutus. Next base: position 12,183,619 of record NC_090897.1, on the reverse strand, counting down.
ATGGTGTGAGCGAAGACACAGAGAGAGGCGGCGGGATGGACTTACTTTGCGAGGTCTTTTCGAGTGTCCCGGTGAAGGAGGTGCTCCACGAGAGGCACGGTGGAGCACAGGCACTGCAACACGGCGTTTAAATAGCAGGAGTTGCCTGAGTTGTCCAAGCCACACACTCCTGGCAGGTTCCACCGGTGCAGCTTCACTGCAGAGTCTTGTTTCTCAGTTTCCATTACCTGATCACAACTGGCTGTATTGATCCTGCAAGCCCAGGGGCAGGAAAAAGAAATCAAAGCCACATCCTTTGCAGAGGTGCACACCTTATCATGAGGTCATTTTGTAACCTACAATAAATCATATTGATATTTCATAGTTTAAGTGATATATATAGGCATAAATGTCAAACATTTTCTGCTTCCGGCTTTCAGTTACAGTACAGGGCTGTGAAAAAGGATTAGACCCCTCCCCTCCTGATCGCTTCAGTTTTTTTGTCTTGGATCTTCAAAGAAGAATGTTGGTAATGTAATACCTGTACATTTTTTTCCAACTGGAGAACACAGAATCAAAGTGAACTTTTGCAGAAGGTGCCAATCTTCCAAAGTTCCTCCAATAACACTTACAAACCAAGGCCGACTGTTTTTTTGTCTATTTCACCCTGAGCTGAAGCCGAAGCTAAAAATAAATACGCCGCTGACCTTTGCTTGGAAAGCCTCGCTTGGCCCGTCTCTTGGTATGAGGTGCTGTTTAGCTGAGGCAGAACAGGTACGGCTGCGCTGCTGTCCGCGGCCAGCTGAGAGGCCAGAGTCCTGGTGAACTCCGTCAGGTGAGCCCTGCTTCTGCAGTGTGTGGAGTGTAAATGTGTTGATGCAGATGATGTGCAGCGACACCCAGAGGCCTGGGAGGAACACGTCTACCAACAGTCCTTTTTAAGTCTGGAACAAGCAGCATAGCCGGTCCGGTCCAGCCCTGTAAGTGGGCCACAAGGTGAGCTGCTGAGTCCTCGACCTTTTGTTGCTGACGTGGCGTGGAACAAAATGAATTTCTACCTCTGAGCCGGAAAAGATGTTCCCGAGTCTGCCCTCCTTCCAGGCAGAGCTGTCCAGCTGAACCGAATGCCTGCGGCTGCAGAAAGGTCTCAGCAGCTGCTCCACCACAGGCTTCCTGCTTTGCCCGTGGAGCTTCTCCGGACAGTGCAGGTACATGTTGCAAATGAATCCAGAGCTCAGGTCGCAGAGGAGAGCCAGATGGAGAGCGAAGGGATGCTCCTGATGGAAGAGCCGGTACTTCCTCACGGCCAGGCCGTGGCCGGGCGTGTATAAGGCCCGGTAGCACCTGATTACGCGGCTGCAGAAAGCAGAAAGGGCTTCCAGTTTGTCGCCGTCCTCCAGTCTGGTCAGAGACAGGAGGCTGATCTGGAAACTGTTTCTCTTCAAGACCCCCTGCCAGCCATCCAGCTTCAGGGCTAGCTCGGAGCCGAGGCTGCTGCTCTCGCCGACGGACAGGCCACTCTGGAGCACTGTGGAGAGCCATGTCAGCGCCTCATCGTACTCTCGCTCGCAGACATCTGCACTCTGCTCTCTGCCCGGGCCGTATGGCGCGTGGTTAGCGCCTGCCTTCCTAATGGTCGCTCTTCTCGTCAACTCCCGGATGGCTCCTCTGTCCAGAACTCCCAGCAGAAGCTCTCTGGCTGGAGAGTAGACATGGTAATTGGGTCCGTTCTGATTCCTAGTGAGAGTCTTTGCTTTTTTTGACCTGAAGATGTTTGGCAAGCACAGGCCGTCTCGCCGGACGTCCCCATGAAGCCCGTCCACCATCTGGCAATCCTCTGATATCCAGTCACACTCCCTCACTGACAAAGCCTTCGCCATCATCGCAGCCTCTTTGCGTTGCTCAAGAAGATACCAATCCCAAAATAGTGCCGGCTTCTGGCAGGACATTTACCTCTGATTTGGTATCACCTTGGCATGTTAAGAAATAAGCCAGAATAAAATGTACCGGTAGTCTGTTTCAAATTCCTACTTGTCCATTTGGCGTTGCAAAAAAATTGAAACGACGGAGACAGGACGTCTCACAAACTCCGTGTACTGAACAAGTACTCTGATCTGCTCCCAGGTGAAATGTTACACTCACGAGAATCTGCTGCGGTAAATCGTCAGGTATCCACTGTAGCCAGACAACAGTAGTCTCGGCAACCAACCAACATGAGACTTTGATTGCTCTGCAGCTTTTAAGGTTTTTATCAAAAGACAGTTGGAAACCTTTATAAGCTGCGTAAATGAAGCCCAATAAGTTATCAGCTCGTTTGACATAGTGTCTCAGGAAATAAACCACAAGGGTGTGTGCAGCGTATCCACCTTCTTCACTAGGAGGAGATCTTTAGCCAACTTTGTCCCTGAAAATGAAAAATGATGGCGCCCCCTACAGGTGATAAACGTTATTAAGCACTGCAACGAGCCACATGACCCATGACGTCACAGACATTCTTCTTCTTGGTTCCGGGTGTGTTTGTGTCACAGACAGCGGCGCTCCTGTTTCCTAAACTATGACAGAACAAAAACTGTCTCAGAAAGTTTTTCCCTGTACAGCAGTTTCCAAAGAAAGTATTTTAACTTGTTAGAACCAATGAGAGCAAATAATGAGAATACAATCTTTTACAACCGGAAACCCCGTTACTAAAATTAATAAAAATATTAAAGTAATACTATTATTGTTTTATAAAATGTATTTGTGGACTGTGAAAGCAATCCACAAATGAAGAGGCTGCATTTCTCTTTATTTATGCAGCTTTTAAACTTCCTTAAAGAAACAGAAAAATAAAACCGAGTGTACATGGCAAGGGTTTGGAGACTGTGGATATAAATGACATGTATTTATCAACGGATAGCAAAAGAACAGCTTGGAAACAGAGACTGATTAAAGCTTTATCATAATTTGCTTTGTCTATCTATAAAATGTGGTATGAAGCATTTTGGCTTTGGCTCCATTCTTGAATATTGTGGACTTTCACACAGTCCAAAAATACAACTCTAAATTATAGGTATGAATGGGATTGGTTGTTTGTCTTTCTGCATGGGCCTGTGATGAATCGGCAAACCGTATTGTTAAATCTATGGCAATGCATTTTATATTAGGAACAGGTGACATTGTCCAAAAAACAAGGGGGAAACATTTTAAGCAAAAAGCAACCTCCAATTATAGTTGATGAATTAAAAAAAGAAATGTTTTTCCTTTGTAATATAGTATAGTATTAGGTAGCATTAAATGGAGATACCCAAATAAAATACTTCCTAGTGTTATAATTGCCTTGAAACTGGACTGAAGGGCGTCAGTGAAAAGATGTATAAAGGTCATTTGAGGACAGACCGTCATGCCTCGGCTAATGATGTGTGTGACACACAGCACACACCACGGGGAATTATAACCACCGAGTCTCTCTAAATGAGCTAATCAATGCTGGCCTGCAGACATTCATTAATTAAGCAAGCACACAAATAGGTATTTGCATCTCTGGCAAGTTCAAATTTTTATTTTTTTGCGTGCTCAGCAAGAACAATGTTTAGCCGGCTGTCCTGCAGTGCATCCTGCTGTTCACTCCCCTCCTTTCAAACACACACACACACACACACACGCACACACTGAAGCACAACATGGCCTAGAGTTTATTTACCTCTGCATTTGTCAACTCTCGCTTTATCATAGGAAACTAGTTCAGTGTCAGGTCATGTCATTAGCTTCTGCTCCGTGTGTGTGTGTGTGTGTGTGTGTGTATGCGTGTGAATGTGTGTGTGGCTCCTTTTGCAGCCATGCTTATCTGCCATTTTGGCCGAAGAACTTCCTTGAAAATGTTTGTTTTCATGCCCTGTGCCGGTGGATTGGAATCGAGTCTGCACATTTGAGTGTGTGTTTGTGTGACACAGTGCCGATGGGGGGGGGGGGGGGGGGGGAGTCCAGAATTCTTGCACGAGGCAGCAGACAGATGTGGGAGACTTGAATCAAGACTTCAAAACCTGACTTTTCTTCCACTGTTGGTCTTTTTTTCTTTTTTTTTGCTGTCCATTCCTCTCCCGTTTCCTCATGCTTTGGCCAGCGGCTCACACTTCTCCCTTGGATTTCAAGCATAGGCTGAGATCAAAGCTTGGATCCCTGCAAACACCAGGAGGGATGGTTCAGAATGCTGGACTTTCTGTTTGTCATCTACTTGCAGCTCAAAAACACATTCAATGTTTTTATTACCTTGCTTCTCATATTATTTGAATCACTTGTAAAGAGGAGTTTGACCTGATGACACATTTCAGAAATCCACAACATTCAAAAAACTGACTTCTGCTTGCAGAAACCTCAGGAAGAACAACAAATGTTACAGCTTACACAAACATCCCCAAATAAGTGTATTTGGCTTTCCGTTCTTGGCCTTTTATTGCTCATAGGGGGGCGTTATGATTGCAGACATTACACCCTGCAGGATACCAGGTTGAACCATTCTTTGTCTGTCATTTCCTTTCTGGCAAGGACATGAAGAATCCCGTTGGTGTAATGACACTGATAAGTTTAAGTCTCCTTCAATATAAGTTTTTCTCCCCTTAGTCCAGACTTAGCTGCATCAATGACTAGTAGATGAATTAGCATGAACATTTCTTTCACCCCAGAGGATGAATGCTACTCACGTTCATTGTGCGCTGACTTTTCATGCAGCACCAACGTTTTTTAAATATTTCCAGAGGGATATTTCAACATGTTGAAATGTTTATGTCCCTTACAGAAAAGTTTATTTTTAATGATTTTGGCTTCATAAGGAAAAGGTTTTTGCACAATATTTGACCTGTAAAGCTAATGCTAATCCATTTACGTGTGCTTTGTGTTTAGGGTTACATAGCAAATAACTCATTATCTTTGTCTTTTCACCACATTGTTATACATATATTAACTTGGAGTTCAAAGTGCCACTATGCCTCAGTCAGAGCTCAATCACATGTGACCCCAAACAATGAGGAGGCAAATCTGATGTCAACACAACTCAAGGGGTATGCTCTGCGTTGTATTTTCCTCCATCAAAATATTCCTTCAACTCCCAGTCCCCCTTCTTATCACTGCTAAAGGTCTGAGTTTTGCAATAAAATGATGTGTTCATATGTAGATCTGAACTGCTGCATGGCGCAGTTGTAAGTATGCTGGCGTTCCGTGTACCTGGGCATACTTCTCTATCTGTCTGTATGCATGGATTGTGTTTATGGCTCTCTACATCTGTTTTGAGTGTCTCTTACAGACGGTGGTGGCGAATCCCTGGCGGGAAAACTCAGCAGGGAATGTTTTCCATCCCTAAGATGGTCAGATTTGTGTGGGGTGGGGTGGGGGGGACACTGACTCCGCATAAATTACATGTGGAGGGGAGATAAGTGGGCGGCTAGACCAGACCGAAGCCAAAAATACTATTCACTGTGCCCCATAGGGAAAAGACCCTGAACAAATCTGTGTGTGCTCAGACCAGACACAGGGCGTGGACAAAATAACATGAACACCTCATTATATATTACATTTTAGTTTTGCCCCAGTGATCACTATGAAGTTGAATCAATACCTATGTCTATGAAAATATATTTGAATCAACAAAAGGTACTATTTTCATCAAAATGGCATGACATCATCACTAAAGTTCATTAAGGAAATACATTTCAGTTTTCTTGCTGAGGGTTAGATGAGAAAACGAATGCCATACTCCAGATTGCCTGTTAGATATTAAACCACAGCCAATGGAAGGTTAATCTGGTAGGAGGGATTATTGGAACAGGCAGAAACATCTAAACATCTCCAAAACTGTCCTGCAGCTGACATCTGGTTCTTCAAAAATATATTGACAAATCTGGACAACAGCCAGAAGAGAGATCGCAAAAGCTTTGATTTCAGATAATAGAGATTCAGACATGAAACAGGGCAGAGAGGAGGATATGACAAACAACAACGGCCGAGCTATAAACACTGGACATGTGCATCACGCCCATTCAGAACCAGAAAGTCTGGTTATTGTAAGAGAACCCAAACAAAGTCGGTTCCACTGTAAATGGACCTGCTCTTCAATATTGTCACTGTTGCTTCATATTACAAAGGAAAATCCAATAATCAACACAATAACTTTGAGGAAAAGCAGTTATAATGATACTTGGTTAGATTCCATGTGTTCAACAGCTAAATCAATGTGGTTTTTTTATTTATCCAACTCGTCAAACTCCAGGTAGTTGGTGCTTCCAAAAATGTCAACCATATTTGACATTTAGAGATGGTTGCAGGTGAATTTCATTGTCTTTACACAGAGCCAGGCTATAGCTGTGTCTGCGTGTGTTTATGCCAGCAGATGCAAGAAGCTTTTTTATTTTATTTTATTTTATTTTATTTATTTATTTCGACCATGTAAACAACAAAGAATAAAATTATAAAACAACGCCAAATACATGCGCACACATATACATAAACATATACATAAATACATATATATACTGTAAATACATATATAAAGACATATTCACACACACACACATGTAATATTAATTAACAATAATAACTCAAATAATAAATAATAGCCATAATGCACTAACTATGCAATTTACATGAGCTTTATTGATACCTTGCTCCATTCATTAGGGAATATTTGATGCAACGACCTGTTTTTGACTAAAATACATTCAAGGTGCGCACCAGGTATTATAAACACACACAAAAATATAGGCAGTATTGTCTCCCCTGTGGTGTTTATCTCCTCCTCCTCATAGCTGAAACATCCTCACCATGAAAAATACCAATTACATTAAATGGCCACAAAAAATTATATTCTGTCTTTTGGATGAAAAACAAATGAGGAAGAAATGAATCCATGCAGCGCACAGGTGCACTCAAGGAAAATGATCCACTCTGAAGCGAAAGGGAAATCATTTTGTGGTTAAATTAGATTTTTGTGTTGTAGCAGTACATGTGAGAGGAGGAGGCCTCATGTGAGGATAAATCTGACCAAGCCCAAACAGTTATAAATGCATCAATGCATGATCAATATGAGCGAGAGAGAGAGAGATTGGAGAGACTCATTTCTGCTGCACTATTTTTTAAAGCATTTTTAGATAAATATTGGCAGCAGCTGTGCTGCAGAACACAAAGGGAAATTAACCATGGCGGCTGGAGCCAAAGACAACACGCAGTGTGAGAAAGTCTTGCTACAGTTACTGCACGGAGCCCAGAGAGAGAGACGATCTCAATCTAAGGTATTAGAAAGTGCCTTGGGATACATGAAACTCCTAGGCAAGGAAGTGAGCTAGTGAAAGAATATCTGGATTGCAACCAATGGAAAATAAGCTTCTAACCGGGTGAATATTAAAGCAAGACACAAATGACAAAGTACAAGTTTTGTTTCCGTCCAGTGGAGTGAAACTGAAATGAATCCCTCCTACGGTAATGAACAGCGACTAAAGGATGGGATGAGATGCAGATGGGGACAGTGGAGGGTGGTTTGAGGTGTAAATGCCCCCCTGAGGAGAGGTGACCCTGCGCTGCTGGGTATCAGTTTCTCCTACGTTTCAGTGACGAGAAGCAGGACTCGCAGCTTTGAGTGAAACGATCCTGCAGGATGTTCAGCTCTGACGTCACCGTTGTCACACTGTCATGAGATGTGTGTGTGTTGTGTATCCATAAATGTGTTTTAGGTGGTGTTATCTCTGCCTTGTTATCCAAATTGTCCACTGCATGTCAGGGCGTTGTGTCTGAAGGACATTCCAACAGCGTTACGCATGCCGGTCAGTTTGTGAGTGCCAGCATGTGGAAACAGTTGGAGGGTAATTCCTGCAGCTTTGTATGCAAATCTGAGAAAGGTCAGTTGAGTAATCTCAGTGTGGATTCAGAGACTTGAAATTTATAATATGATGTCTACATTCCAAAGTTGTGTACATTTCGAAGTTTACTGTTGGATTATTTTGTTTAGTGTTTACTGTCAGTAAAATATGAAAGTAAAAAGGAAACAACACATCTCTCAGAAATTCCAGCTAATGGAAAAGGAAGAATATGCAGCAGAAATTAATATGCAGCTCAGAATTGCCGTTAAAGAGGAAGGTCAACATTTTAGAAAATGTACATTTTTATGTCTGTGCAGTCATATATGAAGACACTTCCATCATCTTTTACACTCTCGAATCAACAGGAAGTAAAATACATAAAGTTTTAGTTTAGGTAGTTTGGGAACATAAATGGAATATTCAGATTTAAGTGTTCTTTTTCATGACTCACTAAATGAGAATGAACTTTTTATACTTGCAGAGAAGCCAGGTCCTTTTCTTGTTGCACCACAGAGCTGGACCCAGCAGGGATGTTGCCTGAATCATACTCAGTGTCACTTAGCAAGTTTCAGGTAAAAACAAAATATTTAATTATTTTAACCCCCCCCCCCCCGCATGTGTGTGTGTGTGCAAAGATAGATAGATAGATAGATAGATAGATAGATAGATAGATAGGCAAGGGATGCTAAATTATAGGAGCCATAGCGCTACACACAGGATCTTTCAGACCAGTCATTCTTATGGATTTACTGGGAGACCCAGAGGCATGTTGTTGACGATGTCATCGGTTTCTTGGTGTCAAAACCGGCGAGACACCCCCCAACAAACCCCAAACCACTTTACACCCCGCTTTGTACTCATCACACTCAGGTCACGTATGATTCTATCTCACTGAGTTATGGCCCCAAAATGACCAGGAAGTGGCCGTCCTAGTGTCAGAGCAATTTACACCAACCGCCATACCAAATATGATCAGCAAATAAATTATGATGCATTATTATTATTATTATTATTAGGTGAAATTCAGATTTTCCACATAAAAAATACAGGAGAGACTGAAAAGTCTTGAAAATAAATTAGGTGATAAGATGTGATGTTCAAATATCTTTAGCATCTAAACCCTCCAGGGTGATAGGTTAGCTTTCCCTATAGCAGCCATATGATAAATCCCCCTTACAGTACATATACGATGAAAAATATTTGAACTTTTTCAAGGGTGATTTACATTAGCTAGCTACCATACAACATTAAAACATATGTGCATATTTATCACATATTATAATCTATTTACTATTACTTAATTAAAAGGTCTGAGCGCTTGTTCCATCACATAACAGGGAGGTACTGATGGAAGCAGATCTCTGAAGCCTGTCATGAAGGGCTGAACATTTAAATTGCATGCACAGGGTCATGGCCAGCCAGGAAAGGGAGTTTATGATCCGGGTAAGATGCAGAAACTTCTGAAATTGAAGATGGACCGAACGCTAATATTTTGTTGCAGTGGTTGGAGTTTCCCAGAGCATGCATCAGGTGGCTGTCCTAGAGAGATTTGCAGCAGCCAAAGCAGAATTTATCAATGTTAGAAGTAAAGAAGGTTTGCAAAGAAACTGATAAGAAAGCTAAAAAAAAAATGATGGCGCAAAAATGCAGGTCTCATTCCCGGTGCTGGTTGCCTAAAAGCAGAAAAAAAAGACTCTTGGCAACCCGTTCAGGAGTAAACGTGGTCTTGTCAGAAGTGATGGAGAGGCCTTGCAAAGGGCAGGACTTTCCAGGGGAAGAAAAATGATATTGTTGAGACTAAGTTTGAGGTGGTGGGAAGACATCCAGTTTGAGATGTCAGCAGGGCTGAGATGCAGGCCTCAACCTGAGTGTCAGAGAATAGAAAATACAAGGTGGAGGAGGTAATGAGATTATCTATCTATCTATCTATCTATCTATCTATCTTTGCACACACACACCTGAAACCTGAAACTTGCTAAGTGACACTGATTATGATTCAGGCAACAACTACCCCCAGCAAAACTATAAACTCCGATGAGCTCAGTAAATCTGGGTTGTTGCCATGGTGAGGAGAAGAAGAGCCGCTGAGATCAATGCAATGCAGTTCAGAGATCTGCTGGAGTAACGGTGATAGCTTGACTGTCTGTTTGCTGGGTGCGGCTGCAGGCATACATCAGTGTGTGTGAAAACTATCACTGCGCTGGACAAAATTCCTCAAAACGTCCCGTATGGGCAGAGCCAATATAAATAGCACATCATTTCAGACTAAATGAGGGTAATAAAAGGGTGTTTGTGTTGGTATTTCATGAATTTAAGCCGAACCATTTTTTTATGAGACTATCAAACACAAGTTAGTCTTATTTCTAAATGCTAAATCCAAACCATGTCACTTCATGGCGAGGGCTACATTGAGGTTTTTGGTAAAATGAGGGGATAGTTATTCAAGGTTTTCCAGTCGCAGCAATAATGATTCAAAGATCAACTTAATGATTCTCAGCTTTTGAAGAATCCCTTTCCATTAGCACATTTTTCAATTCGGGATGCAAACATTCACACATCTTCTGTCTCATGAAGATTAATAACTAAAGACATAATAGATTATCAGAAAGCAAAAACCCATCTGTATAAACAATTATTAGTCATTATTATGAAATACAAATAATAAAGAGCAGCAAAAACACTTTAAAAAGTTATATTATATAATATATTATATTGTAAGTTAGATTGTACATTATCATTAAGAAACCCTTTAGTTACAACCTATTAACACTTTAAAGCCTGCCTTGCTTGAAAGCAGATCGTAATAATATTTAATATTTATTAATTATAGGTTCTCTACCAACTATTGTTTTAGGAGATCTGTCCCCTTCAAAGCGTTCCTTCCTTGACGGTAATATTATTGCTCAGAGCTTAACTTGTTCATTTCTGCACTCAAGCTTCTGTATCGCGAGAGCAGAGGAAGAAAAGAAAAACGTTTCTGGGAAAGTTGATCAGAGCAGGGATGAGGAAAGAGAGAGAGAGAGAGAGAGAGTCATTGTGAGTTGCCATTCGCATCCTCTGGAATTCATCAGCTCGCTCAACTTATCAGCGCAAAGTCACCGCCGCAACTTTGATGCGCACGAGCCAAACTCCGAGTGACGATGCGCGTCTATTTATAGCCGCCGAGCCGAAGGTTTGCGCGACTTTTCGTTTTGTCGCGCAGTTTGCGTCTAAACGTTTAATCAGCAATACCTGCAAGTAAAAGTGAAGCGGTCCTCTGTCGGGTCTGAGGCGAATCTCCTGTCCGGGAGACGAGGTAAAGCGACTCACTCACTCACTCACTCACTCACTCACTCACTCACTCACTCACTCACTCGCTCACTCACTCACTCACTCACTCACTCACCCACTCACTCACTCACTCACTCACTCACTCACTCACTCACTCACTCACCCACTCACTCACTCACTCACTCACTCACTCACTCACTCGCTCACTCGCTCACCCACTCACTGAGATATTTTCCAATTTGTTTATTTCCTCACAACTATTTCTCAAAGCGCAGAGTTGTTGTTGTTGTTTTTTTTTGCTTTATTACGCAGCATCTCTTGCGCATTCCGCCGCGTCTTTCAATGATGTCTCATTTTTGATTATTGATGATTCTTTTTTCATTGTTTTGCAGCTTTGCCTCGAGACTGCAGAGGTCCACGGGGCAGGGGAAACTGGCTCAGGAGACGTTTCTTCTCCCGCTCATTGGTTTTGCGCACTTGAGATTGGATATGCCGGACAGTAAATGGAGAGGACGGCTGCTGCAGTTGGCCGCGGCGCTGGTGGCCTTCCTGTCGCTCAGCGCCGAGCTTGGCGGCTCGGTGGAGGTGCTGGAGACCGGAGACAGCGAGCTGATGACCAAACCGACCGACTCCAGAACCAACAGGGCCAAGAGGAGGGGCGGGACGGACGTGCTCAGAGGGTAACGTGACTCTGATCATCCTCATTAGGTCCAATTTGAGAACAACGTCTTTACTTTGAGCTCTGCGCGCCATTGTCCAACTTTTAATTTAAATGAGCGCCTGTGTCTGCGTGTCTGATTTTTATTTGGGTCGGAGCAGGTGTCTGCTGAACCTGTGTGTGTGTGTGTGTGAGTGTGCGCGCGCGCGCTGCGTGCGTGCGTGCTTGCGTGCGCGTTTAATAAGGCAGACTGGGAGCCATGGCCGACAATGTCTGTGATAAGTTGGGAGAAAAGTTTAGTAATTAAATTCTGGCAAGAATTCACATTCCTGCTGACTGCAATAATAAATTACTTCCAAACAAAGGAGGCCATTGGTCGTGTGTGGCTGTGTGTGAGAGAGAGAGAGAGAGAGGGGGGGGGGGGGGGGGGGGGGGCTGACAGCCTAATCCTCTTTGCAGCCAAAAACACCACACCCCAGTTGTGGGGATAAATCACATCTCCAGCTGTACACAGTGGGCCACTGCTGGAGAGGTTGTGTGCATGAGAGACAGAGAGAGAGAGAGAGAGAGAGAGAGAGAGGGGGGGGGGGGGGGGGGATGAACGACAAGAAAAACAATAAGAAAAGATAGAGAGTGAGTTTATACGTTGTCATGCTGATGTTTGCTGCGGCAGGGACGCCTGACAGCAAATGTCCAAAGGCAGCATCAGCAGTCATTCAGTACAATGTATGGAACAAGGAAGGAGCAGAAGCTGCACCCAAATAATTTCATATCCAACTATTCAGGAATAAAAAAAAAAGGAAAAGAAAAGTGACAATTCCTCTTTAATGGAACTGCTCTCTGCTCATGACCCCCATGATGAAGGCTGGTAAGCTGGCGTTGCTTTGTGGTAATGAAGTGAAGTGAAAATGCTTGGGAACCTCAGGTATAACAATAACAACTACAGCGCAGACCTCTGCCGAGCAGCTCGTTCCCCTCATAATCAGATTTACACCGTCCACATGGTGATCTGGATCATCATCAAAAAGTTATAAATTGTTCTTGGTATCTTTATACAGCAACCATGAAAAGTAAAAGTGAATCAGACTACGGTACATTTGTATTTTTGTATCTGTAAATGAGGTTAAAATTTCATATTTTTCACTGACTCCATTCTGGATCCGATTCGGATGACATTCGGTGTTAAGATCGAGCCCCCCCCCCACCCTACATGACTGTGTCAAATTCCATAAACATTGGTCAATAAGCAGCCGAGATATTGAGGAAAACATTTTGAAGCTCCATTGACTGCAATGTTAAGGAACATTTTAAAGTGATCCAGAATCCAGGATCTCTTCTGGATTGTCACCAAAACGTAGTCATCTCTTCCTGGCAACATTCCCAACATTTGCTGAAGATTTCATCAAGATCCGATATGAACATTGTGAAGAGTTATCTTGCTAACGGAAGGACAGATAGACAAACGCCGGTGATTACGTATCCTCCGCCTCATCTCGGCAGAGCTAGAAATATGCTACAAAGTATTTTGGGATGGCCTCTGTGTTTTTAAGTCTTGTAAATGCCCCTGGAATATCGCTTGTCATGGACGAGACATTGACTTAATTTAAATGCTTTTCCTGGATAGCTCAGACAGGTTGTAAATGGAGGTCAAGAAATAGTTATTTTTCCTACGGTACGTGAATCAGTCACCACTGAGCGTCCGTCAGTCAAGAATAATCAAAAACCTAAGAACCAACAGTGCTGCATGTCGCCAAAATCATACAGCCAAAAGGCAAATCTGGGATTATAATCTGTGTAGCCATGTTGGACCTGCTTTGAACTGTGTGAATGGATTATTGACCTTGTGCTTCCTCTGCAGACCCAACGTTTGTGGCTCCAGGAACAACGCCTACTGCTGCCCAGGCTGGAAGACACTGACTGGGGGAAACCAGTGCATTGTTCGTGAGTAGCCCCTCCATTGTTCCACCAGTCGGTAAATCCATGTCAGACGGAGCTCTGAGCTCTTCTTCACCAGGAACAGAAGTAGATTTCAGAGTCCGGTGCCCTGCTGTTCTTATTGGAGCAATCCAGAGGGTATATTATATAGTACGGTACCATCTGTGTGAAAAGTGATCTCACTTTGTATTGATTCTGATTCTGATCAATCCAACACTTGAACAATACATTATTAGTTCTTTTGCTGCACTTGGGCCTTTTAAATAGACAATTAATCTGAGTGCATGCCCTTTCTTTATCTACGTAGCTTGTTTTGTATGTTGCTCATGAAATTAATAGGCAATAGTCAACAATAGTCTGTAGTATTCAGGCAATCAATGAGATTTAACTGCAAACACTATGGTTCAGGTCATTCTGGTTTGGAGCAGGTAAACATTAAGCTTCAATAATTTTTTAGATTTTTGTGAGTTCAGCCAGGAATAATAACCAAAAGGAAATTATTATAATATCGGAAAACGATACAAACATTTTCTAATACATAATATTATAACAAATTAGATAATGGTTTCTAGTTGGATATGTAAATATATATTTTACGGGACTAAATGTTGCCATTTACTCATCAATTCAATGAGAATCCCCAACACATTTTGTTCACCACATAATGTCGTGATGAACCAATAACAATCATGTTAAAGAGGATTTTGGTTTATTTGCTCTGGTTTTCTGCCACTGATTCACTTTTCTGGATTTGTACCCTTCTTTTTTAGTATTTCCTTCCCACCTTTCCCTCTTCTCTATCCGCCTTCCCCCCCATCGCTCCCCCTCGCAGCAGACAGGAACATCCGAGAGGCTCTAGAGTTGTGCGATTGCCGGCTGGTTGGTGGGCTGGCCGAATGCCTGTCGCGGCTCTAATGACATTGCTTAGCAGTGGGGTTCAGGGAGTAGGGGTCAGCGGCTGGACTCTACCTGATGGGAGCGAGGGGCAGGGCACCATGCCAACAGTCTGTGGGAAAATAAAATCAACTGAAAACACACTTTTTCATGGCAGCAAAATGAAAGAAATTGAATAGCGGGAAGCTATTGCCAAACGGACTTTTATAAATTCACCAGGATGAAATAGAAAAGAAACATTTGGCGATATTGGGATCATTGTCTGTATGAGATTTAAAATATTATCGAAGGGAGTTCAGTTTTAGGTTTCGATCATGACCTAAGTTGAATTTCTAACCTGAAATTGAAAACCTGCACTGGACAGGCTGAGACATAACAGGAATCCTGGCACCGTGAAGCGAGTATCGGACTGTTGTTCTAACTTGCACCTGACAGAGAGCGTTTTTATGTTGTTTGACCGAGTGTCATTTCCCTCTTTGCAGCAATCTGCCGGAGTTCATGCGGAGATGGTTTCTGCTCCAGACCCAACATGTGCACGTGTCCCAGCGGCCAGATCGCCCCTTCCTGTGGCTCCAAGTCAGGTCGTTAAGAAGCGCCTTCCCTCAAAGGAGTTCATCCACAAGGAATGAACTCACTGTAATCAGCTTGATCAAGTATTGGAAGGACAAACCGATTCAATTTTTTGGGGGGGGGGACATTTTTAAGTGGATAACTGAAAAGCGGAATTCTAGTTATGCTGCTGTTTTTGATGAAACATTCTCAGTATGTAATTATTACAGATTTTTTGAGTTCGGAACACACTGTGCTGTTTGTCTCTGCACCATGAGTAATGAGCCATTCAACAAATCCACATATGTTGCAGTCAGGTTATTGCAAACAGTGTTTAATCCCATGGGTTGCAGTTTATGTGTGTGTGAGTGTGTGTGTAGGTGTGTGTGTGTTTGCGTGAGTCAGCTGGGTGTCATTTCGACCATGCTGCTGTCTTCATCTCTTCTTTTTTGCACACTATAATGTTTAGAAGTTGTACCTGAGTAAACATGCATGAGTGCAAATCTTGATTAGCAGTGTGTGGTTGTGTATTCTGAACTGAACTGTGTGTGTGTGTGTGTTGTTCTCCCCACAGTCCAGAACTGTAATATTCGGTGTATGAATGGCGGATCATGTGCAGAGGACAACTGTCAGTGTCAGAAAGGCTACGTGGGAAACCATTGTGGTCAACGTAAGGAAGTCCCACTCAGCATCATTGCAATATTTTAATATTACGCGTTTCTCTTTTGAAGATGGAGTTGCATAAAACGGATGCTTTTCATTCTCAGGTGCTAGTGAGGCTCTAGACTTGTCATTTGTCAGTGCTCATTTTGATTTTGACAATAGACACTTTGTGAAGTGTTTAGGTGCAGGCAAGGTTGTTTTCCTTTTACCACGCTGCTGATGCTGACGAAAGAAAATAGAGTTTTACGAAATGCATATCTGAATCTGATCTTGAATTAAGGCAACTAATGATTTGAAAAGTTCCTGATTTTTCTGCTAACATGATCCTGAAGAAATCAGATATTTACCACTTGAAGAGAAAATAATTGAGTCGAGTTATTTCTCACTGGTATTTAGTCACAGCACAAATGATGGTAAAAACTATAGACATGCGATCCAAGTTGTGTAAACTAGAAATATCCTTTGAGATGTAACTACAGCACTGTTTTATTCATTCATGATATCATTGTTTGATTGCCCTCTGTTCTCTTCTGCAGCTGTTTGTGAGAACGGCTGTCTCAATGGAGGACGGTGCGTGGCGCCCAACAGATGTGTGTGTACCTATGGCTTCACCGGAGCTCAGTGTGAGCGAGGTAATGAGCGCCGCTCTGCTGCAGCCCGCCATGTTTGGCTTGCTCTTCTTACATCACTACTCACTGCTTAGAAATCCACATTTGCTAATTACTCACTTGAATGGTGGTTGTTTTCTGACTAGGGATGAATCTTGCTGAGTCATGCTTTGCCTCCAGGAATATGGTTTTGTTGTGGAACACACTGAGCTCAGAAATGACCGTTATTTTCCACATCTGTTCTCGAACGATGCTCGCCGGACTGCAGTGCCTTTTTTTTTTTTTTTTAATGTGCGCTGTTTGTTAACCAAAGACCTCCCAGCCTCCTGCGGTTGCTCTTTGGCACATGGGGCTCCAAAGTATACAAGCACAAGCAAATTGAGATGAGCCTGGCCAGTGTTTTGGGAGTGACACATGCACATATACGAGCCCCCACGTATGTTTTGGATAGCTGCTGGGGGCCTATGCCACGGTTGACCTGTCGAAGTGAAAGAGATGACCTTGTAAGGCTAATATTTGGATTGGCAGTGAGCTCCTAATTAGTTGCATCCCTTTTACCAAAGTCATGCTTCAGTCCTGTCAGCCGGCTCGAGCGGAAGATTTTGTCCATTGGTTTACTGAAGAGTTTTCTCCAACCCAGAAACTTTTAGAGCACTATCTGGTAGCCGGTTTTGCCCATGCCAAGGCCTTATCTACTGACACACACCTCGACATGTTTCCACTTGGCTTGGCTGCAGGGTTATAGGGAGGCTCACGAGGAATACAACTTAAGCACTATTTTTCAGCACGATATCTCCCTGCAGTGCTGGAATGGGATAAAATAATTCTGGCTGGAAATCAAACATCAGCCCAGTTACAACACTTACAACAGAACACGTAAGACATATATGTGTTTCAAAGTTTATTAAAAATATCTAATTAGAAATGACCAAACATCTTTGATTTCAGGAGATAGCATTGCTGTGATTGGGGAATTAATACTGTAAGTATATTTATTCGCTTTTGGAATTGAACTTTGTGATAGAGCTGAGTGAGTGGAGATTAAACAGATGGTTGTATTCGCATGTTTTTACCACACACTTCCATCCATCCATCCATCCTTGCACTTGTCTGGTGACGGGTCTTGCTATAGCAGTGCTCTAATCAGGGGACTCCAGATGTAGCCTCTGCCTAGCAACATTTTCCAGTTCCTCCTGGGGGAATCCCAAGGCGTTCCCAGGCTTTATGAGATATGTAATCCCTCCAGCGAGTCCTGGATATACCCCGAGGCCTCCTCCCTTCCAAAGGGAGGTTTCCAGCAAGCTTCCCAACCAGATCCCTGTACCGCCTCATCTTGTATATATTTTTTTTATTAGAGTTAGTTGTGATTTAAACTGTGGTCCTGTTTTTTCTTTACTATTTGTCTCACTTTCATGCATGCATGCTCCACAATGTGCCTGTGTATGCAACCAATAGCAATTAGAGACAGACATTATACCATCAGAAAAGGGCTGATTGTCCACACTTTTGAAGACCTATAACTGCTCTCTATCTGTGTGTGTTTATTTCTTTTTTCTTGCCTATCAAATATATTTTTAACAACACCCTTGGCCAATCATGAGTTCACCTGTTGCTCCTCATGCCCAGACGCGGTCTTCTAGATTTCCGCTTTACAGGAGATGCAATGAATCCCACACACACTTTTTGCTGTTGATGTTTCTTGTGATGGTTTCTGGTGAAGAAATGACTTGAGAACTGGCAGGCAGACAAATTAAATCGGATTTTAATGATTTGCTATGAAAGGAGACGAGCATGCAAACAGCCAGCTAATAATGTTTGCTAATGAATTGCGGTTTCTTTTCTGCTCTTGTGAAAGCATGTTTCTGTGTGTCAAACTGACATTGGCTTGTTGTGTTTCTGTGTTGGTGTGTCTCTAGCAAACCCTTGTAAAGTGACTTCATTAATTTATCTTAACAGCATGTATTGTGCTGAATGTGTGTCATTGTGTGCTCACTATTTAGAAAGCCTATTTTGTCATTGCATAGTAGATATACAACGCGAGTAGGAGCGCTTCCTTCAAATCCAAGACATAAATATTCCTATTACAATTGTTAGTATAATGTTGACGTGCTGAATATTTTTTTCATAGTTTCTACTGTATTATTGACAAATATTTAGTTAACAATTATTATTAATATTATTATTATTATGATGATGATGATTATTATTATTATTATTAGTATTTAATTATGAATCAAAGCAGTTGTAAACACGGTAATCAATAGCACAATCAATACATTTGTATAGATGTAGATTTATCCATTTTTTTTAGTTCCGCTTGCATATTTATTGAACACACAGTCAAAGTAAGCCAATGGAAATTGCGCCATTTTGTGCAAGTTACTTTCAGTGGAATTTCCTTGGCTCGGATCCGTCCCTTCGCACACAAACGCAAGCACATGCATGAAGTACAGATATATACATATATATATATATATATACACACACAACCATTTGCAAATGCATAACACACACTGTTGCTCATGCGATTTACAGAGCCGTAACTCATTATAGCTTGATCTTATCACTTTAGCGAGTACTAGGGGTTTTCCACAATCACATGATGTGATCAGGAGAGAAGTAGCTGCACGCTGAATGTGAAAAATAACTTCTGGCTCTGAATGGACACTTTGCTGCAGTAGAGCTACGTGGCTTTGAGCTGTGCGTTGCGAGTGACTGGTGATTCCCTGACTGGTGGGCTCACCGCTCGGCACAGCTGACTGCAGTGAGAGCACAGCCTGGTTTATCAATGTGTTCTTTGTTGGTTACGAATGTGATTTAAACTGGAATGCGAGATTGGTGAGATCCAGCTACACTGCTTCTAATTGCAAGCAGGGCTCTGTGCTCCTGCTGCACAGTCAGTTAGCTACCGAGTCATACAGCACAGCCAAGCATTCGGCATGACGCCACTGGGGTGCCAAAAACTGTCCTGAAAAATGTCAAATCGTGACCTACAGGGGTCAGCCAGTCAGCAGGGGGGCTCCGGTGTTTGATTGTAGCCCAATGCAAACCTCAGGAGATGGCCAGGCATGAGTGTGTGTGTTTGAGTTCATGCAGAACTTGTTGGCCCAGAGAAAATGGAGAAATATGCTTGTGGGCTAGTTTGGAAGACACCACCTATTTTGTCATCGCATAGTAGATATACAAACATGCATAAACCTACACGATTGCATGGACACGACACAGGGATATGTTAAAGCCTTTAAGGATGTTGTGAACACCATCTGCAAGTGGTAGATTGAGGAAGGGTGAATTTGGAAATTATTGAGTGTGCATGTGTGTGTACAAACATTTTGGAGTTAATCCAGGAAACTCTTTTGACCCACTTCCTGGCAGGCTTCCCTTCGGTTCACACCATTGAAATGTCCAAATGTAACCTGTGCAAAATTGTGACATATTGCTTTCTAACCAATGTCAAAACAAAGTTACCCTCTCATGTCTGGAGATGCATGTTCACCAAAGGAGCTTCAATTTGCAAACCATGCTTCCAAAAGTAGAGCAGTAAAGCAAAAACACAAATGACATTTTTGTAGGTTTTGAGATCATCTCTGGCTAGACTGCAGATGAGGGCTTGGGATATTGCCTTTGAGATTTTGTGTGTGTGTGATTGGGTGAACATGTGCAATTGCTCCCAGATGTACAGGACATGGGTGGATCGCCCAGCTGTATGCAGTTCTCAGAGAGACATTAAGATGATCGATGAAATGACACCACTTTCACCCGACAGCTGTCAGCCTCTCCCTGTTTACATCGGCTGACTTTTTAAGTGCAACGCTTGCGTTTGCTTTATTTCAGCCTCAGGCCTTCGTGTTTTTAGCACTTTCTTCTCTTCCACTAACAGCAGTAATAACCAGGTGTCATGTCAGATGGATTATGTGCAGACCGTAATAATGCGTTACAAATCTTAATATAAGAAAGAATGAAAAAAGAGCAAAAACGAAGAACTCAACTGGACTTGTTGAATGAAAAAAAGCCAGTGATTTTTTAGCTTATGCAGGTGCCGGGCAAGAAAATTGTTCCATCGCTTGTGTATTAATTAGTTTCCGTATGCATTATTCCATTAATGTTGCTATTAAGGTAAGCTATAATTACAGATTAGTTATAAAGCACGCATGGCAACTGACCGGGTTTGTTCTCTAAAAGCGTAATGTTGTTGAAAGTGGTGGTGGAAGAATTATTCACATCCATTAGGCTAGTTAAAAAAACAACAACAATGTTCAAATAGTCCATTGTAAACAGAAATCCAGCGAGAGTTGCACTTTGGCAAATATAAGCCTGAGAATTCGTAGAATTAATTATACAACTCAAAGTCATTATTTACAGTGTGAGAATGCAGTAATCTTTGGCAATTCCCCATAGTAGAAATGATTAGGTCATCTCCCCATTAGAAGAGACAGTGTGTATTCATACATGAGGCACAATTCGTTATTTAAATATCTCGACACACTAACAGGAATGGATTTAACACATCACATAACACATAAATCACAAAGACAATCCAGCATCTTAAAAAAATTGATTTTTTAAGGAAACAACAATGTTCAAATAGTCCATTGTAAACAGAAATCCATTGGGGGACTAAATCAAAGAGAAGAGTTTATTCGGGGTGACTGGTGGGATCGGAAAAATGTTGTCTAGCAGTTTGAGTGTACGTGCAAGTATCATATGAATAGCAGGAAAATTTATTATTTAGAGACCAGGCATTTGTTGGACTGGAATCCGTTTCCACTGTTGGCGATAACAAGTTCGAAGGCCCATCCTGGCAATGTGATTTTTCAGCTTTCAGCAGATATATGTGAATCAACCATCATTCTGTACATTGAGGATCAAATATTCAACTGCAGACAAAAAAAAGATAAAAAAACAACAACATATTTTTTAGTTTGGGGGACTTTAAGTAAATGTACTTAGTTACTTTCCAGCTTTGATTCGAAGAGTAAAAGACAAAGAATCAAAAGCATTCTGTCTCCTGTAGAGCTGAGCAGGAGTGAGTGAGAAAGAGACAGAGAGATGACCCAGTTCTGTTTCACACAGCGCCGGTGCCAGAGACTGTGAAGGCTGTTGTGCACGTGACGGTTCTGCGCTGAGCCCCGGTCTACATGGGAAACGCACAATGTCTTGCTTGTTTTGAACGACTGCACTGTTGGACCTGGTCTCTCTCTTTCCTCTGTCTGTTGTCTGCCGTGAAATGTGGAAATGATTTTTTGCCGTTGGATGCCGGCCAGATTCTTTGGGGATGGATGAGTTTTACCCTCTGTACTTCTTTGCATCCCTATCTCTATTTCACCTTCTTCTAGTCCTTCATCTGATAAGGATATCTGACTGTTGAATCTGTGGAGAGTTTGCACAAGAAGGATTGGAGTACTTGAGGAATTAGGATTTAAGGTGAGATGAAGACTCTTGATTGAGCTCTCTATTGAGCCTCCTACAGCCTCCCACGCAAAGTCATTGACAGACCTCTTTGGAAACTTCTCCATGCATCTACGGAATTCCCAAAATCCATAAGGAATGTGTGGGTGTGTGTGTGTGTGTCCCAGACCCATCGTCAGCAGCATCAACTCGGTCAGCTACAACATTGCAAGCGCCCCTTGTTAGCAACACTCCATACTGTGTAAAAAAAAACTATTACAGACATAAACATGGTTGTGCCATCGGTTAACTGACCAGTACACCATGAAATTGATGGGAATCTCAACATCGATGTTTACAGAAAACCCAGCCAGAAATTCCTACCACCCACTGCAGCACAAGTTAGGGGTCATCAGAACCCTGACCCACGAGGCCAAAATCGTCCCCTCCAGAATAGAAGGAAAAGTGAAGGAGCAGAAACACATCCGAATGCTCTGAAGACATGTGACTATCCAAACTGGGCATTTGTCAAGACCAATAAATATATCAACAAAAACAACAATGAACAGGAGAGGGAAGACAAACAGAAACCCGTCGTCATCCACAACATTGCTGGTGTTTCGCAAAGATTCAAGAGAATTTTCAGTTACCACTAGATTCCCATACACTTCAAAGCTGGCAACACCCTGAGACAGATGCTGGTCCACCCGAAAAACAAAACACAGAGACACAAACAGAGCAGTGTCTCTGTGTTTTGTGCAGTGAAGAATGCAGCGACCGGTACATTGGGGAGACCAAATGACCACAACCATCTGGCTCAACACAGGAGACAACTCCCTAGGACAAGACTCAGCAGTCCACCTGCACCTGAAAGAAACAGGACACTCCTTTGAGGACAGGAATGTCCAGGTTTTAGCCAGGGAAGACAGATGGTTTGAGAGAGGAGTTAAAGAAGCCATTTTTGTCAAACTGGAGAAACCATCCCTGAACAGAGGAAGAGGTTTAAGACGCCATCTATCAGCAACAAACAATGCCGTTTTGACGTTTGTTCCCAAAATCCACAACCCCCAGCTACACCTGGGTGCAGCTCAATAAAACAGCTCACCTGAGGGTGGGGGGGACAACGACCCTTCACGTTATGGATGTTAATGACTCCTGAGGAGTCTTATTGCCTTGGTGGTTTTGGTCCTTTGTTTGTTTCTGTATCCTCGGATCAGTCATTTAGAACTAAAGAAGCCTCTTGGTTGAGAGGTGAAACGTCTTCGATCAAACTTTAGCAAGTCCAGTTGATTGTTCATTTTTGCTCTTTGTGATTTACCTCCACCTGGATTTCTGAGAACCAACACAGACATAAGCTATTTGTTTTAATTCTGGTCTGATGTAGCTGGAAATCACCAACTGTGTTCCAGAGACACACCCTGTCAATCAGCCTCTGTTGGCCTGCTGGATAATAACGTATTCCCTAGAAAGTATATTAGACCTAATAGAAGATTCAAGGAAAAGCAGCAAAGACATTTCATAATGGTAACTGTGCCATTTGCCTTTAAAGCATAACACAGGCATCTTAGAACTGATGGACTTATAATGGATGCAAACTTGGCGCACTCTTGGTTGAAATGTTTCAGAAATGAATTGTCCAGAAGGTTTTTCACTTTTCTCTTCCTGTTTTCTCATCCGACCGGCTACAAACCCTCTCTGTTTTTCTTCCCCTTTCTTGCATCTGTAGACTACCGGACTGGGCCGTGCTTTGCCTCGGTGAATAACCAGATGTGTCAAGGGCAGCTCACTGGCATTGTGTGCACCAAAACGTTGTGCTGCGCCACGGTGGGACGGGCATGGGGTCACCCCTGTGAGATGTGCCCAGCCCAGCCTCACCCCTGTCGCAGAGGGTTCATACCAAACCACCGTACTGGGGCGTGCCAAGGTAAAGTCTGTGCCCGAGAATCGCCGTCTCTTGTTCTGCTCTCATTGCGATGTTTTTATGTTTTCCCTCTGAGTCCTGCCTTGCCTCTTTCCCCTCTGCCAGCCTTCACCCTTCTCCCACATCATCCCCTCATATCGACCCATCATCCCCTTTTTCAGGAGATTAGTTCTAATTGGGTTAAATTGGGGTGGGTGGCAGTACCTCCCACATGTGTATGGAATGCCCACGGACACCCGCTGTGGCGGGACTGTCAGAGTCAGTAACACGGGTCAGTGGCGGTGCCACATGGTAGAGCTCATTTCTGGTAAGACAGCCTGCTTTCACTAGACCCAACAACATCAGGACCTCTGCAGGAGAGACGGACCAGAGCCAGGACCCAGAAGAACATGGAGTGCTCTGTGACCGCATCAAGTCACAGCCGCCTGAAAGTTGTCAGACATTTTGATCCGTCAAAGACACCGTTTCTGCTGTAACCTTCTACATGACTGTAGGCCGTTCTGTATCTCCTTCTCTCTGTTCATCGCTTTCTTGGCCATTGTGCTTTTATTTCTCTTCCTCCTGCCTGAGACGTTCCTCTCTCTCTCTCTCTCTCTCTACTCCATTTTTACGGTGTTGATCATAGAAAATTCAAAGCTGAACTGCGTAAACAAATCCTATTTCCATCCACGCTCATCCCAGTGTGCATGTTTCTGTGTTCATGTCGGTTTCTGTCTGTTTGCATGCTGATCTTGTTCTGTACATTGAGGTAGTCTCCGTGCCCTAATGCGATTGTTTTAGGGTGTGTTTTTTATTGTATTCTCTGTGTATTTACAGATGTGGATGAGTGTCAGGCCATCCCTGGCATCTGTCAAGGAGGGAACTGTCTCAACACAGTGGGCTCCTTTGAGTGTAAATGTCCCGCTGGGCACAAGTTCAATGAGATCTCACAGAAGTGTGACGGTAAGACAGCCGCCGTCATCTCAAACTGAAATATCTAACTTTTAGAGTGTGACTGTTTAAAAGGATAATTTTACAAGGTCTTAAATTAACTTTGTTAAAGCAGGGTCAAAAGCCACATCTGTCTCGTTGTGGTCAGGTATACCTTGGTCGTGGTCTTCAAATTATTGCTTATTGTCAGTCACTTTGCCCTTCCCATGAAACTGAGGGGGCACTCTTCTCTCAGTAATCTTGAAACGCATTTTACTGTTTAAATTTGATTTTTTTTTTTCCCTGTAGAGACTATGCTCTTTCAAATTAAATTCGTGAGCAATACAATTCACAATTTCTAAACTTAATACAGTCAATAGTTTTGTGGCTAAAAATTAAACCGACTTTGGTATAACCAGTAGACGACTGTGCCTCATGTTAAGCATTGATAATGTATAATTTTATGATGCTGGCACAGTATAACACTCACTACTGAGTCACTTTGATGGATTTGTGACGCTGTTACATTCGTTTTTCACTTTAGCTAAATTCTATTTGTGGTCAATGAGAGACTCAAACTATTCTTAACATTTCTGACTTTGACATTTGAACTAAAATCATCTCTTCACTTCTTTTCTCCCGAAAAGGTGACCAACCGGTTAGCGTGTGAAAAATACTGGCACATTCGTGCACGAATGTGCCGATTTCCAGACCAAGTTTAAATCTTGTGAAACAGACTGAGCAGGGTTTGTGGTGCTCATTTGCTGAGTGAAATATGTGTTACTTTTATGCCCAGAAATAATTGGCGGAAACCTTCTGGACTTTGTAAAAGGCAATTCAAACAGTCTAACTTGTGGTTTAACTCTTTGTGTGTGATGATCCGCAGTTGGTGGTTAGCAATGCTAACAGAAGGGCCACTACTGAGGCACCTGAATTTAAAATACAGTGATATTTCCACTGTCATTTCCAACATATGCTCGAGGCATTATGTTTCCTCTGCAGTAATCCATTCTCCTCTCCTCTCCTCAGATCTGGATGAGTGTGCTAACATAGCAGGTCTCTGTGGTGTAGGAGAATGCTCCAACACTGTTGGAAGTTACTTCTGTAAGTGCCCCCAGGGATATTACACCTCTGTGGATGGATCGAGGTGTGTAGGTGAGTTCTCCGTCACAACAGCTGTCACAGCTCTACATAAAGACGGCTGAGGGAGTTGCATTTGGACTTTTTAAATCTCTCTGGTTATATTTTTCTTTTCTATACATTAGGAAGAATCTTCTTTTAAAAAAGAAAGTGTCACCTAATTTCCTTTCTTTATTGTTCTTCTCCTTGTGTCTCTGGCACTGGGAGCATAAAGACAAGAAATCTTTCCAGTGTTCCAGCTGTTGCAATTTAGGTCAGCACAAGTCAGTGGCGTGTTTCTCCACAACAATGAGCTGTGCGCTCCTTAAACTGTGGACAGACGTGATGAGAGAAGTGTGTGCTTTTTTTTGTGTGCAATCATCAGAAAAAGCCTGGACTCCCAAATGCAGCTCAATTAGTTCCGAGATCAAGGAGTAACCAGGCATTTGTTTCAGAATACTCCATTAGTTGTGTGCATACAGGGGGTCGTCGACTTGGCCTGATATTAACCATGCAATCAGTAGTGTAGCCTGTCGCAGTGACATGTGAATGCCCTTGATGGTTTAGGTCTAAAACCAGATATGAAATATTTATCTTATTAAGGAACATGAGTGTTAGTCATGCCGGTACAGACTGCCAGAAACTGCAGGATGTAGGAAAGGCTCTTATAAACAGGAAGTGATGACTATTGGAAGCGGCCTCCATCTTCTAAATAATGGAAAATGTGAATCAATAGCGCCTACATTTCGATTGTGCTTCTGCCATTTTATTTGATATACAAACCAAACATGCTCTTCTCGATGCAGCATAGTTGGCTTTGTCATACGTCACGCTGTGCTTCTTCCCACAGATTCCCGTGGCGGCTACTGCTACGCTAGCCTGCTGAATGGGCGCTGTGCCAACCGAAACTCGGAGCTGTTAACCAAAATACAGTGCTGCTGTGATAGTGGACGCTGCTGGTTGGATGGTTCCACTCCTGAAATGTGTCCCATTCAAGGAACAGGTAACACTCAATAACATCGCTATAAATGTGTCTCCAGTGCTCAACACAAAGCTGAAACTTCCCGTTGTTTTTCACTCTAGAGGAGCACCAGAAACTGTGCATCCAGATACCTGATGGTGGTCGTTTCCCCGGGAGTCCTGACATACCTGGCATCTACCCACTTCCATATCCTGGTCAAACCCCTGGGCAAGTACCTGGGCAAGTACCTGGTCAAGTTCCTGGGCAAGTTCCTGGACAGGGACCTGGTGGGTTCCCTGATCAGATTCCCATCCAGGGTCCAGGCCCAGGCCACGTACCAGGTCAAATTCCAGGTCAGATCCCTGGACAAGTTCCAGGTCAGTTTCCAGGGCAATATCCCGGTCAAGTTCCAGTCTTTATTCCAGGACAATTTCCAATACAGCTACCTCTACAGCCTCCTCCACCAGGTATGCCCGAGTTTTCTTTTTGTGTAGTTCTCAAACTCTCATTGATCTTATAGTTTAAAGCAGGGGTCGGCAACCTTTTTCATGGCTTCTGCCATTTTACAATATATTCAAGCCAAAAGTGACAAAACGTACTTCTTTAATAAAATCAATTGTAAATTATCTGTTTTTACACTTTTTTTACAATGTTTAAACATGTTCACTTAATTACTTAGTGCCTTAGTTGACCTTTATATGTAATAGTGCACAATTCATGTCAATAAATCAGCACACAAAACTTACAGACATGAAGCAGCAGTTTAGTGGGATCCCTGTCCTTGTTTATCACGGCTCAGCTGTGCCATGTCTGGCCTGTAGGTGGATAGCTTCAGTTTCAAACATGCATTTTTTGCTAGCGCTGCTTTACTGATTCCACTTTACCTGCCTTTATCTCTGATTTTTTTCTGTATTTAGTCCCAAAATAATACCGCACTCTTAATTTATTCTGCTTGGTTAAACGCTGACTAATGGACGTGCACGTTCACATTCGTGCACACTCAGCGTAATGATTTACACTACATATTAAAGAGTTATTTGTTTAATTAGGATTTAAGAACAATTAGTGCTCTCTATTTCTTGTGAGGTGTTGAATATAAAAAGTAAAAATGTTTGCCTATTAATATTATTTGCATGTCAAAATAAATACCCTCCTGTGCCAGCCATGGCACCCATGTCTTAAGTTACCAACCCCTGGTTTAAAGCAATTAAAGCCCATTTTTTTCCAGCTAAAAATGTAAAGATTTGTCAAAGATTTTACCTGTCCACTGATGGAGGGTTTGCTCTTTAATATTTGGGTAATTTGGGAAGACAGGCAAAGTATTTGCACAGAAAATGTCCTATCTGAAAGAAAACATTCATGCATGTTTGTAGACCAAGTGATGTCTGCAGTTTGATTAGCCAAATGTCTGTGTATCCAGCCAAAATGTAAAATCTTTGCTTTAGTAAGAATGACAAGGCAAATGTAGCATGTTCCCTGTATGGTTATTAAATAGTATATTTTACATGTAGAGAATGTGCCCCCTAATAATATTACTGTATATGCAAAATGTGATTATCGCATATCTACAATAGCAACAATATAAAATCATTTGATTTGTTTGATGGCATTCTGTTGATTATACATTTATGTTGCTGTTTCTTTCAGGTCCCTTTGTTACCCAAACTCGAAATATCACCAACATGTGCCAGGCTTACCGCAACCTCTGCCTGAATGGCAGATGCATTCCCATGGCAGGGATTGGTTATCGTTGTGAGTGCAACATGGGCTTCAAGTCGGATCGAAGAGGAGAGTGCATCGGTAAGTTTGTAACAGGGTGAGGAACAAGCTTGTCCATTGAGCAAGATGAAGGTGAAGTATATTGATGAGCTATATGTTTGTCTTCCAGATGATGATGAATGTGAGAGAAACCCATGCATGCATGGAGACTGCGTGAATACGCCTGGATCTTACATCTGTCAGTGTCCTATTGGATTCCAAACCACAGCAACCAGGACAGAGTGCCGAGGTTTTGCATTCACACGCAGACACACATATTAACAGAACACATGCACAATAGGATGTGCAACACGTGTTCAATGTGTTTTCTGTTTGTGCCAGATCTGGATGAGTGTTTGGCCAATGGTCGTATCTGCAACAATGGCCGATGTGTGAACACTGAGGGCAGCTTCCACTGTGTCTGCAACGCTGGATTTGAGATTTCAGCAGATGGCAAGAACTGTCAAGGTCTGTCAAGTTCTAACCTCTGTGTTCATGGAGTGTTTATAGATCATAACCATAGTATGTGCAATAGTTATGAATAATATAGATATTACATGAATAATAATAATATTGTTTATACCGGTATAATAATATGTATTGTTATGCAATACTAATGCCATTTGGCAGCATGAGCTGGAATGGTGCGTTCACATTGAACGGGAATATTCACTTTAGCCTATCAAATGTTTTATGGGATCGTTTGACTTTAGTTTCATCACTTTTAGCAAAAACAAAACATTGTTACTAAGATTGTCAGATTGCCTTCACTTTCTTTCAAAGCTTTCTTCTTTTTCTTGTTATATTGATGGTTAAACAAATTTGGGAAATCTCAGGATTTGCAAATACAACTGCAATAAGGCCTATTTCTGCATCGACACCCTGCTAATAATCTGAAGAATCTGACATTTCTAAACCGTATTCATATCTCCTGACAGCTTTACGTTGAATTTATAATCTGACTGTGTGAAAAACTCACTTTAATTAATATGAACGCATCATGATAAAGGCTGTTTTAAATGCTTGTGTTGGTGGGTTGGGTCTACTAATCTAATAAAAATGTGATTTTTTTTTTTTTTTGTCCAACAGACTGAAATAATAATACTTACTTCTTACTTTCCATCCAACTATTTGTCTTTAAAAAATCTGCTTTGCAATAAAGTCTTGATATATTGATGCGCAGGAAACACAGTACTTTGCCTAACAGACAAATAGCTCCAGAAACCTTTTAAAACACGTTATCAGAGGTGTTAATAGCTATAAACTTGTATATTTACTTTTGTCCAATTCAATCATTGAAGTTTTAGCATCGAGACCAAGATTTCCTCATTTCTATGTTTCTTAGTGTTTGTCTTCTGGTTTTGGTTTTTGGAATGCATATCCTCGCCAGGGAAATGCTGAGAAGGGAGCTATCAGGTTTCCAGTGTGTCCTTGAAGGTATCCAGGAGGCTTTTGAAAGCAGTCTCCTCTTGCTTTTATAGTGTTTAACAGCGTCTGTAAAATGCTGAGCAAAGCTGTGCATCGTCAAGACAATAATGTCATTGATCGTGTGAAGTATAGGAAATATGTTATTTATTAGCAAAATCATTCAGGACCACCAGTATGTGCTTTTAACTTCTTCATTGGTACTATCTGTTTGCATCCACAGATCAGGACGAGTGTCTGATCAGGAATATGTGCCTCAATGGACTGTGTATCAATGAAGATGGCAGCTTCAAATGCATCTGTAAACCTGGCTTTCTGCTGGACACCAGTGGACGCATGTGTGTAGGTGTGTGTTTATCAGGACGCTCGGGGATCCTCAAAATCACTTTTGCATCACAACAAATAATTTTGGGTGTATCTTTCCGGCCTGTAACCTCAGTCTTGGTTGTGGGGGGGGGGGGCTAACTCTGTTTTATATCAGTTGCTCTATGTTTACTCCTTCTGCTTTGAGCATCAAAAACATGCAACTTAGGTCCAGGTCGTTATTGGAAATGAGAATTAGTTCTAAATTAACCTACCTGGTTAAATAAAGGTTAAATAAAAATAAATAAATCATCCTGCAGCCCGTAAAGCATCAGATGAGATGTTTTACGGGGTCTTAGCTTAACGCCAAATATGAGTTAAATCAATGTAATTTTTGAACCACAAACCCATGGGTGTGGGTGAAGTGTGATGATATATGCAGTCATTAATAAAATGTGTGGCTAAAGGGGCCCCCCGGGGCCTCATTGTCTCTGTCTGTGTCCCAGCACACCCAGACATCACTAACACATGTGTGAACAGACACTTACATGTGCATCATTGTTTAAGCTCCTTTTCTAATTATTGTAATACGCTGACGAGATGAACAGGAAGGCAAAGAATCTTTTCTTAGTGGAGGTCGTAAAACTGAAAATGTGCAGCTGTATCTTTTAATGAAGACTCGGTTGAGTTTATTTTTAATAGATTTGTCCATTAACTTTGTTCATTGTGTGAAGATAATTGTATGAAGACATGATGCTGTGTCTGGTTTAGACATTGACGAGTGTGAGACGCCAGGCATGTGCATGAACGGCCACTGCGTCAACACAGAGGGCTCGTTCCGCTGCGAGTGCATGGCCGGGATGGCAGTGGGCCTGGATGGACGCGTTTGTGTCGGTGAGTTATCTTTCTGCGTGTTTTGTTTGTTTGCGTCTGACTGAATTGTAACCATATATGGGCATTTGTTGATCAGTACTGTTATATGTTTTCTTGCCGATGTGTTTAGACCTTTGTTTTAAACATTCCTACATTTCCCAACTGACATACGTCTTTGTCTATTGTGTTTGGAAATTTTGAAATGCTGTTGTTCAGTCAGGATGAGTTTCTGTCAGGATGACATCAGCGCAGGAGAATGTTTCATATCCCTCGATATTATGGCAAGAGAGCAATCTTTGTTTTTCAGTTGTTGCTCTGTGTTGGAGCTGGGGAATTTTGCCTCCCTTTCCTCTCTGTTTGGCACATCCTTTAGCATTTCAGTTTCTCATACAGTCCGTCTCCATTCTTTTGCCCCAAACAGACACACACATGCGAAGTTCATGCTATGGCGGCTACAAGCGGGGGCAATGTGTTAGACCTTTATTTGGTGCTGTGACCAAGTCGGAGTGCTGCTGTGCCAGCAGCGAGTACGCCTATGGGGAACCCTGCCAACCCTGCCCACCGCAGAGCTCTGGTAAGGATATTCCACCCTGTATGCACATGGAGTCATCTCCTCCTGCCTGGCACACACACACACACACACACACACACACACACAGTCTCAAAGTCCTGCCAATTAAAGTTTCTATATTGAAATAAACCAGAGCTGTGCTATATTATTAAGACCATTTTATATACATCCAGGCTAAATAAGAAAGCATATAAAACAGTAATGACATATTTATCCTTTGAGATAACTTGAATGTTGGCAATTGAGATATTTTCCCAAATGCTGTTATTTTTCCCAAAGCATGTTTGTGTTTTTTGTTGCAGCTGACTTCTTGGTTCTGTGTCCCAATGGCCCGGGCATTACTGGTGATGAAAGAGGTAATGATGCAAGCTACTTGCCTGTGCTTCTTTAATGTTCTAAAGGGACAGCTTGCAAAAACCAAAGAGAGTTGTAAACATTTGAATGGGTTATTCCCCTTTTTCTTCTCCCCCCTACTGTGATGTATTTACAGGATATTCTTTTCCTTCTCAGATATCAATGAGTGTGCTCTGGATCCTGATATTTGCCAGAACGGGGTGTGTGAGAATATGCTGCGGAGTTACAAATGCACTTGCAATGAAGGCTTTGAGGTCGACCTAACGGGCAAAAACTGTGTCGGTAGGTCAAATGCAAAGAAATAGAAAGTCTGCTGTCCTCAAATCAACAGCCAGTGTGAAGAAAGTCGCCATTGTCTCTTTGTATATCTGTCCACAGATATTGATGAGTGTTTGATGAACAGGCTGCTGTGTGATAACGGTCTGTGCAGAAACACGCCAGGCAGTTTCACCTGTCAGTGTCCCAAAGGATACGTCTTTGATCCTCAAACAGATGTCTGTGAAGGTGATGTTCCTTCTGTCTGTACAGGACAACATTACTGCGTCACTGCGTGTACTATACCTGCTGCATCATACTGATGAGAGCCAGGATGTTTGCTCTTGTCTCCCCAGATGTAAATGAGTGCAAATCTAACCCCTGCATTAACGGAGATTGCAAGAACAGCCGAGGGTCGTTTGTTTGTTTGTGTTCTGTGGGCAGTACTCTGGACAGCACTGGGCTCGAGTGTATCGGTAAGTGAATATTTATTAGGACGTGAACAGCGACCTCATTGTTAAAAATCCTTTTTCCGGCTTTAACATGCACAAGAACTCTGTACTCATTAGTCATGGAAAATATTAAAATAAGTATTCACTTTCAAATGGAAAATATACCTATCTAAAGCAAGATAGCTACTTGTTACCATGTTTTAGTTTACTTATGGACATTATTTAAATGACTTGTTTCAATATGCAGAGACTATTAAGAGCACCTGTTGGCTTAAGATGATCAATGATCGCTGTGAGGTCAACATCAACGGTGCTACACTGAAGTCTCATTGCTGTGCTACACTGGGAGAAGCCTGGAACAGTCCTTGTGCCAAATGTGAAAAAGGTGAGATCGTAGGAGGGTTTTCTTCAAAAACGACTTGCTTTCTTTTTTTTTCATATTGACCAATGGTTTTGACATATTTTACTCTGGCTCTCAGCCTGATCATTGCATAGGCTACACACATAAAGGTGCTGAATGACTCACCTGAATAATAATTCAGGGGAAGTATTTGTCTCTGAGCAGATGGGCGTGTCCTTTGGAGTTCTACAAGGGTCTGTCTTGGAGCTTTACCTGTTTATCATTTATGCTTAATTTCTTCCCGTCTGCCAAATTTTATAAAATGGAAAAATAGCACACCCATCAATATGCAGATGACACTCAAATCTATATGTAATTTACATCTGGTGATTATGTTGTCTCCAGTCTTTATCATTGCATCAAGGAATAAATGCTTGGGTGAAGCAACATTTTCGTTGCTGTTTGTTTGCATTTGTTCTATTTCATTGTTCCTTGAAGCACATTGTATGATGGTAATTCCATTACAATATGGCTGCACTGAACAATGTTGCATCGTGTGTCTACATTTGCAGATACGATCTGCGGTAAAGGCTTCGCTAGAATCAGAGGAAATGACTGTCAAGGTAAGATCTGCTTTGTTTCCATGTAGATTCAGGAATTCAACATTTTATCCACAAAGTGAAGCACTGATCCAGTTGCTGATGCTATTCTTTCTCTGCCGGCTGACAGATGTGGATGAGTGTCAAGTGTTTCCTGGAGTATGTATCAATGGGAAGTGCATCAACACACCAGGCTCCTTCTTCTGCCAGTGCCCCCCAGGGATGACTGTTGATGTCAGCGGCAGGATGTGCATTGGTGGGTTTTCTGTATGTGTAGTGGTACAGATGGTCTTATTTGTAAATTTTATTGTCTGAGTTTTAAAAAAAACTACTTCTTTAGTACGTAAGGATGAGTAAACGATGCGTCTTCCTGTTAGACCTGCGTACGGAGCAGTGCTACCTCACCCACGAGGATGAGCGCTGTGGGGCGCCGATCTCAGGGAGACACCGCGTGGACGCCTGCTGCTGCTCAGTGGGCGTTGCCTGGGGCCCTGAATGCGATGAATGTCCAGAGAAGGGCACTCCAGAGTACACCCAGCTCTGTCCCCG
Source organism: Brachionichthys hirsutus (assembly GCF_040956055.1). Lineage (NCBI taxonomy): Eukaryota > Metazoa > Chordata > Actinopteri > Lophiiformes > Brachionichthyidae > Brachionichthys > Brachionichthys hirsutus. The sequence continues at coordinate 12,149,466 of NC_090897.1, read as the reverse complement.
TGGCCCGGGTTTCTCTCATAGGGGGGACTTCATCAATGGCAGACCGTTTCTCAAAGGTGCTGTAGCCACTGTCTGTGGACTGCTTGAGTTATTTCCGTCAATGGTTTCTCACCTGTGCTTATCCCTCTGCTCTCGAACTCAGATATCAATGAATGCAGGATGATAAACACTTTGTGTTCCAATGGAAGGTGTAGAAACACTATCGGCAGCTTCCGCTGTCGCTGTGACAGCGGCTACGCTCTCGACTATGATGAGCGGAACTGCACTGGTGAGTCGTACGGAATGCAGCATGTCTTATCTGTCGGTCGGTCGGTCGGAAATAATTTAATGCGAAAAGTTCTTTCCAAGTCAGGACAGTCAGAAACAACTGTAATTTTTGTAAACTGACATTTAAAATGATATCCTGGTTCAAGTTTCTGACGTGTGAGGCGTTGCTGCTTCTCAATGTTTTGTATAATATGGATGTTAAAGGATTCGACAATGCAACCAATTTAGCTAAATCGGTTAAACTAAATGAAATAACAAATGTATTCTTTTTTTTTATCATGTCTCTTTTTGTCACTAAATAAATACAATTACTAGTTACTAATAAGTAATTGACACACTACACTCGGCGTAGCCACAATGCTGCTGCGTTTATTTAGGTATATGTTCCATTTTTGTTGGAATGAATCTATGTCAACTTTGAGAGTCTCTCAGCTCCATTTGGTATTTATGAGTCTTAACGCTGTTTATCACTCCCCCTCTCTGAATCCCTCTGCCAACAGTCATTATAGCAAAGTGATGTAAAACCATTGCCTGCATTCAGCTCATGTAGTCTAATCGGAGTCTGGCTGCTTTGGGGCGGCTCCCTGTAGTCTGGTTAGCTACATCATTGTCTTTGAAATGAGCACACGTTATTTTAGGTTTAAATGCCCTTTTTTTCCATAATTTATAGTCTTGTAAGTAAGTGAATGATATTTAGGACCTTTTAACCCCATATGAGTGAGATCCCAGTCCAAAGTGTTTCAAAATCTGGATTCAATTCAAAGGGGATCAGGCCTTCAGCTTCGGACTTTATAAAAATCTGCTTGAAGAGTTAAAGCTGCTTAAATCATCCTTAAATTCACCTCTTAATCTCATTTTATAGCCTCTCTTTCATGTAGTAACCTTTGGTTAAATGCTTTGTGGTTTTTATGCTTTGCTTGTCTTACACTTAAATTGCATACCTTAACTTTTTTGGATTCTGCTATTGATCTTGTCTGTTTCTAACTTCTGCGTTAAATTGCTTTGTTAGAAAAATGTACATTTGCATGCGAGAATATGTCCGTCTTTATTCTGGTGAAGTTCTCGTATGCCTGTTCACAATGGGCTGATCTGCTTTTGTTGCGTGCAGCTTTCTAGAAACTACAGGGTAAGGCATTGTGCGATCATTTAAAAGTTAAATTAGAGCCTCGTTTAACACAACCAGCCCTGTTATTCCACGGATATTCCAACCCTCTCACTAATGTGTCCATGTTTAATTAAAATCTAATTAACACATCAGTGTAAAGTAAAGTGAACTGGACAAATGGCATGCTTGCATTGAAATGGTTATTACACAGATTTACTTAATCAGAATTTTGTTTTAATTTCATGAAGTCCAGTAGTTTAAGCCATTTCTTTCACAGCAGCAGTGGCGATGGGGCTGATTATTGGAGAGGGGTGACATTGACGAGTGTGATAATACACACATAATCTGACAGAGTTCTTGAGATTGGTCCTCTTATAAATGAATAAATGTATTTTGCCGCTTTTTGGTTATCAGTACTCCGGCTGTTTCTCTAAAGCGACCTGTGGGCATGTAAGCTTTGTTTTCACTGGGTAATGCTCTAATCTTTTTAATTTAATTTTCTCTTACTCAATTAAATGCTTTCTTCGACCATTTGTTGCTTGTCGTCTCATCTCTACATGTTAATCTCAACATTGGGTCAAGTTCTGGCTTGAGCACTGGCCCCTCAGCTTCATCTAAAGTTTACTAATGATGGAAGTCTTGCTGGCCCAAAATTTAACGTTACGCATCCTTGAATCTCCAGCAATACACACAGCAGCTGTGAAATAGTTCAGATGAATTCCTCTTGAGAGATTCAGGAGTCCGTCGGACAGAGATTACATGATTTCTCATCGATAAAAAACCCAGAGAGTTCTCCAAACTCTCTGTGCAGGACTGATTGCAGTGCAGCTCTAAAGAACAATTATACACTGTGTTCTTTGCTTCATTCCTTTCTTGCAGACATCGACGAGTGCCACATCTCTCCGGACCTCTGTGGGCAGGGGATGTGTGTCAATACGGCTGGAGATTTTGGATGCGAGTGCTTTGAAGGTTATGAAAGTGGTTTCATGATGATGAAAAACTGCATGGGTGAGTGACAAATCCTGGCATGCCAACACTTACAGATGCACATTTGTATCCCATTCCCAGCTTGTCATGATTTGGTGCACTTCCATGCAGAGACAGCATTCTTCCATAGGAAATAATTTAGGCTCTTAGGATATGAGTAATTAAGCTGATGTCTTTACAAGTTGGAGATCTGACAACAGAGAGCTGTGCCAACCTATAAAGGTGCCCCAAGTATAGGGAAGGTCTGCCGAGAAAAGCCCAGTGCCAGTCACAAGCCAGCCAACTCCTCCATGTTCCTTTCGGGGCCATAAATTCTGGGTGAGATGTTTGGGGGAGCAGAGAGAAAGCATGTAATCTCCACAGCCCGAGTTTTGTCACAATCACGTTCATAAAATCTGACAGATGATTGTATTTTCTTAGATACTTGACCTACATGTGAGGTGCACAAAATCAGTCACCTGCAAAAAACATGTTTATATGCTGCAACGCGCTACAATGATTGAACATCTGTAAAGATATTTAATGATCTATTTCTTTTGTGTTTCTGTCTTTGAGACCATTTCATTAAATTCTTGGGGAAAGCTTATTCACTAAAGCAGGGGTCCCCAAACTACGGCCCGGCCCCCTGAACAATACTCCTCCCCTGAAACGAAGCAGTATCATTGGTAGCATTGCTGAGGGAGGACGTTCTTCGCCTCTGCACTTTGTGATAATGCTTATAATGGTATGGGGTGCAATTAAGAGGGGTCATTCATTTAATCTTTTGTTTCCTAAAAATAATATTGATAGTGGAGAATATATTAATATTATGAACAAAAGCATTCTTCCTTTCGTTTGGGACAATTTTAATGATGATCACATACGACCAGAAAGTTAATGTTCCATGGACTTTTTTTCTGTGACGAACCCAGAAAGGGTTATTTGGTTATTATTTATTTTATTAATAGTGTTATTATTTATTTCCTGACTTTTTTTCTATGAAGAAAGGGTTATTTGGTGGCTGTCTGGAAAACAATAAATGTTTAGGCACCCCCGCCATCGTCACACTTTTCCTGTACAAACTGACCCCGGCCATCCATCAGAGAAGAAAAACGTTATGTGGCCCTCACAGGAAAAAGGTTTGGGGACCCCTGCACTAAAGGGAAAGTCTCAATACATTTGTTGGCCTAAAGCTGCCGCTTAGACCCACATTGGTGAGACAAATATATAGCAGGGATGGAAATGATCTGAGCTGGGTCACAATCGTAAGTGGCTGACATGGTTATTGGACGAAATAAAATGACAAGTGACTCCAAGCCGCTGCCTGCGTTTTTCACCAGAGTTTAAGAAAGGGTCATTTTCAACTGTAAATATCTCACAGACAGTCAGACCTCACAAAACAACCAGACGCACAATCTGATGATCGGTGGGCTCCGCCGAGAACCGATGAGAGACAAGACTGATATCTGCAGACGGATCTCTTCATGTTCTGTTCCCGTGACCGCGTGTGTACTTTACATGTGTGTGTTCTTCCATCGTCAGACATCGATGAGTGTGAAAGGAATCCTCTGCTGTGCCGTGGAGGCGAGTGCCTGAACACGGAGGGCAGCTTCCTGTGCGACTGCCCCGATGGACATGAAATCGCACCGGATGGTTCGGCGTGTCTCGGTGAGCGAGGAGGTTGACATCGAACAAACTCTTCTTTTCTGAACTGTTTTGTGTTTCTTGTCCAGTCTTTAAATAAACTGTGCTGCTTAAAGCTTCTTCTCTGTCGTCGTGAAAGATGAAAGGCAAACGGTGAAACGACAGAATGAGACTTGAGATAATCTCGCGTAGAAGACAGTTTAAAGGACAGGGAATCTTTAGATTATAGTTTGGGTTGGATGAACTTCAAACCAGTGTGTTTGTTGACTTGTGTACTAAGAAAAGATAAAAAGAAACAAGAACTGACGGAGGGTTTTAGTCACAAGAGAATTAACGGGAAGCGGCAAGGGACTTTTTTATATTCTTGTAGGTTTAATGCATGGCGGCACGGTGGCGCAGTGGGTTTTGCTGTTGCCTCCGAGCAAGAAGGTTCCAGGTTTGATTTATTTCTGTCCGGAGATTCTATTTTCTCCTTGTGTCTGCATGGATTTCTTCCTCCGAAAGCAAGCAGTTTGGATGAAGTGATCAGTGTCTGCGTGAGTGACTGTTTGTCTTCCATGTGGACCTGCGATGAGCTGCCGTCTCATCCAAGGTGCACCCTGCCTTTTGCCTGTAGCCAGCTAGGCTAGGCTCCAGCAATCCTGCGACCCGCAAAGTGGGAAAGTGGCTGTAGACTAGATGATTGTGATTGCCTCATCTCCAAGAAGACGGATGGATGGTTTTGATACTGTATGCAATTAGGTCTGAAATATTATCTTTTTTAATGATATTTTGTCCTGTTTGTCATATTTGTAACTTTGAGCTTTCATCCTGGAATCTCTGCGTTAAGGGTGCAGTGTCATTTAGATTTAACCCTCATTTGTATCTGTGTCTCATCGGATCATTGACAGAGTCACTAAATGACCCTCAGTCCCTGGTTATTAGCACCTGGTTGACAGGAAGAGAGCGCCATTCTTGCTGTAGTCTGTCATTGATTGCCTGTCCCATGAGCTAATGCAGGAGTTAGCCAGTGACCTAATGCTCAATCACTTCCCCTAAAGCTCGTTTATTTTCTTTATTACCACCCAAAGCAATAAAACGAATGAAGGCGTAGCTGGAAACTACCCTCCGCATCTCCTCTGAGATAATAGTCTTCATTATCTCAGAAGGAACATCTTGAAGTGCTAAAATTCTTATGATAACAAGCAAGTTCTGAAGTTCAATGTCATATTACATGGAGCTGAGAGCCATGCAAATATATTTATTGCCTGTTGATATTGAATTCATCAGGAAACATCCATCACAGTTTTAAATGGAACATTCAGGTGACCAGTTGATGATTTTAAACCCAAATATTCACTTCAGAGTTTACGCAAACAAGCATTTGATTGACGACAGAAAATTAAAGTCTCAGATTTTACCAAAAATGGCTGGTCTCTGATTCCATTCACGAGATCCTGATTTGAATTTCAAACATGTTTCTGGCGCCTTCAGCTTTTTAAGCCTTTTGCGGATATTATTTCATGTAAATTGTGCATTTTCTTTTTAACCTTGCTTTGTTCTCTCGCAGACATCAATGAATGCGAGTTAAGCGACAGACTGTGCAGGAATGGTCAATGCATCAACATGATTGGCCGCTACCAGTGCAGCTGTGACACGGGATACAAATCCACCGTGGACAGGCTGGGCTGTGTCGGTGCGTATGCAAGTCAAAGACATCCATTCGGTTTGCACTGAGGCGACCTAAAGGCTGAACGCTTTCTGACAGTGTGCTCCTCTCATCTGCCTCACAGACATTGATGAGTGCACCATAGAGAATGGAGGCTGTGAGACTTTCTGCACCAACTCAGAGGGCAGCTATGAATGCAGCTGCCACAGTGGATACGCCCTGATGCCTGATCTGAGGAGCTGCACCGGTACGTAACTTCATTTTCTCATAGTTCACCTGTTATTTTCTGAAATTGAAAATCCTTATTTGCTGCTATACCAAAGCATGATCCATTGGTGCAAATCAATCGACACTTGCTAGTCACGCTAGCATGCTAGTTTATCTGTACCCCTTTTCATAGGGGTACAGATATTTGAAATAAATTGGGTTCTGTGTGTACCCACAACTATCCACACTGTACTCTAATCCCATGTAAAAAAAAATATTGCAGTATATATTGGTGCTTTTCTTAGCATTTCAATTTCAAAAACCTTCACAAACACAAACGAGAGACCCCGGGCATTCAGTAGAATATTGAATTTAATGGATGCTCTGTGTAATAGCATGCTTGTTATCCATGAAATATTTGATTCTTAAAGAAACACTCAAAAGTGTTTTTTCACACAGTTTGTCCTGAAAAGGCTTCATTATGGGTGAAGAAGTAAATGAACACTGTGCTTGCCTGTTTAGGAAGGATGCTTGAAGCCAAATATGAAATCTGCTGCCTGGTTTATGAAGAACAGTTGATCCTGTCTGCTACACATCGTGTCCTCCCATTTTGCTCTTGGTCCATCCACCTTTCTGCCTCTGTGTCATCACTCCTCAGATATTGATGAGTGTGAGGAAAGCCCAGACGTCTGTGATGGAGGACAGTGCACCAACACCCCCGGCACATACCAGTGTCTGTGCTTCGATGGCTTCATGTCATCTGAGGACATGAAGACTTGCCTCGGTGATGCCTCACTAAACCACCGTCGCTGACATACTGACAACGCAGAAGGCTAACCGTAATACAAGCCACGAGACTGATGACTCGCATCTGTTAGACTGTGTGACGGAACAGAAAGAAATGTTGTTTTTGTTTATTTATAAGACCGTCGTCGTTGTTGTGTCGGCCTGTTTCAGCAGGGAGGACAGTTGTTTCCACTGAGACAAAAAAGCCTGACATCCATGATATGCAGTCCCCTAAATGGATCTGCACAAACACCTGCTCTATTATTGCTGTATTAATTAAAATGAACACTTTTTTTATGTCTTTAATACAGTTTATGATGAAATCCTATCAAACCTTCTTTCCATTTTTCATCTTTTTCTCCTCCCTGTCTAGATGTGAACGAGTGTGAGCTCAACCCCAACATCTGTCTAAACGGGAACTGTGAGAACACTAAGGGCTCCTTCATTTGTCACTGTGACCTGGGATACTCTGTGCGGAAGGGAACCACAGGCTGCACAGGTGAGCTGAATAAACACACACACACACACATGAGCGTTGCTACCCACGACAGAGCGTCCTATCGTGCGAGAACACAGACGGGAGTGCGAGGACGGTGAGCCAGTAGATGGCTGCTGCGGATTTAGGAGGAGAAGTGAAAGAAATTGATGAGCGATGACGATGCTGGACGTCTGGCAAACCGCGCAGGCTCGCATGCACTGGCAGCAGCAGCAGCGAGACCGCTATCATGTGTCAGATGCGGGCATCACATTGCACCATTGTTTATTCCTTTGCTACTCTTTCATTAGCATCATTTAAACATTACGTGATGGTTGGAAGGGTTCTGCTGCACGAAATCGCCCAAAGCAGCTCCAGAAGACATAAATACGAAGCCCATTGGGTGGAACGGGCTTTCGCTAGTTTGGAATCACTCCTTGACTGCCCAGAGTTGGGTCTAATTTATGCATCCACTTAATAGATTGAGATCAGGGGTTAGCTGACAGTTGGGCCAGTGATCTTCTCCGTCCCCGGCTCTCTGATCCTAAATTAGTCAGACACACATTCAACAGCAGCCCTTCTTCTTTCAGAGGCGAATGAGCACGTTGGTCTGAAGTAGTCCAACGCTCCTGCTTATTCTAGAAACCCTGCTTTTTTTTTTTAAGTAAAGGAGCAGGGTCTGAGTCACACGTTTGGAATCCCAATCCCAGAATGCCGGGGAATCAAGCAGCTAATTCCTCTCAGACAGGCAGTGTTTCTTCTTATAGTTACTATGTGAACAAAGCCATCTACTTTTTTGGGATTCGATCCCTTTCAAATACGTTGAGAAGCAAAATGCGTAATGAACTCCCTGCCACATCGGCCTTCGTGCGTGTGAGCGCTAATCAGTGCGTGGTGCCTTCTAGCCCAAATCCGATCCAGCTGGTGATGAATCTCCCACAAAAATGATTCCCCACTTTACTTTTTTCCACGACACTGAGAACTCAAGGGCAGGGTGTGAGTATTTATATGTACACTTTCACACTCTTTGCTTGTGTATCGAAAGGTTTGGACTGGGTGGAGCCGCACTGGTGGAGTTTACGAGACAGGGAGTGTCTCGGCTTTAAAGATCAGGGCGTAGGATGACGTGTGTTGACTTTATCATAGCTAAATGACAAAATAGTCAAACAATTTGAGATTAAGTTGAGATAACTCGGAAAACAAATCAGTTGAAAGGGCTCAGGAGTTTCACTTCTACATTCACTTGTCTTGTATGGCTTCTAGTGTCGATATTGTTAAACTATATCATTATGTAAAGTTACTTGGTTTAATAAGCTTGTGACTCCACATTTTAATTACAATTATCTTACACTGTTGATGCTAATCTTGTGGCCACATTGCCTCACTTTAACTGGTTCTGCTCAGTCTTGTATGAACTTTCCCTCTGTCTGTCCAACATTAACTCTCAGCCCCCTGCGACCGCAGACAAGCTCCTCGCATGTTTGTATCTCGGGTTTCCACACGAGTGCGTCGATGGATGTGCGTGTTTGTTGTGCCTCCCTTGTCATCAAAGTCTTTGTGGGGGGGAAACGATCTTTGATTCCGTCTGTAATCCACGGAGATGTCTTTGCCGCCAGCCCTCATATTAACCCCGTCATCCAGTGAAGTGTAAATACACTGTTCCGTCTCCTCAGGAAGACTGTAAACCTGCAGCACTGATCTGTAATTGACAGTGTGTTTAATTACTACCCGCACATAGGTCGATGCAGAGAAGAGCGTCCCTCATTGGCTGATCTTGATCAAGTGTGATGCATGGATGCCCTTGATGTTTATGAATGTGCACATGCTAGCAAAGCTTAAAAGGCTCAGACCCAAAGCCCAGGGGTCAGGCATCGTGTTGCTCACTGGTTTCACAGCGTGGTTTTTTTTAAACTCTAATTAGCAGTCGTCATCGTTGTGGGCTTTTTCCATTATCCTGCACAGTTGAACATCAGAACTGCCAGAGCTGCAGGCCCAGTCATTTAACAATAACCACTTTAATTCTTACTAGTAATTGTTCTTGTTTTATTAGCTTGTGGTTCAGCATACAGCGATTTAGTCGATAAATAGAGGTGCTTTTATTGCCACATTATTCCAGCTACTGAGCACATCAACATTTTATTGATTGGCAAAGTTCAAATGTAATTATAATGATTTTGCCATAAAGGGACGTTTATTTATAGAGTTGCAATATGACCACATTGCATTTTTTAAAGAAATTACATTTTGAAAAGATTGAATTTGCAAAATCTAACACATTGGTTGGTGTGAACGCCAGACAAGAGCATTACAAGAGGGCTGTTATGAAAGCTCCATGAGAAAGGCGCCGTATCTAAGAGACTGGGTGGGTGTCCAGGAAAACCATCACCTGGAAAAACCTCAGAAAATGTTGCTCATACAGAGCAAGGCCTTCCTAGTGTGTTTTATAGCTCTCTAGACATTTCCACCATGAAAGACCAGAACCTGGTTCTGCTCATTAAACTCCTGCAGGAAAGCTCTTAGTATCAGCGACCAGGAGAATGTTTCTGTGCCTTTTCCTCTCAAACGCAGCTCTCTATGGATGAAAACAGTGACCCATGAAGACGTTCTTCTGTCGTCTCCTGCTGCTCTCCAGAATGCCAAGAGCAGTCTGGAATGATTTGTTCAATACATGGTTCCTCATTTTGTTTACCAGTTTGTGTTCCTGCTTCCCAGATATCAATGAATGTGAGATTGGAGCTCATAACTGTGACAGGCATGCGACCTGCACCAACACAGCTGGCAGCTTCAAATGCAACTGTGCTCCAGGGTGGCTTGGCGATGGCCTCAAATGCACAGGTAAGGTCAATGATGTCACCACAGGTAAAAATGGCTGCTCGATTGGTGCATTGACAGAGAAAAGAGAATCTGCATATAATGATGCATAAATGATCCCCCAAAAAATTTAATTTCTGCAATGTCTTTTCAATATATTAATATAAATCCCTATCTAAAAATAATTCCAATAAATAATCTATGGTATGCACCATATGAAGCCAGTGTTTATAAGATGTATCGTTGCTAATGGTCACAGAACTCAAAAAGATTCGCGAGGTGCAACAATGCATTTGTGTTGTGTTCGAGGGTTTTTGTTTACAATGAGGCCAACTGCTGAAGTTAGATTCCACCTGCTTGTCAGTGATTGCGTTGGATATTGTTGTGTTGCAGACCTTGATGAGTGTTTGAATGGGACACACATGTGCAACAACAATGCTGACTGTCACAACACCATGGGCTCATACAGATGTTCGTGCAAGGACGGATTCTCTGGAGATGGATTCTACTGCTCAGGTCACACACAAGAAAAATTGGCTTTTTGAAAGGCAAACGGATGCATTTATTTCACGGATTGTGTGTGTGTGTGTGTGTGTGTGTGTGTGTGGTCGCCACTGCAGACAGCGATGAGTGCGCTGACAACAGTAACCTGTGTGACAGTGGCCACTGTCTGAACATGCCAGGAGGATTCCGCTGTGAATGTGACATGGGCTTCATCCCCACTCCTGATGGCAAGGCCTGTGAGGGTAAGACAACACAACGCTGACTATCCTGCTTCCAGTGTCGCTGAATCGCTGAATCGGTGCTCGAACCATGTTGGGTATTCCCAAAAAGTCCGGTATTATTCTGGTGAGCAGCTGTTTGTTTTCCCTGTATGGAGACACAACCCAACTGAACAGATGGTGACTTTAAACGGAACTCATGACACAGTATTTTGGAAATGCGAAATACACAATAGACTTAGGACCTGTGTGGCTTTGGTTTTTGAAGGGGCTGTTAACAGCAATGGATCATGGGTCAAAGTAATTTATTTGTCCTTGTACAACAAAGACAGGAAGGTTATTGTATTCTTGTGACCAGGAAGGTTGTGGGAATGCTGCCTAAAGATTTTGCAGAACAAAAACACCCTTGTCGTCCACCGAGAACAGAGAGCATGAGCCGATGATCAAATTTAGATCAAAACATAACATGGCTTATGATACATATGTATGTGTTTGTGTGTGTTTTATCTTTTTTGGCTGACTTATTTACTTCTCTGGTGGGAAATAATTAAATGTCATGGAGAAATTAAAACACAAGTCCATCAAACATTTATTTCGTTGTTTTTCCTTGACTAAAAGCTGTGGGGACATTTCTAAATTAATAATGTAATAAAATTTAAAATATATGAAATGGTGAGAAAGTTCTTACACCGCAGTTCACTTTCCCAATATTGTAGTCGTGACACTTTGAAATGTAAAATAAATAAATAAATTGATACATGTGGTAAAAATTGAGACCATTATTGCGAAAAATGTTTCCAAGATTCCAGCAGCAAACCTCAAGGGAATGTAACAATTTGTTTGTTTTTTTTAAAGTTACTTTATGTGGTTTGTAGAATTTTTTCAGAATGTTTTCTTCAGGGAGGTTTGTCTGAAAAGCAACCAGCAGGAAATTTAGGGTAGAAATGTTTCAAATATTCCTCAAAAAAAAGAAGAAAAAAATCAAATTATTGCCTAAATGGCGAACAGGAAACCTCAGGCTAATGTTATTAACATTACCCTCATGAAAAAAAAATTCAAGTAGTTCTTTGAACATACTGAATATTCTGGAAAAATAAACAACTGTCATTGAAATTTCAGTAAAGCTTAAAGACTGTGTTCTCAAAATAGCTGCTGTTACTCCCTCTAAAGGAGATGATATCCCCAGATCTCAACCCTTGACGCTATCCTACTGACCCAGGTTTGCTTTTCCAGGTATCGACAGGATAGTAAATAATTTTAAAGCCATTTTAATCGAATGTACGAAGGGGGAATACCATACGAGGGTGGTGCAAGATTGCATGTGGACTCTTGATTTCTGAGGGATCTTGTCAAAATACCGAGTTGAGCTACCGTAGGGTCAAAATGTGAGTGCATTTATGACGGTTTAACTCATGCTCCCAGTGATAAGGCATTGCTGGATTCAACTGAATGAGCAGACTGACCTCATTTTGCTGATGTGTCAAACATCTTGAAATAACCTGTCCAATCCTTCCTGTCTGAATTTAGGGAGGATTGGACAGTAGTGATTTGTGCAGAGTCTAATGATGTGGAAGAGCTCAAATCCATAACCCTGGCTGCTGCTCTCGTAGAGAGAGAGAGGGTGTGTGTGTGTGTCTGGATATGTCTGGGCATTTTTTGTCCCAGAACTGTCATTCTTTTGCAGAGGTGAGCGGCCTTCACTTCCTATTGCCGGCTGCCAATTTTCCACCATGATCCCATAACCCACTAATCCCACACAGCTGGGTTGCCTGCCCCCCCCCCCCCCCCCCCCCCCCATTCATTCTATCATTCTCACGTTCCTTCATTCTTTTACAGACATAGATGAATGCACCTTTGATGACATCTGTGTTAATGGACGATGCAGGAATATCCCAGGACTTTTTAGATGTGAATGCAACATTGGCTATGAACTGGACCGGAGCGGAGGCAACTGCACAGGTAAGGGCAGTCAATGCATCAGCCCAGCTGCCTGCCCCAGCGATGCTCTTTATATACTCCAATGTGCTGAGGAAATTTGTGTAAAAAGAATGTGGCAAAAGCCAATTAAAGCAAATGAACAGCTTTCATTTCCCCAGAATAAAACTTTGCTGCGTCTCCCTGCTGTTTCACCAATCGATGATCTTTATGAAGACAAAGACAATTTATAGACTATTGCTTTGTATTTTTTTCTCAGACGTCAATGAGTGTGCAGACCCAACAATCTGTATCAATGGGGTGTGTGTCAACATACCCGGAAGCTACCACTGTATCTGCCCAGAAGACTTTGAACTCAACCCCACCCGGGTGGGCTGTGTAGGTGAGACTTAACAAGTTCTCTGTGCACATGGTTGATGTTCAGTCTTACCTCTTAGCGTTCTGAAGCAGGGATAAACTCACCTGTTTACCTGAACACCTGCAGACACTCGCTCTGGAAGTTGCTACCTGGATGTTCGCTCCCGAGGAGATGCTTCAGAGAGCTTGGTCTGCTCCAATGAGATAGGAGTTGGTGTGTCCAAGGCATCATGCTGCTGCTCGCAGGGCCAGGGCTGGGGAAATCCATGTGAATCATGCCCTTTTGGCAACTTAAGTGAGTCAAACCATTCTAATCAAGACTGTGTGCATTATGGATGTTTATTTTTATATTTTAATAGATTTCAGATGAATGGCCCACTGGAGTAAATGCACAAAAAGATTTGTTTTCTACATTATTTGGATATTGTTACTATCAATATGCAGCAAATATTCACTTTTCTCACTATTGTTACGTTATCTCGTGAAAAATTATGAAAGAACCCCCCTGAAGATTAAATGTTAACTAACAAGGAAGAAAATAAAAATAAGAGGCATATTTTAATGAAACTCTTAAAGGTCCCATATTATGAAAAACTCACTTTTCCCATGTTTGTACGCTATTATGGAGGGTTTGGGTCATTATCAAGCCAAAAACAGCTAAATAAACCATCCAGTCAATCCTGCGTAGTTTGCGTAGTTCTGTAATCACCTACTTAATGCGTCTTTGTCAGTGTGATGTCACACTGTTAGAACGTGCACAAGATGTGTGTGCACATGCATGGATGACACTTAATTTCATTTTTGTTTTCAGAGGCTTTAGTGATAGAGCTGTTTGAGACAGATATTTCATATAAGTGTCTGGGAACTGCATTAACTTGTGGAAAATGGGTACAATAAGTAATGTTTAATGTTAGTGAGGTCTATTGTCCTATCCTTGTCAGATCGCTCAGATATTTACCATCCTATTGACTTTTTCCTGGCAATTGTAAAAGACCAAATGGATGGATAATGTGCAGAAGAAGAATATATTTAAAAAAAAACATTATTAATAGTATTTTTACACAGACATATAACCATGAAGTGCAGACATGCATTAAGGGCCTTACAGACATGCAAATCTGGAAAGAGAACATGGATTAATTTGGTGCGGTGTAGGTTGTGGCGCCCTGGAAACAGTTAGGGATCTGGGTTTTTTTTGCACAAGGGCGCTTAAACAGATGAACTGACACCTCTCCAGCTTTTAGTCCACGCTTCATACTGTGGTATGCAGTGGTCTTGAACCAGCCACCCTCCGGTTCCCAGACTGAGCTAGTTCTGCCAAAATCCTGGACAAGTGTAAGTTAGCTGCTCCGCCAACCATTACTGCCGGATCCTGCAAAGAATCAGCCTTGATTGCGGTTTGTGTGTTGCGCCGTTACTGTTGCTTAATGTGGTTTTGTGTTGTTGTCTGTGTTACAGCCGAGTACAAGACCCTGTGTCCTGGAGGAGAGGGCTTCAGACCCAATCCCATCACCGTCATCTTGGAAGGTCTGATAGGAACGCGCAGATATTCACATAGCTAACACACGCATGCAACCCCAATGCCGTCGAGTTATTCCTTCCTTTCCCTGCAGACATCAATGAATGCCAGGAGTTGCCAGGATTGTGCCAGGGAGGACAGTGCATCAATACATTCGGCAGCTTCCAGTGTGCATGTCCGAGAGGCTACGCCCTCAACACGGAAACGAGAGTCTGTGAAGGTATCAGACACATGCAGCCACGCAAGCACACGGGGGGACACACGCTCATCCCTAGCTCTTGCCCTGGGATGTTTCGGTGGGAAGGAAAATTGAGTCCAGCCTTCGATCATTGAGGACACATGGGGAGAGAGGGAGAAGCACTTAGACCTTTTATTCCCACAGACAGCTCATAGCTCAGTGTGTCTCTGATCTTGTTCCCGTCTGTTGCTAACCATTCGAAGCTCAGTCAGGATGACGAGACAGCCGAGCGCCTAATCGTGTCCAGAGGAGCGAGCCTCTAATGCGGGGGCAGCCCTCTCCACGAGTCTCCTGTCGATAGGCCGAAGCGGGAGGGGGGACAGAGGGAGAGTCGAAGGGAGGAAAGATTGGGGACAAAAAGAGATACATGAGAACTGTGTTTGGAAAAGAGAAACAGGATCAGAGAAGAGAGGGCGAGACAATGACATGTGGCTGGCGGTATTTTAATTAGCATGTGTTTGTTTTTGGCAAGGAGAATAAAAGAGTGTCTACTCTATAAATTCGAAGACTTCACGTTCGCCGTGTCTCTAGTCAGTCAGCAGTTCAGCTGTTAGCTTGGCCAGGAGGAGCAAACAGTGTGTTTCCTGTTCGGCCGTAATGTCAGTGGAGAACGCATAGAAATGAGAACAACTGCAATTGATTACAGAAAGAGAAAACGTTGTAAGAGCTGATTCTGACTTGCGTCTGAATGCTGTGATCCTGACGGGTTATTTCACACTTACCCGGGGAGAATGTGCAAACAGAAATCCCATCGTCCATATAATGTATTCCCATTTGGGCTGATTTCTGTCTCTCTCTGCGCGCAGACATTGATGAGTGTGAGAGAACAGGTATCTGTGGACCAGGCCAGTGCTACAACACTATTGGGAATTACACCTGCATCTGCCCTGTGGACTACATGCAGGTCAATGGAGGGAACAACTGCATGGGTGAGTTTGCAGGCTGCACTGGAGTGTACCAAATATCGTAACTGTCCTGCAGTGACTTTCTTTCATTTGTTATTCAGACATGAGGAAGAGCCACTGCTACCGGAACTTTTACTCTGATAACAAGACGTGTGACGGAGAGCTGACTTTCAACATGACCAAAAAGATGTGTTGCTGCTCCTATAACATTGGTCGAGCCTGGAATAAACCTTGTGAACAGTGTCCCGTTCCCAGCACAGGTGAGGTCCCATCAGTCATGCTTCTGCAAAGTGGTACCGGCTCAAACTGCCTCAACTCTACTCCCCTGTGTGGGTTTTCCATGAGGTCAAAGTACCTTGGTACCCACTGGTTACGTATCACGGCCGTCAGGTTTCCAAAAACATACTGAGCAGGTACTAAAAGGTGATGTGAAACCACGTAGCTCGATGATTGGTCAGAGAAAAGCCTCACTGCTTCATCAAAGTAAGGCACATGAACTGACCTACGTGGCACAAGCCCGTTCCCACCATTTTTAAACTACCAAGCCAGTTTACTGGACACCATTTTCTTTATGGCGCCCACTATCTTGAGGAGGCGCAGATGTGATGTCACCGAGACGGCCAGCTACGCCGAGATGGCACTGTCCTCGAATGGAAAACAACCTCCAGGAAAGTGTCTGACATCAGACCGAAGAGTCGAGTCAATGTAGTATCATTTAGTGGAAGTACGCCGATACAAAAAAAACACACACACACACAGGCTAGCGTTCAAATGCGGAGAGAGAGAGTGAGTAACTATGCCCGACCTTTTACAAGCTCCTGTCTTGTGTCCCCTCAGATGACTTTGCCGTCCTGTGCGGCAGTGAGAGACCGGGCTATCGCATCGACATCATCACAGGGCGCGTCGTTGGTGAGGTCTCCCCATTCCAACGTTGGCGTGATGAGCGTGAAAGTTGTTGTTGTTGTTTTTTTGTCTGATCTCGTCGCCGTTTGTTCCTCGTGTACTAGATATCGATGAGTGCAGGGAAATCCCGTTAGTGTGTGAGAATGGCGTGTGCATTAACATGATCGGCAGCTTCAGGTGTGAATGCCCCATTGGCTTCATCTACAATGACAAGCTGCTGATTTGCGAAGGTAAGGCCTCTGCACTTCTTCATCGATTTATTGAGGGTGATGTCAGAAATATAAAATTCAGTGAACTGAGTCCATCTTACTGATTTGGATGCTTCTACCTTGTTTGTCTCTGAACCTGCTGTTGTCAGATATTGATGAGTGCCAGAACGGACCATTGTGCCAGCAGAATGCAGCCTGCCTGAATGTGCCAGGAAGCTACAGATGCGAGTGCAAACACGGATATCGCTTTACCCCCACTGGACAATGTCTTGGTAATTCAATTTTTATTTTATTAGGATAAACCCCTTGAGATGACCTTGCTTGCCTACAGTGCCAGGCTTGAAAGGATTCAAATTAAATAAGATAATACCGTACATTGCATGCTGCATTACCAGTACGATGCTGCCGACTGGTCACCAGTCCAACTTTGCAACGTCTCCGCCAGAATATTTGTGGGAACACGGATTAGTGAAAGGTTTATAGGAGCCTGCCCCCTCAAAAATCCCTCATCTTCGATGAGGACACTGACTTTTTGGGGTCTTCGATTGGCCTGAAGCTGCATTGTCTCATCCAGTTGTTGCACCAAACTCGTTGAACTTCACAGTTAGAGAAAGCTTTTAGGTCCAGCTTTTGTGCAACGGACATCTGAACATGACCAGCCTCCTGAGACCGGTGAGAGGAAACAGAAACAGGGACGATCGTAAAAAAACATGTATTGTTACTAGACCAAAGGTAAAATGGAGTATTTAAAAACTATTTTTCCCTGATTTTTATTGTGTCATTATGTGGTTTTTGGAGTAAAGTTTCTCATCCTGTGGATGAGATGGATGCTCATATTAGTGATAATTCGTGGTTAAATGCAATCCAATCAAAAGCATTCTATTATGATGCAATACGTCATTCTTGCATAGCCAGACTCTTCACAATAGGAATGGTAAACAACAATCACCCAATGCCCGTTTGATGAAATAAGGAATATACACATTTAGATTGAGATTTATGCTCACTGCATATAATGAGAGATGAAAGAAGAGACTTTCCAGCCACAAAGTTGTTCATGACTTAAAATTTGTGCACACTGATGTCTGAGCAAAGGAAAGAACAGCCAATCGTCTTTTCTCCAGCTGGCATAACCGGACACGTCTCGGAACTAGACGAACAATGCGAGAAGCAAAATGATGAGCTGGCTCGCCATGTTTATTAAGATTTTTCCATTTCAGAATTGAAGGGGAAAATCTGTGATTTTGCGGTAAAAGGACATAAATACAATTTTTATACATTTGATGAATGAAAATATTGAAGAAATTACAACAGTCGGGGGCATAATGTAACAATACAGGAAGGGGAGTCTAACATTATGGGGTTTAGAAAGATTAACACATCATATGCCAGTGGAAGTTACGAAGAAATGCACAGAATGAAGCCCCATAGATCTTCAAAACAGCTTTTGAGCTCACACAGTGTAAGAAATGCTTTCTTCCTCCATCAGACCGCAACGAATGCAATGAGAACCCGGGCATATGCAATCCTGGACATTGCATCGACACGCTGGGGAGTTACCGCTGCATCTGCCCCAATGGCTTCAAAACGACGCGGGAGCAGTCAATGTGTGTTGGTAAGCCGCCTCGGTTCCTGCCATTTCCTGGTTGACTGCGATGCGTGGCGCTCTCTCCGAGGCGAATCTGTGATGGGGCTCGTTGTCGTTTCAGATGTGGATGAGTGTGAAAGGCAACCCTGTGGAAATGGGACCTGTAAGAACACAGTGGGCTCCTACAACTGCCTCTGCTACCCAGGCTTCCAGAACTCACACAACGGTGACTGTATAGGTGGGTAATGCGAGTTTGGAAGGGAGAAAAGTGCCAGAGCCCTTAAGGTGATATGCCCTTACTGCCTGTGTTTTGATCAGATACCGACGAATGCTCCACGCAGAGGGGCTTGTGTCGAAACGGCCAGTGCTTGAACACCGTGGGAACCTTCCTGTGTGTGTGTCACGATGGCTATGAGCTGACTTTGGACGGTAGACTGTGTGCAGGTGGGTCGCCTTCATGTTGTAATGTTGATCTGAATCTAGCCCGCATGTCTTACGGCACGCCGCCTCGTGCGTTTTCTCTTTTTTTCTTCTCAGATATTAATGAATGTGCAGTGAACCCAGGCACATGTGGGGCCGGCACGTGTCTGAATCTGGATGGCTCCTACAGGTGTATCTGCCCACCTGGCTACTATCTCCATGAGGAAACCTGTGAAGGTACGGGGGGGGCCTAAAGCATGTTCTTTCTGTGCCGTGGTCAATCAACACACACACACACACACACACACACACACACACACACACACACCAGAAGCTGTCATTCAATTGGTTGGCTCCTTTTAAGACAGCAAGAGTGAGTAAAAGGAGCATTTTGTTTAAAATACATTATAGCGATCTTGGCTGTTTTATTTTACTGCATTATTACAAACAGTTGATTAAAAGGTACTTTCTGACCTGAAACTTTCATTTAAATGTGGTTGTGTACTTTTGCTTCCAACTGGATGTGCATGTACAAATCACAGCTTAGAGCAGCTCTGGCGAGGTGAACAAAAAAGAGAATAAACCTCCTTCACCTCTTCGTTTTCTTCAATCGCCATGTTGCTACAAATCTCCCCTTTGCTCCCTTTCACATGTGGGAGTCGGCCCAAGCCAGAGCACTCCGATTGTTTATACAGTGGGGCTGATGAAGAGATATTCGGCAGACTTCAACACATTCCTGCTTTGTGCTCTGTTCCTGGAAGCAGGGAGGAACAGCACTGAATTCTCAGCATCAGTAACGGGAGCAGCTGGTCGTTGGGATGAGCAAACATGTGACACGGAGGCTATTCCAGATAGAGTGCCTTTATCCGACTGGCCACCGACGACATTAGATCTGGTTCATCACATTCAGATTGAGCGTGACACGCTGTCATGATTTCATCCCGTCAACCATGACAGCAGTTCGTGGAACAATTAGCCGCCAGTGAATGGGTGGAATTCTGATGGTTAGAATTGAATTTTGGGAGATCACATTTAAAAAAAATCTGATTAGGTGGTTGAAATGTTTTATTTGTGTGTCAGATATCGATGAGTGCTCCCAGTCGCCTGAGATGTGCACACTTGGAACCTGCTCCAACACCGAGGGAAGCTTCACCTGCTTGTGTCCTGAAGGCTTCCAGATCTCTGCCTCCGGACGCAGATGTTTAGGTAAGTGCGTGCGTGCATGTGCATGTGCGTGTGTGTGTGTGTGTGTGTGAGTGAGTGAGAAACTTGTGCATTTATGCATCAAGTTTAAAGTGTAAATACCAGTGTATCTGTGTAGTCTGCCTCTGAGTGTGAGTGGAGCCGAAGCGGCAGCTGCCTCTACGAGAGTGAGGGTGGCTCTGAACATATCAGTTTTCCATTTCCTCACTTGGGTGTATGTGTGTGTGTGTGCGTGCGTGTGTGCGCGGTGCAAATAAGTGTGTTTTTGAGTTGGTTGGGAGTGCACTGCTCTTTTGTTAGGGAGTTCCCAATCCAAACGCTGAAGTGATGACATCATCAGTTCAGTGAGGTAGTTTACAGTTTGTATTTCAGTTGTTGTTTTTTTCTCCAGTGTCATAAGTGGGGGCTGGGGGATTATCAGGGGGGGTGGAGAGTGAGCATCATGGGCAGCAGGCGATTTCTGGACAAACCCTGTCCCACTGAGGAAACGGGTGTGTTGAATAATGAAACACATGGAGGCGATTTAAAAAGAATCACGCTGTCAACAGTGATAAAAACAGGACATCACTGCAGCGCATACACTCCAGTGGATAATAGGAGTCGATAAAACATGCATATTTATGTTTGAATTGATCTAGATCATAATGTCCCTGTTATATGAATATGGAATTGCTGAAGACCTGGTGGTGGAGTACCCGCTCTATTTTTAGCTCTATTTTTGGTCTCCAGTGATTCTAGTTTCTCTTCAGACAGTGTTACATTATTATTAAGCTCCTCCGAAACTCAGCTTTGCCACAGGTTAGTTGAACCAATTGTAAACGGCAGCTAAACTAGCCCAGTGCTAGGTGGGAGAGTAACGGAGGGACCGGGTCAATATTTGCTTAGCTTCCGTTCACACGAGGGTGAAACAGAGGCTCGTACCACTGAGCATGCACCACTGAAACCCTCCTTCAATGGTAGAACACAGCTATTAATACATTACTGACACATCATCCAATCAGGTGAGACATCTTCACACTAAAAGGTCATTTACACACTGGCCGTCAGTTTCACAAAGAAAAGGAAAACGACTCTGACGTTCTCCTTAAAGCACCGAGTGTTCATGTGTGCGATCCCTACCTCTGACACAGGTGTGTGTGTGTGTGTGTGCGTGTGTGTGTGTGTGTGTGGCGGTCAGAAAGCTTGTTTGTGTTGCGTTCAGTGAAGGCCGGGGCTGTAGCAGCAGAGCAAGTCCACATGCGTTTCATTACGCGTTAATGCCTGCCCAGGGGAGGAGGAACAACAGGCCTCAGAAACAGGGCCCGAGAGCCAAACGCTGATCCCTCATCTGACGTTTGCCTGCAAAGCAAATAATCCATCAACAAATTTTAACATTTGGATATAAGAAAAAGACTTTGTATTATATAATACCTATAAATATGTTGCATATTTGGTCCATTTATAGCACCTGCATTTAACAGCATTACAGCACAGTAGCTTAACAATGGAGCCCTTGTTAACTACCGAAATGTGCGCCCCTGCTTAACAGCTGCTAGGCCCTGCTTCCAGGCTTTGTGGTAGGCTAGTTTTTTGTGGTAGCTTTTCATTTATGGGGGGGAAAAAAACATGAGAGGGTATCAATTTCCTCATGTAACCCTCAGCCCAAAAAACAAAACTACCGGTAAGTCAATTTCCCAAACTGTCTGGCCTTTCCTTCCAGTTACGATAGTTGCGTCTCGAATCGCCCCGTCTCCTTCATCTTCTGTCTCTCCCTCATTGTTGTCTCCGCCCACGAGGGTTGAAGGTCGTCATGTGATCACAGATGTTTGCTTGTCTCTGTTTGTTGTCTGCAAAAACGTTTTTTTTTTAAAGTTGTCAACTCTTCCTCGCGCTACGTATGATGAGGATGTGGATTCTGGACAACTGGGGAAACAGACATAATCAAAAATTAAAATGCGCAGGCATGTTTGAATCTTTACTTTTCATCGCTATAAATTGGCATTAATAAGCACAGGATACACAATGTTGGGAGGAAGCATCCAGGGTCGATGGATTCAATGGCATCGCTCAATTTGGGATGGGTGAATAAAGGGGATTCACCTCTATAAACAATTGTTAGAGGACTTTATTAAGACAGCCTGGAAGCTATTTTTATATATATTTATATATATAATTTTTTTTTGCTCAGGTTTTAGTGTCCATGCTGTTGTCGTACGTATTTGCTCTGTAAGTTCTTTCTAGTTTTTATATCTCATTCTTCACTACTTTTCTTCTTTTGCACTGTGTGTGTGTGTGTGTGTGTGTGTGTTAACCCTTAGATATCCGGGTGAACTACTGCTATACCAAGTTTGAAAACGGGCGCTGCCAGGCTCCGAAGCCTCAGAACACCTCCAAGGCGGCTTGCTGCTGCACTGGAATTCCAGGTCAAGGCTGGGGAGACCCCTGTGAAATCTGCCCCACCAAGACGGAAGGTGTGTAAACTTCCTGCCATGAGCAATGTACACATACACTCCTGTCTGCGTATTACTAAATGCTATTCATGCCTTGTCATTTCTCATGCTTTCAGAGGCGTATCCTCAACTCTGTGTCCACGAGGGTTATCAGCGGGGGCCAGACGACCACCCAAAAGGTTGACCTTCTCTAACATTGCGTCTCTGTTGCCGTGAAATGGAAATCTCTTCACGTTGCGGCTTTCTATTTGCAGATATTGACGAATGCCGAAACGATCCGTGCGTTAACGGCGTGTGCATCAACACGGACGGCTCCTTCCGCTGTGAATGCCCCATGGGGTACCATCTGGACGTCAGCGGGGTCAAATGTGAAGGCAAGTTAGCCTGTTGTTTTGCTCCATTCTTTCCTCCTCATCATCATCCACCAATAACCCAAGTGTAACCTTCTCCTCTAGATACCAATGAGTGTGAAATTGGCAATCCCTGCGGCAACGGCACATGCACCAATGCGATTGGTGGCTTTGAGTGTGCTTGTGAAGATGGCTTTGAGCCAGGGCCGATGATGACCTGTGAAGGTATCCCCAAAGCGCGGCCGCACTCTCAATTTTGTGCAGGCTCTGTGGTGCTCTAACTTGTAGCCTTCCCATCTTCCAGACATCAACGAGTGTGCCCAGAATCCCCTGCTGTGCGCCTTCCGCTGTGCTAACGTGGTGGGCTCATACGAGTGTAAATGCCCCACCGGCTACGTGCTGCGTGAGGACAAACGGATGTGTAAAGGTGCGTTAGCGCAGCGACTCTGCGCTCTCAGTCAAGGACCATTTCATTGAAACACAAAATCAACTTGCCGCTTCATAGAGACGTTCGGGGCTCGTTGCTTTAAAGTTGTATACCTCACATTCTCTAGGTAATCCTCTAAGGGTTCTGTCTCTGGTGAACTTAATACGCTCTCTGGAAACCGTAACCATCCAAGTTACTGTTTACACCTCCGCTCTATCGTATAGCTCGGGTGCCATGGCAACGATTGTATTTGGAGAGAAGCGTGGAGACAGAAGGAACCCCTCAGTGTCTGTAGCGTCACTGTTTACGTTCGAGCTCTAAACAAACCACCAGCCCTCCCACTACACGCCTATTAGCTCTACAGAGCTCAGCGTCGGATTTGGCAGTTACATTAAACTCTGGAATGATGTAGTGTGTTTGAGTGCCTGCGTTACATCATTGGTGTAATTGTTGCACATGCATAAACAGAGGTTTCTTCATACTTGTGTATCCCTTCACTGTCAGTATACTGTTTGTTTTATAGATCAGAATGAATGTGAAGATGGTGCAGACGACTGCGCCAGCAGAGGCATGACCTGCAAGAACCTGATTGGCACATACATGTGTATATGTTCCCCTGGATACACCCGGCATCCCAGCGGCGACGGCTGCATAGGTCTGGTCTGATCTTTAACTTCATGACTTACGTCTTATTTTACTTTACATAGCATGACTTTTATTTGATATTAAACCACTTTTGTGCAACAATGTGCAAAAATGTTGCCTTTGATTTGAAAAACCTCCTTTCTGTTCTGTGATTCGTGGACATGAGCAGTGAATTTAGCTTAAAACCTGACTCATAGACAACAGCAGATTGTAATACAGTGGGTAAACTCGGCTGATCTAATCGGACAGTGGAGATTGTTCATTAGCTTCAGTGCTAATAAGCATACAGTGGTAGGCGGGGCTAATAAGAGACGATTGTTGCGGCGGAGACCACAGGGGGGGGGGGGGGGGGAGCAGAAGGTTTTAACAAGAGAGTAGATGAGCCATCAGAAAGTAAAGGCCATGGAAAATAAGACATGGCCTCAGAGACTTGACAAGTTGCATCGCTTTTAATATTTGTACAATACACAAGCAAGAAGCAGTTGTAGACCAAAATATTTGAGTTGCCTCATACGAGCCGAGATTGGTGAATATTAATGTTAAATCCTGTGCTTGGAAATAACGTTAATTGAGCCAAAAGAAAGCATTTATAATTTAAATGTCTTTCCCTATGCACTTAAAGATAATATATTGTTTGCTTAATCCCTGGTTGAACTTCCACTTCAGCTTCTGTTAAGTTTGACAAGTAGCAGAAAATCTTGGGTAGCAAATATGAACACTTCATCGTTGCCCTGTCTATTGATTACAGATCTGAATGAGTGTACAGCCAAGCCGGGCACCTGTAGAAACGGCCGTTGTGAGAACACAGTGGGAAGCTACCGCTGCAGATGCGACCTAGGATTCATCGCTAACCCGACACAGACTGAGTGCATTGGTAAGTATGTTCCTATCAATTCTAGATTTTACTCATCGTGTATTTATATTTATTTATATTTTTCACAAACATTTGTTCACACAAATATCTTCAATTTGGCTTCTTCCCATGTGTTCTGAAGCATCATGTAGAAATTCAGCCGATATCGAATGAGACCGCAGGCTGGAAAGAAAAATAACCAAATTTTTACTGGCCATTTTATTCTGTGTTTCAAATGTCTTTGGCTGAAGGGGTTGGGATGAGATACATTATACTAGATAGAAAAGATTTTTCAATGCAGTGGACAAAATGTGAAATGTTGAAAAATCATTCAAATGATTGGACATTTTTTATATGAATAAATGTCTAGTTTTACGAGTTAAACTTTTCTCCAGGAAAAAAAAAACACCATATTTTTTTCTAATGATGATTTTATGATGATCATATAATTGGTATGATATGGGCAAGGACCTTCCAAGCCTTCCCCTTCTATCTAAATAAAAACTTCTGAAGTCAGACAGAGGAACCCTCAGGGGATTTTGCCAACTGTGGATTTGCGGCTATCTTCCAGACAGTAGTGATAGAGCAGCGTGGGTTATCGACAGCGTCCGGTTCTCTGGGGTGGTTTGGACAGGAAGAAAGACTCTTTCTTTTCCTGCACAATCCCAAAGAAATACTCTTTCTTTTCCTGCTTGTCTTCTGTCTCGCTCTCACGCTCTCTCTCCACCCGCCAGATAATCGTGAAGGCTTCTGCTACACCGAGGTTCTCACCACTCTGTGTCAGATGACTTCCAGTAACAGGAACATGGTGACTAAATCAGAGTGTTGCTGTGATGGAGGTAGAGGCTGGGGCCCCAACTGCGAGCTCTGCCCCCTGCCTGGGACCACTCACTACAGGAGGATGTGTCCTCTCGGACCTGGGTACACCACTGATGGCAGAGGTACTTGAGTTGAGACTGGGAAGCTTTCAAGCAAATTTGTATGCTTTTTGTTTTCCCTGATTTTTTTTTATTATTGATATAAGCGACAATATTACAGATTAAATGCAAAACCGTTGACATGGCTATTCTGTTAGTTTGCTTGATGTAGCTGCCAGCCACATGTCCCCGTCTCTCCTCTGGACATGTCCAACCCATCAAAGTCTGGTCTCTCTGACCTTGTCTCCAAAAGGTCTAACCTTCACTGTCCCTCTTATTGTCTCATTTCTAATCCTGTCCAACCTGGTCACTCCCGAGGAGAACCTCAGCATCTTCATCTCTTCCACTTCTAGCTCCGCCTCACACATATACTCTGTTGAATGAAAGCTGGGTGCATTTTTTAAAATACATTTTTTTAATAGGTGTTACGTCCTGTACTGACATTTACAAACTAGGATCCAGAGGCCAACATGCGAAACATTGTCAATATGACTGAATTGAAATAGATTTGTCTGTAACACTCTCTGCTAAAGGCAGTGTTTTCCACATTTCACCCTCCTCACAAGCCTTTTAGAAAAAAAAATATTTAAATAAAAATGAAAGACGGTCGATTTTTCAGGGTGATGGCTTACAGAAGCGAGTGTCAGGTCTGTGCAAATTTATATTCGGTGTGAACTGAATGGAAAAATTAGGATGTCATATTGTTGTTTGTAATTGATATGGCTCTGAAGTGGTTGGGGTTTAAATCTGTAATGATACAATCACTTTGAAACACTGATATGTATTTATTTTCTAGGAATTGATACTACAAAGAGGAATCATTAGATGTTTAGAATGATTTGTCACAAGTCTCTGCACAATCCCAAAATTGCCATTCTTATAATCCTGTTCTTGTATAGCGCTGTTATGTACTCTAGAAATGTGTCTGTAATGAGTTCATCTGGATCTCACTTTTTCCATCCAGATATTGATGAGTGTCGTGTGATGGGGAACTTGTGCAGGAATGGTCAGTGTATCAACAGTCTGGGCTCCTACAGCTGCATCTGCAAAGCCGGCTACACGACTGACATTACTGGCACTCAGTGTGTGGGTAAGCCTTGATTTCATCTCCAGCACCTACGCTTCGCAGACACTTTTCCAGCCATGCCTGCCTCCCATCGTCGTTGCTGCTGCCTAATAAAGTGGGTGGATTTTCCTCGCATGCTCCTCTGGAAAACGCAGCCCGAGTCGGTACATCTCATCATTTCCCCTGACATGAATTTTGTCTGGCTCTCACTTCCTCTCTGCCTCACTCCTCTCCCTCTAGATGTGGACGAGTGCATACAGGCACCGAAACCTTGCAACTTCATCTGTAAGAACACGGATGGAGGCTACCTCTGCTCCTGCCCCCGTGGGTACATCCTGCAGGAAGACGGAAAGAGCTGCAGAGGTGACACGCAGAATCACTGAACCTAGACATTACACCTTGCGCCGCTCGGATCAGTTGAGTTGAGAGACCAGCAGCAGGTATTTGGCTGTGAGACAAGTCCCGCCCCCCCCCCACCAACTTAAAGTCTGAAGTAGAAGTTCTTGCTTGACTTAGTTTCTAGGTTGGAGGCTGGAAAGTGGGCCGGGCCCTCTGCCAATGTTGTCACTGTCCCAGGACATTCCATTTGGACTGGAGTGTTCATGAAAGCGAACCTTCCATCCAGGCCCTGTGACACAGCGCGTCTTGTCTTGTCTGCATATCAGGCCTGTGTGTGAGACAAAACAAGTGTGCAATTGTTCCGTTTTTTTTTTTAAAAGGCCTCCTTTGTTTTATTTACCGTGGCTTTAGCCCCCTGCCACAGTCCCCCCCCCCCACCCCCCCGCCATGTTTCCGGTGTCTGGTTCCTTGGCAGTTCATTTGTAGGTCGGTGACTGCAGAGGGATTGGGATTTGACTCACAGTAAAGGGCAGCCACCATTCAGCAGTGCATGCAGTGATCTGACGAGGGGCGTTAAAGGCGCTGTATAAACTTCCAAGCAGTGTGTAAAGGTGCTTTCACGTTGCTTTACTCGTGTTTTTCAGATCTGGACGAGTGTTCGACCAAACAGCACAACTGTCAGTTCCTGTGCGTCAACACCATCGGAGGGTTCACCTGCAAATGCCCGCCGGGCTTCACCCAACATCACACCGCCTGCATTGGTTAATGAAGTTCAATTTTACCAGCAGAAATCCAACAAGTGTACAGCACAAAACTCTTTTTTGCAAATGGCTACCACATTGGGGGATGATGACATTTGGGATCATTGTGGGGATAATAGGAGGTAAAGGGGGAGGAATGAGATCAGAGCAATTGCCAGGGGATGAAAGGAGGTTGAAGGGAATCATATTGTGGCTGGAGGGAATAGGAACCCAGGAATCAGGGTGGAGAAATGTCTCTGAGTACATGGTTTCATCATCGCCCCCCCCCCCCCCCTGCAATGGAAACATCTAAACTTCATGCAGACATACTCTTCATACTATATATTGAAACGTGACATGCAACATGGTGATTGATTACTTGCCTTTTTGTTTTTTTTAGTACTTCCAGCCCAGCGCATAACGGACCCCTGAAGCAGCCTCTCACTAACCTTGACTAACTCTCATTCAGAGCTAATGGACTCACACTGATCTTATTAGGCTGGAATGGTTAGGAGTCGTGACAGCTGAGCAATGCTTTGTTTTGGAACTTTGCAATGGATCACCATGACAACCACAAGCTTTTTTTTTTTTGACCTGAAAGCAAGTCAGAGACAGGGAGCCCTCAGTTTTGACTGTAGGACTAATCCCCCCGGCGAATGACGTACAGCAGGAGTGGATGTGTTATTAATTTAGGAGCATGGTGGCTTGCGATCATGGGAGTGACCAAACATTTCTACAGTATAGGACATTGACAGCCTGCTCCAAGTTATTGTATAAAAGAAATGTGTGTCCTCATCACATTCACACTCCCCGACAATGATCTATCTGTTATTAAGAACAATATTTAGGAGAAAATATAAAATAATTATATTCATGATAAAACACAATAAAAAAATATAATTAAGAAATTATAGGGAGTACAATAAAGAGGCCGCTCAAATACAAAATGCTTGTTGATATAAATCTGTTTTAAGTTTGTCCTTTTGAGCACGCTGTCCCACATGTTGACTGCTCACCAGATAGACATGTAGAACTGGGGACACGAGAGGACTTGTAAAAAAGACGGGATGAAACATTAAACAGCCGACATTTAGAAATGTCAGCCGCTGCTTTGATCTTAGTTGTTTAATATATTTAAGTGAATGCTTGTGTTCAGATATTTGTTTGTGATGTGCGACACAATTGTCTCAGCTGAAGGCTCACTTTATTGCCTCCTTCTTAGGAAAGGTTGTAAATGAACACTGACTTCAGATTATTTAGTCATGACTCACGACTCCAATGTTTGCGATTATCTCCTCTGGTTGACATTAAGGCAGAAGGTGAGCGATCTTATTCCCAAACACTCTGTAGACTGAGATCATTTGCACCAACGGGCCGTGGGGAACCTTCCTCCTTCTATTTATTGAGACTAACGTGGCATTTCAAATCAGGGTTATATCACGGTTGCTCTTTCACCCTTGTCTGAACCTGGCCTCGTCTCTGTGCAGACAACAATGAATGTGCATCAGAGCCCAGTCTGTGCGGCTCCAACGGCGTCTGCCAGAATACTCCAGGGAGCTTCAGCTGCGACTGCCAGAGGGGATTCTCATTAGAGTCCAGCGCACAAACCTGTGAAGGTCTGAAACGCGCCGATTCCTCCTCGGTATCGATTCGTCAAAGAAAACAGACTCTCAGTCCTGTTGCTTATTTGTCCTGACAGATATGGATGAGTGCGATGGTAATCACAGATGTCAGCACGGATGTCAGAACCTGGTGGGCGGATACAGGTGTAGCTGCCCACAAGGCTACCTGCAGCACTACCAGTGGAACCAGTGCGTGGGTGAGCCAAACCATTACGTTTATCCGCAACTATAAAACTCCTGAAGCAAGTTGATAAATCGTTTGCCAGAGTCTGCACTACGGAGACTTGATATTGTGTTCCAGACCAGTTATTATCAATCTGTTAGCTATTTCCTGCCACTCTTAAAATATAAATATATCCAAAATGCTCCCCCCCCCCCCCCCCACCTTCCTCTGGAGGTTCAACCATTCCCTGATTGTAGTAAGGTCATGAGAAAAGGAAATGTTGTGTTCAAACCAAATGCACAACATCCTACTTTTGAAAACCTAAAAAAAAGAAAAGGGCAACACTTTGTTTGTTATAGCCACACTTAATTGCTATAAAGAGACACAATAGCATGAGAGTGATGAGAGAGACCCTGAAAATGTCTCATCCGAATGGGACAAAGAGTCTTTTGGATCGTAGGCTCGGAATTCTAATGAGAAAAGGGCGCTGACGTAACCAAATCTGCAAGTAGATAAAGCAATTAGAAATAACTCTCTCCACAAACTGGCTTCGTTCATGGCCAGCTTCCCCAGTGCTGTTTGTGTTCTTGAACTGGAATGGCCTTTTGTTTACTTCCCATCAACTTCCTGTGACCCAGATGAGAACGAATGCCAGAACAGCCAGATCTGCGGAGGAGCGTCGTGCCACAACACCCTGGGGAGCTTCCGCTGCCTCTGCCCTACCGGCTTCAACTACCAGCAGACTGCTGGCTGCTCAGACATCAATGAGTGCTCCACCACCCAGAACCCCTGCCAGTTCGGCTGTTCAAACACAGATGGGGGCTACCTCTGTGGATGCCCCCCCGGATACTTCCGTGCAGGACAGGGGTGCGTGAGTGAATCACTGTGTAATAGCTGCATGCATTTGTTTGTCTGACGGCTTTGTCTCTGTTTCAGGCACTGCGTCACGGGTCTGGGCTTTAGTCCTGACGGTCCCAGTGAGGAGCAGGGAAGCGAGGAGAATGAAAACTCTCTGTCTCCTGAGGCCTGCTACGAATGCAAGATCAACGGCTTTCACAAAAAGGGACGCAAACGTCGCAGCACAAACTCAACACGGGATCATTCTCTGGAAGACACGCAGGTAACCTTTATTTATGCACGTGTGCAGGGATTTAAACACGACACACAGGACTTGCATTCGATGGTGACGAACACAAACAGGTGAATTTAGACTGTAAAGTCAATGTGTTACATTTACACATTACATCCTACATTTAGGAGGACAACCTGCCGCATAAAGGAATTTAATAAAAGTGGAATCAAAGACTAAAATATGAAAAAATCCTATTAACTTCATAATTTTAGAATCCTGGCAAATGAGAAAAGCAAACTATTTCCTGCATCTATTACTCGGCTGGATCCCTTTGTCTTTCTGCAGCTGGCTGAGACGCTCAACCTGGCCAGCATGGACATAGAGGACACTGTCCAGTTCCACCTGAACATCAGCGACCTGAGCAACCGCGACCACATCCTTGAATTCACCCCGGCCTTATCCACCCTCAGCGACCACGTGCGCTACAGCATCGACTTTGGAAACGAAGAAGGCTACTTCAAGATCAACCAGAGAGAGGGCATCAGCTACCTGCATCTGAGCAAAAAGAAGGCCCTCGCCGCGGGGGCATACTACCTTCAGATCAGCAGCATGCCCCTCTACAGGAAGGACGAGCTGGCCGAGCTGGAGGACAGGCACGACAAAGACTACCTCACAGGACAGCTGGGAGACGTACTGAAGATGAGGGTGCAGATCATCCTCCATTAACCATCACAAGACTGAGACAGGCAGATGTTGCTGGCAGCTGTTAATCCAGTCTCAGGCTCAACTCTTTCCACAAGGCCAAACATCTCTGACTCTGGATCAGTGGTTTCAGTGCAACTTCTGCTTGCCACCAAAGAGACAAGAAGGGGGGGGAAGAGGTGCTGCGTTGTTTTTATTGCCAAAGATGATTCTTCATTCATATCATAGATACAATTTATGTGGAAAATTCCAGCTAAATGAGGCAGTATGATGGATTTCAGTTGATTTCAGCTTTGTGTAAGACACTGCTGAAAGCGTGAATGGTTTTGAAATTGTAGTGGGGGGGGGGTTGTTGTAAAATGATATGTGGAATCAGGTGTCTCTTTTAAGGGCGTTCGGACTGCAGAAGGCTCCCGCGGGTTGAGTTCTAGAGCTCATCTTAGGTGAAAGCGGAGGGTCCCAATAGTCTGAAATGAATTAACTTCCTCCCCTCAGGTGCACGACTGAACAAACCTGGACCCGTGAAAGTAAACCGAGAGTTCTCCTTCCCCAGCTATTAATTTAATTGAGCGAAGATGTAAAAAAAAAAAAGAGAGAATATGACAATAGTGACGAGAGGAAAATAACCCACGAAAGACTATTGAGCTGTGGCCACGTATGAGCTCAAATGACTTCTACTATGCTTTTCATCTTTTCCTACTGACTAGAATCATTCCTATTTACTGGTGCTAGCAACACGACCACATAGACTTCTGAATGCACTGCACTGCTATAGTCGACAAGATACAACCCCATTGGCTATTCTGAAGCCTTCGTGCCTTTGCAACCCGCTAAGAGCTTAGCTTCATAGCTTCCTGTTTGCTCTCCTCTATATTACATGTACATTGTGTTTATACTGTAATAATCAATGCCACTTTTAATCTATGAAGCATTTGTAAACTAGAGGAAGCCCCTTGAATAGAGGGGTTTGTAATGGTGCTTATAACGACCAACTACTTCCTTTTGTAAACGGTGTATACACACACACACACCTGCACACACACAACACACATTGATGATGCCAAACCTGGGCCTTCACAATTATGCACTGAGGTCTTCGCGGCCACACATTCTCTCACAAGAACAATCAGTGCTGCATTTGCAATGGGCCAGCCCGACACCAGTCTGTGCTCTCTGTTCACATCAGTGAGGGTTTAGTTGTAAATTCACAATAAAAACATATTTTTTTTGGTGTATATGTATTCACTGCTGTTCCTTCCCATTTATCTAGATTAAATTACTGACCCTAATCAGACTGTAAAACTCTTCCAAGGCAGCTCAGTTTTCCCATTATGTCATTGCACCTCGAAGCAATCCCACTGTCCCATGATAATTTGAGTCATTTTATGACTCATTGAGCATGAAAATCTGCCCCTTAAAATTGAAATCACATTGTTATCATTATTAGTTTGATTTTCAACATAAGCATATTTCACCCGTTTTTTTTTCTTATAATGCAACATTGCATTATCGTTCATTTTCCATGAGCTGTACAAATTTAAACATTCTACAACAGAGCAGAAATACTTTGGTCCAGATCATACTTTGATGCATGGTAAGATTTAAGAAGCTGTACATTATTTTTCACATACAGTTTTACACATACCATAAATGTAGACGCAAACAAATATTGTCTTTCTCACTATCACAAGCTGTAAAAGAAAAAAGTCTGAATCCACACTGCTAAGGAATTGTTGCCTGGATGTGTAAAAAAAAAAGAAATGTAGGCAATATTATGGCAAAGTGATTTCAAATAAACAGCTATCTCTTAGATATCTTTAGGATGTGTAAAATGATAACTGAATGTTTTTTAGAGCAACTTAATGCCATCACAGTAGAATCAAGTGCAGCTGAGAGGTTCCAGTTCCCTTTGGCCTCCCTGATGCTATTCTTATCCTGTGCTGCCCCCATGTGGCGATGTGGAATACTTTTTCAGTGCTCAGACTTAACCCTGTTCTGTTAACCCTATTCTTATCCTGTGCTGCCCGCATGTGGCAATGTGGAAATCTTTTTCAGTGCTCAGACTTATCTCAGAA
Source organism: Brachionichthys hirsutus (assembly GCF_040956055.1). Taxonomy (NCBI): domain Eukaryota; kingdom Metazoa; phylum Chordata; class Actinopteri; order Lophiiformes; family Brachionichthyidae; genus Brachionichthys; species Brachionichthys hirsutus. The sequence continues at coordinate 12,116,158 of NC_090897.1, read as the reverse complement.
CCATTACCAGGTACAAGAGAAGAAAACGTGCAGTAAAAACACCAGACTCAAAGTACAAAAATAATAATGTTTTATTAAGAACGAGTCATCATATTTAAAAGATTTACACCATTTCTTGTTTGGAGACTTCAGTTGCACCCAGTCGATCCAAAACCGCCATCACCTCGCGCCGTCTCGTCAAGTGTCTGGAAGTGGCAAGCATTTTAATTATTGACAAATCTAGTGACGTAAACATGTAATAAAACCCAGTAAAACCACACACCAAATAGATTTCCTGCGCAACAACTAAAATACATTTATATGATTCAATAAAATGGGAAAAAGCTTAAAAGAAATCCCAAGAGTTGCCTTCTCGTCTTCATCCTAAAAAGCCGACAGCTCATCATAACACTACTGTCTTTGTCACCACAGCAAACAATGCATGAAATAAATGCCTATACTGCTCATTTTGATAAGTGGCATACTAATGACATCTTCTATTGTTCGTTACGATCCTTGTAAATGAAGGGTTATGGTGCTGATCCTCTCACACAAACAAAAGAATGTGAACAATCAAGTAAATTAAGTCAGATTTGAGGGGGAGAAATGGCTTGTGACGCCGTTAGTGTTAGCATAACAGTCATTATGAACAGAGAAGGACTCAGCAAAGCCAACGTCTATCAGGTTAACAAAACAGTTGCCTTTTATCATTGTAAACTTCAGGAAGAAAGAACACGCCATTTTAGCAACATGTAACAAACACAATGCTAGTTTCAGATGTACCTTTCGCTCCACCAGATCTGGGTAGCAGATCCTCTCGCACACCAGCTGAGCAACTCTGTCACCCTTTTTCACTGGGAAGAAAACAGTGAATGAAACTAATTAAATGCTTTTCAGTGCCAGAGATTTCTTTTAAAATGTCATATATTCATAAACTTTAGTCTTTATATACAGTCTGATAAACTCATGAAAAGAACTACAGCAGCCAAATAATACTAGTAATTTCACATGTACACTGCTGACAGAGACAATCAGTCGAAATTGATAAAAACAGAAGTATGGAGAACATCTGAAGTTAATATTTCTTTTTTAGGGGGACAATTTTCACTCATGTATTACATTGTCATGCAACTGAGCGATGGTTTAGAAAAAAGCCTATAAACTACAGCTCTACATAATGTCACACCAAATGTGTAACATGTACGAACGAGTGAGGGATCGCCGGTATCGTGGACAAAAGCGTGATAATAGATTCCAGTGATGATATGCCTTACCGTGAAATGTTTCCTTGCTAAAGTTGAAGAGCACAATGCCAACATTTCCTCTGTAGTCTCCATCCACAACTCCAGCTGAGACGGACGTGAAAGAAATAAAAATGATTTGACAGTACAAGGGTGAAATTATATTGGATTTTCATATGCAAGTAAAGTAGGTAGAGACTCACCACCAACGTCAATGAAGTTCTTTGCTGCCAGTCCCGATCTCGGTGCTGAGAGAAATAAGAGCAGTTATGATCTCTTGTTAAGCCAATTATATAACATAATCTATATGCAAAAAAAAAAACTAGCTGGAATTTTCCATGTAGAGCTAAAGGTAGACAATGTAGAAAAGGAGATTAAAAACCTGACTAACCAGGCTAGCAGGATTTCAAACACTCACCCACTCTCCCATAACAGCCATGAGGGACTGCTATCTGGATGTCTGTTTTCACAACAGTCTTGTCCATTGGACCAACGGAGTAATCATATGCGCTGATGGATTAATAAAAGATATCACATACATGTAACAGACACGTAAACAGTAACAGGATTCAGTTTCTGTGGGAACATTTCAGCAAATATTGACAGCAGGACTTTTAACAACATACTCATTTTAACCTGTTTTAAAAAGTAACTCTGTGAAAGGCTGGTTTAAGTATTTCACATTAAGGCCTAATGTTTAAAAACAATTCTAAAAGTAGTAAAAAAAAATAAAAAAATACACCAACCTGTAGAGATCATAGCCCGCTGCTTTAGCTGAGCCTCTGGTAGGTGTTGTTGCATATTCAGAAAGTTTAGCAAATTTGAGGACGGCTCCCTCCTCAGCAGGCACTGCTTCTGTTCTTGCCCTCTTTGATGGAGAAACTGCTGTCGCTCCCGTAATTTCTAGGACGGGCATATTGGTAAAAGCTGCAGTTAAAGATGTTAACTAGCGTTCACAGACTGGAGAATAAACCTTCTCTCATCAGAAGAGCAAAAAACTGCCGCGTAAAAGCTTCCACCGGTTATATAGGGAAGACGTTTGAATTTATTCCCGCGCAGGAAGTGACATAACCTTAGCCCCTCCTTCCGACACGCACGCTCGAACGCTGCGCCGCAAAAATCTTAGGAAATAAAATTAAATAGCTTCTGAAGCCTTTTTCAGATACAGTGTGTAGGTAAAATAATAGATAGCGCGAGAAATCTTTTAATTAAACACGATATTTCTTTTTCTCTGGAAACACGTCAACAACCACGTCACCACGCAGATCACATAGAGTCTCGCGAGGTTTGAGTGATAAACAAAAGGCTTAAAGCTAACGGAACGTTCAAAGACACTTCACTTCCGCATTGCACCATACCACAATGTCGCAGAAGTGGCGCTGGCGCTTATGTGTTCGGGACAAAAGACATAATAATACTGCACAAAATCCATAGGTACAAAGTATTTCAAAGCTAACGTCAATAAGCACTCGACATGTTACTGGGGTTACTCATTTCTTGCTTGCCTTTGTTAAGAGTGAGCGCTTCACTATGAAAATATCCACCTAAAAGACGCGGAGTAGCCGCTGAACATTGTCGCCGAAGATATCGAAGCACTCGCAGCGTTCGTGTCATCATGGTTGCTAATGCTAACGTCGTCTGCAAGCTAAGCTAATGGCTAGTTTGACGCAAGCGTCCTCTCAGCTGTTGCCCTGAATTAACTCCTCCCCTTTTCTTGCAGACCGGAGGTGACTGCAATTTAACCCATTCTAATTTTAGTGAGTATCTGCAATAACTAATAAGAAATAATAAGAAACGTATAAACCACAAGTGCAAAAAAAAAGAAAAAACAGTAAAAGTGCAGAATTTCATATTTTCGGAAAATGGGGTACGCTTGCGTTTCGGCCGACTGTGCATTTAATATTAGAGATAGAGGTTACTTAGGAAATTTAAATACTCGAATTAAAAAAACAATTAAAGACAGTGACAAGAATCTGAAATTCAAACATTTTATTCAGTCTTTATTTCGGGTAATCACAATTATATTTTTAAATAGGAAGACTGACAATACACTACAATATACAGAATTATTAGCTTTACACTGTTGTGTTTCACTCAATTTTTCTTAAACAAAAAGTTTACTCTGATAGTAGCATAACAAATATAGTTATATAGATAGATATAGATAGTAGCCGTGGTTTAAAAAAAATAAATCAAACCACTGCTACCACAGCTTAAAACAACGGATGCTGTCAATCACTTATGAGATGATTTTGTATGGAAAATATCCACGTAGATATCTACTATGTACATTTATTTTACAGCAGCAGGCAACAGAGTTTATCAGTGTAACCACTGAAAACAGTTCTGTATGTCTTTCTGAGCGTCTGCCTGTTGTTCATTGGACCAATCTGACTGATTCAGGCAGTGCTCAGGAGTAGAAGGTAAGCACACTCTTGTGGTTGCCTCTAATGAGCACGGTGGGGGGGAGGTCTTTTGTCAGAATGTCGAGCCAGGCCATGTAGAGGAAGTCAGAGACGGATTCCTTGCGAGCGATGGGCATGCTCCTGCAGGGCGCGTGCATTTAGAGATTATGTCAGACAATGTTTCCTCTGAAGCGGAATCAAACATGTTGTATCAGGCAACAAGTTGTTGTGACTTACACAATGATGAGGTTGGCTGATTTAGAGTTTTCCTGAAGCAGCTCATTCAGACGCACTTGGAGGTTGGTCTGTAGAACAGCAGCAGTAATTTCTCAAACACTGATATTGTCTGTTTAACACACCGCAGCAACACCAGACACACGTATATATATATACACAAACATATATATGCACACTTCTGCCACTTTTACCTTCTCCTCAAAAGAGCTCAGCTCTTCGTCACTGATTTTCCAGGGTTGCTGTTGGATGGCTTCGACCTGAGCAGAGTCTTTAGGCGCGTGCAGACGGAAGGGCTCAATCATGTTGCCTAACGTCTTCAGGCTGGAGCAGAACAGGCGAAGGGATGAGATCAACGGGGAAAACAGTCGACCTTTCCTGATCACAAGCTGTGCAGAAACTGTCACGCGATGATATGTTCCTATTAATGTTGCGCCATCTGCTGTGCTGTGATGACGAAAGGATAAAATGCATATACCTATCAGAGCGGGGTGGGAGATGGATATCGTCAATGACGTTGATGTCGGAGCATTTGATTCTGAATTTCTGCAACAGAGACTCCATCCTAAAAACAAAACAAAACAGATGAGTACACACTGATTAACTTTCATGTAAATGTTAGTCATTATTTTCAATTAATGCTAAATACCCTCCTGTGAAGTAATTCATTTGCCCATTACAAACATTAAGCTGGAATTGCTATTGGAATACACTTTTTTGTTTTTCACTCTCACTCCTGTTTATCCAGCTCACTGCGTCCAGGCTGCCCGGCGATGAAGATTCTTAATTTACTGTCTTTCCACTTCTTCCTGGTGGTGAGGATGTAGGGAAGTAGCAGGGTAAGACCTGACAAAGGGAATGTAAAACCAGTGACTTCAAATACACGAACACTGTCTTTGCTTTTCACATTTGTTTGAGAGCCCAGAACAAAAATAATAATAAACTATTACCTGAAATGCATTTAAACATTTGAGATGTCACACATCTGTTAAAATCTATATGAGAAGGCTGCTGGGGTGGGGGGAGGCAAATACCTACCGCCGTCATCAAACAGCCACCACACATCAATGGTGCCTTTAGGCTGTTTCTTCTTGAACAGAGCGCTTGCCTCCAACAGCTTCTCGTTGCTCTCGGCAACATGCGGGGGCGGGGGGCTGCACACTGACACTGAGAAAGAAAGAACAGGATGCAAGAACTGAAAGCTGGATGCAGCAGTATAGGAACAGAGGAGCGAACGTGCAGAATCAGTTAGATGAAGAAAAAAATAGTGCAAATAATCAATAAGAGCTGACTTTACATCAGCAGGAAGGAGAGGATGCAAGCTTTATATAGATGCTCTTCAAACTGAAACAATATGTACCACATGATTGGATTCCACCCATCAGAGGCATCTGAAGTGGGAGCGCTTGATTCCATTTGATCTCAGTGGGAATGTGGTTTCCAGAAACGTTTGCCGTTCACTGAATTTGTTAAACGTATGTCATCTCAGAGAAGACTGAGCTCGATGCTTGTCTCTCGAGTTCCCCTTAGCTTAAACAGCTGACAATGGCGCCGACCCACAGAGAGCCACGACCTTTGGAGGCGTACCTCTCGTTGTGAGCACCTGCTGAGAAGACATCCGGGCCTTCCTGAACAATCCTCTCGACTTCCCTCCGTTTGACATCATCTCGTTGTCCAGCGCCTCTTCCTCCTTTGCTGCCTTTATCATCTCCTCTAAAAGACAGAAACATTTTAGGACTGTAAATATGTGTGCGGCATTAGCTGGGATTGCCTTTGATAAGGGCTCAACAGGTGCAGCTGTAAACAGCTAGTCATGTTAGAATCTTATCTGTTGGCGCTATGACCTTTAAAAATACTTTGTAATCTACAGATCAAAGTACCGTGGCATGTCAGTGCCATTTTATTGTCGGCAGTGGCTGCAGCTTGTTGTGAGAGACGCAGGTTTTTTTTTTTATTACATTCATTATTATGTTTGTAGTTCAGTCCAGACTACGTTAAGCTTCTGTTTTAAGGCTGCTTGTTTGTTGCTGCTCGCACTTCATTCTTCAGCTTAACCTACATTTGCGCAGCTTACTTGAAAAATATCTCCTATTAATTACTGTTGTTGTGCTGCTGCGGCGGAACCTCTTGATCCCTGAGGTGGTTTCCCAAGCTATTAGGGGATCATTCATGTTCACTAAAGTTTTGCATCTGATGGTAATCATGGACTGAACTGGACAGTATAAGTCTAGTCAACTTTGATAGCTGCCACATCAAAGCATTGTTGTCTAAAAATAGTCTTACACTGACCTTCTGCCTCAACATGGTGTGACACATCAAGCCCCTCATTTATCCTCAGAACCAGCGTGCCATAGTCAAAGTCAAAAGCATCACTGTGGAAAAGGAAATGACAATGACAATAATAGATGCATGGGTCCAACACAAATGTCTCCAATCTAAGTTGATTTAGATGCATCATTTGTGTGCTCATTGTATGTGTGTGTGCTCATTAGTGACTTACTGCAGCATTCCCACATAATTCTGCACTGCCTCTGCGCTCGCTGTCCTCCACTCCCTCTTGAAACCGATCATAAATATGTTTGGCTTCATACGGCCGAGACCAGAGGCCTGTGCAGAAAGACATGGCGCTCACAGCAGAGACATGGAACGCAGCATTGGTTCACTGGAGCAACAGGCATCACGTTACCCTGCGGCTTTCAAACATGGAGTCATCGTCAACTGGGAAAAAAAGTTGACAAATGCCCTCAAAAAGATGCAAGTGAAGCTGCTTTATGCCAGAAATTATGAACAGATGACTCGGCAGAACTTACTCTGTCTGAAAAGACTAAATCCAAAGCAGTGTTAATAAATTATAGCTTTTAATCTGCTGTGTTGTTTGAAGTAACAAATCCGGACAACGAACCGTGGCCTTATCTCCCAAGTGTGATAGCGCGAGTCATAAGATTGTTTTCCTGCTCCTCATTAACTCTCTCCCCTTCGTCCTTCTACGTTAAGTACCTGGTTTGAGATTTAAAACAGGTGCTGACCAAAGTCATAACACAGCGATAGATTACTCAGTGCTGTGAGGAAGAAATCTGACAATAAACCCTGTTTCTATCATGTTTATACCCCCAATCTTCTGTGATCAAAGCTCTCAGTTTGCACATTCATTTGAAGGATTTTTTTTTGGTGGGGGTTCTGGTTTTTTATTTCCTTCTCAGTTTCTTCACATTGAAGGAATGTTTAGCAGCTCATGATGACACAGACCTGCAGCTGGGCCTGGACTCCTTCCCTGAAGTTTTCGCAGGCCACCGCGGTGTAAAAGGCCTTGCGTTTGGTCTTCCTGAGCCAACCTTGGTTCTTCTCCATTCCAGCGTTCATCTCTTCCAGGGCCTCCGATCTTGGGCCCTAAAGAAAACACAACCTAAAGATGTCAATGAATGGATTTGAGAGTGTGAAGGTGCTCCCACATGTACCTGTTCCATTCTAAAAGATCACCCAAATGGATCCAAACTTCAGTCGCAGGCATCCAGAACGGTTATTTGTACCAGTGTCTGGAAATTCTGGCCACGGCTTCCAAATTTCCAAATTCGTGCTTTATATTTGACTTCATGTGCACTGAATGTGGAGTCAGCATGCTAATGCTTAAATAAATAATAAAGATTTATTTCTACTTTTTCTATCCTGTCAGTGTAACCTCACCACAAAGATTTCAGAGGTGAGACAGAGCCCATAGTTCTTGGTGAAGGAGTGAGCCAGGTCTAAAAGGGCTGGCCTGCTTCGGGCTGAGCCGGTCAGCACCAAGATCTGAGGCCTGAAACACAAGAGAGAAAATGTTGACATGTTACGCTGTTACAGAAATGACCTAATAAGCACCAGTCAAATGTTGGGACACACCGTCTCCTTCAATGGTTTATCGTTCTCTTTATTACTTTTTACATTGGAGCTCCAAACTGAAGACATGAAACAAAGAAAGCAAAGAAAACAAAATTCTGAAAGAATTCTAAATATGTTTTATATTTAGAACCCCCCCCCCCCCCCCTTCCCCCGGCTTTGATGACAGCTTTGTAAACCCTTGGCCTTCTCTCAATGAGCATCATGAGGTTGTCACCTTAAATGGTTTTCACGTCAGAATCCACATTATGGGAAGAATCAGCCAAGTAAAGAGAAACGACAGTCCATCATTACTTTGAACTGAACGCCAGTCAGTCAGGAAAATTGCTAAATCTTTGGACGCATCCCCAAAAGCAGTCACAAAAGACAAACCCGGCTCACACGAGGACCGTCCCGGGAGCGGAAGACCAAGAATCCCCTCTGCTGTTAAGGATAAATTCATCCGAGTCAACAGCCTCAGAAATCACAAGTTAACAGCGCCTCAGATTAGAGCCCAGATAAATGCCACACAGAGTTCTAGTAGCAGACGCATCTCTGCATCAACTGGTCAGAGGAGGCCGAGTGAATCAGGACTTTATGGTCAAATAGCTGCTAAAGGCCCACTACTGAGGAAAAGCAACAAGAAGAAGGGATTTATTTGGGCCAAGAAACACGAGGAGTGGACTTGAGACCAGTTCAAATGTTTTGTTTACTACCTAATTCCATATGTGTTCATTCATAGGGTCACCAAAATAAAGAAAACTACTAAATGAGAAGTTTTGCCCAAACATTTGACTTGTCGTGTTTTTATAAATCTACTTTTACCTGAAGTTCTTGACGTGATCCTCCACACCAGAGAGAGACAGGGCGTTGCTGACTGCACTCACAAACGTTACCGCCTGCGTAGACGAGCCCCAGTTCACATCTGCAGACGGAAAGGGTCCCCTTGCTGGTTAATTCTACTGCACACAGGCACCAGTGGACGCACTTCAAAAACACGTGGGCCAACAGACTGCTCACCTGGCTTCTTGACAGTGACGTAAATGTAGAGGAGAATCTCAATGGCGTATGTGAGCAGAGCAGCCCACCAGTTGATGACAAACATGACGGCACAGCAGAGCAACGCACCCAACAGGGAGAGCCACATGTTATAGTATTTGTAGCCCGGCCGCCAGCCTGAGAAGCACATGAGAGGAGAAAGCTCGTGTTAATAGAACCATGCTCTGTCCCGAGGACTGAGATGTCGGACGTTGCTCCTGGTATCTGCTGGAGCCATTCACCCAGCTTGGTGGTTACTGCCCCTATTGACCCGATCACTACTGGCACCACTGCTGCCTTCACTCTCCACATTTTCTGCAGCTCTTCCTTTAGCACCTGGCATTTCTAGAGGTTTCCGTGTTCTTTTCCCCTGATGTCGGGATTGCTACATCTATCATGCCATTTGTTGTTTATCCACCACTACTATGTCCGTCTTCTGGAAGTCCAACTTTCACACCAGTAGGTTACTAAAATAAGGTGCTTTTTTTTGCGATCACCATGTTTCACCAAGTACTGGGGTATATCAACAGATGGATGTTTGTATCATTACCCCAGCTTAGTGGCATATAGCTCTCCCCTCTGTAGCCACTCACCTGGAGACTTAGCATAAGATGCATGGAAGCAGGAGAAATTGATGAGCGCGTAAGAAGCCAAGAAGAAGTTTGAGATGATGGGAGCGATGACGTTGAGATTACCTACGAACACACGATGAAAGGCTCAGTTAGAATTCTGCTCAGACTCCACAGGTGTGAATGCATGCGCACATTTAAAGCCTGAGATGCATCTTTGAGGTTATTTCTTTAGTGTGCTGTGAAGATGTTAAGATGTATCGGTCATGACACATTGATCAGTTGAACTCACCAATGAGAATGAAGCCCACAGAAATCAGGAACGTGAGCACATAGCCGCGGATTGGCTCGTTGTTCTTGCCGTGCCCTTTTGCAAAGAAGTGCAGGGCCTTGTAGATGTTGTCTTTACAGAGTGCCTGAGGAGAGGCAGGGTTAGCACCTTAATCACCTAACTGTTGAAGGGGGTCAATAAAACCCATGATTTGGGAAAAGTCAGGAAAAGCTATAGTTGTGCTAAGTTTAGAGACCTGGAAGACTTTGGGAGCGCTGACAAGAGATGCCAGGGCTGATGAGAGGGTGGCAGAGAATGTCCCAGCAATAATGAGGTAACCATACCCGGATACCATGGTCATCACCTGAATCAGAAGCAAGGAGAGGGTAGCAGTAAATATATATGAAAGAAAAATAAATTCTGTGCAGCTTTGAATTCGATAGGCCATATACCTGATTGTTGATTGCTAAGCCAAATTCACATTTCTCCACTGCACATGAGGAGAAATTGTAGCCAAGCTCACAGGCGGCCGCTGCTGGACCGGTACACGGAACTCCAGGAGTAACAAGATCAGTTAGATTTCCTGTGGCATCGCGGACAACAGTGGCAGCTGGACGGTTAAAAGAGAAAAACACATGCATTGCTTAATACTTTCTTTTTGGGGGGGTCTTGCAAACATCCTCGTGAAATTAGAGCTAAAAAAACAACAACAAAAATAGGAATAAGTTCTAATGCTTTAATATTAAAATAAACAGTTGTTTTGGAGTTTCATTTCAGGGAGGACTGCACTTACAGACACAGACGGCCACACCCAGGTAGGTGATACCCGTTATCAGGATGGCCCACAGAGTGCCTTTAGGTATGGCCGACTGGGGATCCTGGAAATCAACATGTGTGTTCAACCGTAAAACAAAATGTGAGCGCAAATATATTCATAAATGTAAATTATTAAATGAAGTTTTTCCACTGATGTTTCTGATACAATCTCCTCGCAGCTGTTTGTTCCTGTTTTACATTTGAACACTATATAAAATAAATTACCTTCAAGTCACCAGAGATGTTAGCTCCAGCCAGGATCCCGGTCGCGGCAGGGAAAAAGATGGAGAAGACTGAAAAAAATGTCTCCCCGTTTCGAAAATCCGGAGGAAAATTCTCTAAGAAAATCTTTTCTGAAGGTGTGAGGGTGGTATGATAAATGATAAGCGGGAAAGAGAAAGAATGTGAGGTATAAAAGTAAAGTAAATGCACTGAGTAAACATTTGACTGAAATATTTTTGGAGAGACTGTCTTGCCATTATAATTGAAGACGCCTTTGGATTTTTGATCCATGGTTGCAGGAATGACGGTTCCTACAAATACATTCACTATGGCCACCAGCAAGATGATGAGTAGAATAATCTGTGCCTATGGGGATAGAATAATTCATTAGAATGATGGTGGAAGGTTTTACTCCATGCATCAAGCCCAGACACAGATATACTATTTCCTACTTTGGCTTCCCATTCCATTCCAGCCACGGATATGGCCAACAGCAGCACCACGGTGATAACCCCGACGATTCTGATGTCATTGAGCTCATCTACCATGATGGCAGACTGCTCCTGAATGCAGCAGAAAGGACACAGGTGAGTGAACCTTTCCACAGTTCTTATTGCAGTCGCCCAATCGCGCGAACGTCACGTACCTTTAGCAGCTCCACCACGGTCTCGGCGAATCCCACCACGTACATGGCCACGGCCACCGCATTGGCAAAGGCGAAAATCAGACCGATGGACCCTCCGAACTCTGGCCCCAAACTACGAGAGATCATGTAGTATGCTCCTCCTGAAATAAAAAGTGTCAAACATGCGGGATTGAATTGCGTAGCAGAGTGGAGGCCACCAGACGTGACACTCAGACGCAGCCTTCGAGTCCCGTGTCCTCTGCAGACGTGTCATTCAATTGTCTCAGTGATAGATCTGATGTCAGGATGAGTTTGCTCTATCTCGTTCAGAAATGCTTAAACCGTTGGCGCTCCCTCTGCATGTCCTCAGTGAAAGGCTTTCATGGGTTGGACTCACAACGTTCCCGTCTTCTTACCTCCTCTGACCACGCCGTTAGTGCAGATGGCAGACATGGAGAGGCCAGTGATGACGGTGACCACACAGCTGAGAAGAATAACCACAATCCCCAGACCTGCAACGCACACATTTACGCTCACGATGGTCGTTTGTTTTAACAAACTGCTCACACAGGCAAAAACACAGATGTGATCGGTCCTAAACAATTCTCATGCAAGTTACTTGTCTGCTGGAGCTGCCCTCAACACTGCCTGCAGCTTTTTCTGCTTTTCAAAACCATTTAATCTCACCGCTCAAACAAAAGCTGCTGCCGATCGATAAGTTCTTAAGCAATGAACACACTCCTGAAACCATTTGCGCAATCTCTGTGTCACTTTCCCTGGCTCACGCACTCACACTGTGCTTTTAGAATCACCCCTTCAGCTAGTTTAGATCATTACAGGAGCTCACAAAGCCCAGCTTGGTTGATTCAGCCGGAATTCAATCGCTCGCTGTTAATGAGTGGACGATTAGAACTGTCTAATTGCTCCTAGTGTCCCTCAGGTTCGGGGACGCAGAATTCCTACGTGTCCTGTGTGACCGGCATGTAGGCTTTCTTCACTCACCCCAGCCTGCCTGGCCAAAAATCCAGGACAGACGGATGAATAGCATGACACCCCAGATGTTCAGCATGCACCTGACCTGTGGGAGACAGGGGCATACGATTAAATCCAGATTACATGTAGATGTTGTCACCATAGCTTCCATTTCACTGCTGAACAGAAACATTTGTCTCTGAATTGCGAAATGACACAACTAGCACTAAACAATGTCAACATTTCAACACTCTCTCACTGTAAGGTTTGAAAGCCCCACTTAGCCCCACTTTGTTCTGGTGACCCTCCCCCAGACAGGTCACGGTCATGTAGCGCTATCCTGCTTATAGGACCTGATATCACTCACCAGGACACCCCTTATCCAGCCAAACTTCACTACTCCTCTGTTGCTGTCAAGGGGAACGGCAGACTCCAGATCATAAGAGGGGGTCCCGTTGCTCTCCTCGCCATCGTCCTCCACGGTGTCTGGCACAGAGATTGCGCCATTCTGTCGGACAACGTAGAGGCAAATATATACGAGAAAGGAAACATGAGCACAGAGTATGTTGATTTTAGCTCAATTATCACATACACACCCAATACACATGTCCTGATGTGAATTAGGAACACTGTTCTGATGCATTCTGTTGAACTATTTTGGCATTAAGATGTAGAAGTGTTTTTTTAGTTTGACTTTAGTAAGCCCCGTCCTGTTGTTGCCAGTTTGCAGACGTTAATCTAGTTCAACCTATAAAACCCACATAACCTATAACCTCCTCTCTTTGGCAATGAAGGCCGCATAACAGCCTAATAAAAAGCACTAAAAATGCGGCTTCACAAGTCTTTAGGTCGAGTTTTATTGAGTGAACTATGGATGTTGAAAGTCATTGTCTTTGGCTGTAATACCTCAATTCACACTGTTGGAAACCAAATAAATGACCCGTGTTGCTCTGGATGCAAAAAAAAAAAAAGACAGCAGTTGGAATCAGTGGTTTGAATTTGGGACATATGAGGAAAAATAAATATGAGTGAAATATTGTCTGCAGAAGGTACAATAAAATAGAGACACACCTAATAGGAGATGAAAATTAAGCAGACTATAACCAGGAAGACAAGAAGAGAAAAAATAAGATGCAGTCACCCTCTGAAAGACGTCGTGGAGCTCCTGCAGGGACGGCCTCACCGCCCGGTGGCCACTCATACTGCCTGGATTACGATAGAAGTCGATGTGGGGCAGCCGGTCCAGGGTGTCATGACCGAAAGCACTGGCTACTGAGGGTCGCACTGTGCGGTGTTCCCCATTTGAGACGTCGTTGTAGACAGGAGGCTGATCCAGAGTGGGATCGTACGCTGCATTGACATGCTCCCCTCCATTAGGCTTAAACCTCTCCATCAGGAATGCTAGTGCGGATTCTCAGATTTTAAGGATGAAACAGAAGTACAGGATTTAAGTCTTCCGTCATCTAGCAGTTTTTAAAAAGAGCCGAGCTGTAGATCTACTGGAGCAGGGGTCTCCTCGTTTACTGGTTTACTGGTTATTAGATTCACAGAGATGTCCTATGCTGCTCAGAACGTCTTGTGCATAAGCTTGGCTTGTCTCAAATGCTCTACCTTTATACCTTTCATTCCAGGGTCATATACTGGCGGCAAGCTATTGGCTAATTCTCTGGATCAACCCTCAGAAAACTGACAGAGGGGTGTCAGATATGTCCTTGCTCATTCCTAGGGGACATAAAGGTATTGCTTAACGATTAACCAAGTCATAAACACCAAAAGAGAGATAAAGGCGCTTATTGCCTGAGTTGCTTGAATTCATTACTAATATCATTGTCTGAAGTGCAAGGCGACAGCACATTGTGTTCCGTGGCTGCAGCTTGGATAGTATTTCCTCAGACCTGTGGGCCCTTTGATGAATCATCGGGAAACATCCACATGAAAACCCTTTAACTATAATTTCAAGGTTACAGAGTCTGTTGTTGCATCTTTTGTAAAAAAAAAAAAAGAAAAGACATTCATTAACAAAAAGACAATCTGGGATGATAGAAAAATATACATTTCCTTGGATGTTGTCATACAAATTGCATGATAACAAGAGTGAAAGCTTGTCTCTCATATCTTGGAAAATGGTTTTAATATATGTCTCAAATGACTCACTTTGCCAAAAGGTTGTCAGAAACACAGAAGAAATGTCAAATTCAGTGGATAAATGAGAGTTAATATCAGACTATGAATTACGGGAACATGCCAGAGGCACTTCTCCACGGCCACATGACTTTTCAAGTGCCTTTAAAAGACCTCTTAACAGGTAAACTTCCTTATTACGTATGCACCATGAAGATTTATGCATAGAGCAAAAGGTGAGATAAAGACTGCCATTCTGACCTTGGCTGCATTTCAGGCTTAGGAAAATACTCAACCACTGGTGTTTATCATGTGTGGATTGGAAGGAAGCAATCAATTGCACAATGCTTATCAGTTTCAGTACTCAGTGTTACAAGATTTCCTCCAAAAGTAATTTCTGACTGAGTCACACTGAAGACAATGTTCCACAAGCAGTTTAAGAGCTGCTGCAATAAAACTCTTCTTTGCCGTCTTGCCTCTGTCTCTGTCTTAATAAGCTGCAACAGGTCGTTTTAACTGATGGTGACTGACTGGTTTTGAAACAAGAGGTCTTCTCTCATGCTCATCTGCAGTCGTCTCAGTGCAGCTAGAGATCCTCTGACTCTACTGAATCGCCCACAGTCTGGGCATCAGATTGAGATGTGTTCTCCTTATTACAAGAGCAACTAGACTTTATTTATGTTCTGCATGTATTGCATGTCAGAGTACATATCCTGAGCAATGCAGCCTCATCGGTAGCACCGGTTAGAAGGAGCTAGGGTAGCACAGCCAGCATCTCCTTTGTGCCGGCCACAAGCCTGGAACTTGGATTACTGTGGATAAGGATAGAGATAGCAAGGTGTTGACTGAGGCTAGGTAGTGTGCTAGGAAGATGCAAGAATTATATTCAAGGGGTTAATGAATGTGGAAAATAAGGGAGAACAATGGGTAGTAGAGGCGCCTGTTGTGGAACAGGAAGTGAAAAGGTGGCAGATATAATGGCCATGATCACAGATTAATTCAACATTCGCCCGTTGGTTTCTCACTTTCATTCTTTTTTTATTATTGCACAATATAATTTTATTATATTGCACAGATCCTCATGTACTAACCGTCCCACAGCCTGGAGACAAGACAAAAGCAAAGTCAAGAGGACTGGACTGTGGACTGCTCTGCCCTCTGAAAAATACCCACTATTTAATTTTTTCTAATTAGTCACACATATAGATGTGTTTTCCTTTCATATTCAAGAATCTTCTGCATGGAATTCTCTTGTGTGTTAACTAAATGCAACATTATGCTGATCCCCTTTGTTGTGAATTGGTTTATCGTATTATCGATACAATTTGATCAATTGTTATATTGAGAAATGCAGCATTTATCATGTCTATTTAAATTTTAAAGAAACTCAACCTGCAAAAAGCAACACAAGGATATTCATAGTTGAATGCAGCTTCAAGTTAATGAATAATAAATATCCAAACATAATAGGTTTGGAATCATTAATAACTGTTATAAAACATTAATACATGGCATGATAGGTAATAATTGACCAGTTTGTGTGTGCGCACTTTTCAGTTACTTCTCATTTCCAGCACAGTTTTAGCTCAGGTTTGATAATTCGATATAAGGGATCTAACTTGAGTTTTCAAGTTGGCTCCATGCAGTTCATTTTAGAACATCTGGCAACCAGTGCAGGAATGTGAAGAGCGGAAATGAGTTTCGGCCCTCTGGGTAATATTTGCTGCAGCAGAAATCTCAGTTATATCTGGTGGAAAACTCTGTGTAGTGTTCACCAAAATGTGACATAAAGGCTCCATCAAAAAACAGAGCTTTTTGTTTTAAATAAAAGAAGATATTCACGACTTCACTGACCTGAAAGCCTGAAGAAAATTTTGGAAATTGCTTAAATAATTCTAGCATTGATGGCATGTTTAACGGGGCACCTTTAAAAGTGTGTGGACAGCTTACCATGAGAAAAGCTATTGTGTCTTCTCTTATCATAATAAATCAAGGGCATACCATGTGGTCCGAAGATCAATAGCAATAAACCTGATGGTTGATAATCAGCAAAAGCTAAGGTTCACTATTCAGCTGACACATTGGTCCAAGACTTAACAAAGATTCTCTAATCACTCTGGTTCTTGCCTCCCCCAAGGAGCTTATGTTTTTGCCAGTCTGTCTGTTTTTCTGTCTGTTACCAGGATTATGGAAAAACTGCCGGACGGATCTTGATGAAAATAAATCTGAAGATGGGTCTCGGTCTAACTTAGATCCCATTACATTTTGAGAGCGATCCAGATGCCAGTCTGGATACAAAACAAAATCCGGATTTTTCCATTTACTTAAAATGGAGGCTTAAAAAAAAAATCACATTTTGTAATGTGATTTATATTATCTGCAAAAAAAAAACCCAAATAAATCACAGTCATAAAGGGGTCTCATATGAACTATCATGCAATTGGATTGGATCCAGAATGAGGTCAGGAAAAAATATTACATTTTAACATTGAAAACTCCATCAATTAAAAATACACATCAACTCTGATTCACTTTTACTTTTCATGGTTGGTGTATGAAGACACGAAGAACAATTTAGAACCTTTTGATGATGATCCAGATCACCATGTGGATGGTGCAAACCCAATTATGAGCAGAATGAGCTGCTTCTCAAGGTGCTTTTCTGGATTTAGCTCTTTATCAAGCCATCATCTGATCAAATGATAGTGGTATCATTATTATTTCCGTGTCTCCAGAGAAAGGAAAAAAACTTAAAGATGCATCTCAGATTATTTCCAATTATTTGTTTGCTCTTGCCTGAAGGCCAATGTAAAGGGATGCCCATACATGCACAGGGTAATTGTAGCTGTCGGTCCTGTTCAAGGTGCTTAAAGTGTTTCCTCATAATTCTTCGTCTAGTATGAAGAACGACAGCTGGTTTCCGCCATCGCTCCACAGAAGAGTTGAAAGGATTTTAAAAAGACCTGTGCCTTCAGATATATGAAAATACAACACAAAACAGAAACATTGGATCATATTTCATGGCTTTATGATCCTTGTGACGAGTTGGAACTCAAGTTGTCGTCCGAGATCAGTGGATTTATAGTTTGAAGAGGAAAAGGGCAGTGTTTTTTTACGGGGGTATTTTTCCACAAAAAATAGATTCCAGATAAGGATGTCACATTGGTGACGGAGACAATAGTGCAATAATGATTGCATTCCTGTTGAATGATGTGTGTGTCACGGTGTTCTGCTCTATGAATGCTCTTCAAGACCTGCCTTATCACTATGAGACTGTTAGTGAATGCCAGAGCGTGTCCTTTTCTGTACTACACAAGAGCTCCTTTCTTTCTCAACCCTACACACGTATCACAAGGCACTGTAAAAAAAAAAAAAAAAAAACGCCTGATCCCGCCTGTATTATTGTTAACATTTTATCTTTTCATTCAAGTATAGCGCTATCGCATGCATGCTATGAAGAAGATGACTAACCATTTGAAATTGAGCATGAATTGAAAAAGGCCAAAACGATTTGTCAAAAATCTAAATATTAAAAGGTATATTAGAAATAAGCTACAGACAGAATGACAACCATTCAGAGATACATAAAACACCATGTTTCCATGGAAACTAAGCAATTATTTTGGTTTGAAAAAAACCCAAACATCTAAATAGACAACTGAGTAATATGACTGAGGTTTGGTAACCTTGGAATGTAGATGCTAAAAAATTTGATGGACAGTCAAACTGCACCTCCAATCTGCAACTCATCATGTGCTGAATGAAAAGAAAAAGTTTCAACGATAGCATTCAGAAACCCAAAGCAAAGTGTTGAAATTCGATTTATTTCACATCATTGAATCAAATCTGTGTCAGTTAGAAATCTCTACCACCAGCCGGACAAGCAACAGGTCAGGAGATGATATGCCACACACACACACACACAGACACACACAAACCGGTGCTCTGATGTTTCTAGATGAAGGCACATAAACCCATTGAAGGTCACAGTAAGGCAGATCCACAGCACTAAGGAGAAACCATAGACCGTATTATTTATAAATTAGCACAGGGACACCCAATACTTTAAATGTCCGCCGTTTTATAGTCTCTGTTTAGGACTGTCCTGTCTTCCTTTGTCTGTGTGGAAGGGGACAAGTAAGATGGGGTGAGGGTAGCTGACAACAGGGAGAAAGATGCTCAGGTGCTGACAGACATCACGCCCCTGTTATCCATGTGAATTTTTCCTTCGCAGGCAGGTAGGGAATGTTCGTCCTACCCATTAGAAAACGAGCAGCGCTGAGTAAGAGAGTCCTTTCCAGTTTACAATCTTCATTATTTGTCTTGACCGCATCAGCCGACCTTTAGAATGAAAGAGTGGTGGTCCACGAATCAATCATCATCATTTGCAGAATTTGTTTCCTTTGACCACAGGCCTCCTTTGTGCAGAACAGCTCTGGTGTGCAGAGGGCACTCTGTTTTCCCATAAGAAGTCTTGTCCCTGAGTCTTCAAACTATGTCTGGATAATCTCTCTGGACCCGATTTCCTGACAATCATTCTGGACATCTAACTCGTAGGAGTGGGTTAAAGGGGGCTTCAGACATATCCGTCTATATACCAATGAGCTGAAACGCACGCTCCCCAGGAAAAGGACAAAAAAAAAAAAACCATGTCACAGCATCTGCGTCACACACACTCAAATGCATACGCAACAAAAGACGTGTGGTCACAGACTCCACAGTAGCTCTGAACTAAGAGCATACACATATTAAACAACACACATCTCCAGTCCCTGGGGGATGTCTTAATTAATGGCATGTCCGTGTCAAGTGCAATGGTTGTGCATGGCTGTGGCTTGGATGTCTTTGCATGGGTCGAAGCGTTCTCATGCCCCTGTGCGTGCATTCTGCAGGAAGTTCTGTTTGCGAGGACGTCTGTGGATTGACCTGTGCTAAGTAAGGGCGTATTCAAACGTCCCTTTCTCCAGCCCCTCGATGCCGTCAGCCCAGTTTGAGGAGGGCATACTGCTGTAGGGGTCCAGCAGGATCCTGAAACACCTCACTATCAGCAGCCCCAGGAACACCAGCAGCATCCCCACAAAGGCAAACGCCGTCTTCTGCTCCAGAGTCAGGGCGTGCGCCAACATGTCGTTTCCGCTCATGGCAGCAAGGGAGTGGTTGTAGTGGACGCTGCACATGGTAAGCCAACATCTAGGTGCCTCATCTCTCCTCTGATAGGCTCAGGCGTTTCAAAGCCTGCATGTTACCTGCACAGTGATTACATGATGGCTTTGGGTTAGTGCTGCCTGGCAACCTATTTGATTATCATCTCGCATAAGACAGACGCCGCAAAGGCTGTGAGGAATCGGTGCTGATATGGGAAAGAGTAGAATGCGGGACCAATGCAAATGTTTTTAAATGAGCTGACCAAGAAACAGGAGGGGTTCAAGATCTAAAAATAGCCTCTTTTGAACGGGGTATCAAGGAGATGTCCAAACACTTCGCTTCGATTGCTCTCTCACTCTGCCCCACTGGGAATTTTGCAGAAAATGTACAAGAGGCAAACACGAGCGTGAGAGTGAGGGAGACTGCAGGGAAATAGATTTGGCCGATGTCAGGGTTACAGTTTCTAAAGTGGAATTAGAGCGTGTCGCAGTGCATGGCCAGCTTTCAAACACAGGCAAAGTGGTGAGGAGGCAATAAAAGCATCGCATCACATGAATATTATGCATGTATGGCTGAGAAGGGGGCTCGCTACCTGTTGAGTGTGAGTCGATGTCTGTCAGACAGTGAGATTCCATTAGACAAGAAAGCAAAACGTAACCACTAAACTGGTGCGGTCGCCCCAGTCTGCTCCATGTCATTCTTCTCCGCCCTGATCTTACATATGAGCATATGCAGCAGGTGGCCTGAGTGGGGGGGTCGGAGGAGCGTGCACGCAGACAGGACAGGGGAATCAGCAGAGAGACAGACAAGGAAGTGGGATGACGGGGAGGACACTGCACAACTATGCCTGTGTGTGGAAGATGGAGAGGAGAGAGCGGGGATGGGTGAAACGGAGAGACCGCATCGACAGATTCTCTCTCTGGTGAGCGTTTTTGAAGGAGAAAAGGCAGACGTCTCACCATCACTATCGTTCCATCCTCACAGACCTGTTGCTGCCGTTTTCCTTGAGCAACTCCTCACTGTTGGAGCCCCCGGACAGGGGTCCATTAATCCATCCATCGCTGGCATCATGGGCGTGCGGGCGCTAACCTCACAAGTAGACAAAAAAAAAAGCGAGATCAAGAGAGCAACGGAGAGGCGAGGGAGACGCTGGATGTTGCTGTGTGATATGCCTCAGAGATAGCGCTCGTCTCCTCATGCTCCCTTACTTGCTGCCTCCTACTCATTACCATTGTGTTTCTCTATCTCTCCCTCCAGGAGCACGCACGCTTGCTCCTGCTGCATGGCAACCACTTGTTAGTTTCACTCAGCTGCTCTGCTGCCTTGCTCATTCACAACCCCCCCACCCCCATCCCCCCCTCCTCACCCTCCATCCATAACTATCAACACTATGACGGATGCAGCAGGAAAAACACCCACAACCATCCTCTTCTTTCTCGTCTCTTTTTATTCTCTTTCTGGAATAGCACAGTTTACGCCGAAGGAGAAACGCTGCCTCTCACTGCTCCCGGCCAGTAAATGCTGCTGCAAAGGTATTTTTGGTTCGGCATCACATTATCTCCCAAAGCCTGGATTGATGATGCATTTTTAATTGGTGCAGTTTGCTGTGGTCAAATTAAATTAGTCCCTCTGCTCAAAGGCGAGAGAATGCAGCCATGCTGGATGTGGTGAATTTAGAAGTGGCTGGCATTTAAATAGATTTTCCTGGAATGAAAACACAGCACACAAAAAAAAAAAAAAACAGCAGGTTATCAGAATGCCCACAACAGAATGCAGCAGTGAAGCAACCAGCCATCTGCCTGCATGCAGTGCAATGTGAAATCAGCAAAGTAGCTCCTGTCACAGTGGTGCAGTGACTCTGATCTGAGGATAAGGCATGACATAAGCGAGAGGGTCGTCACCTGTGTAGGCTCTACTTTAATTCACAGCTCTGTTTTTCTTTAGTCCAAGAAAGAAGGAAGTTCCTCTTTCACCTTTACCTGAGCTCCAGAGAATTACCTTAGCAGCATCTTTTCAACTGTCCTACACTCTATTCCTTCCGCACTATACTCACCTGTATCTGAGTGCAAATATGGTGCTGGCAGTCAGTCACTCATAAGCACATTCTTTTTCATTTCACCTTTATTTCAAGGACATTGCTCCAAACAAGGTCATGCGATCATGCACAGACAGAATGGAAAACTGTCGGGTCACAGCGCTTTAGAGTCCAGAAAATATTAGCAGACCTATAATGACTTAGATTAGGGCATTTATCACATCTCTCAGTCAGGACAAATGTGAATGTTTTTAGGCCTGGAAGGAGAGTTGCTATGATAATGTGATCCGGTTGCGTAAAACAGGAGAATAGGAGCAATCGGCCATCGAACAGAAGGATAAATACACTTAGACTTTCATCTCGACCAGGCAGCTGCTCAGGAACACAACTGATAGCTGATGAGCTACATAACGATGGGGTTTATGAACTGCAGAGTTAATGATTTCCACACCACACCTTGTGTGACAATAAAGTCTGTGCAGGAAAGTCCAAAGACAGACTAAGAGGGAGCGCAGTAATTAAAACACTTTGACACCTCTCCATCCTTCAAAATAATCACTGCTATATGGTCAGCGTGAGCTTGCATGTAATTTAGGGCTGGGGGGGGGGGGGGGGGGGGGGGTGTTGCAAAGATCACTTGATAATTTTATTTTAATTATCTTAATGGCCACTCTCTCCTCAGTGAATGAAAGCATGGTTTATAGTCGTTATGAGAATGAATCTGCGGGATGAATGATATGATGACAAAAGCAAGCCATCGGGCCATTGTTAAATCAGTGAACTGACCTGAGTTTTAATTTGCAGGGTCTCATGTATTCTGTACCAGCGTTAAAGGCTCATGTCCCTGCTTTGTCACAAGTCAATCTTATCCATCTTTAGAGTCAAAACGGAGTTGTTTCCCTTTGGTCTCAGTTGTGATACTCTCTGTCATACTAAATTGCATTTTATTCAGTGCCAGATCATAACAGAAAGTTATCTCAAGGCACTACATGTGTCAGGCATTTTTGTTTGGGTTTTGTTGACTCTGATTCAACTCTTCTGAGAAATGTTGCCAGCAGAAGAATATGAATGGACATGCTTTTTTTTATTTTATTTTTTTTCGAAAAAATAAGCTGTTGAGGTAGAATATTATTGCTTTTGAACAGTTTTAGATTGAACTGATTGTCCTGTGATGAACTGTGGAGTCCAATCGAGTGTTAGCCTCTTCCCACCCAAAGTATGGAGGTGTGTCTTAAAAAAACCCACTATTAAAGAGAGGGGATTCCGAATAATGACTTTAAAATGGCTAAGCTGTTAATATTTTAACAATAAAATTCAATTGAAATAGAGTATTTCATTATAATGTAACAAGGACTTTCAACGGAAACAAGACAGCAAGGGCTTTTTTGAAATGCTCCTCTTCGACAGTATATTTGACTGTACTTTTACTGTAATACATGCTACTGTTTGACTGTACTTGTACTCTAACATTCTATCAAATAAATATATTCATCATCATCAGCTGACGAGGTCAGACATTTTTTTAATACTTGGCAACATGAAATTACACTTCGAACCACCATTTCCATTAAAATATTGTTCTTCTGTTCTCATATCGTAGCAACAATTTTTAGAATCTTGACAAAGTAATTCACAGAAGTACACTCAGTTTTATCTGATATTGAAATGTGTTTTTATTGAAGCGCAATGTCTAAATCCTGCTGTACATACTCCGGACCGGTAGGGGGCCAATGAACCAAAAACGTTGGTGCTGCATTCCCCCTAAAACAAAGAAGAAGAAGAAGAAGAAGCGCATCCTCTCCACATTTTGAACTGCGTACACAGAAGGCATCTTGTTTTGTGCGAGGCATTAAAACGCAATATGGCAGATGTTGCAAATGTTGACGAGGAGGTAAAAGAGGAGGAATCTGTCGCATCCGTAAAGTCTGACACCGATGAGCCATCTGAGGAAACTCCCAATGGCGTGAAAACGTGAGTGAAAACGACGCATTGTTCTGGCCATCCCAGCCGTTAGCTAGCCTAGCTAAAATGGAGTCGTGTGATTCCAGCTACTGTTAGCCAAGAACCCTCTGCCCGATATTACTAAATCCGAAAGAACTTCGGTGGTGTTTACAGCTGATGTGTAATAAATATATGTAAATTAATCTCATTGCGGTTTCGATTTTCTTTCAGTCAAAACTGTTAGCTGCTGCGTAATGTCAGTATTTAGCTGACGCTATACTCAGTTGTGTTTAGCTCATGCTTAAATGGTCTTAGGTTTGAACAAACAAGATTCCAGCTTAACCTTTCGAGTCATTGCTTGGATAAAGGAAACTGTCTTCAGTGGATGTTCACATGATATTGTCAGCTGGCTGTAGCTTCCATGTTTATGTCAGCTCTGGTTAAAGTGAACCAGGCCGCGAATAGCGATGCTGTTAGCGGCAAAGGAGTGTTGACAAGGAACCCCTTCCCTCTCTGCCCCTCATCTCTGTAGATTTATTTTAAACAGCAGGGCAGTTGCTTTTAGTGAAATGTCTTGTACTTAAAATTATAAATTAGCCATGAAAAAAATTCAATTGAAGATAACAGTTTAAATTGGCATTTAAATATTTCCCTGTAATTTGTAATTGTTGGGAAAAGGTGTCATAAAAGAAAGTTTATGAATATAAAACCCAAAAGGTATCAGACATCCATACAGAGTCTTAAGTAATAGAAATGCTTCCATTTTTATTATGCTGATTAGCTTTAGGGTGCTTTTTCTTTATGAATATAATATCCATTTATAACTCAACTCAGATTTAAATCACTTTCAGGTGAGGTCTTGTCTTGGATTCAAATGTTTAATGGCCTTTTGACATGAATGAGGACAGGTTGAATTATAATTTGTTTTTGCATGCGGTATGTATTCAATCGAAACGCTCGCTGTGAACCTGCTGTTAGTGACGGAGCTGTCAGCGCGACTGTAACTGTGTTGTCGAGATGGCTGCTCTCTGATTTGCTGCTTTGTGCATTTTGCAGAAATCCTGATGAAGCCAAGCCCGAGATGACCGACGGCAAAGAGAAGTCCTCTGTGGTCAGAAGAGGAAACCGTTTTCATCCCTACAAAGACAAGCATGGCGGAGAAAGGAAGAGTTCTCACAGAAACCGAGTTTTCATCAGCAACATTCCCTACGACATGAAGTGGCAGGCAATTAAAGATCTCATGCGGGAGAAAGGTAATGTCCCCAGTGATGGGGAAGGTGTCCCCTCCTCTCTAGCTCCTCAGCTGATTAGAAGTTCGTGACCATTTCTTTTTGTCACCATATGGAGCATTCTGCTTCTAGCCGTAGTCACCAACTTGTGGCTTTCTTTGGCTTCGGATGGAAACCAATTTAGTTTGGCCTGATATTTCTGTGAGAAAAGGAAGAGGCATTTGGTCACATTTGTCACTTGTTTTATGGCATCGTCAGCTCCAAAATGTAACCTCAAACCATTTACTAGTGTTCGTAGTAATGATCTTGTTGCATCTGTTGCAAGGTGAATCTGGATTACATCAATGAAACATTGCAATCTGTCACTTTTTTGAATCATGTGGTTCTTACGACGCATTTTGACAGGTCAAAGGACGGTTTTAAAAACGTTCAACTGCTATGAATGGAATCTGCCGATGAACTGATCATGTTGAAGTGTTTTGAATTTCCCAGGTTTGATGTAGCTGTGTTCTCTCTGGCCTTGGCCTTTGGGTGTCTCAGTCACGGCCCAGAAAGGCGTGGTGTTTTCTGGTGGGGTGTTGGTCTGGGCTGACTGTTGATCATTAATGGGACATTTCCATCTGTAGCGGCATTACCAAGGCCAGCGGCGACTCGAAGACTGGGTGACTTAAATTCCTTTGTTCTTTTGGTATTTTTCCTTTGTATGTCTCATGTAGTTGGTGAGGTTACATACGTGGAGCTCTTTAAGGATGCAGAAGGAAAGTCAAGGGTAAGTGATGTGGCCAATTTGCTGCATGAGGTTTTAAATGCCCTCAGCAGGCTCTTATTAATAAAGTGCTCTTTTAGGCTCTGATCCTTTGGGTCTTACTAAGTTACTGAACTGTTGACACTGTAGGTTGTGTTTTAGAGCCTGGTAGATGGCTAATGATTGATTTTCATTTGAAAGGGAGATGTCCTGTTGATTTTGGGAAAAGTAGCCCAAAGATTTCTTCTAAGAGTACACTTTTGCTTTTGTTGTTGTCATTTCAATTGGTGTAAAAGTTTGTGTGTTTGGCCATTTTCCAAAGGGAAATGTGGGTTGTGTGATTTGTCTTATTCATTGACCCTCATGTCTCAAAATCTGATTTTACAATTCTGCTACATGACAAGGCTCTCTCTTCCAAGGAACCAAACAGTCTTGTAAGATCTAGGCATGTTTGATTTTTGTTTCTGTTATTAAATTGAAGTCATACATATTACAAATTCAAAGCTGGACCACACAATGTGCCATTATTGCAGCGCTAAACCTGGGTATCCGTGTACTAAACACATTTGTGAATTAACAATTTTATTGTTCACATTGATATTTACACCCAGTTCAAAGCCGTACACGCTTAAGGTAAATGATGATACATGTGTATCTTTCAATATTAAATGCATCCTTCCAAAAAAAACAATATTGGAGGTATTTACTGTCAGCATCGTTTCAGATAATCAAAAGTAATATGCTCTCAGTTTTGAAATATTTTTTGCAAAGCAACCAAACACCTGCTGACTGAAGTCTGTAGACCAAATTGGTACTAGAGGCATGTTGATAGACTAGCTTTCTGACGTCCCGCGGCTTTGTCTCGACTCTAACTGTTTTATTCACTCCATGGACTGGATGCGTGCTCCCTGGACTCCTGTGGTGCTTCCTGGTTAGGGCTGTGGGTAAGGAAATGGCTTCTGTTCTCAAGCACACAGCTCCTTTTTGCCTGCTCTCGCACGCCTGCGGTCTTTGCCTGATGCCTGTGTTTCCCTCGTCTAACAGTGTGGTGGAGTTCAAAGATGAGGAGTTTGTGATGAAGGCAATAGAAACTATGAATAAACATGACCTGAGCGGCCGACCACTCAACATCAAGGAGGTAGGAGCTACTGAACGTTTGATGATTACAGCTTAACAGAAGCCTTGTTGCTGTTTTGTATCTGCTGTGTTTTGACTTTTGGATAGAAATTCTTGTCATTTAAAATGTTAAGTAATGCACCCATCTAGGTGTCCTTTCATTCAGTTAATTGATCTTTCATGTCGCTGCTTGTGGCGTTGCTGGTAACAAGTAACTGTGGTCATTTTTGTTAGTGGAACTGAAGTGGTAAATGCTTGCTGGAACGTCAACAGACCACACAAAGTCTAACATTCCATTGAGCAACCGTCTATTTATTGGTTTTAGTAATGATGCCTGATTTATTACTGACATGTTCCTAATTGAAGGACCCTGACGGGGAACATGCTCGCCGGGTGTTGCAGCGCATGGGAGCAGGTCAACAGGGAGGTCGTGGACAGGACATGGGTCCTGGGGGGATGAACGTCCCCCCCTCCATTGCCAACAACCCCAACATCCCACCCGACGTCATCCACGCACTGCAGGCTGGGCGACTGGGGAACACGGTGTTTGTGGCAAATGTGAGGATGTCGGTAAAAAAGAACCCGGTGGCGGTTTTCCGTGTCAGTTAGTCGTCATGTCTTCCTGTTGTTTTACAGCTTGATTTCAAGGTGGGCTGGAAGAAGTTAAAGGAGGTGTTCGGCATGGCGGGTACGGTGAAACGAGCGGATGTCAAAGAGGACAAAGACGGCAAGAGCCGCGGGATGGGAATAGTGACGTTTGATCAGCCGCTGGAGGCCGTGCAGGCGATATGTATCCATCAAAAAAAGAACAAGTCAACACAACGCAGAACTCCACGGATGTACCGCAATCTTTTCCTTGACTCTTTATCCAGCCATGTTCAATGGACAGATGCTGTTTGACAGGCAGATGCATGTTAAGATGGTATGTCATGGTTGGTTGTTGTTTTCAAGATTTGGATTTAGTTTTTCTTTTTTACGCGTCTCGTTTGGCTTCCTAGGATGATAAATCTCTTCCCCCTGATGATTTCCGGCCAGTAGAAAAAACGTCTCAGTTACCACGTGAGTACAAAGTTGGTGTCCTCTCAGTTGTTATCAAACCCACACGCATCGTATTCAGACTCCAGCAGAATGCATAGCACTAACATGGCCGTGCTCCGGGTGCGTTGGCAACAAAAGACACCGGTGAATAACAGGATTCAGATTTTATAGCGTGACGTTAAAGAGATCTGAATCCAAATGTTCCTGAAGCGTTTACGTTAATGCTATTCTAGATAAACCTTTTCTTCCTTTAATGACAGCTTTGTGCCTGGAAGTGTGGCAAAATGCAGTGTTTTTTTTTTTAAAGACTCTGATAAAATGGCTTAATAAAACAGTTTTTATGAATGGATCGTTCAGTCATTGTGAGCTGCAGTAAACTTGGGGTGTTGGTTTATTAATGGAATGGGGCGGTCTAAACTTGGCGCTGAAATTAACTTGCTGCACTGCAGTAGAAAACAATGCAAATGAAACTAGAAAAACGGGTGAATAATTAACGCGTGTTGTGTCCTGGAGCATCTCTGAGCTATCGGAGACGGTGCTTTGTAAATGTAATGAAGGATTGTGTCCGAGCCGATTGTAAATGATGATCTGCACAGAATTGTTTTAGATTGTTTTATTTTCGCAGTGATTCTTCGTTGGTACTGGAACATAAATGGTCTTCCATTTCCTGTGCAGGGGGGCTCGGTGGTATCGGCATGGGATTGGGCCCAGGAGGACAGCCTATAAATTCCAACCGTTTGAGCGGCGGAGGCATGGGCTCCATGGGACAGGGAGGTCAGTAGCCTCGTCTTTCTGCATTTTAAAGGGATCACCGGCGTACTACAAATGACCTTTCAAGAATCCTACATTGATGGACGTACCCAATGCATTGAAAGAGTGATAAATAGGAAAGCAGATAATGGGAATAAAAGCACACGGCACACCCTCTGATGGTAAATAGACGTGGCGTCTTCTACCCACAGGTATGGATGTGCCAGGCTGTGGTGGAATGAACAGGCTTGGAGGAGGAGGTAAGTCTTTTTCTGCCTCGTGAGGTTTTTGGTGTAAAAGGCATTGGGGGGGGGGGGGGGGGGGGGACTTTGGTGAACTTGGTGCTGCTTTATTTTTTTGCCAGGAATGAGTGGTGGGGGCTTCGGGGGCATGGATAGCATGGGCAACATGGGTGGCTTTGGAGGGAGAGACATGGGAGGCAGAATGGGAGGTAAGTGAGCGTGTTCAGGTCTGATGGCGCTGTGCTGCTGGCTAACTAATTCTGAGGAGCTCTGTTCTTGCGTGGAGACGTGTACCGGTCAGGAATGGCTGGAATGGACCGGGACTTTGGCCACAGTGACATGGCAATGAGTCGGGGCTTCGGGGATACTTTTGGAGGAATGGGTGAGTGACGGTGACCCCAGACAACTTCTACTCCATTCTGAGTTGTTGTTGTTGTTGTTCTTTTTGGGTCATTAAATTATTTTTGTGGTCTAATTTGCTTCAACTTGAATTCTCTTCTTTAGGTGGAAGTTTTGGAGGCGTCATGGGCGGTGGTGGCATGGGGCACATGGGCACTGGCTTAGGTACAACAAACATTTTAAATCTCTGTCCTTCTTCCTCCATACATGCAGGCTAGACTGGACCAAACAGTTTATACGGCTAATCACAGAGAAACAGGGAAGATTTTTAATGTCCCATGCGGTAGACGGCTGTTAGAGGACATGACTCGCTATGTGATGGGGAATAAAGAGGACCATTTGTTTTAGAGATTTTCTTTCAGCTAGATGACCTCAGTGCAAACTTTGGCTCTGCTCTTGTCGTGTACCTGAGAGTGTTGGAATGATTCTGGTATATAGATGGCTTCACTTGCACTTTTGCTCATCCATAAACCTGAACAGCTGAACACCAAGCCTGCTGCCTTGCTACTTGTGTTGTGTTATTAAAATGTGGCCCACGCAATGGAAAAAGGAGTTATAGAAACGTAATATTTTCCTTGTTGGTTGTAAAGGTCGTGGTGACGTTGGTCTGTGACCGATCTGAAATAATAGAACAAAACACCATTTCAGTGATTATGGACTAGCTCAATTAACGAGAGCCTATGAAGGTTTACTTCATGGCAGTCTGATGAGCATATAATCTCCTAATGATGGATTTGCTGGATAGAGTGTTCTGTTAAAGTACACGGCACAATAAGTTGCGCTCTCTCTTTGCAGGCGGTGGAATGAGCAGCATGTCGATGGACCGCATGGGTTCCGGCTTTGACCGTATGGGCATGTCGGGAATGGACATGAACCGCGGCTACGGCGGCTACGGCAACATGGGCGGAGGCTCCGGGTCCAAAGCAGGCTGTCAGATCTTTGTGCGAAATGTAAGTGTGATAGTTAGTTCCTCGTTGTCTGATTGGTACAACTAGTTTTGGGTTTCAATCCGCTCAGGCGTCACTGTGGCTAATAGACAGTTGTTGACATGCATCATATTTTAAAGCTAGCAGGTCGATAACCTGCTGATGCAACACTAAACATAACTTACCACTCCAACAACTCGGGGTCTGTCTTGCTGCTCTCGCAAAGGAATAAATGCCGGTCTAACATTCACTGGCTTTTTGCTCAGTGGCTGTTTGTCTCTTCTTAGCTTCCGTTGTCATGGTTCCCGCTAATATATTTTACCTTTTTCGTGATGTGAGTTTGACAATCTTTAGGATGTAGCGCCTCTGAGCCTGTTTTCATTCTGACGTAAGGATGTTTTTCTGTGTTGTAGCTGTCTTATGATCTGACGTGGCAAAAGCTGAAAGAGAAGTTCAGTCACTGCGGTTAGTCTCTTGCAGTTTCTCTGTATTATTTTTTATCTCTGTCGCTTTATTTACTTCTTAATAAAAATATGGGAATGTCAAACAATAGGCTAAAATTCATCAGCATTCTGTGAAACGCTTTGGCTTCTGGCGCCGCTCATTACTTATTCTCCTCTGCTGCAGGCCAAGTAATGTTTGCAGAGATCAAGATGGAGAATGGGAAGTCAAAGGGCTGTGGAACAGTGAGGTTCGACTCTCCAGAGAGTGCTGAGAAGGCCTGTAGGATGATGAATGGAACAAAGATCAATGGCCGAGAGGTGGATGTCCGTATCGATCGCAACGCCTAGAGCGTTTGGAGAAAACATGCTACTACACTTTAACATTCATCCCTCTTGACAATGGTTTTGTTCTGTTCTGTTTTGTTTTAAAAACACAATTTCTTCATATCTGTGTGTCCGCTGTTTCAGTTTTTTTTGTTTCTATACGACATAGGTCTTTTATCTTTGTTTTGTAAACCCTCTTGAATTTGTCAGGCAGTTTGTTTCAATAAACTTTTTAATTTTTAAACCTGGTAGATGTAAAGTCTCCTTGGATCAAAGTCTGGAAGTTATTTAACGCGTGCAAACTGAACCTGGAGAGATCTGCTGCTGATTCTTGCTCCACACTGCCTCTTGGTGGCCAATGTGGAGGCCTCAAAATTCAAAAGCAGCATTTGTGATCAGGTGAGCAGATTGGAGCTGGATTAGAACAGATGTCCAGCAGTGATCACATGACACTGTTGGAACTCCGGGATGGGTGTTATTGCTTCTATTAATTTTTTGTGGCACCTTCCGCCCGGCAGGAAGTAATGACTGACTCAAAAAACCTTATCAGTAGTTTTTGTCCTAATTCACCCACCCGCCTGAAACAAAGACAAGGGACCATGTGTTTCATTTTATTACAGGGCTGACTCCTCTGTTCTGGATTTATTTGAACTCTGCCGTCACTTAATGCTTCTTGAGGAAAACAAGACGAGATTATAATTTTCATGCTGAAATATAAATTGCTATGAGGAAAAGACGGGAGGCGGAGCTGGAGGTGGTGGAGATGAAGATTGCTGAGGTTCTCCTCGGGCGTGACCAGGTTCAGTCCTGGGGCCGTCGGATCTCAGTCGCTACAGAGTCTGGTGGGACTGTTGCCAATAATCCCCAGTTCGTACAGGATGGACAGAGTGGCAAAGACGATGTAGCAAATGAGACAAATGAGTCCCAACTTCCAGTCCAGCTTCCATCCATTAAGGTGAACAGCTACAAATAGAAAACCAATGGAGAGGAGCAGCGTGCCGGATATGAATACCAGTCCGGTACTGTTGACCTCCACTGGGTTGACGGTGTCCACAAAAACAGTCTTGATGAACCACGGCAGGCCGAGGCACAGCATGTCAAACACATTTGAGCCGACGATGTTGGACATGGCCATGTCAGCTTTCCCTGATGAAGAGAAAATGAGTCTTTTTTATATATATATATGTACAGGATTCTGTTACAATTTTGGTGAAATTGATTTATGGAACGTCTAAATATGCCGATGGAATGTTACGTTACCTTCTCTGGCCACCATCACGCTGGCCACAGTGTCAGGTATACTGGTTCCGGCAGCAAGCAGAGTGAGTCCCATAACGGAATCAGGAATGCTGAGGGTATCTCCTGGAGAAGAGCGATAATCCAACGTCTGACATCAGCTGATTGGTTGCCAGATTTATAATGGTGTGTTCATAGAACCAAATAAAGCCCTGCCTGTTGTTGATGGTTCCAAATGGTAAACCTAACTAGGATAATTTGAGCATTTTTAATGGCAAAAAGTGTCTTTTTTGTTTCCCAATGACTTAATTTACATGTACTGTACATCGTTTCTCCCACATTATGCTGGAGAATACTCGATTCCTTCTGTAATTCCTTTTTATAATCCTCGTTAGTCGGAGATTACAGAGAGCAACAAATCCGTGTGTTTGCACCTGCTCGGTCTCGTGCTTTCACAAGACTCAACGCTGCCCTTCAAAGATACAAGTAATCCCTTTATATTTCAGTCGAGCGATCATGGTCACATGATGCAGATTGTCATGACGATGTGTGGCGGGACGGTGAAGCGATGCCCGGCGATTCTTCTCTATTCGTGCTCGGGCCTCACATGACTGTCTCCTTATGAGAGAAGCATGCTGTAATCCTGCTGTAGCTTTAGGCATACAGTCCAATGGATCTGGAGAACGCCCCCCCACCTCCCCCGACTCAGGCATCTGAAGAATTAGCCAGGCGACCACCATGTGATTTTACTTTGGAATGAGAACATTCTTTCACAAGTTTCCAACATTTCGGGGGGGGGGGGCACCCGTACCAAATGAAGACATTTGACACAAGCTCGATGACGGATGCAGACGCCGTACTGTAACGATGATCTTACCGACGACCGTGACCATCCACACCAGCACGTAGGTGAAAGCTGAGATCCAGACAGCCGACATGAGGAAGGTTATCACGAACCATTTCTTCCAGAACCTTCTCCTGCAGTCGGGGACGGTCAGGAAGAGAAGAGCGATGATGGGCAGAGAGACGACCCACAGGATCCGCTTCAGGTCGCTCTCTGGCACGGCAAACACGTTCTTATGCTCCCCTGTGGGTGAAAGAAGGCCAGCATGTCTGCATCTCATCATTAGGAAACAACGCCCTTGTAGTCTTAAAGGACTTTATTTTTTACCGTCAGGGATCTCGTTGAGTCCGTGCAAGCTTAGCGACAGGTGAGAGTATCCGGAGTTCTCCTGGAAGATCCCACTATCTGTTCTGGAGCGACTGTGGACTCGGAGACTGGCGTCTTGACTCCAGCCCATCAGAGGCTGGGTTTCCAGCTTCTCGTTGGCCAGACAGGTGCAGCAGGGGCTCACCTTCCTCAGGAAGAACTCACTGATGCGCAGGTCAAAGCACAGAACCGCAATGTAGACGCCATAGACCAGCAGCAGACACACAGCATCGTACCTGGGGGGAAGGGGGGGGAGGGGGGGGTCCACGTACGTCACTATTCCTGGCGCTTTCCACCAGAATCAATTAAAAACCCGCCGTAAACATGCAGCTTCTGTCTGTCCGTCCGTCCGTTAGCAAGATAACTCAAAAGGTTCTGGACGGATCTGGATGAAAATTTCAGGGAATGTTGGGAATGCTACCAGGAAGAGACATTTTGGTGGATCCAGAAGAGATTCCAGGATTCTGGATCAACTTTGACATTTCCGTGAACATTATGGAGCTTCAAAAGGTTTTCCTCAATACCTCTGTTGATTATTGACCGATGTTTATGGGATTTGACACAGTCATGTAGGGTGAGGGGGGGTGTCTCTATTTTACCACTGAATTTTATCCAGATCTTTTCCAGAATGGAGTCAGTAATATATATATATATATATATTACATTGAAAACCCCATTTATGGATTTAAAAATGAGTTAAAAATACACATCAACTCAGATCCACTTTCACGGTTGGTGTTTAAAGATACCAAGAACAATTGATAAACGTTTGATAATGATCCAGATCACCATGTAGACGGTGTAAATCCAATTAGGAGGGAAATGAGCTGCTCAGTGGAGGTCTGCGCTCTCCGAGTGCTTTTCTAGTTAATTATGCCACAAGCTGTTTTGTTCCTACCAAACAAAATGACTTCCATTACACATGGAAACCTTTCAAGTCAAATTTGAATATGATTGCTGCATTTATGATGTGATACGGTAAGATTTAAGGGACGTTTAGTGCTCCTTCCTCGCTGTGGTAAAAGTCTGAGTCACAGCGTGTCTTTGTTTTGCTGTCAGCTTGTTGTTCTCGATGTCGCAAGCGGTTGGGATTTTACAGCTACCATAGATACCACAGTGTATATGGGGTGAGGTGACGTCTGAAAATTTATCTAATCATATTCTGAAGTTGAGTAAGTCAAGAAATGCATACCAGTACACCTCGTTGTCATAAATGATGCCAATAACAGCAGCGACACTGATGGCGTACGCCACGCAGTCCCTGAACAGCGGCCAGCAGGTGAGTCTCCCAGCCTGAGATAGGAAGCATCTGATTGGCTTACAGTTCATAGAACGGCCATGTGAAGGTAGCACAGCAGTCAGTAGTTGGATAGTGTTGGAATGTGTCAGGGTGTACCACAGGGACCAGGATTCCACATGCGGCACAGATTCCCAGCAGATTGTAGACCGCCGATCCCACAATGGTGCTGACCCCGATGTCTCCTTTTGTCACAAACACACCTAACAGATAGGAAGGATGCACATCTTAGCGCCCTCAGTGACAGGACAGTTAGGAAAAAAACTGTTGCACAGCCCCAAATCTGAAATGTTTTGGGCACTGTAAAAAACAACAGCAAACCATTATTTCCAAATCCTTCTAAACTTAAATGCAACCGGATACATTCCAATCGAGATATTTGATGATCAAAAATGATTAACTTTTTTTTTACAAGTTGTACACTCATTTAGAGTTTTATGCCTGGAACGTGTTTTTGAAAGGTTTGGACAGAGTCATATTTAACAACGAGTTGTATCATATTTTCTTTTAACAGCACTAATCATTTGGGAAGAGACGACACTGATGGTTTAAGTTTAAATGAGGAATTCTGTCCCATTCTCGCTCTACGTGTGACTTTAGCTGCTCAACAGCTCCATTTTCGTTCTTGGTGCCTCATAATGGGCCACACACATTTTGATTGGTGGACGGCAGAGCGTCAGCCTAGTACCCGGCCTGTTTTAGTATGACGCCGCCCCGTCTTGCTGGAATAAACAGGCGCATCCTTGAAAAAGATAGATGCTAGCATGCTGTTCCTGATCCTGCATGCACCTATCAGCATAATGAGTTACCCAGGCCATGTGCACCAACACACATCTTCTTGCATTTTTACACTTTAGGCTTGAGACAAACTGCATGATTCTTCTCGTCTTCAGTCTGGAGGACACAGCGTCCGTGATTTCCAAGAACCTTTTAACATGTGGAGTCACCAGACCAAGAGGCACTTCTCTTCTTTAACTCTTGACTTGCACAATCGACCAGAGCTTCTTTTCACAAAGTGATCAACCTCTTCCCATCCTGTGCTTACGCATTTGACGGATGCCCATTTACACTCGCTAACGACACCGTCACCTGTGATCAGTCTTTTTCTTTTATTTTTTTAGACAATAAAATTAAAAAATCGTTGAAGGTACAACTTTAGATATCCCAGCCTGTGTTCTGCTCAGGTGAAATGAATATTAAAAAAAAAGGAATTAGGGAACTATCCTACTGTTATTGTGTTATTAATG
This sequence comes from Brachionichthys hirsutus, assembly GCF_040956055.1. NCBI lineage: Eukaryota > Metazoa > Chordata > Actinopteri > Lophiiformes > Brachionichthyidae > Brachionichthys > Brachionichthys hirsutus. The sequence goes on along the minus strand of NC_090897.1, from coordinate 12,080,490 downwards.
TTTCATGAACCATCCCAACATCACTAAACAGACACTTCATCAAAAGGCTGTGGATACAGTTCCTCTATGACAGTGAAGTCACAGTGTATTTAGAATGGACACATAACACACTGTAACTGGTTGTAAATGTTCTTATACTAATTACCCAGAAAGGCTGTGACCAGCTCTGGTGCAGAACTCCCAGCTGCCATGAATGTGGCTCCTGCTACATCCTGAGACAAGCCCAGACCTGAGAGCCACAGGGAACATCGGGAATACATTTATTAGTTTAATTTATTAGTGAAGTTACATTTTGTTAATTGTTATTAAATGAGGTAACACATCTCCTCACGGGACCCCCCCCCCCCCCCCCCCCACAACCACACCCTGCTAAAGATAATGGTCATCTAAGATCCTGGTGTGATCCTGTTTCACCCTTTAAACATATGACTGTATGGACTGACACGAGAGGGAGGGAGAGAGAGCGAGAGAGAGAGAGACCTTCACACAGGGACATCCTAACATAAAGGTTTGTCGTATCAATTAAAAAAAAAAATAGAAATAAAAATCCCCCTCACCCCTAATTTAATGTCACTTGTTGAAACGCGTCGTAATTACGCACCAGGGTCACATCCCTTTTATGACCATATTAAAAACGTCACTTACGTTCACTGATCACTTCCAGGGACGGCAGAAAGTAATCGTCGCAAACTACTGAGACGGCCAGAAGCATGTAGAAAATAATCATGAAGTAAATGACGAGTCCTCCATCCTTCCTCTCCTGCACCGTGAAGAAGCCGTCGGGAAACTCGGAGGACAGCAGAAAGACGCACTCGGTCTCATTCTCTGAAACAGCAGCGCACAAAAGTCCGTCAAAAAAAACCCTCATCCAAGATCCAAGCTCAGATCGGGAGAGCTGGAGGTGTCGGAGGAAGGTGCCTTAATGCCGATATGAGATTATATCCATGTAGAAACAACATTAAAAATTAAAAACAAGCATCATCTTCACGGGGTTCCTACCGAGATCCCGACGCACGCGCGCAGGATGCTTCTCCTCAGCCGCGAAGTGCACAAGATGCACCGCGCAATACAAGACAATGACAAAGCCGAGGAAATAGGGGATAAAGTCCTTCCTCTTCTTGCGCTGCAGACCTACAAACGTATGCACAGCCATTTGAAAATTGGATTAGCAATTATTCATATGCGTCATGTGTCTCTTTAATGTCTAAATTTGCCAAAATGTATAACTTCTGGATTGAAGTTTCTTGTGAGCGCTAAATCCGAAGAGAAAGAGAGCGAGAGAGAGAGAGGGGGGGGGATGATTGTGGGAGAAAGTTCTTTAATGGTGGATCACGAGTTGGGAGCCATTCCGGTTGATTTGATTCCTGCAGGCGCATCGGCGCAGAAGGATTGCTGTAAATCTACAGGGATTATTTAGTCAGGATTAGAAAAGAGAGCTCATTATAATGAACATCATTGGCTATACTGCGGTGCCGACGTCACGCCACACGTTTTACAACGCTTTTTAATTAAAGAGGTCTGTTGGAAGAGTCACACAGAGTGGGTCTGCAATGTGGAACTTGTATTGTAAATGTAAATCTAAATTTGCATTCACACTCATTCACACATCTTTTCGATGGATTTGAACCCAGAACATTCTCAGGTCGTTTTTATACTCGTTGTAAATCGATGAGACAATGCTGACCCTGCTTTTGGAGGTAAATTAATTTCTATATTCAAGGCAAAACATTATTGTTGATATTCGACTCCCGCATGACGCAGGCCTCTCTCCTCTCTCTCTCTCTCTCTCTCTCTCTCTCTCTGTGTGTGTGTGTAGGGGCAGGTTTGTTTGAACATGCCCCACAATTTACCCCAAATCTGCCCACCTGCAATAATCATCCAAACACCAGAGGAACTTCATTGCAGCTTCCAGGAGAGAAATAAAGTTTCCTTAATTCATCCTATATGTGGGGACATTTTTCATTCATAAATTCTTTAACATAAATTAATGGAGAGATGGTTGAGTAGCCGCGGCCAGGGAGCAACATCTGATGTTCGGTGCCTTGCTCAAGGGTAGCCCAAGAGGCAAACCGCGAGAAACACTGCTGCGTTAACAAATAAACAAATAGACAAATAGAAGTAGCACAAATGGCGCCCCCATGTGGTGCAATAATTACATGTTTTTTTAAGTCATCCAATTCCACTTAGTCATCTTTCACATGATATATTAAATGATATGACATTATATTAAATGTTTTTTTTGTTTAATTAACTTATTCTGGTTTTCATATTTAAAGGGAAACACTGGTATTAAAGATCTGCTACTCTGTTTAGCGTGGCTGCAGAGTTCTGGAGAAGTTGGGGGGGCAGAGCACAGGACGTCAGGAACTAGGAATTTAGGAAATCAGAATTCAGGCACGCACAAGACTTGCATCAGAGACAAAAGCATAAGCTGGCAGGTGAACAAGGTATAAGTAGAGAACGCTGGTGACGCGCTGGGATGTGGATCAGGTGTGGATCAGGTGTGGATCAGGTCTGGATCAGGTCTGGCCAGTCTGTCCCTGCCACGGTCAAAACCACATTCTAGAAGCAAAAAAATGAGTGAGGGAGGAGACTCCAGGAACACAGACAAATAAACAATACATCAAACATTACCGTAACAACCGTGTCACTTATCATAACGAAGTGAACTCATCAGATAATTTACAGTTTGTGGTTCTGTACTGCATATTTTGTCATGTGTATTCATCGGATTATGGAACATGCTGAGATTATTCCTTTGAACAGTGAAAAAACGCATGACTTGAGTTATGTTTCTTATCTTGATGTGATCACCAGGCCGAGTGCTGCTGATTAAACTTTCACTTTCTGGTGAAAGTCATCTGATTCATGACTTTTGCTTATTCTATCAAATCATTTGGTTCACAGTGTCCAGTGGGAGCGATTAATTCAGTGCGGAGGCTTGTTGTCTCCTTAGGTCACCGTTTTTCAACCTTTTTGGAGCCAAGGCACAATTCTTTTAATTAAAAAAAATTACCAACCAAGAATATTATAAAATGGCACTATTTTATTTTATTTTTTTGCCCATTTGCCCAGAAGAAAATAGGCTTACGTTCCAATCACTCGACAATGGAATGGTATTATTTTTTTGACTAAGTAAGTTAAATTGGATCATTTTTCATGCCTCACAGAAAGAAGGTCAGAGGTTCAAATCCTTTCTGTAAGGAGTTAGCATGTTCTCCCAGGGTCTGCGTTGGTTTCTCTCTGGGTTCTCCGGCTTCCTCCCACCACCAAAAACACACAAATTAGGTTGGTGTGTGTGGGTGTGTGTGTGAATGATTGTCTGTCTGTGGCCCTACAATGAAGTGGCGACTTGTCCAGGGTGTACCCGCCCGTTGACTGCTGGGATAGGCTCCAGCTTGACCCGGTAACGGACAAAGCGGTCGGGGAGATGAGACACCTGACGTCATCTGACGGTACGCTGGTGTGCCACGGCACCGAGGCCGGTAAACTCTGCCTCAGAGGCCCGTTTCCAACCAGCAGATGTCAGTGTTGGAGCAGAAAGGGTTTGGAGACATTTTCAAAATGCCATATTCTTCAATTCACATCTGCAACTATTTGAGTTTCACTACTGAAAGGGTCAAAGCAGCAGCATTGTTCTTGCTATCAGGGCCTGGGATTAAGGATAAATATTAGACTTTACTTATCTGCAGATTTTTGTCTCAGTTGGATTAATGATTTAATACCACATTCTGCAGACGCCTGTGTGCTGAAGTTTGGCATTAAGCAGGAGCTTGGTAAGAAGGCTCGCTGTCACTGGAAGCCTCTCCGTTGCTGTGTGTGTGTGTGTGTGTGTGTGTGTTTGCTTTCACTTGTGTGTGTAAGAAGATACGATGGAAACTTGGCGATCCTCTGGTCCATCTCAGTTGTCACTGGTCCTCTAGCAGTTGTGTGGAACAGAGATGGCTCAGTGCCTCCCAACAGTGGATGCCTTTATTTTATTTTTGATTACGTGCACACCATTTATAAATTGTGTTTGTTGAGAGCAGACTGTATTTTTAGAATAACCACAAACGAGTTGAGCATAACTTGCCGGTTTGCTTCTCACAACAGAGAAAGGGGGAAATGAAACAAGACAAACAAGACAAACAGGTCAAGCTGCTGCACAGCACCAAGGAAAAGTCGGAAATTTGTATTAGTTTCACAAGATTCCCATGTGTCCCCTACCTGTGTCCCCTACCTGTGTCCCCTACCTTTGTCCCCTACCTTTGTCCATAAAATTACCCATATCCATTTGCTTATCACATCTTTCCTGCCTGTGTGCGCTCCCTTGTTCTTGAAACAGCACACACACCTACACACACACCTACACACACACGCACACACACACACGGCTGTTTTCTTTGTACTTGCAACTTGTTGAATACCAGCACCCTGCCCTCTGCGAGGAGTGTTCAAGGTTCAGGAAGATAACGAGAGGTGAGTGGCTGACGCATAGCTCGTGTTGTGTTACCAAACGCTCATATCAGGTTACGGTAGAAAGCAGGTTGGGCTGGAACTGCAGCTGTAGGCAGATCACTGACGCTCGAACCAACCAGGAACTGTCGCTAGGAAAGGAGAATCAAAAGACGGCAACGAGACGCTCACGGGTTTAAGAAGAGCGTTACCATGGGCAAGAAGAGTCAACACGGGCTGCTGCTCCTGCTCTCCTTGTCGGGACTCGTCCATTGTTCACCTGCCATGATGTTTTGGACCGCTACGGTGGAAATAAGGTACATTAACCGCAACAATGAGACCGTGGACAAATTCTGCGAGTGTGGGCTGTACGGACGCAACGCTCCCCTGGAGAAAGCCTTCGGCAGCGTCACGCTTCCCACCGGGGACCCTGATGGCTGTGGCAAGGATCCCGTCTACAGCCGCAATTCCAGCTCGCCGCCTTGGATAGCGCTGGTAAAAAGAGGCAACTGCACCTTCAGTGAGAAGATCAATGCTGCGAAGCGCCGAGGGGCCTCCGCCGTGGTGGTGTATAATGCCGACGGCACCGGCAACACCACCTCGCACATTTCACACTCGGATGCGCTTGACATTGTGGTTATCATGATAAGCAACTTTCAGGGTATGCAGGTCGTCGGGCTAGTGAGGAATGGGACAAGTATCGATATGATTATTGATGTTGGTAGCCCCCACGGACCCTGGATGGACACCTACTGGCTCTACTTCCTGTCTATTGCCTTCTTTATCGTCACGGCAGCCTCGATCACCTACTTCGTCTTCGTATCTGCAAGCCGTCTCTACGGCCTGGGCATGCACAGACGCACGGAAAGGAGGCTGAAATCTGACGCCAAGAAGGCCATCGGGCGGCTTCAAGTGCGCACGCTCACGAGAGGCGACGAGGAAATAGCCTCTGAGACCTACGTGTGCGCCGTGTGCATTGACTCCTACAAGGCAGGCGAGGTGGTGACGGTGCTAACGTGTGACCACATCTTCCATAAAGGCTGCATCGAGCCCTGGCTGCTGGAGAGGAGGACCTGCCCCATGTGCAAATGTGACATCCTGAAGGCACTGGGGGTAGAGGAGGAGTCCAAAGACAACATTGATGCATCATCACCACAAGATGCCACTGTGGTCACGGTGACAGGAGGAGAAGCCATGTACGAAGTGCCCCTGAATGAGCCAGGCAGCGCTGACCCGCAGAGACATCAGCATCGCTATGACAACAGGGCCTTCCAGGATGACTTGCCGGCCGTTTGAGGATGCAGAAGAAACCAAACAGCGATGACCAGGAAACTGTCAAATTACCAGTCTGTAATGTGTCACTTTTCTGGGATGAACCGAAAATGGGATGAAACTAATATCCCTGAAGGAGAACCGAATGCTGATCTTGTAATATAGAGATTGTAAAATAGAGTTTTTAGAATATAATCAACGGATTTAAAACCTTAATGTGCAATTAGATTGGAAGACTCTGCATTTTACGAGCGTCTCCTTTGGTTTAATCATTGGGCGTGTTCATAAAGTTACCTTTCACGTGGTTATAGAACTGGAAACTGCAGAGTCATGCAGCCTTGCCAGTTTCATGTGACTGTTTTCCATACGAACACACCCGCCCAGTGTGGGTAAGAGAGGGCGTGCGTAACATTTGTTTGACTATATGCTATGACGATATGAAATTGGTGCCAAATGTCCATCCGCAAGCAGCTTGCTAGTGAGTGCTGTCTTAAATTTACATCAGAATTTATTTTTTATTAATTAAATGCAATTATTTATTGTTTTTTTTCTGCTGACGGTAAGCTAAAAAGAGACCATTTTTCATGGCTGGGTTGTCAGGCCGGATTGACAGGCGCACCCTCGTGGACACACCCTAGACTGGAAGTGCAGCATGACACACATTGCACTCCGATGAGTGCACACTATCACCTGAGGGGCAGGGGCTCTCCAGAGGTGTGTGAGCTGTAGAAACGCTTTTGGCTTTCAGCCCCTATTGAGAAACAGACGGTCTAGCGGCGATGTGTAAAGCCAATAATCGTCATAGGAACTGCAGATCACAGGAGCCTAATGTCTTAGTGTGATGGATACGGAACGATCTCCTCCATTTGTAAATGATTTCAGAATTACACATATGTAGAAAAAAATATGAAATTCTCTTTGTTGATAAAAAAAAGTATCATACATATTTAATAGAGTCCCAGTCTGTACAGATTTATTTTTGTTATTATTGAAGAGGTCTTCCCTGTTTGTTAAAGAATGCAGTTCCTTCAGTTCCCACGGTCTCCCTCTCAGCCCACACAACTGATTGTAAATTGTATTTCAGACATGACGCGTGCCCCCCTGTAGATGAGAGAAATGTTCCCTTGTTTGCTTGTGGAGACATGCTGATTATGCTACCTAATATATTTTTCCATATTGAATCATTTTCACTACATTTGACGGATTCCAGGAGTCTTAAATTGTTCTGTAAAAATGATAACTGACTGTATTAAATCACATTGATGCTTATTAGATTGCAATAAATCCCTCAAAATGAGGCCAAAGTTATGAGCGTGTGTGCGCGCTCTTGTGAGAAGGGTGTGTGTGTGTGTGTGTGTGTGGGTGGGTGTTAAGCTACCGGTATGTTACTGTCACGTCTACGCTTTCTGCAGGACTGGGTGTTCAGTAGTGAGGAATGGCCTCCCTATAGTCTCCTCGGAGGGAAGGAGTGAAACTGTAATTACCTCTGCAGGTGGGGGCCGGTCTGCACACACCTCGATACGAGCAGAAGGGCCTGATCGAGGAAGTGTAGATGTCAGCAGCACAATGGAATGGAAATGTTTATATAGAAGGAGATCCACCCCCAGAAAGACTGTAATGAATTTGCAATAATAAAGTTTCATTAATGTGAAAGTACTGAACATATTTTCTGACTGTAAGCGAGAGTGGCGTTCCCAACCTGTCTGTCACATGACCTCTCAAAGTACATTTAATTCTCGCTTCAACACAGATGAGTGAGCAGCTTTCTTTTTTTTACTTCTTGGATTTGTTCACATTAAAGTCTTTTAGAGGCCTAAAGAGAAGGAGATAGACAATATTTAATTGAAAAAGTTAACCAGGCATTAATTGAGTACACGGAAGTATCTTTCCTTGAACCTGTTAAGATTTTCAGAATCCCAGGTTGGGAGTTGCTGCTTCCTCATTCCTAAGTTCACGCATATACAATGGTTTATAGACTTAGAATCAAATTCAAGATTTTTTAGCTTTCAGTAGTTTTGCTTTAAATACATCCACACTGGAAAAACCTGGCTGTAAAATACACGGCAAAATACGATCAGTATTTACTGCATTAATTTCCTACAGCGACATGCTTATAAACCGCAATGCACTCTGGGAGAAATAACATCATTGCTGCACGACAGGAATGTCATGGGAAGGAGAAAGCAAAGAGTGGAAAGTACCAGTTAAAAGTTTACATACGCTGGCACACGCTTGACCTTGTCACAGATGTTCATCGAACACAGATGTTCACCTAACCTTGACATCTTCGTCTTCTCATTAACCGACTGAATCTTAACATTTAACACGAGCCCAGACATTGAAGTGGTCCCTCTCCTCTCGTGGTGTTCCCTCCCCTCAGTGGACAGTGCGCTGTGGATTTCATGCTGAGGCTGTGGGCTTCACAGGCCAGACGGTTATAGTGGTGTCACATCACAAACAGAGAATCAATAGTGAACTAAGTGACCGGGGTCTGGGTGGAAGCCACGCTCCACACAGTAGAGCTGCTCTCCTGATTTATTGTAGGTGTTACAGAGAAAATTGAGTCAGAAGGTTTTCATTTAATGGCATGCGAGTGTGTGGCTTTACTGTAATGCTGCACTTGACCTTCAGTTCCAGATAAGAATCACACAGCAGAATGAAATACTGCAGTTGTCCTGAGAGCTTATCTGCCTCTGTAAAGTCTAATCAGCGTAAATAATAAAATAAACCTGCTGGATTGGGACTGAGCAGGCCCACGGAAAAACAAACAATTCCCTTTCAGGCCCTGTGAACGATTTATGACAGCTCTTCATTGCCACCTGGTGGAGAAACCTTCAACACGCAATTGATTCCAGCAAATGAGAGCTGCCCATGATCCCCATCCCATCCTTTCATTCTCTCTTTCTGTCTGTCTGTCCCTCCGCTGCTCAGCGCCAGCAGAACGCAGGAGCCCCCCCTCTAATTAGATTACAGTAGTTGGTCTGGTCTCCGGCTCTTTTGTCCCAGACGATGTAATTATCTTAATGAAGGAGGAAAATCTGATTACAAAAGAGAAAAAACAAATGACTTAATTTAGTGAGTAAGCACACCATAAAACCCGCCTTCTCTTACTCAGATTATTGAATCCGATGCGCTGGTGGATGCATGCTCCACTCAAAAATACAACTACTAGTTTTGCCCATATTTTTTATGATTTGAATAAAATATATCTCCGTCTCTGCAAATAAAAGGATTATTCCCTTAATATTTTGCTCACTAATTAGTTTAAACCCATGATACTGTACCCTTGATGGCGTTAATCCATCCACCTGACAGGTGTGGCGTCTGAAGGTGCTGATTATGCAGCGTGATTATTGGATAGGCAGATTGTGTCCCTTCATAAGAAATGCTGCATCTATATCTGTTTCGTGGGAGATAATTATTTCAGATTAGTCATTTGTTGCAACCATCCCAAAGCACACCTGTGCAACAATCACACCATCCAATCAGCATCTTGATTTGCACCACCTGTCAGGTGGATGGATGAAAAGCGAATCCTCGCTTACATGGATTCAAACAAATCAAAACTTGTATATTGACTCCAACTCATGGAAAAATGGGAGCATAAAAAATGGGATGCATTATGATTTTTCATTTCTATTCATGCAGCACGGTGGTGTAGCGGTTAGCGCTGCCGCCTCACAGCAAGAAGGTACCGGTTTTGAATCTAATCTAATCTCCGCGTGGATTTTCTCCGGTTTCTTCCAAAAACACGCAATTTAGGTGAATTGATCACTTTAAATTGTCCGTAGTGTGTGAGTGTGTGCAAGAACACACACAGAGGTTGATTGTCTCTGTGGGTGTTGCCCCGCAATGTGCTGGCGACGCAATCAGGGTGTACCCCACCTCTCGCCCATGCTGAAAATATTGGTTTGCAGATTGTTTCCGTGGATCAAGTTCCAGTAGCTCCAATGGCCGAGGGTTTGCTGCTGGCTTTATCTGATCACTGTCCTCTTCACAGGTTCTGAATGTATTTAGATTGATATCGCCATGGCAGCAGTTCACCTAGGGGAGAGTCCACGTTGTTGTCCCTTCCTTCCTCTGGCTTTTCCTCTGGCCGATCACAATGTAATGCATGGGCGGGACAACACGACTCTCATCCTGTTGTTAATGCCGATACTGTCCTTTGACACCCCGGCCAGCTCTCCCCCTTCCTGCTGCCAGACAGCAGCAGGGGCGGGAGGCCCACAGGAAAGGTTAAATGGAGACATGGATGTCTAAGAAGGAAGACTATTTTCCTCTGGGTCAATGGCACGGGAAGGAAGTGATGTCACAACCATGTCCAGCGCGGCCTCTCAAGAGGTTAAAGTGTATTCTTTTGTTTCTTCTCCCAGTTCATGTCCTTTAAATCTGGTTTAGCTGTTAATGGCTAAAGATTTTAATTATTATTATTATTATTTGAACTTTTAAATGTGCTGATTTGCTGCATTTTTTAAAATCTGATGTAACTTAAAATGTCATACTGGAAAACTAATGTCCTTCAGACTCACCATTTCAGTGGAACTAAAGGATTAAAGGAGACAAATGAGTCACAATAATTTAAATGCAGCCCTAATATTATTTAATATTGATTGGAATTCTCTCCTGCTGGCACACATTCCATACATTCCCAACATTTGTGCATGTAAATACCTCAGTCCTGCCACGATCTGTCCATCATCTATTGCACAAGCACGCTTGAATCAAAGGGAGCGGCTGAGAGCTGGGGAGTGATTAAAAAAAAGATGTTCTGTGCACCTCTAGAGAAACCCATCTTTAAAGCAGAAAAGGTCTGAGCAACATGTCTGCATTCGCAAACAGCCTCTGACTCACCAGCCAATGTGACGTCTCAACACCGAGCCAGCACCCTGTCAGGGACCGGCCAGGTGTCCTACATGAAGTCAGTGAGGTTTCCTACCAATCTCCATATTTGTTAATACTTTTGAGAAAGTGATTTGTCGGCAGTCTCCGTGATTGAGCACCAAGACACAGTAGGAATGATCCTCTTGTCTCATCCTCAACGCTGAAGGCCTGTGGTAGCGTTTCGGCATCTCCTCCAGGAGGAGTGTCGCTGGCCGCCATCGAGCTGCTTATCATCAACGCCTAAACGTCTCGCTGGAGGCTCACGGCTCTGTGTGAAAGGGTGCGTTTCTCTGTCATGCTCTTACCCAGCAGTCCATCCATCCAGTCTAATTAATTCCTCATGTGTCCCGTTGCCCACGGTGATTAATTAATGGTGAGTTTGCTTAATTGCAGAGAGCTAACAGGACAAAGAGAGAGAGGGGGGGGGGGGGGGGGGCTGGAACAGAAGGACGATTTAGATGTTAGGGAGGACAAAGCCTGTCCACATCTCACTGTCTCGGGTGTAGACAGTGAGATGTGTTAACCACAAGTAAGCAAACCGTAAATTATAGATCCAGTGTTGATTGTGCTCCTTACATTTGATTCATTTGTCTGTATGAGGAGAAACTGCACATTTTAACTTTCTGTTTGTTACAAATCAAATTTATCTCTTCTTTCAACACTTTAAACAAAATAATGTTATAACTCCAGTTTGAGTTCTTCCAAATCACAAGCCACAACTTCCAGCCATCCTGCTACTGCATCCTCTGTCAGGGCGCCGGGGGGGGGGGGGGGGGGGGGTGCTTGGATCCTATCCCAGTGAAGGCAGAGTCCATCCCAAACAGGTCACCCATTGGTTCATCACAGGGCTGCCATGGAGCGAGGCAGGCATCCATTCTCGCTCACATTCACACCTACTGGCACTTGAGAGTCAGGAGTTCACCAGCATTGCTTGTGTTCAGGCTGTGAGAGGAAGCTGAAGCATCTGGAGGGATCACAGGCCGATACACGGATCGCCTACGAGGTGAAAGGGCTGCATGTCCTGTGCAACACATACAAATCGAAGTACATGTATTTGCCAACAGCAAATTGTTTATTAAATGTTGGAACGAAAAGTAAAATAAGCTGATTCCACATCTTCTCCTCCTCCTCCTCTTGTTTGTGGAACCAAGATGAGCACATTTTACGTGCATGGGCCGGTGGAACACTCGCTCGCACCCAGAAAGAGCATTATCATCCCATTCCTTTACTGCCGTCTTAAAGGGTTATGAAGTGCAATAACATGGAAAATAGATAAGCATAAAGTTGGAAAGTCCAAGATAAGATCCTGATTGCAAAACACTAGGGGTGAAAGGTTTGTTCCTGCTGCAAACACTACAAATAACGTCACTAAGTTGGCACCAGAAGACTGGCTGAGCTGCTAATTGAGAATGACTTTTTCAGGAATTGCATATTGTGAGTTTGCAAATTAAGCTTTATATTATGTGTGTATTAACACTGCAAATACAAAGCATGATGTAGTACTGTATGTAAAGCATGTGTGTGCGTGCGTGTGTGTGTGTGTGTGTGTGTGTGGGGGGGGGGGGTCTTTGTCTTCGTGTCTAATTTAAGTGTCAGGCTGTTTGTAACTCTCTCACTTTTTGCTAGAAAGTGCTTGCAGAGTATTTTCTTTTGTATGCAAAGACAAAAGGTGTTTTTGCTCAAGGAGAACAGAAGTCTTTTGTCCTGACTTTCTGAATGTGCAGCATGAGTTACAAACCAGCGACGCTCCCTTTGTCCAAGCAACAGGATGCTCTGCTGTGTGTGTGTGTGTGTGTGTGGGGGGGGCATGGTTCGGGAAATAGATACGACACTCTGGCTTCAGGTAGGGCCATCTCGAACATGCTGCGATGTAAACAAAGAGGATCCACGGCCTCAGGCTGGAATAGGATTGTCACGCCTGTGAGACAGAAGGAGGGGACCACTTGACAAAGTTTGTTTGTGTTCACCTTCTCTAGACCGCCGCCACTTTGTGGGAGATTCCTGTGTGGTCTAGACTGAGCCCAGGTTTATGGTTTAAGTGAGGGAAGAAATCCACCACGGAAATATCCTGATTTCAGTTTCCCTTGGTGTCAACAATAGGCCCATGGTTTAGCTTGAAACTCCTGCATTTCTTAATGGTTAATTTTCTTCTTTTCATTCAAGTGGAAGATAATTTTCTTTCTGTCAAATTGTGTGGCGCAGGTTCATTTAGCAGACTTGATGACTTAAACTGTATTCATGAATGACTTTCTAATGTACTGTAGCTGCAGACATGAGGTTCAATATGAGAAAACAGCCCATCAGCTCAACAGGTGTGAATGTCAGCTGGTTCTTAATAGACTTTGATCTTTGATCCAGATGCTCTCCAGTTTTTTTTCCATTAAGTAAAATGTCCGATATAAATGTCATTAGTTGAATAGATTGTCATTTTTGCAACATGCACTTTTTAATTGTGTCGAGGCATTAGATAAGACACAAAGACGGGCCACACAGAACACTTCTAACCAGTCTCCAAATCAGCAAACAAACATCTTCTCCCTCACACATACCCTGCGATAAAAGAAAATGTGTCTTTTTCCACAGAGTGAAAATTACAGATGTTGGTTGGACAAGAGCCAGACTTGTTGATTATGCTTGTTTATATTTTTTATGCTAAGACACGCTAACTGGACGTCGACTTCAGCACAATATATAGCATGAATGGTACCACATATTTTCATCTAGCGCTCCAACAGAGCACCAAAAAGTAATCTTATATTCCCTCAAACTAAGAAAAGTCAATGGCTATCACAACTTGGTTTCCCCATATGTGTCCCATTAATGGCTTCTAACCAAACTGTACAAAGGTTTTGATTCGATTCGATTCGCTTAACCTTTGAGAATGCCAAGTGTGTCTCATTAGAAAGTGGGACCAACTCTGTTTGGGTATGCATAACAACGAACGAAAGCAGATAAAACATCCACACCCACTCATTTATTCCTGCTCTGATCCTCCTTGTAAATAAATGTAATTTAGAGCCACTGAGCAGGACGGGCCCCTCGGAGTTCAGGCACTGCAAGCTCAACTAAATCAACTTGGACCACAACAACAACTCCAACGGCAGGTTGGTCAATGAGAAACTGCTCAGAATAGCGGATCAATGAGGGGGGGGGGTGGAACAGAAAGAGAGAAAGAGGGACGGCTTAACAGAGGGGGAGGGATGCGAGCCCTTCATCTGCATGCATGAATACACACATACACACACACTGTGATGACTCTTATCTGAAGCCCGGGGGGGGGGGGGGGAGTCAGTGATGTCCCCTGCACAGAAATAGTCGCCATGGCTTTCCATGCCTCTGGATTACTGCTTTAGATCTCAGCAGGTGAAGAGCAATATTATTGAAGGCGATGCATTGGAAACGCAGACACTACCCCGGCCTCATGTTTGCATTCATTTCTTGCCTCCTGAGTTCATACCTCTCTATCTATCTATTTATCAGCACAGAAATCCCTGCAGGGAGAATATTCATTATGTATATTTAGATGTGGAAATCTTTTCCTGGGAGTGCGTGCGTGTGTTTGTGTGTGGATGCAATTAATATCCAATGAGTCAGTGTTTGCGACTGACCATGTGAAGTGATGTGTGACACTGGTAGCTGCTGCAGGCCGCGATGGGATGCTTTCCTCACGAGTGGCTGGGCCGCCATTCTCTTGGATCGTTTCCGTGTGTGACTCATTTGCGTATTTGTAGGATTTCCTTTGTGTGTGCGTGCGTGTGGTGGTGTGTGTAGGGTTAAGAATTACACCTGCCACAAGTGAATGATCAGACTAATCAGGTGGAACGCAGGGGGCATCAGGGTTAAGGCACACTGGAGAGAGGAAGCCCAAATATAGTGTGGTCAACACACATCTTTGGGAGCACGTGTGTTTTGTGCGTGCGGCTCGCCAGCTCCCCATGATGAGCATTTTTATTTAATTGTTTTAGAGTGTTATGATATGAGAGCATTGGAAAAATCATTTTGTTAGTCATCTTAATAAGAGGTAATTAAAGGCACACCTACAGGAGCCTTTCCGCCGGCTTCCAGCACAATAAGAAACAAGCAGCTCGGTGGAAGTTAAACCCTTTTAACCCTTAATCCTTTGCGGCATTAAAGTTTAAGCAGAAAGAATCATTCTGGAATAAAGCTTGACACATTGTTTACCTCCTCCAACAATCACCCCATTTAGCATAAATGAAACTTACAAGCCTAAATGGATAGATCATCAGCAGAGGAGACAACAGCCCGTGTTTACGTCCGCCGTCGCGCCATTCATTTGTCCAGTCGCTGATAAATACGCACTCGTGAGTGCACCCCCCCCCCCCCCCCCCGACAAATATTGATGGTGCTTTGGCTTGTAATATGCTGGAATAAAAACAACCATCAATATTAATGACCACTATTTAGAGGTAATGCTCATATTCATTATCATCTATTAACATTTGTTTACCTAATTTGATGGGGCCTGAAGCCTCCACAAAGGTATATCGTATCCCTGGTGCACATTAGCGGCTGCTCTCACAACACCACAACCATTAACATTTATATTTCACATTAGGTTGCTATTTGACGCGTCACACTTTCAATCTTACCTTCGCAGCTTTGCCGAAGAGTGTAAATCATTTTTTCATCTTCTTCCTTTCCCTGCCTGAGCCCCAACATTTGTTCTCTTTATGTTCATTGCTCGGGTTCCTCCCTCTTTCAGCGTTAGTGTCTGGTCTAATTAAACACGGAGTCGGTGTTGGTACAGAGTCTTCCAGCTGAGCAGAGGAGAAAGGCTCTAATTCCAGCTCTCAGGATGGACCTTTGACACACAATGGTCCCATCCTCTCTGCACCCCGCCCCCCCATAGACTCCCCACTTAAAGCCCTCTCCTCAGGCAGCTTTTTAATAGGCCTCCCATCAGCCAGCACATCCACCCACACATACAAACACACGTGCACCTATGTAGCGCACGCACACACACACACACACACCCAAACCGTTCACCCTGTGTGAGGGTGTCACTTGTGCTGCAGCTCACACTGCGTTGGGCTTTTTGAAGTGCTGCTAAGCCCAGATGACTGCCTTTTTACATTCTACATCATGCAGGGGCACAATTGCTAAGCTAAGGCTGCGTCTCACTCTCGTCCCCATTGTAAGAGCAGCACTCAAGGGCTGACTGCTGGGAGTAAAGGTTGTGGCAGATTTCTCCATATGTTGCATATTTTAACAACACTTGATGCATGAAGTTTTTCCGTGAAAAGCTTTTGTACTGTAAATGCAGGTACTGTAGTTCTGACCGGAAGTAGGCCATGCACTGACTCTGGGTTAAGGGTTACATTTATGCATCATCAAAGTCATTTTGAAACTGTTTTTTTCATATCAAATTCTGCAGATTTGTTTTTGGATGTCTTTCTCAGATCTCATCTATGTGAAACCGCTTAAACGGCCGTCTCTCTAAAGGTAAGCGGACACGTGCATCCTCCCTGTTCCATGCTCGGGTTTTTTGGTTTTGTGTTGATTCTACGTTTCCATTCTGATTGTGTCGGGACCCCCTGGAAAAGAAGTTTCCATCTTAAGGAGCTTAAAGTAAAAAATAATTTTTTGACAACTTGTCAGGGTTCTAAGTAACTGGTCTGTAGTTGGGATACAACATGATCCGTGCTAATACATTTAGGATAAACAGGATGACAGCGCCCTGTGCAGGAGGCGGTTTCTGTGGCTTCAGACGATGGAGTTGGGCTCATCATCACCGACGCCTGCAGCTGGTTTTTACTCGCCTTAGCTCATTTACTTCTGCACTCTGCTGCTGCTGGACGCTGGATATAACGTCGCTAGAGTTAGAACAAGGAAGCTGCAAGCAGCAACGGCACCGGGCTGAAAAACGGCCCGATCCTGACAGGCACGTTTAGAACAGAGCATTACTGCGGTCGGAAATAATTTGGGATTTGGTCTCCAAAAGAGAAATCTGGAGGCAGTGCATTTTTCACTGCCAACAACAACATGGTTTGATTCTACCCGCAACAAAGCACAATGTTTTTCTTTATGAGTTTCCAAAAACAATTCTCGTAAATGAATCATGCAAATACAATAACGGCCATGATTCATCTTTCATCCATGAACATGGACAATTATGAGTAATAATATACGTGTTATAAAAAAATAAATGATACTAAACAGTGCACAGAAGAACTTCTTATCCTTTGTAGATGCCTGTTTTATAGGCTCTATTAATTTTTTTCTTAGGTTTGATCAGATAAGTATAATTAGAAGCACAAACCTTCACCAAGGCTGTTTCCTCATATCACCATATCTAAAGGCAAACCTCCCATGAGAGTTCGACTCTCTTAATATAACCTACCCCTGGACTTTGTTCAAACCACACCGATAGAATTCTTATTAGTTTGACCGTTATTTATATATTTTCTTCCACGGCCCATGAGCCACCCTTCAAACCAGTCTCATCATTATCCAGCAATTTACGGTATGTGTAACTGACAAAAACACTCCATAAAGCAATGTCTTGCAATTTTGGTGACTCCACCCCTTTATCCAGATCCAGTCCTAAATTTAAAGAGTTCTTTCTTGGCCAACTTCCAATCATCCTATCAAGTAGCTTTTGTGTAATCCCGCTGACAGACAGACAGACAGACAGACAGACAGATGCCGGTGAAAACATAACCTCCTTGGCAGAGATAAATTTGGCTAGAGTTAGTTTTAGGTTGTGCGTGGGTGTGTGTCATTGGGGATGGGGGGCGGTGCTAAGCTGTATCCTGTGAGGCCAGGCTATTGGATTGTGGTTGATGTGTTTTTTGCCCTGAATGATAATTCTGCCTGTTGGAAAGACTAGAGGGTGTTGTGCAACATCTTGGCACTCTGCTCTTCCCTCCTTTCCGTGCCATCCTTTCCCCTCCGTCACTCTCGGTCATCACTCTTCTCTTTACCTCCAACCACCTTCCTTCAATCCCTCCCTCCCTCCTTCCAAGAAGGGCGATGGGCACTAACAGCACAAAGAGACAGTGTCTGATCAGAGAGGGGAGTCAGAGGGCTCTGTGTGATTCTCCATAATGTATTGATCAGGGTTCTGTGTAGAGCAGCGAGGGCGTATTTGTGTTTGTATCAATATAGATGGAAAACAGGAAACCAACGGAGAATGTCGTGACCTCAGTGTGTCGACCAGATTTTTGCCTTAATATCCAAGGATGGATGGATGATGACTGAAGTCGAGACATAAATTAGCTGCAGCAGCTGGCTCGTAAAACCTCTTTGTGCCGATGTTTATAGACTATAAGCCCAAGGATCTTGAGGGAGAATTAATTTGCACTGGCACTAATGCAGGAGGGAGCTAACTTCATGTTGTAAGCCGACGTCAGATCCAAGCTACACTCATTTAAATCCTATAACAAAGGCCAGGTGCTGTACGTACTGCCCCACACAGTCCTATGTCCATGGGATACTGTTGCATTGTGGTTTTTTTTATTCATTTTATCTGTATTCAGGCAGGTGTGTGCTCCAATCAATAATCTATGTATTTTATCATTATAATTCCACATAAATTAAAAGGCTCTTGAAGGCACATGGTGTAAGCTTTTGTCATTGTAGGTCTGTTGAGTCTGTTGTGTTTGAGTACAGACACCTTTCTCGGGAACAGGGCTTTTCTGATGATGAGAGCCCTCTTAGCTGTGATGTATATGTTCATGTTACCCCTCGGGGGGGGGGGGGGTTCAGGGTGTGGCGGGGTGAGTAATAAAGAACATATGATTTCCCAATGACAAAGAACAGTAATAGCAGACGAGGCTTTAGTCATAAAGCAATTGGGATAATCCATTAGTTTACCAACGCAGATCCAGAACACCCACACTGAGTCAGGCTTCAGAGGGGGAGGAGGGAAGAGAACAGAAAGAAACAGGACAGAGAAATAGAGTAGTTTACACACGCACACGCACAAACACACACACACATTCCTATACAGGAATCGAAGTGAGGGGCAAGACTTTTCACATTTGGAGTGAGGACCACCCTTACTGTTATACTTGGAGATAAATACATTTCACATTTCAACACAAGCTTGTCCCCAAACAATTGCCACCTCAGCTTTCTAAAAAAGCACAAAGGAAAACAAACAAACTTTTTTCGAAGTACTGAGGACACTCATGAGGGGCGCTGTTGGGCTTGGTTCTGGTTAAACAATTAATTTAACCTGTCTTTAGGGTGCAGTTATTGTTTTAATAATAATAAATAATAATACATGATAACATATAAATATATAAATTATCTTCATAAGCCCTCTTTTTCTCTGCCTCCAGTTTCTGGACTGTTCCTGGGCTCTGATCTGCTACAAACAAATATTAGTTCCTGACAGTGACATGTCAGGCACTATTTATATTATATAAAGTTTCACGTGTATTCTGGTGCTGACACCAATAATAATAAGTTGCTTTATAGCATTTGGCCTTTAGGAAATAAAACAACTTGTTAAAAATATAAGGCAAAACATCACCGACTGACTGGTGGGGGAAGTTGTTTACTGCTTAATGCATTAACAAGCAATGAGGAACAGATTTTAGTTTTGTGCTCTCATAAATAAAGGTATTGTTTAGGTAAGTTTCTGGAATTAAGATACAGACAGACCAACAGGTCACGTTGCCCCACTATAGGACAGACAGAAAGACAGACAGCTAGAGGGACATGATGCACTGGAAGCGTCCACCTCACCTTAACTTTAATGTTATTTACTGATGTCGGAATTGGAGAAGAGAGAATACAAATGTACCATATTGGTATTGCTGGATCAACAATTCCCTCTCAAGGTGTTTTTTTCCCACTCCTGCCAGTGGCCAGAAGGATCATTCCCTGTCCGAGGACACCATGGACATATCAGTGACATCAGATTTGATAGGTGTAAGCGGCCCAGGGAAACGCTGACAGTGCCGTGCTTAATTATCACAGTCATAGCTTACATTTAATTTAATTTCTTTAGTTTACAGTTATAATTCTCTCACAACTGAATACGATGTCATGTTATGCCATAATAAAACAATTTTTTTACAGATAATAAAAAGCATTCTAATAATATACTTCATGCTAACTCAGACCAATAAATGTACCATGTTTGAACAGATAGAAAATGTGGGACATTTTTTAAACAATTTGTTGTGGAGGTTTTCAGACACAATTTCATAATGTAACGTGGTACATTTCTGATTTTTTTCCACAGCTATCAACTTATTATATTATTCACTGCCTTGATAACCATGTCTACTGATAAAACACAGGGCGTTGTGTTAAAGCAGTCATAAAAAGTAATTGTCATGCCATTTCCAGAGGTTAATTGGGAACGTAGAAGCCATTCACTGAAGGAAAACTTAGCAGCCATAACAAAATGTACCAATAAATTAAAAGATTTACTGTCATGCTCGCTTCTGCCCATTATCCCTCTCAATGTCTGCGGTTTTGGTGTCAACAGACCACATTCACACAGCAGTCATTTTACCCTGATGGCATGACTCATAGTGGGGAGCAGAAATGTTGGGATAAAATCATATCCAGCCTGCAATTTGTATTAATTAAACTAACAAAGGGTCTGAATTTATTTTTAACTTTAATCTCCTCTTTATCTGAACTGAAATGGTGAGTACAGTCCACTGGGACACTGGGCCCTAGTCAAAGTAAAATATACAAATCAGGAATTCAGATGGTGATGTCATTGTGTTGGTGACATTATGCAACCAAATTCTCCAGTGGGCAGAAAGCAATGCTAAAATAACATCCAGATCCTCCTCCTGCAATCAGCTCATTCTGGTCACCTGTGCTCCCAGGCTCACCTGCAGCTAATCACTCATCAGCCCTGACTCAGCTCTGCCACCACACCCTCACCAGATTGTTGTGACTCCGTTCCTTCATTGCAGCACTCTAAATCCTGATCCCGATTCTGATTCCTGTGATTCCATGATTAATACACATAACATAACTGTACGAAGTGGAAAAATAAAGCAATAAGAAACTGACCCTGAATCCGAAACATGTCAGGAAATCTTGGCTGTAAATACTCTTGGCCTTTTATGTCGAGTTTCATAGAAGTCATTTCAGGTGGAATTACACCTCCAGGTTTATTTACTGCTTTTTCCTGGGGTTCATTCATGCTTTACTGTCATTGGGAAGCTTTTGTTACACAAAGAGTAACTTAACATGTTGACGTCAATGCAAACTGGAACATAAACAAACCACAACCTGTCTGTATTTACTCCTAAAGGCGTCTGAATATGAGGCCCGTCATGACTATGTTACCATTCCCCACATTTTAACAGTCCCATTCTTTTCCTTTCCTTTGATTTGTGCCATTATTCAAAGCTATAAGTACCACGAGCTACCAACTGTCAATATAAGACACTTGCCCCATGGATTAGACTTTGATGGCTTTTCCTGACTTTAGTCAGTCATGCAAAATGCCTCAAAAACTTTTATTTCAAACCAACTTGGAGAAATGGCAGCTTTTACCCTGTTGTTTAATCCCACCTTCAAATGAAGCCTTACCCAGACACTCTGTCAGAATTTAATGCATGAGAGAGAGCCCACATGCTACTTGCTAAAGCCCACAAAGAAACTCTATAAGCATCTTTCCACGGCCGAGGTTTGTAAATGTAATTGCTAGTTTCACCTCCAGGCTTTCAGGGAAAGCGGGGAGCGGCACAGAGAGATCGGTTTCAGTCTAATCATCATCAAGGGAAGCTTTTGGGGATTTTCAACCATATTAGTGACATCACAATTACGGGGAGTGTAAGCAAATTTCCAATGATTGAAGTCCTTTACTCATTAGTTTGCAAAGGTTTTCTGGTCGGTCTGGATTCAGGGTTGTTGGCCAAGGCACTGATTTTACATCGCTATTGTTGTTGACCAACCTCCAGCGCACAGAAGGAGGACAGAGTTTGGATGAAGTGAGAAAGCTTTTGCCTCTCTAACCCTCTGCGACAGAGGGAAAAAAAGCACCTCCTCAAACGCTCCTGACTTCCTCTAATGTAAAACCAAGATTCTGTTGCTACACTGCAACCACAAGATGTTTTCAGCAACTTTCTCGCTTACATTCTTTAGCTCCATTATGAGATTGTTTGTTAGAAGTCATCGCAATACTGTTTCTCTGGGTGTTGTGTTTTTTTTGTTCCCTTGCCCTTTCCTCTGGTTAATGTAACACATAATTCAGAAATGCATGTTGTTTTACTGCCAGTTTTATGACAGGTCCATCTTTCCATGTGAAATTTTCCTTTTATATTCTAAAGAGATGCTGCAGCGGAAGCATGTGAGAACAGAAACCGACCTTGTTTTTGTACATACACAGAGTATTTGGTGTGTTTTAGTGTATTGTTCTCGCGAGTGTTGCAGTTTCAAAGACGAGTTTTTATTTGTGCTTTTAACTGATGCAATTATCTTCCTACATAGAGATGAGTGAGTGATCTACTTACAATTATGTAAGAGAATGTGCTTTTTAAAAAATTTAGCATCGGTTGTCATCTTGTTCTCTTGTGAATTGAAATAACAACACATACACACACGTGGACACACACAGACATATCTGTTTCACAACAAATGCATGTTTTTTTTTTGTCTGGAGAACAGTCAGTGTTAGTAATGAGAATAAAACACTACAGAATTACTCACTATTTAATTTGCCACCGCTCATTCAAAGGGACCATCTTATAAATTGAGAGAATGGGCTCTACATCAGAAGAACAAAAGACAGCTCTTTTGTTGTCTCACCCCCCCCCACACACACACCACACCCGCTGTAGAATACTCAGTGGGGAGGATGTTTTCCTTGTGTGTGTGTGTGTGTGTCAGGGAGCGAGGGCGAGAAATACAGCGTTGGGTTGCTGAGGGGTGTGAGTTTACAACAAGTCCTGCTGAAAGCAAATGATGGAGCGCTTGTGTCAACACTGGCGACAGGCAACAGGCTGCAAAGCAGCCGCCAAAGGGACGCTTCGCCTCTGCAGAGGAGCGGAAACGTCACCATCCTGCTCGTCTTCACATGCAGCGAGGCATGAGATCAAAAGTCCTTCGCCTTTAAATCTTGATGTGCGACTTCCATTGC
The DNA here is from genome assembly GCF_040956055.1 of Brachionichthys hirsutus. Classification (NCBI taxonomy): domain Eukaryota; kingdom Metazoa; phylum Chordata; class Actinopteri; order Lophiiformes; family Brachionichthyidae; genus Brachionichthys; species Brachionichthys hirsutus. The sequence goes on along the minus strand of NC_090897.1, from coordinate 12,057,821 downwards.
TTCTGGTCTTGGACTTGAGCTTCTGCCGACATTATGGACTCAGAATGTGGATTATGAATGATTCTCAAAGGTTGTTTGCGATGTTATTTAAGGTATTAGACAGGCCTAGATGAATCTGAAGGAGGACGACTTGCAAAGAACTCTCACAGGAGATCGGATGTTTGGTGTGCAATTGAACACGCTTCTTTGCCAACTTTGCCGCATGCTATTTGGTATAGTAGACTCAGTGTTGGCCCCAAACTTCAGAGCAACTGGCTCTATAAATGCTCTGAATCATTTTCCATACTCAGCTCACAGAGTTCAGATTAGACAAATGACACTATACAAGCCATACTGTAAATACGGAATATCTCATGGATCTTAGGATGGATTGGGACGTTGTGTTTGCAGCTCCATGTCTTGCTGTCAAAAAACATGACAGATTTCTTTGTGCAGTAATGTTTTATTTCAACTATACATGCTATGTTAAAAAAAAATCAACCAAAAATATCATGAAACAAATACCGTCATTATTATTTACACATACACAGTACAACTTTAGAACATATCTACATGCTCAAATACTCTGGAGATCATATGTACAGCTTCCTTTGCTCGCCATGTTGCTGCACGGTATTTAAACCAAAACATGTGACAAAATCCGGTTTATCTGCACACACACACTGAGCTCAGACTGAAATAAAAAAGGCTTTAATTTAGATTGCAACACCCAGTTCATATTGCAATGTACAAGGCAGTTGAGCAGTGTGTGTCACGTCTGTGTGTGTGTGTGTGTGATGTCGTGTGTGTAGAAAACAGAGCCCGGACACTGTTTACATGACAGGCAGAAGAAAGTCTTTACATACAATCGTCACTTGTAAACAAAATGTAGCTTTGGGCTAAACAGGCAACCGTCTCGCGGATAGGATTGCAGATCTCACCTAAATAATGTACCCACTGCTAAGAGAAATGATTCCCAATGTCTCCCGCTGGCCAGATAGATGCACTTCCTGCCACTTTAATCCCGGGGAATTAACGATTCTGTGTCACCCATGCCAACAGGCGGCTTTTGCGTGAACACTGTTAATACATTGGCTGTGGGCAGGATGCGCCGCGTCGAACCAACCGCTCCAGAGTACACTGGTCTAACCATCCTATATCCCACTGTTGAGAAAATACAATCACCTATGGCACCTATGTGATGGATTAACACAACTGGTTAGGTACTTTCAACACCAATGGTAAAGGAGAACATTTGATTTATACTCCCAATTAGTATTTTTCAGATGTACTTTTGCATTCACAAATGTAAAGCTTGCAAGACAAGTTGTTTTCCACATCGGTTTGGATTGGATAGGTAGGTTAGAATTATCCAAAGCATCTGGCTGTTTCTAATTGCTCATATAGAAGGTTGCAACATAACACCAAGAGGACCAATTGACTTTGCCAATATATATAATGTAGTAGTTCATTTTGTGAATAAGGCACACAATGCACAGATTCAATTTCACTTGCCTAAAAAATATTTATAATCCTTATTTATAGTATTTCTGTATGTACAGGATGTGGTCATTCCCAGCATGACTCATTTGGACACATTGCTAAGTGTTGCGTTGATTGTACACTGGCCACTCACAGGAAAGCTGCACGGGAAACACGGACTGCAGGACCGGCAGAGGGACCGTAACACGAAAGAGGTGTTACATCCATGTCTTTGTCTAGGGGGGACACTTTAGTGAACTTTTAATAGACTTAATCCAGATGGAATATTCTAGTGCTCTTCTACTGGGTGGAAGGACAGAGTTTAAAAGAACACAAGTACCCTCACATACATGGCTAAACCACTGGTGTTGCTTTAGTTTCACATGTTAAACTCTTGAAATAACACAGTATAACATTATCAAGGCAAATAAGCTTGTTCAAAAGTCGTATAATAATATAATACCACTGCTACATAAAGAATGAAGTATCTTGGAGATTAGGGGTCTCAGTCCTGGATGAAAGCGGGTTATCCTGTCAATCAATTTTGACAATGTGTTTGGTTTTCCAAAAACTGTACTGTATTGACTGCAATATCACACACACACACACACACGCATGTCAAGTCTGGTAGAAAAAAAAAGAAATCAAAGATCTATGTCTTAAACCAATAGCAGCAAAAATACAATGTAAATTGTCCCACTTCTCAGTGAGTTACAGAGTCTCTGTCCCAGTAATATACCAGCACGGCCAACTTCACATCCCCTTAATTATCTGAGACACTACAAAGTGAAATAAAAGCAGGGCTGAGGATTGGTTTAGGTTTGTTCAATCCAGGGCAGAGAAAAGAAACGAATAAGACAGTGACTCAGGTCTTACACGGGTCTGAAGGTGCATCGTCTGACATGTGGCCCCACTCTTAAAGCCAAGTGTGAAAGCCAATTATGTGCACTGCCTGCCTTCCAGTTAACCCACACGCCCACATATAAAACATTCATCTCCACTTGTGTTCTTGTTCTATTGCTGCTTACTTCAGCTGTTTTCAGTCAAATGTATCTAAAGCAACACGCGCACTGTCCCTTTTGACTATCTTCTCTTTTGCCTGCAGCAGTCTTGCTAACAAAGGCATGCCCTACCCCTTCTCTTTGTTCAGTTCACATTAGCGGGAAGACAGTGCTCAAGGGCAGTGATAAATGAGACCCATTTTTCAAGTATTCCACTTAAACCTGGTACCGCGAGCGACGCCGCCACCCTAGACGTAGGCCCCTGTTGGTGTCCTCAACCTCGAACCTGATATGGGAACGGCTGAAGTGGCAGATTCACCACTGTCCACTCTTCATATCCTGGGGCTACCGAGAAAAGGGGTCAAGATGGAGACTCAGGGCGCCGTAAACCTCCCATCTTTGGTCACATGTGTGATTTTCCCCCCTTTTTATTGTGAGTGACTGTGCACGTCATTTAAAGGGCGAACACGCCTCAAGTCGATACCCAAACACGCAACGGGCTCTACCCCATCTGTAGTCGCCCCTTAAGACCTCAGGACTCAAAGCTCTACAGTGAAGGCAAAAAGCGCACGCAGAATTGTCCATGCCCCTTTAATAACTGTACTTATTGATCACTCGCATCTGTGGAGTCTGTGGTGGAAAGCCGTTGGGTTTAGGGGGCACATCTGGCTTTAGCGATGGGGTCCGTTTAAGCCCTGTGCGAGGGAGGGAGCAATGGCCACTGTAGCTGCTCTGTCGGGATACAGAGGGTGGGTGGGCCGAGTGTATTCCTGCCCCCATCACTGCACCATGGGAGTCGAGTCTGGAGGGGGGTGTTGGGGCCATGTATCCCCCTCTGTTCATACTGTGCTGGCGAGACACAGACACCCCCATGGTTACCCCATTTGGCGAGGTGGATAGGGAGTGCCTGTGAGAGGCACTCCGGTGGAGTTGATACCCGGCTCTTTGCCTCTCCAGGGTGCCCCCCATGCTCAGGCTGCCTGTTGGTGTGGTGGGCATGGGAACATCAACCCTCTTTGTGGGGCTGTGCCTTGGCAAGGAAGAGGAGGGAGAATACAGGGAAGCCTCACGGCTGGGCACCTTGGGGGGCAATTCAGTCAGTTCCTCCATAGGCTCCAGCGTGAGATGTTGCCTTGAGCGGGGCCCTGATCCCTCTGGAATAATGGCCTTGGGGTTGGCCACAGAGTCATTAAGGTGTTTTAAAAGGTCATTCAGGGTATTTCTGGCATCAACAGACCGCTTCGGCTCCTTCCTACTTCCCTTGGAATCTAGATTCTTCAGCTTCTTTTCCGATGAATGTGGCAGCGCGTCCTCTGCATGGTCAAAGTTAGAGACGTCATGTGTGGCATTGGGCAGAACGACTGCGCTCGGGATGTGGGGATGTCCGTGGGGCTTGGAGTTCGGGGGAGCAGGAGACAGAAGGAACTGTGAACTCTTGGATGATAAGTTGGATTCCTTACAGGGACCGCTTGCCTTTCCTTGAGCCTGCAGGCCTTTCTGTTGAAGCACGGGGGTGGACTCGGGTGTCGGCAGGGCTGCCAGCTCAGGAGGCTGACAGCCGTCACGCAGAATCATGGTCTTGGTGTCACTGTTGGGTGCATTCAGGTCTTTGCCATTGCTCAACAGATCGGTGTACAGCTTAGGGGAGTCAATATCAGTTTGGTACTCCTAAGAATATGACAAAAGCAAGAGTAATGTTAGACACCGTTTCACATTTTGTTGCATCGATCCTCTTCACAAAATACTCTGTCGCATCAGTGGAGCTGCGGCTATGGCTGTACCTTTACTGGGCTGTCAAAAAGGCCGTTGATCTTAACGAAGCTCCCCGTGGAATCGGAGCAGGACGGAGCGGACTCTGTATCCTTGTGGACATGTCTCGGCTTACGAAGGAATGAATCTCGGTAGCAGAAAACTATCAGACCAGCCAGGAGGGCCCCCATGAGGAAAGCAGCAAATACGCAGGTAATGAGGATGTTCATGTGGACCATCTGGTTGGTCTCACCTGCTTGGATATCCCACATTCCTACAAAACATTGAGGCATAGGTTAAACCCCTTCGTGGAACAAGCTAAGCAAGAGTTCATTGACGCCTCCCACCCCATTCAGTATAAGCAAATGTCCTTGAACACAATCATGCATGATTCTGTGCTTTTCACACAAGCCCCCCCCCCCCCACACACACACACACACAAGGAAGATAAACACACTCCCTTTCATCTAATCCAGATGAAGAAGACACATGGTGAAAGTTGGCAGAAGCTGTTTAGTACCTACATCCATTACACAATCTGCAGTATAGGAAAGTTATAGGCGCTACGTTAGTTCAGAAGGTGTTGCCTTGAATCACGTTCCACTTGTCATGCATTTAAGGGTACCAATGGGTTAGGGGAGCACTACTGCCTAAAATTGTGAGGAATACTAATATATATATTTTTTTGCATAACATATTGTCCAGCAGGAAGGTTTTCCTTCCTGGTGTTGCGCTTGCTTGTTCTTTTGTTAGTACCCACAGACATCGAAGGAGTTAGTCATCCGCTGTGCAACCACAATAGTGATGTGGCAGAGCATGCCCAGCCAATGATCTACCAGTTGGAGTAAAGCTAGAGTTAAAAAAAACAAACATCTACAGCAGAGAGAGAAGATTGAAATAAACAAACAGAGCAGTGAGTCTAAAGTTAAATAATTGGAAAGAAATACTTGTAATGAAATAAAGAAAGAGCAAAGAATGATGGAAAAAAGTGCCACTTTTGCAAAAGAAAATAGAAGCAGTAAAATATAACACACCTAAATGATTTATTAAAACTTTAAAAGAAGAGCCTGAATTAAAATCTCACATGTCAGCTAGCAGAAACCCTAAACAGCTAGCATTGTGTGCTTATGTGTTTGCATATGTAAGCCTTTGTATCGATTCACATTCGTGAGGCTCAGTGAGAGTTGTTGGCAGCTATCAGATCAGGATCAAAGCGGCATGCTAGCTGCTTCCCTCTGGGCCTTACCCTCTTGGCCCCCTGGGATAGAGTCTAAAGAATGGGAGGTGGCTGGGTCATCCTGCAGCACAAAGCCTGAGCCGTAGAGCTCTGGACCAGGTCCAGAGCTGGGGCTCTGAGTGGGTGTGAGTAGTGGGGGGTGTATGGGGCCACTGGGGTGGACAGTGATGGGCGCTGATGACAACTCCATGTCTGTGGTGACAAACAGATTTGTTAACAAACTGTGCAGATGTGTATATGCATACTGTTATCATCCCAGTTAGTAGGCACGGGCAATCTGTAAATTGTTTGAGGTTAGTTTCTGATAGAATCGTGATGAATAGAATAATGCGGTGTTTTCACAACCACACACCAATTCAAATACAATTTTTTTTTTTTTTTGGTTCAGACAATTTGGAACGGGGAAAGGAGAGTCTACCGAGGTTCAAAGGGGAGTTGGTACACAACAGTAAGGATGCCAAGAAACGATGAGCGGGCGTGCAAGATCGAGGAAGGATTGAAACGAGAGTGATTCTGGGCTGAGATGGAGAGTCGGGGTTTTTGGCAATGAAAGTGTGCTAGGTAGGATGAAGAAATGGTGGAAGGGGTGGAAAGACAGGGTTGGGGATGCTGAACTCAAGGGGAGAGGGGAGGGGGGGGGGGGAAATCAATTGAGTAAAAGATCAAACTAACCAGAGGTAGGGTCACCAAATGATTTGTAATCTGGCGCTGATGTACTGCCCAAAAATGCTAAAAGAATTAAAAGAACAGGAAATCAGCATAAAGGAATCAGTGGAATATGCTAAACCTAAAAATCCCTTCATAGATTCATTGTTCTATATCGTGCAGCTATAGGTTCCCTCTGGTTCTGATCAATACTGAGGTTTGGCCGCTGCCATGTTCAGGTGGTGCAAATGAAGGGACTGACATTCTACAATAAAGCAGTAAAAGGACATTTTCCGCCTGACTTGAAGTCCTCTCCAGTTTGCACCAGCTGAGCATGGCATTACCGTACATGCCCGTGCCACAAGTTACAGGTGGGCATGTACCGTATGCAGATGTGTGTGTTAATACTGCACATAGGCTTTATGTAGGGGTAAGTCACTGAGCGGTTACTGATGTGAGTGTTCAGGCTCATGGGGGTGTGTGGAGATGAGTTTGTGCATGTGTGTGTGTTTCAGTAGTTGTGTGTGTGTGTGTGCGTGTACATGTCACAGAGTTGATGGCACGACATAGAGATGCGATGCATACCCTGACAGTCTCCCAGATGGGCAGTGCTTCCTAATTCAACATCCTGCTCATAATCCGACCTGAAAGGAGAGCAATGCAGGGACTCACACAGAGCGTTGCAAATTGATGGAACGAGCTCATCTATGCTATTTGCACTTTATTTTGAAGCTGAAGGTTTGAACTCACAAAATACCGGGCTGTATCCTCTCACAGGCTCCATGAGGCTTCCAACCACAGTATGGATCCCTTGATGCAATGCAGGACCTGATTGGCACGTACACACACACACACACACACACACACACACACACACACACAGGTTCAATCGTTCTGGGAAATGCACTATAATAATTGTGGCTGACTGAACATTAACCAAGAGGCACAAGGTGAGGCTGTTATCAGTCCTTTCACGATTTACTGAAAAACAAAACAATAAAAAAAAAACTCACACGGCACATATTAACCCCCTGACATGCGCTTTAGCACGTCACCTACTTGTGGCAGGACGAATGTCTTTCACAGCGACTCAGAGGGACGCGAATGACACAGCTTGAGAAGGCGACGTAGAGGCTGTGCGCGTCTTTGTCCACATGCAGCGAGAGGACACGCCTGTCATCCTCACGGTTAGACAGGCACCTGGCAAGAGCAGAAACTTGATCAGAGTTTGATCAGATGAGCGTCTACTGTTTCAGTCTCGGTGGATTTAATCACATCAAGCCCTTTCCCTGCAGTTTAACGGGAATTTAACCTCTGACACACAGCAAGGATGGGCCTTTGTAACCACGAGCCAGCAGTGCGCAATAAAATACAATTCGACACATGCTGTGCACGCACAGAGAGTTTGCAGACAGACTATCATCTATCTATGCCACAAAACGTCTCTTTAGTTGCTGACTCCCCGGGCAGAAAAAGAAAAGGGGAAGATAAAAAAGAGAAGCAAAGCAGACATCGAGAGGGCGAATCTGTTGGAATCCTTACTTTGCCCTATTGAAGACATCCATCTCCTCCAAAAGCAGACTGTCATTCAGGGACGTGGAGGAAGTCTTCGCCAAAATCTTGAGGACAACTCCTGACTCGGCACCGATGAAAACCACAGTGTAGTTCTTGTGAGGTCCTGCTTCGTTGTCTACAGCCAGCGCTGTCAGTCTGTACCTTTTGCATGCAGAGGAGAATCAAGTGTTACTCGCAGCAGCCACTCAAAACAGGCCAATCTTAAAAACGGAAGCTGATGTTCCGCATCGGTTCGAGCCACTCCTTGCTGCTTCTGCACTTACCTGACACGGGTCTTGGTGAACCAAGGCTCATCGCCAATGGAAGGCACAGCTGTGTCCATTAGGGGGTGGGACTTAATGAACTGCAGGGTTTCGTCCGGGAACTCGATGGAGCTCTTAAAAGACGCAGCTGGGCCATGGCCTGAACAGCACCCTGGCCTGGGATTTAGAGAGCGCAAAGGTCAGAGGTCAGCCCATAAGATCACACAACAGGGATTGATCATACCTACTGAAACGGAGGCAACGAGAGGATGGGGATGAGGAGCAGGTGCTTATTAGGATCACAAAAAGGCCTCAGCTGGAGACATTAAATATACATGGTGCACGGCTCTCCTCCATCAATGATTTACGGGGGTAATGAGGTCCTTTTGTGGACTTTGCGTTTTGGACACAAGGCTGGACGAGAAATATACGTGCTGACTGTAAACGGGTTAAATATGCATCATGTCTAATTATGCCAAATTAATTATTTAATCAGCAGATGGCGGATGTGTCCTGAGTCGCAGCTAATATCTTGGTGTCTAACAGGCTGAATTCAATGTCTTTACCCTGGACAAAGAAGGGTTAAAAAAAAAGGGGGGGGTGGACAAGTGGTAAAGTGCCCCCTCCTCAAAGAGTCCTCACCGAGGTTTCGGGAGCTTCTCCTCTGGGAATGGAGTCCACACAGAGTCAGGAGTCTTCTGTTCCTTGAAACGGCCCCAGAATGCATTCTCTATGTCGGCCATGGAGAAGGCGCACACTGCTGACCCGGGGATACTATGGAGAAGGCAAACCGTCAGTGTGACAGCCCCGTTTGACTTCCTGACTCCTTGCATGCATCAGCAGGGCCATGACCCACCTGTTCAGCTGGGTGGTGAACACGCCCACCACAGAGGGAACGCCATTGATGCTGACGATGTCGGTGATTGACTGAAGCACATCGAAATAGAAGAAGGACTCTCCTGGCACGGAGCAGTTCAACCTCGCCTTCACAAAAGACGTCCAGTGCTTCTCCAGAACCCGCTGCGACCCCCCGACGTCATTCTTGCATATCCGGGCCACGCGAGAATACACAACCTGTCGAGAGGGGGGGGGGGGGGGGTTAAGAAGGGCAGGAAGGAGCCTGAGTGAACGTCACTGAAAACACTTCAGCGTGCTGAATAATACATCTCATCCTGCAGCAACTCGCCACAGATGAATTAACAAAACACACTCTCTCATCTTGTAACTCTGTATGTGGAGACTGTTCACCCGGACTGAAGCAAACCTTAAAAAAAAAAAGAAAAAAAAAAGCATCCTGTGGGCTCTGGAACGAGCGTCTGACTGCCTATACTACAAAGGCGTACAGTGCATTATACAGTGTGTAGCAGCTGGGTTTGACCGTTTCAATAATTCATCAGCGCTAACCTCCATCAGAGGCCAGGTGTCACACAAGCATTAGTAAGCTTGAAATATTTATGGGCTGGTGGCTGAAAGAGGATGCGGGTTTCCCGCGGCTTGGCTTGACCAGCTTAGCCAGAAGACATGGTCAAAGCGAAAGTCATAATGCCCTCTCTGTGTGTGTATGTGTGTGTGTGTGTGTGTGTGTGTGTGTGTGTCACACAGAAGGCAGAACACGGGCATAATCACCAGAAGAGAGAGCTCCTCTCTCTGCGTCATGATTCCTACCCTGAACAAGCCTCATTACCGCTGTCGAGTGCTGAAAGAGGTGTACGCGTTATAAAGGCCTCCGTACTGTTTCCACCAGGAACAGGTAACGCCTCATGAACTGCAGGTACCGCCTTACCTTGCCCAGGTTGCTGTGCTCCACCGCGATCTCTCGGTAGAAAAAGTAGACATAATTCCCATACTCGGCTGCATGCAGGAAATGAGGTTCTAAAGGGAGAGACAGAGGCGGATGAAGTGTATTTTTGCACCGTCACCACCGCTGTGCATTATGAATATTTCAGAGATTTGTACAAGGCTGTATATGACTTGGGGGGTGACCTAGATTGCCTGGGAGAGAACAGCCCATATCCCACTAGAGCTCAGGAGAGCGCTCTATCACTCAAAAGTAAAACGGCTCTGACAGCCCCCCCCCCACACACACACATATGTACGGCACGCAGAGGCACCGCAGGCAGCTGACGGGTAGAAACATGTATCGCCAGCAAAGCAAGCTGAATGAGGATCGAAAGCGACGAAGAGGTGTTTGTGTACCTTTCAGCCACTTGGAGTCATACTTGATGGTCCTCAAGGCTGATCCGTCACCCATGCTGCGATAGATGACAGCGTCGCTGGCCTGGAAGTCGGCGACAGTCGCAGAATACAGCTTCCCTTCTAAAAATAACACAAAAAAACGCAAGGAGTCGTCATCAAAAACGTGGTTCTCTTTATTTATAAGGCCTACGTGGCTGACTTGTAATCACAGCAGGCACAGCAGAGGTGACAGTGAGTGTAGAAGTAGAGCCACGCCGATGATGGACGATGTGTGTGGGTGGGTGTGTATTTGACCCCTACCAGCAAAAAGGGCAACGTTGGTTTGTTTGGAGTCAAACGGGCAACGCGCGAGCCCATTTATCTCCTCCCCATCAAACTCCAGGTTGTCCAGCTGTAGGAAAAGCAGCCATCAGCCACGCATTAAAGGAGAACATGCACAGAAACACTTGGACAACACACGAATCAGCCAAACGGCTACAATTACATGCTGCAGCAGATTGCACTTTGACATCTCTGGATGCTCACCCTGTAGTATCTACACATGGGGTTGAAGCCATTGGTGCCACAGATGAACACCAAGTCATCGTTTCGAGGAACCAGCACTTTGATGAAGTTGTGGCACTCGTCCTAAACAACAAAAACAAACCCGCAGACAACATGAGAGTGCGTTGTGAGAGGCGACCAGCGCTTCAGTTTGAGCCCCCCTGTTGCAAACGCTAGTCATACATACTCTGTGTTTCCCCTTCACGGCACACATCTCTTTGTCAGCCTGGCCTGATCGCCATGTGAGCTTCTGTAAAATCCAACATGGGGCGTTAGATATATCCACCCTCACACAGCGCCCTCCCTTCCCACTCTCCCGTTTTACAGCCTGTCCGGTTTTGTGATGAATGGCTCTGCATTTTTTCCCCTATGGAGGCCTTTTAGCGTCTGTGCATTGAGAGAGAGAGAAGCTTGTGGCGAGAAGCTTACCCGGTAAGGAATGATCTCATTCCTGTAGGATTCTCGTAGACTCACAAGGTACACCTGATCTCTGCAGACGGACGACAACAGGACACAACTCAGTGACACATGACATTTGAGGATAAGCTTATATGAAACACAGGGCGAATTTATTTATTTTGTTCCATTTTAAAGATAATAATCTGGATCTTTGTCAGTGTTTACCTTTAATAGGAATGCCATGGTTTGCTTTTTAGAAGGACAGTTCATTTATATTTACCCATAATTCCCTGCAGCAGGAAACACCTAACATGCGCAGTGTCATGCCACGGGCTCGACCGTTTTCCCATGACAGCTTTTTTGTTATTTTTACGTTTTTGATTCTGCCAAGGGTTCGGGGTTATTTTAAAGGAAAATGTAATGCAGCCAGTGAGGATTATATTTTACTGGCCTGCAGAGGACAACATTTCGCTTCACTTAAACATTAAACTCATGTGAATACGCCAAACTGACAACAGGAGCATCCATCTGCCTGCAGTGATACATGTGTTGGTGATTATCGGGGCTCCTGAGGTGGGAGTTTTATATTGTGCGCGTCAAAGTGATTTCCTGCTACAGGATTAGTGCTGGTGGTCAGTTAATCCCAGCGCCCATAAATACTAAAAGACAAGTAAAGATGCCAAGAAATCCCTGACGGAGCGTCAGACCGGCATGATAGACGCCTTTCCTGGATCAATACTGGCAATATACATCAGATGCAGGCCTAAAAGCCACAGATCCAATAACACTAAGAGCCCCCCCCCCCGCCTCAACTCCACTGTTTACCTGCCAAGGAGTGACTGAGTGTGGGGGGCATGTGTGAGAGGCAGAGATAGTGTGCTCTAAATATGTGTGTGTGTGTGTGTGAGTTTACCTGCCAGCGATGAACAGAGTGTCCTGTATCTTGGTCATCAGCTGAAAGTCAAGGCGATGCTGTGACTCGTTGCCAGAGGGCCGGCCTCTGAACACAGGGTACCTCCGGGAAACTGTGAGGACGCACCAGACGCACCATTATGGAAGCGGACAAACCACACACTCACCCCTCGGTTCATTTAGCTCGGCAGCACTGATTAGAAGCGAACGGGTTGTGTGTTGCGTGTTGCGTGTGCTTTATACAAATCCTCCTGCAGGCAACGTAATAGCACAGTGCAGATGCTTACTGTACATTCGGTGTAATTATACCTGTGAATCATCGCGTGTGGGCTTTAGATAATGCGTGCCTGTGTCAGCACGTGTGTGTCGCTGCAACACATCGCAGAGATGAAAATGGAATCCACTTAATGCTGCAGCTGACCAAACAGCAGATTGATTTCATGACTCTGGATGTGGCATGCTGCTGTCGGAAACTGCTGACTAGGCTTTATGCGACCGGAGTGAGAAAAGTGTATATTAAGGTGCGTGCCTTTTTTTGAGCAGTATGGATGCAGCTGTAATCTGTGCCCCGCGAACTCCCAAGCGTTTCACTCACAGTGTGCATCAATGACATCGAGGGGCACGGCGTCCTCGGGGAAGCTGACTGCGAGGAGCGTGCGTGACGCTGTCAGCAGCAGCAGCAGCTCGCTGAGCAGAAGCGCGGCTCTCTGGCCCATGGCTGCTCGCAGACCGACACTTCCTGTTTCACACCGGTGGAGATGTTACCTGGAAACACACGGGAAAGCTGTTGTTTCTCCATATCTCATATCGTTCATCATGCATAACCCAAAGCAAGCCGCCAACTTCTGAGCCAAACCCTTTTTTTTTTTCTTTCTTTTAAACTCACAAGTGGATTCTGCCGTTCCCCTCGTTAGGCAAATAAAAAACATAAGGCACACATAATACTGATGACTGAGCACCGGGTGCCAGTGCTTGGCATTTCCCCCTCTACCTCGCCCAGCATCTGCTGCCGGAGGGAAGGTCAGCCAACGGCCTGGTGGGGTGTCTTGGTCTGTGTTGGACGCAGCGGAAGTCCACTCGGTTAGACACGTGGCGGGCCTGCTGTCTCCGTGCATCTGTGTTCTGAATGGCTCATCCTGGGCCGGACTCCGACACTAATCAGCACATTGCAACTTCTTCGCCTTCACCGGCGTAGCCTCTGGTCTGCCCTTACCGGCCCTGCGTTGGCGCTCTCTTGCCCGTTACCGTTGCAGCGCTTCCTCAGCGCTTGTGACTCACTTTGTGGGGGTTTTTTTCCGAGGATGTCCAGTTTAGCCAAAAAGTCATTTCTGTGCAGTCGGTTGCACAGCGACATGATGCATCAGCAACTGCACTGGTTGTTACATATTGTGGGTGTGACAATGGTTTTGTGTGTGTGTGTGTGTGTGTGTGTGTGTGTGTCTGTATTAATGATCGATGTACATTCAAATATTTATAGGCAAAACAAATTATTAATGGAGGTAAAGCCTGAACGGATATAAACAATTTACTTGGAGACGACACACATGGGGGGGGGGGGGTTAGCTTGGGGCACACCGGGATGCTAACACACACACACACACATTAGTCCCTTTCAAACAATGTAATGCACAGACCAACACGAGTGTGTGTGTGTGTGCACGCAGACATGCACAGCATCGACTCGTTTTTCAATTAGCCCCAAAGCACACCTGCTCCACTGTCTGCGAGCCCCGCCTGTCAAGCCATTAGTGCCTTTGATTGATCCGTACAGGAAGCCGTGGCAAATCAGCGGGCAGCAAAGCAATCGATGGACTCCAGCATTATCACTGGAACAATGTGGGAAAGCGTGCAACTTCTAATTGGGTCAATTTTTAAAGAACCTCAACCTTTAAAAAAAAAAAAAAAATTCTCAGCACTTAGTTTAAAACTCTATATTAATATATAGCAAAAAGAAAAAAAGGGGAGCATTGGGGGGCTAACAGCCAAAATACAGCCAGTCTGTTACATTACATGCAATTTGTTTGCACTGCTTTGGAGCTCACAGGTTGATGACATCTTTTCCAGCCATTTATAACCCAATTTTGTACTTAGCAGGTACCGTTTCATGATGTGACACTAAAATGAATGGAAGTGGTGGTGAAAGAATGCCAGCATGTTTCAGTCATCAGCAGCATGTAATCATGGCCATTGAGTACTCTGCGGGACGCTGAAGCCTTTAAAGAGCAACATCATTATGCCTGAGTAATGCAAGGGCTCCACAAGAACACACTTCATCTCAATTAGGCCGCTTATTAGTTAAATTGTGGGGTTTGTGTCTCATCAAAACAGAATGATTACACGAGGACCAAAAAGGTTGCTTTCCCCTCCTAAAAAGGGATGAATAAAGCTGAAGAAGTCTATTTAGCAATGCATACAGAACATAGATCTCTGTACGCAGACTATCAACAGATCTGTGCACACACACGCTGATGCGAAAGAACAACTGTCAGCAACTCAATCTAAATGAGGAGTGATGGTGCTGCTCAGCCAAGAGACGGCAGCGTCCCTTAAAAGCATTGCAGCTATGTTTTATTACCTGCTTCAGGCATTCTCGCACCAAGAGAGGTGCTGTATTAAAACCCAAGCAATAAATTGCTGAGTTTCTAGGAGAAGCCTGGGATGGGAATAGATTCCAAACGCATAACAATATATATATAAAAAAAGGAAGCTGTGAAAGGTAAATATACCAGGCTCCACATTTCAATGTTATAAAGCTATCATAGCCATCATGCAGGCTGCACTTCTTGTCTCAAATTGGCTTTGCTCGCAGTTAAATCATCTCCCTGCTTGTCAGGATTCCTCTTTGAATTTATTGTCCCTTAGTAAACACACACACACACACACACCTTTTTCCTGCCACTCTCCCTCAGTTAACAATCCAACAACTGCTCAGGGTCCCCTGCCGCGTGAGCGTTTCGCACGATTGTTGTCCTGCGAATTGGAACATTCAATTTTTACAAAATAAGACACAGATAGCTAACATGTTTGACGTGGCCAATTTAAAAAGGCATCTCCCTTTTTACGCAGGAGGTGAATAATAATAGTAATAATAATTAAAAAAGAGCCAAAATTCAATTTGAAATAATTGAAATGAAATGAATACGGAAGGTAAATATTCCTAAAGAGCTAACACCACTCGAATCCCCCCTGCAGTTTGCTTAATGTGTGTTCATGGATATTTTTGTTTAAAATATTCAGTAGTTTTTGAGATCCGAGCGCTGATCAAGCGCCACAATATGCTCAACTGGTAACCCCTGAGAACAACAAAGAAAAATGCTCCCTAAATAAATCCCTAACAAGCAAAATCACTGCTTCAGTACTTGAGTGTGATTCTTACAACATGTAAAATACAACTCTGACTTTGTTCCCCGAAATCAAAACACAATGGCGGTACAGAACCCCTTCCTGTATCGTGGCGGGGGCGAAGAAAAACACTCCGACCAGGGGCAGAAGCTCGCCTCTTGATCTCCCATGATTCCTTGCATGGTAATAGCAGTACTACAGAGACGACGGCTTTCCTCGGAAACGTTAATGTAAAACAGAAACGGAAGACATCCCGAGGTCAGCGATCTAAAATTACTTCTCAATCTCCAGTGAGCCCAGAATGTTTTCGGTTGACTCTCGTGTTCTCGCTCTGCAGTGTGTGTGTGTGTGTGTGTGTGTGTGGATGCACATATAGGCCTCAACAGGCCTGGAGAAGCTGGGCTTGTCACGCAACTTTGCGCCACTCAGCCTGGCCTCACTCTACCTCTGTTATTACAGGCTTTGCCGTGTCCTACAACCACGCACTTTCCCCGCTGATGTTGGCTCAGACCCATGCCGTTAATCAGGGGGAGTCGGGGGGTGGGGGTCTGTTGGATTTCTATTTCTACAGATGATGGGTGTGGGGTCTGTAGCCCAATTCTAGCAGTTAATGACAGATTAACATATTCTCAATGTACCCCTGCTTTCAGTGGCATATGTCATCCATCGCCCCCCCCCCCCCACCACCACCACCACCACCACACCACCGGATGCATATGTTTCTGCAGGGAGGCCCCACAGGGAGGAACTGGGGGCTAATAAAAGGGCAGCAAACAACAGCAGTGTGTGCTGAAAGTTGTGCGTGGATGCGATGGGTAGATGTAATCCCTGCAGAACAATGGCTTGCTGCTGCTGCTCGACTCGTCATTGTGCGCCACACCGAGCTGCCAACCGGAGCAGGAGTTCAGTGTCAGGCCATTTCACTCACTCCGGTGTGTTTATGTCAAAAATGGGGGTGCGCGAGTAGGTGTGGCTATGTGTCCAAAACTGGATGCGCCCGATAACGGGGCTGCCTCGTCTCAGCTGCAGCCTGAGAAAGTAATCAAGATGCAGCCGCACAGCTCAGTCAGTGAGCCAGGTGAACACGGCAGCCGCACAGGGCCAGGAGGGATTACCGCTCCATTTCAGTAATAACCGCTGCCCCAAATCGCACGCTGTTTACCCAAGCCCCCGCTTCTGAGGGGCCTGGCTGGACTTGTTGCTTCAGAGATTTTGGCAGGAGGAGAGGGCTGTGCCACCCTAATCCCTGCTTTCCCTCCCTTTCTTCTCTACCTTGGCAGGAGGAGGGGTGAGGCGGGAGGAAGGCTGTTCTCAGCAGTAGCTCTGCTATAGTCGAGCACAAAAGGGGCTGAGCTGCAGGTGTGACCAGAGAAACAAAGGGGGCTTTGGGAAGCACAATGGGGCCCCACCCCCCCAGGTCCCTAGACCTACAATCAGCAGAGTGGTTCCGGGGGGGGGGGACAAAGCAAACAAACCCCATATTAGCATCTTGACTCCAAATGTTGAACACAAGGTCAAGCTCCCCCCCCCGCGGAACAATCTGATGTCAGAGCAGCAGTTTAGGGCCACCAATATGATTTAATGGCGGCTGTTCCGGGGTTACGGCCGGCTGTGGTGGAGGTTAACAGTGATTGTGATGGTCGCTGGGTTCTGACCCTATGACCAGTGAGGCACGTCCCCCAGCTGTGCTCTCAGAGGCCCCCAGCGTGGGTTCTAATGCTCGGCCCGGCCATAGACCGGCACGCCTGGTAACATCACGCTGGTAGTTTCAGTAACTGGTCTTGGGTCGTCCTGTCTCTGAGTCCAGATTCAGTGTTTTGTTTCGGGAACATGCCTGACCTTTACTTCTGTGAAGTAATTAATTTGAGAACAACTCCAACTAAATTGAGGTAAAATTTAAAATGTAGCCAAATATAGCGCATACTTTAGAATGAATCCTTTGATCGTATTCGCTCATCTTGCTATTTTGTGCCATTGTTCTGATCAGAATAACCCCCCCCTCAAACTGCTCAAATCTTCTCTTATCAAACAAAAGCGCATTTCTAATGGTCCCTCTTCCTTCAAATACTCTTCTATTCATCTTCCTTTATTCGCTGGTCAATTTTCCAAGTTTGGCGTGGGGGGCTCTTCAGCTCCTGCTCCGCGCACGCAACACGCACAGCCCGGGGCTGTAACGCGCGCATTGTGCGGACTGGGGCGTGAAGGCATTCAAGTTTTATCCGTGGTGAATCTTTTCAGACCACATGTAAAAAAAAAAAAGAAAAAAAAAAGACCACAAAAGGCAACAAAGGCCAGAGGACAGCGGCGGACTGACAGCAGTGATGGGGCTTGCATTTAACTGCATCCACAGCAACGAATGCATGCGTGGGGTTGGGCTGGGGGGGGGCAGGAGCGCGTCTCTGATTTATTACCCAATATAAGAATACTATAACGAAAGTGGGAACGTTCCAGTCAAACGGCCCTTCCTGCTCCACGTTTAGTGCGTCTAATCATCACTGGGGTTGCCAGCATGGCCGCTCCAACCATGCGCAGGTTGATCTTCTTCTTTTTCTTTAAAATGTCGGAAACATTTCAATGTTTGATTTGAGAGTTTAGCAGAAGTGAAGACAGCATAAACGATGCGTGATGTTAATGCTGTGGTTCAAACTGCAGCAAGATAAAAGCATGGGATGCGCGTAAAAGACGCGCCGCTGCTGCATGTGGCGCTGATTCTCTTCAGTCGGCCAGTCAATGTTTTCAGTTTTTATATACGTATATAAAAAAATAATATTCAACTGTATTTTCCTTTTTATTTCAACGTGTAGCCTCTACTTGATGTCCCCGAAGAGGTTCTGTTTACAAAGTAGTTCTCCGGATGGACTACATAACCCAATATTCTTTATTCACTCCAAAGGTTTAATAATGCCACAAAAGGCGTATCTTAAAAATACAAAAGTTGCACAATCAATAATTAAAAAAAATCATCGTGGCCACTTACCCCGAGTCTCAAAATGTACTCGCGAATGGGACAATGCAACTGAATATCGTATTCCTCGATGAATCCATTTAAGGGAAAACACCCAGCTCGAAATATTCCTATTATTCTCAGCTCCATCCGGGCCCCCCCCCCCCCCCCACTTCTCGTTCTGATCCAGATTTCAGCTCCGCTCGCCGGAGTGTGATGTGAGCATTTCGACCGATGGCTCCGTCGCCGTGCCTGCCCCCCCCCCCCCGACCGATGACTGATCTTCAAAGCTCGGCCACGACCACAGAGTCCCCTCCCTCGTACAAGCGATACACCCGATACACCCACCCCCTTCCACTACTATTAACTCCAGAGCGCAGAGGGAAAAGACATAAACATTACCAGTGCGGTGCGCTCCGACTTCACGTCCCAATCACCGATTTAAATGCTGATGTGAATGAATAGAGGACCCGTTGAGCCAATCACATACTGAGAATAATCATTATTATGCTAAATGATTATACACCAAACTCTCTGTTTGCTTCTCCTAAAGCGCAATGCTCTGATAACTTTGGCTTCCCCCAGTTTAGTGGCGCGGAGAAACAGACTGTTGTAAAAATAAAGATTTTGTGAAGGCTTCTACAGGAGGTTCAAGGAAAATACAAAGGAAAAAAAGGTGCGTAAAACCTTTGAGGTTTTGTTTACCCTCTGTTACGCTGCCTGGGGGACGTGTCGGCGCGCAGGACGCACAAGAAGCTGCGAGTGGTAACAAGGAATGAATGAATATTGGATTGAAGCGCTGCGTAAAAATAGTCCGGACCTGAACTATTTCGGTCCTGCATCCATCAGTTTTGCAGAGCTGCAGAGCGACGTGGTCGGAAGATTGTTTTTTTTTTGTATCCCAGCAAATACTTCTCTAGTCCCCCCCCTTCTGTTTGCGTGCGTAATATAAAGTATATCAGACTTACCTCATCTGAATAGTTGTTTTCGTGTGTTTTTTTGTATCCTTTTGTATTTTGCTGTAATCCTCCCCAAAATACTGAGCGCGTCGTAGTGAACCAACTTGCCCCGGCAGGGAGAAAAACAAACTAACGCACGGCAAATGGTGTAATTCGACCCGAGCTAAGTCAATCCATCCAGAGAGAGAACCGCAGCCTACCAATGAGCAGCGCCGCGCTCCAGTCCCTCCCCCACCATCCATCTATCCTCAGTTGGTTTGGGCTGCTCGGCTTTGCTCAGGCTTCCTTCCTTTCTTTCCTAAAACGCAGAGGAAAAAGAAAAAAAAAGACCCCCCCCCCACTCCACCACAAAAAAAAAAATCACCCCCCCCCCCAACTCCAAGTCAGCAAGAGTGCCTTGCTAAAATCATTTCAGATGACTTGTGGCTGCTTGAGTAAAACACGGCTTTAGAAATGTTTGGATTCAGGAGAGAGGTGGTGGAAAGCTCACATCTCTTCTAATTCAGCACAACGCAAGGTAGAGAAAGGGTTAACAGCACTGATGTGTGGAGAAAGGCGAACGTGAATGTCAAATGGAGAAATACATTTTGTATGTAAAAAACTTAGACGTTAGACATCTTGGAGATAAGATCAGAGAGGACAGACTTCAATGGTTTGGACGTGTCCAGAGGAGAGACGGGGACTATATCGGTAGAAGGATGCTGAGGATGGAGCTGCCAGGGAACAGGGATAGAGGACGACCCAGGAGAAGATACAAGGACGTAGTGAGGGAGGACGATGGAAAGGACAGGGTGAAGTGGAGAACATTGATTTGCTGTGGCGACCCCTGACGGGACAAGAAGAAGAGTTTGCATGTAAAACTACTCTTATTTTTGATATGGAGACGCATGTGTACCACATTAAAGTGCTAAATACATAATTGTGTGTTACTGTGTGGTCCAGGTTTTCTTTAAACTATAGATCTATGCATAGGCCTCGTCCATTCTGTACAGGTGCGTAACTAGCGGTGTGCGGTTGTGTTACTATACGTGCATGTGAAGTGGATCAACCCAACCGGGTCTGGACGGCCGGACAATGGAGGCCCATTTACACACCGTTAGAGAAGCAAGTTAGCAGATGAGTGAGAGTCTCTCCTGCATGAACACGCTCGGTCACACACATGCACGCACACACACACATACACACACACACACTTCTGACAGCCCCCATTATGAGCTGAGAAAGTGGGATCTGCATCTCAATACTTGCACAGGAAACACTAGTTTGCACTGCTGATCCATCTGATCCCGGTTTGGCACTTCCTCCGTGTGTTTGTCCCTCATTTGTTCCACCCTCTTCACATTTTTTTTGTTTTTTTTGTTTTGAGTTTCTGTCCCTCACCATCCGTCTCTTCATTGGACAGATGCTCTCTTTTCCTCAGGTCCACGACATTCCTCTTTTATAAATCTCAGCCCACTGTTTCGTCTGTCCTTCATGTGAATTCCATTCCCTTTCTTCTGTCCTCTCCTGTGATCTTGACGTTCGTGTTTCTGTCAGTCCCGGATTACTCGTGCGTTGTCCCTCGATCCTGCGGGGGGGGGGGGGGGGGGGGGGACTGAATCAGCGCAAACGTGTATAATGGAGAGACAGGGGGGGGGGGACAGTGTACGGATCAATATGTTGAAGGTTTGTGCAGACGCAAGGCGTGCGTGTCAGGATAGGTGACTACAATAATGGATCTGTGGCTATCTGCTGATTGGTGGGTGTATTGATTGGTCTTTTCCTCCAATGAGCTGACGTTTTTATCGTGGATGCAATGGCAATGTGACACCTTTTAAGTTGGTGTAAATGGGTTTTGGCGCACCACTATTGACTTCAGCTGCTTTCAGTGCACTTTTTACCGCCGCCAAGGAGGTTATGTTTTTGATGGCGTTTGTCTGTCTGTTAGGAGTATTACAGAAAACCTGCTGGATGGATCTGGATGAAGAAAGAATCCGAAGATGGGTCTTGGTCTAACTTAGGTTTCACTTTTCATGGTTGATGTACAAAGATACAAAGAACCTTTTGATGTGAATGGTGTAAATCCGATTAGGAGGGGAATGAGCTGCTTGGCGGAGGTCTGCGCTTTCTGAATGTTTTTCTAGTTGTGCAAATAAATTATTTTTTGGAGCAATAATAATGATTTTACTGTCCACTTACCTACTATCAACATTTTCTGATGTGATAATGACCCCTTACGGAAGATGGTGAAGATGATGAAGAGTGTAGCGCCGAAGAATTCAAGTGAGAAGTCTCCGTTCTCATAAATAGCTGTGTCACACATGTAGACAATAGATGAGACGTGTTTTCAGGTATTCTAGTGATGCAGATGTGTGACTGACAAAGGTCTTTGAGACTCAGCTCTGATTGAGTGTAATGATGGACAGATGAATGCATTGATGGTGGGAGAGTGTAGCAATGTGCACAGAAGGTTGGGGGGGGGTTGGACATAGGACAGAAGGTTTAAACACTGATCAGCTCCCCTGGGGACCCTGCAGTGTGAGGGTCACCCACAGGGGGTGGATGACGGTGGTCCTCCGGGTGCAGAGGGGAATGTGAGGTTGTGTGTAGCAGACAGCGCTGCCGTCCACTCCTTTATTTAATGCCTGAAATACCAGTACAGATGGCCGCGTGTCAAGTATGGGGGGGGGGCTGCTGGCTGAATGTTGGGGCCGAAGCCAGACATGGGTCGGATGCTTCTGAACAACAAGACCACTGGAGAATGCTGGAGTCTGTTCAAATGTTTGCTGCCTGGACACTCAAAAGAAAGACCTCACCCATGAGTGGGGGATGATTACCCTGACTGTAGCCGCGGCGCGCTAACTTGGAGGAAGGCTTATGCTCTTTGCAGCTTGGCAAAGCGAGTGCTCCATCAGATGGCGGCCTCTCAGTGTGGGTGCAAGTCTGCAGTGAACCTCCACGGTGACCTCTGATTGATTAAGAGGCCGTTCCTGTCACTTGGCTAGCCTGGGGCACCATTTGTCACCTGACTGCCCAGTCCCGTTGAGAGGCTCTGTGTCTCTGCGTCTACATTCAGACCTCTTCTCTAAATCCCCAGCTCAGCCATATCTGTTCGGGCCACCCATGTCAGAGCCGGCGTTCCCTCAGCCTAATGCTCGACCTTTTGCAGCCTATTAAAGTTAGACCGAATGGCACCTCGAAGGATAAAGACACAAACAAGGAGGCTTTTGCTTTTTAAACTAAAATAAACCGTATCAGGACATACGCTGCACCATTGGTGATATACTCTTTACTAAATAGGATAACATCTGTAGCTATTTTTCTGTTCTCATACTTACTTAAGATCAGTTTGACCCTTGACTGACAGACAGACAGCAAAACACTGACTAGATGCCCAAAAATGCATGAATAAGACTGCTGAGTGTGCAGAAGCCGCTGATGAATCAGCAGGGGTTGTTGATATAAAATAAGCAAAAAATAAGTCCAAAGGGAATCAGTTCTAAGTATAGCAATCTCAGCTGATTAACCTCTACTTTCCCGTGGAAGCTACATGGACAGTACAAGGATTTTTTCCTAGCTGTGCATTGTTGTGAAGGAAAACAGGCGTATATCAGTGTTCAGAGGATTTGCAGCACTATGACGTGCTACAGTTGGCTCCAAAGCCGGCCCGCAAGGCTCAAGGGTTAAGTCACTTGTTGCCATGGAAAGAATGGCTTTTGTAAGTAAGATGGACAAAATTGTCCAGTCTTTTACGACGCTTAAAATATGCAACATTCTAATTTCAGTTGAGGACTTTGAGTCAATGATAATTCATAAATGTCTGGATCCAAATGTGAACCGGGACAACTGCGTGTCGCAGATTTGACGATTTTGCGAGCCAATTTATTCCAACCGCCGCTTTGATATTAAAAATCATTCTCAGTGAAAGTCAGCTAAAGGGTGACAACTGACTGCTGAGATATCAGCCTGGAACATGTGTCTGTTATTTGCAGTGAAATGACCTTTGCTGGTTTCGCTTATTACTTCTGCAGCTTCTTTGTTGGTAAAAGGATGGAGGGAAACAAATCTATTTAGTCTTGACTTTTTTTTTTCCTGCTCTCCATTTGAGGAAATTACAGAATCTAGTTTTCTTTGAAGAAAACCTAATGATTTATTCAATGCCTGGAACGGTATTAAATAAATAGTGATTTAGTACAATTGTGTTTATTAGAGCTTTCTTCGGGAAAATGAGAATGCTAATCATATTCATAGCTAGTGCTGTGGGTAATTCATGGCCCGGGATAAGCTGCCATATCTGAGTGAAATGCTGACTATTGAGTGACACGCATGACATTTTCAACTATTTATTTATTGATCCTATTGCCTAGGCTGATTGGTGACGCTAAATTGTCCGTAGGTGTGAGTGTGTGTGTGGCTGGTTGTATGTCTCTGTGTTGCCCTGCGATGAACTGGCGGCTTGTCCAGGGTGTCCCCTGCCTCTCGCCCATTGACTGCTGGGATTGGCTCCAGCTTGGCCCGCGACCCAATAACGGAATAAGCGGTTAGAAAATGAAATGAAATGAAATGAAATGATCCTATTGCAGGTCCTGGCTAAATGTTTGAATCTGCTTCGCCATCGACGCCCGTGTGAGAGAACTAAATGAAATCGTCCTGGGTTTGAGCTGATGGGGACAGACGCACGCGCCTCCTGTGTTATGTGCAACAGGAATGACGATGTGAATATAATGTTGTTCCATCTTGACACCATTAGGACGCTTCTACCAATTAAGGGTAACACAAACGTGCACCTCTTGTGAGACAGAGGTGATTGTTAGGGGACAACAGTTTTAATACTCTTAATAATAAAGATAAATCCCACCTCCCACACACTATGCCCTTCATTACAGCATTGATCCTATACCATCTCTGCTAAAGAAATCCGCCACCGCACCTCCATTAATGAATGCCTCAACCACAGTCAACAGCACTGATCCTCTAAGGCCGTGTCACATCCTGTGTAACGAAGCTAATGAGCTAACAGAGACATCAGGAGGAAAGCACATTACTATTTAGGGATGGAGGCAGGATTTAGCATGTTGAGACTGTAGTGTGAACAAGGATGGAAAAGAAACCGAGGTTGATGCATTCGCAAGCCCGTGCACACGGATCTATTCTCGTATTCTGGGATGCGATCTTGCTGCGACAAACACACAGACGCAAACATGCCGACAGGTGCTGTCTTCTGCGCTGATTATATGGTCAACAGCTGTGTGTAGGAGCTTGTGCTCGGCGGGAGCTGCCGCATTCTTCAACCCTACCACCGGAAGAGCATTTGACACAGACGTATGGACGGACAGACGTACACAGATGGCAGCTGCGAGGTGCCACTCAAGCGCCCTGAAGCCAACTGCACCCACCCACCCAGAATGTACTGTCGCCAGTGTGATATTCCACCTTTGAGCTTGTCGCAATCGGTCTCCGGTTCTGCTGCACACCCCAAACCTGAAGTTATGACCTGCAGCCATAGGTCTGGAACTGCTGCAACCCCAAACAGTCCCAAAACCAAAGACAGCACTTAAACCAGGACTGCTGGTCCAACTCATTACCTTCCCCCCTTTACCAAACCACACACAAGTCATAAGCCCCAGATTCAAACCCGGTCCCAATTCCTATCCGGGCTGTCAGTCGTCAGCCTCCGAGTTCCAAGCAGGACTTAGCTATCAGGGATTTAACTGAAAAGCCCTTTATCCAGGGACTTTCTCTCCAGGCTGGGGCCAACAAATGTCTCATGTCAGCAAAACATTATAAACCCGGCAAAAGGCATCTTTTCTGCCTCTCAGAGGTGGCAAACAAACTTTTCCGAGGGTAACCACACCTAAGAATCGTGATTTGTTGGAAGGACGAGTGCCACACCTGCTCTTTGCAGAGCTTTGTGTTTGTTTTACCTCTTGTTTCTAAGCATACATTTGCATATCCTCGCAGATATATCTACATAACTCGGTTGTGCACACAGGTTATTCTGATTGGATGTGATACGTGCCGATGAACCCTTAGGTGGATTGCGTAGAGAGGAACTAAGCTCCCACTCCTCACACACAGTCAGCTGGAGGCCACACACTCTGTGTGTGTGTTTTGGTGCTTTGTGTCTGCATGGTAAGGAAGCAAATGGCTGCGGGCTCGCCTAGAATGACAGTGGTCAATGCTGCTATTGCTAGCATGCTGGAATTCATCGGGCCGTCCCCATTTACATCTGGAGATGGTGTTCAAGGAGATGCTTTCTGCTGCAGAACAAATATTAATGCTCACACCCACGTCTTGCCCCGCTCCTTTCTCATACCAACACAAAATTCTTCACTGTCCTGACAAGTTACAGTTACTGTGTAATCAGTTCCAGAAGTCCTTCCCTGATCCAGGATATCGCGTTCATTAAATCTGTGCAGTACATGCAGGGAGGCTCATATTCAGTATTACTATTTATTGCTGATTGTTCCGTAAAAACGCTTCAACGCTTCAACAAGCTGCAGCAAGTCCTCCAACTCTAGTCTGATTAACTCTCATCATCAGGGGAATCTTTTTCCCTCAGACCCACATCGCAGCACACACCCTGTTCACCAGGCAGCTATTGCAGGGTTAATACTTTTCAGCCTTGGCACATCAGGGTTTGACCAGCTCCAACACGCTTCAGCTCACGCTTCCCAGCTTCTATTACACCTCCTCAGGGGAGCATGACACAAATGAGTAGAAAGGATGAGATAGGATGCAATATGGAGTTTTTCAGGGAAATGACCTTGGACATGCGTCATCATTTCACGTCAGTCTGCTTTCGACATTTGCCAAATTGAATTGTGTCACAGTTTTCCTGCAAAGTCAGCCTCGCAGATCAAAAGGCCTTTCCACCTAATTTACAAGAAACATTCAAAATTTAATGGAAAACCCAAAAATAATCTTTTTACAGAAGCAATGTCCGGGTTGCAGTGGATAGCCTACTGTTACCACTTTCAAAGGGTTCATTTCTTAGGTAGACAAAAAAAGTGCCATTAGAAATTCTTCACAGTAAGTTCTGAAGGCTATTCGGAGAAACTAGGAAATCATTTCTCACAAGATGCTGTTTTTTTCAAGTTTGTTTTGATTTCAAAGGAGACATAAAATGATACAATATGGTAAAATCTGCTTTTCAATGGCTGCAAAAATGAAAATATATTCTTCGTAGAAATGGAAAATCTTGGGGAAATTGTTTGTCTGAGTTTCGATGGCTTTTGTGTGTGTTTTTTTGTAATTACAGTTTTTTTTTAATTACAAACCCTTTTCCTAAATGCAATGTAAAAATGATCAAATAATCAATTACATTGACCAACATCAATTTAGTTTCAAACGGTCTCGAAATAAAGATGAATGGGGAGATGTTCAGGCTGCGAAAGTGAGAAAACAAAGT
The DNA here is from genome assembly GCF_040956055.1 of Brachionichthys hirsutus. Lineage (NCBI taxonomy): Eukaryota > Metazoa > Chordata > Actinopteri > Lophiiformes > Brachionichthyidae > Brachionichthys > Brachionichthys hirsutus. Next base: position 12,031,226 of record NC_090897.1, on the reverse strand, counting down.
TAAGGCAGAGCCGGTCTCAAAGCTGTGACGGATGTCTGTGATGGCTTTACCTTTATTTTGTCTTCTGACTTAAGTGGGCTTTTCTTTGGTGACATCTGTCTGTCCGTCTGGCTGACGTTGATTTGCTTTTTCTTTGGGTTAGCTGCTAGCTGTTGCACCTGTGTCGCATTTATCCAACATTGCGAGGCGCATATCTGCATTAAGCCGTCTGCGTAGAAGGGGTCACTGTCTCCGGTTCCGACCATGCAGTTGAAACGTGAAACACACACCGGCAGAAACGCTCAGTCGTGTGCGCCGGCGGCACAGAGATAGAGATGTGCAACCCTGGCGCTGACCCCTCACACACACTCCTCCACATGCACCACTCATGCATTACTCACCCACCCCCCCCCCTCCCCGCCCACGGATGCCCCTTTTTTCCAAGTGTGTCTCCTTTGCTGGGGCATGAGGGTATCAGGTGTCATTTGAAAAAAAAAAAGAAAAAGCAGTTGTCAGGACTGGCTGAAAGTGGAGCACGTCTTTATTCATCGGTGAAAACAGTGTGGCCTCTCTGTGCCCTCCCTTCGGCGGAGTGGCCATTTCGGTGCAGCACGAAGAGTCGATTTAATGGAACTCTATTAAGTGCTCTGTTTTTATGGGATTGATTTCTCCTTCCTGTTGCGCCAAATGAATATTTTTGATAGATTTCTCTGCTGCTGCGGAATGCCAGCTAGCATTGAATGAAAATAACATCTTACGTCTCCCACAGGTAGATTATATTTAAATGAAGTAGACCTAACTCATTTCTGTGGTAAGTCATCAGGCTCTCGCGTCTCTCACACACACACACGCACGTACACACACACACACACACACGCTTGTACACACACACACACACACACACACACACGCACACAGCTGGTGGGGATTAGAAGGGAGGAAGCTGAGTGAACGCACAAAGTTCCAGAACCAAAACAACAGAGCTGGACTTGACCTTTGACCTGCGTGGCCGTTCATCTGTTAATAACATCATTTAGTTCGACAACACAGTTTCCGAGAGTGTGCAGGTCACGCTGTGTGTACTCCCAACAGACAGACACGTTACAGAGAATAAAAAACATGTCTTCAGGCATTTTAGCCCACATGAATTTACTGTACTTCACCTTTCTTTGTGACATGAGCAACGGTTTAATGGGGGTGGGGGGGGGGGTTGTTGTTCAGCCTCTGAGCTGTAGTAATAACAGTCCAGAACAGACATCTGAACAAAGGAGCAAGCCAGTGAGGCTGATCTGGACCAGCGTGCGCTGTTCTAAAAGCATTACGTGGCAGTTCAAATGACAGCCATTTTACCCCCCACTCCCCCACTCCCCCTCCCCGCCAAACACGATAAACTAGGCTATTTGAGTTGTATGCACTTTCTGCTAAACGACCTAACTTAGCAATGACCGCAAAACGCGAGGAAATATGCTAATTAATGGCTTCCATTGTGAGGGAAACCCCATTCGCTGCACTTTTCATGTTGGATGGAGTGCAAAAGTAGCTTAGCTCTATGTTTTTGTCCTACCTGGGGCTATAGACAAGTGGTATCCTGCATCTTAAATAAGGCCTTTGCCCCTCCGAGCCCCATCGCTCTTGTTCTTACCCCTTAATTTAAATCCAGTCGTTCCCTCTTGTTCACATCCCGTCCTCTGTCCCCAGCCATGCATTGTTAACGGGCTAATTTTTCATAATATCCCACTTCTCTACGTCGACTTTCCTTCCCTCCCAATCTGTTGGGTATTGATAGAAATGGGACAGTGACTATTTCCACTGACTAAGGATGAATTATGCATATTGTGCATTTATTCTGTATGCATATGCCCGTGCCTCTGCAGAGGCATTGTGAAGTGGGCATGAGCGTATCAGTGTACTGTTGTGGGATGTTAACTTGATGTCCCATCAGCCTGGTGTCTGTGTCGTGGATTAAGTCGAGTCATTTACCAGCAGGTTGCAGCTGCAGTCATGGATACCAGCAGGTTATCAGTCATGGCAATGAGCCTTATCCTTATAGTCACTCTTGTGTTCTGGCGTCCTTCTCTTTAACCATCTGCATGCTTTACCTCTTCATTTTTCAGCTTCTCTCTTCTTTTGTGTTGCCTTCTGAAATCTGTTTCTTCTTATTGATGAGCAAACCAGAGGGTTGATTGGATCAAAGAATCCAATCAATGTATCATATCCGATGCGCTCGTGATATTGCGTGTGCTTTAGGCACGAGTGCTGCTGGGCTAGCAGCGAACACCATTGCTTCATTCTCATTTTTCCAGGAGGTAAATGTTTCTGATTTGCTGCCTTCTTTCAATGCCAGTCTTCACCTCACAAGCACAGCATGGCTTGTACCTAAAATAGCGTATGGCAGTGAGGTTAAGTTGGGTTCTGAGGTTGTTTAGCAGATTGGCTAAACAACCATGTGAAACCAAAAGTTTTTTGTGTCTGAACTTAAGCAAAGCCTCATTTTATGCTTGGCAGGCTTTGTTGCAGGAAGATGGAAGGGTACCTGGTTGCGTCTGGATAAGATGGAAGCAGAATGAACAGTAATATGATGTGAAGTCAAGTTGAACAGATTCTTATCCTAGAGTCTGAATACTGCATTAAACTTGTTTTACTTTTTCTTGACTGTATCTCCGCCTTCCCGTGTCGGCGACACATGGTCTGAATTTGAAACTTTTATTTCAAGCTATATGAGTTCTTGCCAGCTATACTGCTAGTTTTTAAAAGCAAAAACACTTCAAATACCAATTTAAATTTCCAGTTTTATTTCTACACAGGGAAGCAATGCCAGACGTGGCCTTAGCAACACTGTACGAGAGCTCTTTCTGATGATTCATTTCATTACATCGTATAACTCCGCCCATCTGACCATGCAGACATTAATTATTTTGTCATGAAAATGTTGCGCGAATCTGTTTGTGCTCTTCTGTTCACTCACCAGTCTGAACCTGTGCACACATGCATGGCCGTGACGGTTGCACGGTCAATCCCTAGACGTCTTAGTGCGTGGGTGAAATGTGAACGCAATAATGAGCACGTGCACGTGAAAGATTATGACTATATGCTTACGAATCAGACTCTCGGTAAAGGGGACGCGGGCTGTGGTTTCAGGCTTTTGAACAGAAGGAGTGATGAGGCAGGAGCGGCAGACTGAACTGTGTGTGAGTAGCATGACTAGCGGCGTGAGAGTCGAGGATGGATGCTCTGCGGTGGCTGGAGTTCCCCCTTCAGATCAAGCACACGCTGGTTTCAGATGACTGTTTTTAGCAACAGCTGTTAGCCTCTGTTTAAAACATGAAAGCCTAGGACAAGAAAGGGAAGGTCTAACAACCATAGAGCCAAAGGAAAACACTGCACAAAGTCATTCCAGCCATTCTGTGTGTGTGTGGCGCTGACACTTTTTATTATGTGGGAAGAGCTGATATTGCTGCCTGAGCATGCCACTGCTTCAGGCTATAACACAATGACACACCTGCCTGAGTCAGCTGAGTCAGGACACACGCAGCTGGAGACATGTGGGTGTCGACATCTCCATTTCCCAGGTTTGAACATGGGCTTGTTTTTCTCCTGCTTGCTCTCAATTTTCTTCATCTTTCTTAGGTTATTGTTTTCCTCCTCCTCCTCCTCCTCCTCCTCCTCAGGTTATAATACGATTCTAAAGGCTTTGTGGGAGGAGATCTGCCCCCCCCCCCCCCCTCTCTGGTTATGTCCTTGCAGCTTCATTCTGCTCTTTGCAACTTGCCAGCCACAGGCAGCCAAGGGAGTGCAGCACTAATTTTGAAGGTCATCCAGGTTACACGGGCTCTTTCTGCCCATGCCTTACTGCTTTTTTTTATGCAGTCTGCTCTCTCCTTTCCATTTGGTTACTGTATTATAATGTGTGACATCGCAGTTTCCAATGTCAAGATAGATGAAAACTGTACTCTTTTATGTTTGAAAGTGAAAACTAAAAATAGATCCGTGCCGAAGTTTACTTTCTTGTGCACCAGACAGTTTGATCATGCAGGGGATCCTTGAAAGCATCCACATATCTCAGCACAGCCTCTGCTCATCTAAAATCATTTAGAGTTTGTTTTGCTTCCTCTCTTCTTCCCCCTGTGTGTGTGATGTAGGAAATGTTGGAAATGTCTGTCTTTTCACGCGGGTTCCGTTGTCTTTTGTGTGTCTTTTTCTGAAACAGCATGTCAGCCAGGCGGGGCGGCTCTGGAAGGATATGTGTATGAGGAAAAGGGTGTGTAGGTGTGCGTGTGTGTGTGTGTTGAATGAAATGAAAAAAGCAGTACGCCTGCCTGCACACACACACTGCAGCCTTTGGCCTAATGGGAGCTGACACACTGACAGGCTCTCTGAGCTCTTTATCTGGGCCTCTCGCCTTCAGAGTTTGTGTGTGTGCATGCATGTTTCTGTTTTTGCTTGATTGTGTGTGTGTGTGTGTGTGTGTGTAAGCGTGTGTGTCCCAATGATGGTAGTCGCCAGGGCCCTGGAGAGTTCTTTAACCCCCTAACAGAGTTAGACTCATTTGCATTGAAATGGGAGAGTGGAAGGGCCTCTTTATGGACTGTTTGCTTTCGCTCTACACCGAATTCTCAACTCCAGCTATTCTGTTTCTCACACACAGATGCATGTACGCATGCATGCATGCATGCGTACATGCAGAGTCACACTACATAAATGGGAATTCAATCTGCTGCAGGTCACATGGTGGGTATTCCAAACTGTCGGAGTGTTATGACCCTTTTAAAGATTTTAATTGTGTGTGCGTGAGTTATGAGGGGTCAGAAACGGCTGTTGACTTGTATGACTGAAGCCATGTGGTCGTAAGCTTTGGGTTTTTCCACCTCACAGGCTGCTCTCCTTCCTTACTAATGACTGCCGGCCAGCTGATCTGGAGTCCCCCCCTCCCCAGTTCCCATCAAGTAGCTGGTCTCACAATCCAGAGATGCCAGAACACAGAAAGAACTCCCTCAGCATCCAGAAGGGAAGCTGCAAAACTGACCCCCAAGCCAGTGTCTGTGCCGGCTGAAGAGAAAAAAGAGGTTTCCAAAGTCGGCGGTGACTGCCAGAGAAAGCACAGATCTAATTATAGCACGCAGGAAGTGAGTGGGAAGGAAACTTTGATGATCCATTCTATTATATTTCTATCAGGGAAGGGATGAGGAGGAGGGGAGCATTTGTCCTCTGTTTCCTTCTCAAGTCTATTTTCCTGCCTCTTACAAAAAGGGAGGGCTTCTGCTCCTTTTGCACACTCAATACATGCTTTTTAATTTTTTGTTTTTTTTTGCCACCATCTTATCCCTTATCTTTCTGCAAGGACTCGCTATAAAACAGGAGTGCAGAGTGCACCGTTTGAAGTCAAGTGGCTGGGTAAAGAGCAAATAGAGTCGATGTGTTCCACCTGTCTGGCTTTCTATGCTCTAATTTATTCCGGGTACACTTATTTATCCCCGTCTGTGGCTGCATCCGCTGACTGCGTTGTAGGGATGATAGCTTCTGTTACGGATCAAAGATAAATGCACTGTAAAATCCATATTCATCAATACTATATGGCCTGTGCATGCATTTGTTCAAGTACAAAGACATGCATGTGTCCTTTATCATAAATTTCTTTTTTTTTATGGTTTGAACTGCTAAGCCAGCTGATAAATACATAGAGTTGTAGCTTTCATTAAAAATAATACGTCTTTGTGGTGCTGTTGCTTCTGAGCTGGAAGTCAGGAGAGGGTAACTGTTGAGCCGAGATCTGTTCAGTACTTTGCAAACACTTCTCGTCCCTGTTCAAGTACCGGTAAGATGACGTGTGCTGGCAGTAGAAGATCAAGGTGTGAAATTGGGGATGCAGCTGTGGCGAAACATTGCCTGTACTTTTTCCTTTATTTGGGAAAAGAAGAATGGGCTTGGAAAGCTGAGCAAGAGCTGAAGCTGCCACAATAGAAGTTGAAAGCTGCAAGTGTCTTCTGATGGTGATTAGTGCGCATGATGATGAATGGATGGATGGGTAGAACATTAATTTACCCCATGGTACAAAGGATGAAGGTCTGAGCTACCTTTCTTCCCAATGGAAGGCAGAGTGGGGGCTCCGACGCTTTCACTTGAATTATTACGTTATTAAACGGTTTCCTCGTGAGTTTACAGTCTGGGTCACTAATTCCAAGTCTTCTACAACTACAGCATGCAACTCATTTGGCAAATTACGGTCCCATTGAGAGGAGAGTCAAAGATAAAACCAGGTAATATTTAGGGTGTCGCTACCTTGCGGCTGATAAGTGACTTCCACAGTTTGTCACCCCACTTCCACATCCAAATATGGTCACTTCTGGTTCAAAGGACAAACAAAACTAAAATAAAGAATCCCTTTTATCATGTCAAGCTGAAGGCCAAATCGTCAGGGAGGCTTTTGTCCACTCTAGGAAAGTACATGAGTGGTTTGAATGACTCAAGGTTTTAAGGTGCAGCAATGAATTTTAGGTTCAAATATATGTACATGTAGCTCCACACCACTTCCCCTTCCTGTCAAGGATGAGTGTGTGTGCGTGAGTGCGTGTGCGTGTGTGTGTGTGTGAGTGGTGAGTTCAGTCACCGCAGTAAGAGCAAGCCACTCTCCCAGTGATGAGATCCAGATGGAAAGTTTCAGTGAATTGCTCACTCTGCTAACCATTATGGTTCCTAAAATGTTCCCAAAATGTTTTTTCCCTTTTCTCTCAGAGTCTCAAGTGACTTAAGATGCTTCTACAGTGCAATGGACACTTTAAGGCTGAACGACTTTTTGTACGGTTATCACTGAAGTGAACCATTGCATCCATTGCATCAGAGAGCTGCTTCACTCTGCCACGTTAAGACCTTTCGTATGCTTCAGCCACGCTTGAACCGTCAAGAGCAAACCTTGAGTTTGCTTCTGCTATTCCTCTGGTTCGTCTCCGGATGACTCATTTGCATCACCACAAACCAGATCAAGATGATCGCTCTGTATCCACAGCCTTTTGTTGTAAAGGAAACTCGTGTCAGGAGTTTAGCATCCACACAAACACACATTCACACTTGTCACATCTAAACACTGTTGACCTGCGACAGACAGGCCCACCCGGATCCAAGAAGTGGTCTACCTCTCACCCCATCAATCAGATCTCCTCGCAAGCAAGTGAGATTATGAATGACGGCTGTTTGGTTAAAAAATAGATCATATATGAAAGGCATCACCTGGTTGCACATCTTTTCCTTGACTGCCCAGAGTAAAAAAAAAAGACTACTATGAAGATCTCATTTAGTATTTGTGCACATACAGCCGCCCTGTAAAAATGGTCAATAACGTAATTTTCACTCAAACAAGGCAAAAAGCACAATCTCCCGAATCGCCCGGCACTTCTCATCCATCCAACGCAGCCTTCTCAAACCGACGACCATGCTACTGACTTCCAGACGCAAAACCTTGATGCCAACTTCTCCCAGCTCTGATAATGACCTCTGGCTTTTATTTAAAAAAATAAATATGTTACACGTGACAAGAATATCATTTAGATATAGATGTCTGTTTTATATGGAACAAAAGGTACTTCATCCTGATTCGCGGGGCGACTGTCACAGTGTGAATGTCTGATCAGGATGTTTCACAAGCAAAAACAGTTGCAATTAAGTGATGTTAAAAAAGACGAGTGGATTACGCTCTTCATTGTCGCAGCCTGCTCACGTTTCATTGGTTGAGGAAGCTGAACAGAGGCCGAATGTTTTAGCAAAAAAACATGGCGTAGGGAAAGGAGGGGGCCGTTTCTCATTGCATTGATATTTGAGCACCTCTGTGTTCATTGGAGACTGAAAGGGCGAGAGATGGAAAGATAACGTGCGTGTTCGCTCAAGGGTTCACATGTTCAGATGAATATGTAACGATTCATATCCAATATTTGTATGTTTGTGAGCCAATAGTTTTGTTGGCCTGTAGGCGCAACTTCATGTTTACATGAGACGAAGCTATACGGCTGAGAAAGAGCTGATGGATTCTTCCCCCCCCCCCCCCGGAGCGGCAAAGGTCAAAGGAGCTTCCAGAGCACACATCTGCCTCTGCTGCACTCCGTTTGTCTGAATGAGAAAATCCAGTCCTAACATGGAGCGTGCACGCATCATTGTTCCAGAAGACCTTTGGCCATTAGTTGTGCTTAAAAGAGTTTCCTTATCAGCAGAATCACAAACATCAACAGCAGTCGAACAGAAGCCCGTGAACGAAGCGGAACAACAAAGGACTCCTTCTCCCGGCTTCGTCTCATCTCTCTGCCTTTTACCGCCTACTAAAAACTACAACCTCAAACTTAGCTCTATCCACCAAACAGTAGTGACCTCAGAGCTTAACGGGCAGGAAGACACGGGAGTTGAGTTGTTGCGTAAATGTTTTTTTTTTTTTTTTTTGTCAGACTTCACTTGTATTGAATAATTCACTGGCAGACCTTTTATACAGGGTGGAAGCCACTGGGGTCTGTATTTTTAGTTGCTCAATCCTTTATGTAAGGCTCTTTATATAGACTCGCATGGCTTAATGGTGCGATCTGCTGTTGGACCTCATTCACCGTGAGCAGGTGGAGGGTCAGTGGACTCCATCCATCACTTTATGTGCAGCCATACACATACGAATCCCGTCACGCACACACGGCGTGGCCCTCCTATCACTGCAGTGTGCACAGATTTAGGTGATTTTTGCACCACATTTGTCTCTTTTAGAAACGTCACAGGAACCTTCCATTAGCGGCTTTTATTGCCAGCTGTATATACCAGTCCATGCATGACAGTAATATCATCCCTCTGCCTGTTCTCTGCTGATGAGAATGACTCGCCACCCAGCAGACATTAGGCATCCTGAACCGAGACCGCAAAACAGTTATTGGTAAACACCTTAATCTCCCTGATCTCTGTGAAAAGGGACTTAAGTCTGTGTTTGTCCCGGGAAGCAGAGCTGTCTTATCTGGAGTTGAATGGAGGTTGCGGTGATAGCCATGATGTGACAGACACCAGAGGAAGGGAGAGGATCACACACACACACACACACAGACACGCAGACACCCACACAGTAATTACTCTGCTACCGGCGTGAGGGACAAAGACACTGAAGTACTGGATGCAGACGAACCAACACATCTCTGAGACAAAGACCAACACAAGAGACACATATGTCTTCACTGGAAGAAATGATGGGATGATCAGGGAGGTAAAACTATTGAACGTTGTCTCAGGAGTGAGTTATTATTGCAGCGTGGGCCCAGGCAGGACCTCAGAGCCAAAGCAACCGTCAGTCAGAACGTCCTCTGGACTCTAAGCTGAACTCTTTATGGCGCAGGAGGTTTATGCAGCCTCTCTTGGAATGGGCTGCCAAACATATATTTCATATATTCTAAGGGTAAATAATGCTGCTTATGACAGGCCTGCTCATGCTCAGGCCTGCCAAGTGTGTTATACTCCTATGATGGATGTTAAATATGTGACAGAGCAGCGGCCCCTCAGAAGCTGTTATTTAGTTAAATGATTGAACCGTCGTTCTCGTCCTGAAGGCCTGTCGTCTCCCAGAGTCCCCTCAGAATGAAATTTGTCCTCAACAGTCAAACATCTCGTCATGAAGTCAGCAGACTGCTCTGTTGTCGTTGTTGTTGTTGTTTTTTCCTGTTTGTTTGTCTGTGCGCTGCGGCAGTAACAGCTCATAAATATCCTTTTCAGTTCTGCTAAGCTGCTGACACAGCTGTCGTGTTTTTATCGCCACCGTTTACAGAACATTATCATTCATCAGATGGGAAACTCGCGTTGTTATTTTTATCATTATAGTTATTGTTGTTGGTGCCGAGAGCCTTTTGTCCTTCGCAGCACAATACCCCCACCCCCCCCGGTCCAGCCCCCGCCTCCATCCAAGACGTGGTTTGATGCTCTGATAATAAATAAGAAGTTCCGTACACTGTGCCGCCGCAGCCATATTGATCACACACGGGAACACCAGCATCAGTCACAATACAGAAATAGATCATGATTGATGACGACCGAAGGACCGGATGTGTTTGCCGGCGTCTATGAGTTGATGTTGCGATGCGCGTTTCCAACCGGGGCTGATATATTCTCAGTGATATTTACAGTCAGGGTTGGCTTGTAACATAATTAAGGTGGTGTAGTATTGATGGCTGGGTTCCCATCACACACACACACACACACACACACCAGGGCCAGTCAGTAAATAAAGCCATGGCCCAAGGGCCACTCTGTGAAACAACATATATTCAGCCTCACACGCTAACGTGATTCTATCAAGTCACGTCAAACAGTAGCAACGCAGCTGTTAGCTGGGGGGAGTGTTATTCTACTGAATGTACAATGGGACAAAGCAGAGCTGATGAGGACTGTTTATGATGAAGGGATGCTGAGAGAAGGGGGAGGTGTTTTAGGGGAGGACAAAGAAAGGGTGTATAAAATGTAACCTCCATAATGAATCAATCAAATACTTAAAAAAAACAAAAAACTTCCACATTATTGCAACGATTTATAACAGATCAATATATTTCCATGCTTCTTTGTAAAATTGTCACAGGTTCACCATTTTGGTGAATTTTTATTTTTAATTATGAGGCTAGGATTGGGTCTTTTTATTTTTCAAAGTTTTCTGTTTGCGGCCGGTAGCTTGGGAAAAGTGCAAAATGGAAAAATGTTAATGTAGTTTGATTTTGAGCTTCTACATCCTCTGAGCCTGAACACACTCGCTGATGTGCTGCATTTAAGATCATAGCATTCTCATTTGCACCGGCTGCGATGGCACATCCATTGCAAATCGCCATCCACATTTCATGACGCATTTATTGACCTCACAAGGTGAGTGATAAGCAAATCATTGCTGCATTTGCCACTTTTTATTTATTATGGCTGTGGAAACGCTTGACTCTTCATTGTCCTCTTGTGGACGTCTCAACACCAACGTTTAGGACGCTCCATTTGAAACAGTCGCATTTTCTTCCAACAGACCTCTTCAGTGGGCCGTTAACTCTTTCAGTGCCAATAACGTCTAAAGACGTTTTTTATAACCCAAACATTCACTGCCACCCCTGACATTGAAATCTGCTTCTCTTCAACGGCCAATAACTCTGGAATGGAGGAACACACTTTTGTATACCTGATGAAAGAAGAGAATTTGATCTTTCGTTTGATATGTTGGGTGTATGCTTAGTCATAAAAAAGCATATTCTGTGGGGATTGGAAAATCGGGCAACATGGGCGGAAACTCTGAAAATGGCTGGCACTGAAAGAGTTAATAACGTAGTACTGAGACTGATTGAAAGACCATTTTATTATGCAAGTCGCATCGTTTATGTCCTATAGTGTTGCACATCCTTTCATTCAAAGCTTTCTCTTTATACTTACATCTTAACTGCCAAGTCCTTTAAGGTGCACATGCCATTAATCCATATCTATAGCCTCAATGAAGAACAAAATCAGCCTTCATCACATGATCAAGATTGAACAGCCAACTGCTTTCAGACCTGAGAGAGGATTAGAGACACTTTCAAGCTAAAAAACAAAGCCTCCGCCTCTCAGCTGACAGACAAGTAGGATGGGAGCACGGGAGGAGCTCTATGAAGACGACTTGGCTGGGACAGCCAAAGAAAACTAAGCCAGAGGGGTTGTGGGGTCCTCTCTTCCTTAACACGCAATAAGATGAGTTTGCGAACGTGGTCACTGACAAGCCAATAAAAGATTTGTCCCAGGATATACAAATGATGATTGACGCATTGCATCACACCTTCCAAAAAGCCTTCATGGGTTAAATAATTCAATCCACATCCACAGAATGGCAGATAAATCCGAAAAACACAGTTTACACGCGCAAATTACGCATGGGGATTCTCAGGTCATTTTCACAGGGATTATAATCTATTCTGTAACGCTTGTTAGCTGATTCCCGCTGCTGTGGTTAAGAATGGCGAGACACATATAAGACCTCTGCTCTTTCCACTCCTACATTCTGCAGCATGAAGAATTTATTAGGAGTAAAAATGGATGTTTTGAAAAAATAAATAAATAGCAATCCACTCAACAGTGTTCTAAAAGTGTGTGTGGTGGAGCCATGGCGTTGCTTGCAGAAGGACCAAGGGTGCCACAAGATTTATCCTATCTTTTTTAATTTATTGCATTTTTTAATAACCTTTCAGCACTTTAATACAGAAGCCATTAAAAGATGGCGTAGCCCTCTGGTCCCACAAATTCATACAAGGAACGGTTGTAGTAGCAAAAGGCTCTCCCCATTTTTCACTTTCCTGATGATGCTGCGCATTATAAAAACATCTGTTAAAAAAAGTGTTTCCCCCGCCCCCGTATTTTATTTATCAGTGGGTCTGTCAAGGTCCTAAAAAGCATTTTCATTGGTCGACAGCAGACCTGAGCCAGAGACAAGCTAATATAGGCTAGGCTTCCAGCGATTTGACGTTCACCTCAGGCCATGAATGGCCAGCTCAGAACCAACGGCTTGAACTTCTCCTTTCTCTTCATTCACAAGGAACACAACTATTTTTTCTCACTTTTATTTTTCATTAAGTTCTACGAGGCCGGTGTGCACGGCTGACATGACATCACACCTCAATGACCTCAACATGTCAAATACAACTTTGTGTGGGATTGGGTTGCAGCTGCCCAGTCTTTCCAGAGGAAGCTCAGCGTTTACACTACAGATTAAGCTTTGTGCTGTTTAGTTTTAAGAAACTATTTGAACTGAACTGATTTGTTCAGTCTGCTGCTCTTTATTTGTTTGACAACATGTTTTATTATGTCGTTCTTTTCTGGAATAATCTGCTTCCTTTTTTTTTTAACCCACTAGGTTAAATAGGTTCCAACTAGGTTCCAATTTTATAATCCTTAACATACATTGATTGTTGACATAATAACTCTCCTTCAAATATGTCAATCACCAGAAAAATAGAAACCACTGGAATGAAGGAACATTAACTTGATAAATAAATGTACGGCAATAGGAGAGCCAGTGTTTTTTTAAAGAGTGTGATATTAGCCTAGCTATTTGCTCGCTGTAACAAAAATCCTCCACACATTGCTTGCCAACAAGTGAGAAAAACAAAACCTAACCCAGATAGTGTTCCTGGAGTTCTATTGTAATCAGCGTGGGTATAATATTCGGCCCTGGAGAAGGTACAGCAACAGTTGTTTTTAAATTTTCAGTCCATCACACTGGGGCTCGCACGATATCATCAATCTCGAGGCCCTGTCTTAGTTTCCACAAACGTTCCTCTCGGTTATTTAAACAACTGAAACTGAAGCTTTCATTCTGGAACTTTCTCCTGTTGCGCCCGTTGCACTGAAGGCAGAATTAAAGTAGAGCAGGTTAAGAATCTGAAATCTCCTTTCCCAAATGAAGTCTTCAAGTGAGTCACATATGACGCCACGCATCCTCTACATTGTTGCCTGTTGCAGATAAAGCGATGCTTTCCAAAGGAAGACAATCGGGCTGTCAGCTGAAAGCAGCGCTCCGTAGCCTGGACAGAGGCCCTGTGTTACCACATCTCGTTTTGTGAGACCTGTCTAGAGCTCAGTTCACAGAGTCTGAGGGTCTTTCATCTCACTGGGCCTATCGCGCTAAGCTGGGAAACAGGAGCTAAGGGACCCTCGACTTGCACTGCCCTCAAACCCCTCCTACCCCTGCCTGCTGGACTGACCCTCTCAAAGGAGTCTTTCAGTATTGTGTGGAAGCCTAAGTTCCAAATCAATGAGAGCCCAGAGATTTGGAGCTGTAGTCCCGAGTGGGAACAAATGGCTTGTTTGGTGAGCGGTCTGAAGTAGCTTTAGAAGAACTTCCATCAGGCAGAAAGTATTTCTGACTTAAGTATTTAGTATTACTGCAGCAGAACTAATATGACCGTGATGACAGAGGCACCGGCTCCCGTTTGAAATCCTATTGCTTGGTCACAGGCAGAGGTTGGTTCAGGTCTCAAATAAAGCATTCATGCAGTGTTCTGTATTATTGATGTCACAAAACTTATTTTAACACGTCTCAACAAAATGCCACAAATGGCCGTCATAAATTCAAGCCTCCTGTGACATTTTCAGAAACACAATTATACTGACCTGCAAGGGCGTGACATTTAAAAGAAACACACTCGCGCCTATCGATAGAATGACTGCAGCAAATGTAATTTAAGAGACACACGAATATATATCGAGCATTGAGTAAACAGAAGAGTTTAACCACCACAGGCAACATCAGTCAGTCTGGATCACTTTGTGTTCATCAGTCTGCTCTTGTGTTGATCTGGGATGCAGGACGGACGGCTTCGCTCGGCTTCAGAAGGTTGTATCCTTGTGCAGGGAGAGCTTTGTGTTTGGCCTCATCTGCCCCGAGTGGCAGCTCAGCTTCGTGACGGGGACAGACCCCCCCCCCCCCCCCCCCCCGTGCTCTATCTCTAGCTGTCTCTCCTCAGGTCTTTGTGAGTGTCCCGGCCACAGATTGGCCTGTATAATGTGACTGATGTCCTCTGGACAATCGGCCGTTGGGACAAGGATGTGCTCAGGTGATCAAGAGGCTGATTGGCACCTGGCTAATGGAGAGGACGCCATGACCTCTGAGGCTGGCAGGTGGCAAACCAGTCTGTTAATTATGCATCCGGACATGTGCCTACCTCCTGAACCAGGCTGCCACCGCCTGCATGGAACCTCCCTCGGCATGCAACCCCCCCTAAAAATTCAATAGCCTCCCAGGCTTAGCAGATGATGTGGAAGTGTGTGTTTGTGGATGTGTGTGAGAATTTTACGCCATCTGGTCTCAGGCTGAAGTGTCCCTCTGTGCTTTGTGTGAACATCAGGCCAGGGGATAGATACTACTTTACTGCTCATAGGTGTGTGAAATGTCCATTTTCCCCCCTGAGTATAGATTTCATGGCTGAGCAAGTTTATACAGCTGAACTGTTCTTTCTTTATTTCTTGACTCAAATGAACCCGAACCAAGATCATTTTTAATCTAAAGCTAACCAGGTATGATTTTACGCCAAATCAAACTACAACTGTAGGCCACATGCTCGGAGACAGCAAAGGACAGATAGCACCTGACGTCATCCTTTACAAAAAGTAAAAAAAAATACAATGCAAATGTTATTAAAACAACACACTGGCGGTCTTTAAATATCACTTCCTCATGCTGCTCTTCTATGCTGCTTCGCTCTGTCTTTTCCATCTTTGTTTTCGCTTCAGATGCTTTGGTTGATTGGCTAATTTTCTCTGTCCTTTTATCAACCACTGCAATCAGACAGGCCCACAGGAGCTGCTGTATTAACTACACATGTGTGCTGTTTGCTTAATGCGTCGTTGGAGGTATTGCCTGCCAACACTGTTTCTTAGAGACATACAAAATACTTTTTTTTTGGTTGAGCTAGGTTTATTTGTTCATGCTGACATTGCTTTTAATGGCAGAATGACTAATTAGTACACTCTAGTGTGTGTGTGTGTGTATGCGTGTGGCACAATATCAAAATCAACAATCGGCATCATTTCGAAATTCTAGCCATGTGGAATGTATGATTTATGATTTAGTGTTGTATACCTGTGGCTGTTCAGCACACTTTGCATCGGGCGCAACATTAACGAACCATCGTCAGCGGCGGCTGAGAACGGAACGTTAAAAGACAACTTCATCATTGTGACAACATGCTCTGTATTTAGGAAGCTCGGGAACGCACGGCCAAATACAGACGTATCCCCAGGAAATACAATACACGACAGAAAAGTGCAGCAAAGGGTTCCTGCGTGAAAAGCCGAGCTGAACACGAGTCATTCGTTGTTGCTATACGGATTGTGACATGCAAATTCCCAAGTGTGGTTCCTGGTGTGAGACGTGAGGGTTCATTTTGCTTGACTGGCATGCTTGGTGCTGTTCTCCTCTGTGCATATATTCAATGCAACTGCAGCAAGTGCAGCCAGTCCACTTCCTTTTTGATCAATCACAAATCAGCACAGCAACAAGCTGGTTAAAGCTGTGTAGGAGTGTCCCCTGGACACACATCATTCCGTGTGTGTCTATCTATATTGCAATTAAAGAGTTCTTTCCATCATCATTAAAACCAAATAATATATGAACAAAACAAAACTCTCAAACAGCACCAAGGGTCGCACAGTAACTATAAATTGAGCAAATATGTTCTTGTAAGTGTTTACGTGTAAAAAGAATGGCGCTGGTTTCAGACTCAATAACACGGGAGCGTAAAAACCCCCAGGAAAGGTAGTTCAGGCGGTTCAGAGCAGTTTATTCAAAGAGCTTTTTGAGGACAAGAGGTTTCATCTTACTTGCTGAAGATTGGACACATTTCTTCAGTGCTGGGTAGAAGTGGGATGGATCAGAACTAAAATGAGGATCGAGAGAGCAGTGGAAAAGAAAGCGCTAGAAAGCAGGGTAGGAGTAGAAGCAGAGCGCTCTGTGTGTGTGTGCTGTGTTGTCGTATAAATCCACGTTACTAAATTAGTAGGTTTAATTCTGGATTTTGCATTCGGCCATGTTGTCATGTCTGAGGTCATTTGGAAGCAAATCATGCACCTCACTCCCAGTCGGGATGATGTCCCAGAGGAGGAAATGGAAGTCCTGGCATCAGACGTAAAGAGAAACATGGCGAGTTTATAGGTGCAGACTGCGGCTTTAATAAAATACTGTGTTCCGTTCTGATTAAACCACGGGGAATATTCACTCGTACTGTGGACACAGCAAGAGAGTAACAAGCTCCTGGTCTGATCTCCTAACTATGCTGTCCTCAGGATCTAACACTGATCAGAGGTCAGAGCTCTCTGTTGAGACGAATCACAGAGACACCAACAGAAGGTTTCACCTGTACAGAAATAATGTAGGTACAAATAAAGCCTCAGGAAATACAACGTGTAGTGTCACATTTAAAAATTATATATATATATATTTTATCATTTAAATAAAATTCCAATAAAATTTTCAAACCAATCCCACTGACCAGGACTACTACAGGACGTTCCTGATTCTTTACAACAGAATTCAGCTCCCTCCAAGTATCCGAATTCTGACAGTTCCAGGTCTTTCTCTAAGGTATTCCTGGGGAAAAAGGCGAGCTGCCTAAAAGCTTCTTCTTTTTTTTTTTTTGCTAACTCAGTTCTGGGTCTGCAGACATTTGCTTGTAAAATGCTTTTTAGAGAGCAGACGGCAGTGCTTTTGCTTTTTACACACGTATTTGTAACGATGTAAAGGAAGCATCTTAGCTGGATAATCAGCAACAGCAGAGCACAGCGGTTAAGTGCGATCTCCACAGCCAGGGATGAAGCCTGCAGCACTGTTTAGCTTCTTTAGTTTGGGATTCGGTGCATTCAAGCAAAACTAAAAAAACTTCAGAGATCAGGTGTTTCTGTCCTTGGAGGAAAGGACAGGATTTGTGATGAAAAATAAATGTCATTAAAATTTAATTTTGCAAGCAAGGCTCCAAGTGTTGTTTGTAATTAATATGTGATGTTGATTTTTAAACGTTACCCAGCTAACTGCTGCCTTGGCGCAGACACTACAGGATCCATTTGGAAAGGGGATTGTTTCAGAAAGTGTCATGTGAACACAGGTTTTAAAAACTCAAAAAAAAGCCCCACTTCCAATAAAAAAAAGGAGTGCTGCGTAAACGGCGGCATTTAATCTGAAAGCCTATATTCTTCCTTTGCTTCCAGTTCACGGCGAAGCTGAGCGGTGTCATTTTCAACCTGGGACCAAAAGACAGCAGCGACGGACTGACCAAACTGAAACAACATGCAAAGCCAGGTAGTTGGGGGAGCCTCCGTTGGTTCGGCAGTTTGTACCCATGGGCCTGATTTGAGGTGCATGGCGTCTCATGCGTTCATCAAACAGTCATGTGACCCACATCAAGCGCGTGCCCTCCACTTTCAGCACAAATGTTAGAGCTCAGTTTAGCTGATGCATTTGTAGGCATAACCAGCCCAGCGGCAGTGTCTGTCTGTCTGTCTGTCTGTCTGTCCGTCTCTTTAGAAATGAAGTTCTTTTGTGGTCATTCGGCCCAGTATACAGTACATAAAAAAGGTAGATGATATAATCATTGGAAAATAATGGCAAGCAATGAGTTTAAATTCCTCCGTTAGCTCAAGGTATTCTGTTGCATGTCTGTTAAAGAGAAAGATACAAATGGGTTGAAACATGGCGTATTGATACATTACTATAGCAACTGGGCTGAAATTGAATAACATTACAAAAGTAAGGTGGGTTCAGAGAGCAGTTAAATTTCTCAGCAAATTGAAATCTTCAAAATAAGGTAGTAATGCGTAATGGCATGGTGGGTTAAGACCCCATGACCTCCCTCTAAGTGCTCTCAGTGTCACAATATTGACTGATTACAAAACGGAAGGGTCCACCCGACCTCTTTAAATTTCAAATGAGGTTGCATTAATGATAGCATCAGATAGATTGGATTCTTCTTGTTTTACTGCGGCTGCATGCCGAGAGAAAAATAACATTTTTACTCCCAAACAAAATCCCCTTAAACACTTTTAGAAAAGACTCATTCCATGAGTAGAAAACAGCTTCAAATTAATTCAGTTTTAGCAGCAGACTGTAAATTCTAAAACATATTGTTTTTATACGAGACATTTATATTCAACAAAGTAGACATAAATCATGAATTAATGTGTCGCAGTGGCAAATCTGTTGTCTGTTGTTTGAATTTCAAAGCTAATAATATTAGGGGTAACAGGAAAACTAGGATTACACAGTTGTGTGTTTTACTAGCTCACACAATTATACTTCAACATATATGGCATAGTTTGGTCGGACCTACTTTGTGTACTGTGCAACCATGCATTATGAACTGGCCTGGTAGGGCGTCAGTGGATGAAAGGCAGCTCTGCTCTGTGAAAGCACGTCTCTGATGACGGCAGCCAACATCACGAGAAGAGACAAAAATAACGCCGATAATCTGATTCAAACTGTTATCCTCGGAGGAGACGGGAGGAAGTGCTGCACCTCGCCTGGCACGGACCAAAGTCCCGACAGTCGCAACCATTCCCAGCACGCTCTATCCCTCCATATCCATAATGCTATTTCCTTTACAGAGCCATCAAATACTTTTTAAAAGATGTTGTAATAGCACCGGTAAGCTTTGGCTGGAAGACATTCTGGTTATTTCCTTCTACTCTTTCTACATTTGAATTGAATCTTCCCCCCCACAAAATAATTAAATTAGAATGACATGGAAGAGATTCAATTTATAGAATTAGAAATGCATGAGTAATCAGAGGACAACCCACAAGATTGCATCCAAGGACAAGTCAGCGTCATGCAGATATTTTAGCTCTCTCTCTCTCTCTCTCTCTCTCTCCTTCTTCTTCTTCTCTTTCTCCAAAACCAGGCCAATCTCTTCCTGTCTGTAGAGATTGAGCTGCTCATCAGAGCCTGTTCATTACATTGCTCTAAAGGGATGACAAGTTAAGCCACTCGTTTCCTGGTCGGGTCTGAGGCATGGAGGTGGTCTTTAATGCTAATCTCAATAATTCATAGGGAGGAGGGACACGTCTCTGCAGTCATCAATGAGTCCAGCTATCTGTCAGTGGAAAATAACTGTTCTCAAAACATGCAAGAATATCAGGAATGAGGAAACAACTTCATCCCTGTATGGCTCCCTGTGGTGTTTTCACCCCCCCCCCCCCCCCCCAACTTTAGCATCCAATCGTGTTCCTATATGCCCTGCTTCATTACAGTATGAACGGGGACATAATTGCCATTTAACACAGTTACAGACTCAGAGGAGATGTGTGTGTCCTGTGGGATCCTGATGGTTATGCTTCCCTGATCCAGGGTCTGCCAGGCCTCCTCCCTCGGTGCATGAAACAGAACCTAATTGGGAACACTGGGAAAATGACGCTGCAAAAAGATTCATCGCTACATCTGCTCTCCTTGCTTTGCTAAATCTTCAGCAGCATCGTGCTTATATGATGGTGAATCTATCTATCTAGAACTTCATGTCAATGTTTCACTCAGTACATGGATCAGTGTGTGTGTGTCAATATGAGTAGTTAGTTTCTGGGGGGGGGGGGGGGGGGGATCCGGCTTCAGTGCAAATCAGGTACCCGAATGGCATCACTGGTTCTTGGCATTGATTCTGTGATTCCCTCGGCTGGAAGTGTCATTTATCTGAGTGATTTTCCTACGTTCAGTGTTTTGATGATGCTGAAAAGCTCTGCCTCACACATCCTCTGAATGTCTCGGGCGTTCGGCTGGGGTGAGAGTCGGTGACTATGAAGGCCACAGCCTCTAATTAATATCATTTGTATACCCATCAAATAATCCCTGGAGCTCAAATCCAATCTCATATACATTTTATATTTATTTATAGTATATATTTAAATATATGATATCATTATAAATGTGCTTTGCCCACATGACAACAAAATGTTTATATTGACTTGAATTTAAATGGGCAGCATGTTCCTAATTTGGCAGTGAATACGCCAAACACTTATTTACAATGTGTTTCTATTTGTTTTTCACTGCATCATATCTGCTCTTGGACACAGACTCTTCTCTTAGAGCAACAAAGGCATGATACAGATCAGAGTTCTCCCGAGAACCATTGTAAGCCCCTGTGGCAAGTATCTTTTGAACCGGGCAAGCAAGTTTTCTTTTTGATCAGGGCCTGGCAGGCTGAACCAACAGATGCTACTGGAGGGCTTTCAACCCATTATGAACTGCTTCACTTTAACAGGATTTAACGAATCATCATCATAATTTTTGTCTGTGACGATGTCATTTTTATCCCAACACAATCACGCTCAATCCTCTGCTGTCGATTCCCTAGGTTGTTGCTCCAGTAATAATAATTCACTAGCGCCTATGATATGATATGAACCATATAACTTAGGATAAACAGCCTTTTTCTTTCAATATGTCGGCAACATGAATTATCAAATTAATTATTTTTGAAAGTAAATGTACCATTCTCTTGTCCGAGAATAACAAATGAGGGGGGCGTGGAGTGCAGCGGCGCAGAGCAGCCTCTTTGCTGCACCTTTAGCTTTGGGTGAAGGTCAGCGCTGTACGAGGAGCAGAAACACACTGAGCATTGACTGATTTTCCTCAGCATGAAGTTGGTTTGAGTCACGAATGTTGCCGTGCTTGTTGGCCAGCCAGCTGGAGTTAGCTGCTGCAAACAATAATCTCCAGATGTTGATGCAGAAAATTCACTTTATACTGACAATAGCTCTCAGCACTAATTACATTGATGCAATAAATCAAACATGATTTAAACACTTGTTTGTGTGTGAAGATGAATTAAAATATGTAGATTGTCTAGTTGCTGCTTCATTTCATCAACTTCTTGATATAGTATACGTAACATTTAGAGCCCGATTCCAACAAGCCACCAGGATTACATGAAATGCAATTAACAATGTAAATTGGGAGACACTATTTATTACTGGCATTTCATCAATGATTATAAAAACAGCTATTACTTTGTTAAAAAATTGAGTTGTTGACATTTGAAACGAGAAAAGTACTCTAATTGTTTCTTGGTATCTTTATACACCAACCATGAAAAGTAAAACTGAATCTGAGTTGGTGTGTATTTGTAACAGATTCTTTAATCCATAAATGGGGTTTTGAATGTTAAAATGTAATATATTTTAATGACCTCATTCTGGATCCGCTCCAGATGAAATTCCCCCACCCTACATGATTGTGTCAAATTCCATAAACATCGGTCAATAATCAACTGAACTATTGAGAAACAAATTTGGAAACTCCATTGATTGCAATGTTAACGAAACATTTCAAAGTGATCCAGAATCCAGGATCTCTGATGGATCATCACCAAAATGTAATCATCTGTTGCTGGAAACATTCCCAATATTTCCTGATAATTTCATCGAGATCCGTATGCAACTTTGTGGGTTATCCTGCAAACACACAAACAAACAAACAAACAAACCAATACTTTGTTTCACTTAAAATAGCAAAAAATAAATATAAATTGATCAATATATCAGTGTTGGCTGATTGTTTTTTTTCTCCACTTGCATCTAAAAGTTTATGAGAAAAATAAAAACAAATATGCCTTCATATGTCACAGAAAACAGAACAAAAAACTAATCCTGGATCCGCCTCAGAATTCAGTCAACCGTGTCTTGACCTCCGGGTCATCCCTCATTTAGATTGACTGTACTGTTCTGAGATATTTTACACAGACAGACAGACAGACGTGGGGGATCACACAACCTCCGAGGAGAAAATGTTGCCTGTGAATTTACTGAAGTCATTTTCGCCTCTCCACGAGATCGTAATTCTGATTGCCCATGTATTTCCATGCGTGGTTGCTCATGAGTGAACTTTCCTTATCAGCTGTTATCTGAGAGAGCCGTGCTGCCTTCTATTTACAATTGGTTGGATATTAATTGGCTTAATGAGAACGACAACAAAGACTAACCCCTTGAGCAAACAGCCCATCCCAGTTTACTCCATACTTCAGATATATTCTCATACCTGCCTGGTTTTGTCTGAGTTTTCTGGTTTTCAATCCTTCTCTACCTTCATTTTTTTTATATCACGTGCTCCTTCCATTCCCTCCTTTCTCAAACATTGCCCTAAATTATGAAGTCTGTCCACTGCCGTTGTTTACTCCATAGCCCAGAAAATATCAATCGCGTCTGTGATATTTACTGGTGTAGGAAAGATGGTCTAAATGTTTTAGCCTCATTGGAATATTACTGGTGTAAACATCATCTTATTAATGGTAAAAGCTTTCCCTAATGATCCACACCTCACATGAATCTGAAATATCAAGTCAGGGCATAAAGAGCAGCTATAGATCATCATAACAAATGATGGGAGGCTGGTGGAAGGCTGGGGGGAGGAGACCTGTCCTTATGCTAATTCACTCTATATTTTTCAGCTTGATTCATATGCTGTTTGCTTGTAATAAATCAAGGCCATATGATTCTTCCATTAGAGCAGCTAGTTTCGCCTTCGCTGGAGGCTATTTTTCAGTATCAAAGGGCACTTACGTATTCGGCAGTGACTCAGTTGTCCTAAAAACAACAACAACAACAACACGTGAAGATGCACAAGTCACTGTAATTGCATGATAAGATGAAATTGCAATCTTGGTTCCATTTACACATCATGTGGGAGCCCCCCACCCTGAAGACAACTCCACCAGGAATGGCATGGAATTTACCAACCTAATCGAATGTGTTGAGGAGACGCAGAACGTGTCTTATAACGAGCGCTGTGTTAACTGGCTGACAAGTTCAGTCCCCCGAGACGATTTATCAAAGCCCTGTTGTCTTCACCACGCTGAATGCTTCAGATGAAAATTGGCATGACTGTGAATTTGTTCTTGTCAAATGTTGAACAATCAAAAGCTAGCCCATCTGTAAATAAACAAACTCACCTCCTGATGCTGTGGCACACTAACTAGATTCACCACATTATTGCGCATAATGCGGTGGGATAATTCTTATGGCACCACTGAATGGTGACTGACCACGATAATTCTGCAGTGAATCAGAAAACGTGCCTGTGGATCCACACTAATTGCCTCTTGTCACTTACTTGCAGGTATGTTGACTCCAATGTGTCTAATCAGTATGAAACACCAACGCGTGCAGCCTCACAACAGTCAGACAATGGAGAATGCACCTGGCAGCCAAAGTCCAGGGTGAAAAACACCTGACTGCTGCCGTTAGGCTGCAACATTATACGCAATGAATGAATGAATGAATTTTATTTTCAAACATGTATAAAAATATGTAACTATTTGTACAAATGGTGCATTTTGAAGAGCCTTTTAACGCGGGCCTGCCTGCATGAGAACAAGAACGGGTGCCTTGCAACACAGATGGCACACCCAGGGATTAAGCCTGTTTTCCGTATTTTGTTAATCGGACTCCAACTTGTGTAACCAAGTACATCCAGAGTTTGTTATGTGTTGATAGTCTGAGAAGCATTGCGTGACAAAGCCTGCGAAGGATCGGGTGGAGATGTTGATGTGAGACATTGTTCAGATGCAGAGGGGATTGGTGTCTGTCTCGCCCTGTCACCTCATAGCAATAAGGTCCTGGGTACAAATCCAGAACTGGAGCCTTATTTTTACATTTTCTACCCAATGTTTGAGAGGTTTTCATGCAAATTGCTTCTGCTTCTTCCCACAGTCCAAATAAAAGTGCGACATAACGGAATCTTAAGCGAGATTTGTGTGAAAATCTGGATTCTTTAGAAAGTCTCTGAAAATAAAAAAAAGGTAACAGCTGATAACGAATTATCTTTCACACTGTTCCCAACTGGGCTAGGGCTCGGTCACACAGCCCCTTCAGCTGCAGGCTCTGAGCTCGTCTTCACCACACTGGCATCTAAGATCAGGCTCAGTCTACATCCTGTCATTGCCATTTTTATTTTGAATTGAATCACATTAGGTTTCTATGAGTTGTGACCGTTCTTTAGAAATGAATCTTTGGAAGCACCAAATTTCAAATTCAAATTTCAAACTGTAAGAAATCAATCAGTTTTCACTCTTCCCAATCCTAGAATCCAATCCAAGAATGGCATAGACTCCCAGGAGCCCAGATCATGCCCCCCCCCCCCCCCAGTTCTCTCACATAATGCATTACTTATGACCAAAGAACCACTTGACACAGGCGTGGTCAAAATTATTGCTTTATTGGTGGTCAGAAGATGTTATTTGAAGTGCAGCCCAAGTAGCTACATTTTAAAAGCACCGCGGCTCTAAGGTTCCGTCCTGTAAAAGTGCTATCAAACTTGTCCCGTCAGCTGCGGCGCAGAGTTCCCACCTTGGCACTGCCACTAGGATGGAACTGGCCTGAGCCTGGAGGCCCGATGCACATGAAAACACCAGGACCACATCCTGAGTGGAAATACAATCCCCCCTCCCCCCCCGCCTGCTTGACTGGACAGGGCCTGGCTCTTCTCTGCTGAGACGTGTATTTTGGTTTTTTCGTGTGTTTAAGTGCTGGTATGTGTTTATATCACGGGGCAGTGGGTACAAGGTGCCATCATGTCTTCCTAGCAATAACATATCATGATGATGAGGATTTAGTCCATCCATCCACCCATCAGATGTAAAATCATTACATGAAAGCTTGACCTACATTTTGAATTGAGAATGTTTCTTTACTTTTATTCCAGCGGTTTCCTTCCACGGTGTTCAGGGTGGGGTTTTTTTTTAGGTTTTTTTCTGGAGCACGTCTTCCAATCTATACACTTTTTGTTTAATCAACCTTTCAGCATAAATGTACCTTTCTTAGTTACACATATATGCTATCCTGTCAAAGGGCATGCTGTGAGGCTTTTGTTTTGCATTTGCCTTTGCTCAAGCCATGCAGCATTATGTGATCTAGAAAAAGACAGACTGAAAATGATGACATAGGATCCCTTTGTTTCACTCGCAGCCCCAGTGTGACCCAAGGCTGTATTATAATAATAGAGCTCTGTGTCTGACAGCCAGACTGCTGCTCTCAGAGCAAATGCCAGCTGACAGTTGTTCCTGTGTGAATGCTGTGGGCTCCAGCTGTTGCTGGTTGTGTCGCTCCAGCTCTATTGTACTGTAGGTAACAATATGCCTGAAAGGTACTGAGCCGGGGCTGGTGATGCTACGGCTGAGCTAGTTGTTGTCCACGCCATCAGGAGCAACATTTGCCATCAATAATGTCATTGAGTCAAGGCATGGGGGGGGGATGGGATGACGCCAAGAGTGGTGCGTTCAAGGTTGACTTCTCAGCAGAGATTATATATAGTATATACACTAGATCTTACAGCACTGCAATCGCAAGGAGACACCCATAAATCTGTGTAGTTCATGTTTCATTCATGCTTTACACAGGAGGTTGTATACATTGGAAAAAACTGCCTTGAGTAAGTGCTCACCAATCAGATGACATGTTGAGCCAGGTGTAATGGGTGAAAGACTAATCCTGCACCATATACTCCCCCACCCCCCCGGGATTCGGGAACCCCCCCAAAGCTTCAAAAGAGCGATCCGGTTTGCTGCAGGCCGATCAGGTCCCGCTGGCTTTGACAGGGTCATTGTTTGTAATGGTCATTTTGTGGTTGCAAGGGACACAGGAGGGTCGAGTGTCTGTCTGCCTGGCTAAACAGTCAGTCCACTGTTCACCAGTAGAGCACGCACGGAGCAGCCTCAATTAGTTTCTCCAGTAATCTCTCTGCACCGTCACATGATATGGGCTGTTTGTAATAACACACAGGGGGCCGAGGCCAGCCCCGGTCAGGAAATGAGATGATCCATGGCTGACAGCTTTGACACACAGCAGCCACTTATCTGTTATGCAGAAAAAAACAATCAGCGATCTGCTCCGTGTCTGGGCGTGCGTGCGTGTTTGTATCCGTGTTTACACAATCGCAAGGGCATAAACACAAAAGCGCGATATCAAAAGCAATCACAGATTAGAAGATTGAAGGATAGTAAATGTATGCATGCCGACATGCTGCCAAGAGGCCCATTGGCACACGGATGGAGGTGCAGCCCGCCGCTGTCTTTATTTATTTCTTACATATTTGTTGATATTTCTCATTCAGTACCGAAACGAGTATACTCGTCCAACACATTTTTTCACGGAGGGGGCAAGAGGACGGCATGTCCTCAGTGAATATCAGACCTCTTCTATGCTGTAATGGCGTCCTACAGCCCTGTTGGGGGCAGTGCTGCTGTTTTTGGGTGGGTGATCACCGTCTGTTACAATGCAATGAGAGAAGGAGGGATCATGGCGCCGCAGCAGCAGCGATCTGATAACTATAAGCTGCTAAAACGGTAACGTTTGAGTCACGGTACTGAGAAGAAAGCAACTGTTCCTGTTTCTGTTATTCAAAACGATCATCATCGACGATCACGTTGAAATCACAGGGCTGAAGTGTATAGCGCGACCGGAGCAGACTGACACCCGCCGTTCACCCCGGGCATCAGTCTGAATCCCGACGTGTGTCACCACACACACCGACGGTTTGTGTGGTGACACCAAAATCTGACAGTTTGGGTTCGGATTCCGGTTCGGTTTTGGACGGATATAGTGAGCCTGACGAGCGTTTCCCGTCTGGATCACCGAGGAGCAGCCGTTGTGCAGTTGATAAATGTTGTTATTACAACATCAAAAGCTCTTTTTCAGTGTTGTTTTTATTGCTATCTAGAAGTAAGCAACTGTTGAGATGTGAGTTGTCTCACTAAAGCAAGACATATTGGCTTTTAAGCAATCGATCAGCCAGAAATGTGTCTCTGCACAAAACGCGGTTTTTCGCCGCTTTTTGTTGAAGATAATATTCTGTGGGCAAAATGAGCGAAACCCGCCGGTACTGAGCGTCTGGCTGAGCTGACAGCGGCTGGCACTGAATGAGTTAAGGAAATTGATAAAATGGAAATAAAAAAATAGGGGTCAGCGCAGCTGCAGTTCAAGCAAAGCAGGAAAAAAACACACCCATACAAACATAGCGGGGAATAAAGTCAAGTGAAAATCTCTCTCTCTACAGTCTTGATGTAGGATAAAGAGATTTTTGTCATTTTGTATTATCCCCACCTTTTTTTTTAGCTTTGTTGTTGTTGTTGTTGTTGTTTTTGGTGAAACGTTTCACTCTTCACGACCCTCTGGTGGATGTATCCATGCCAACATGAAACACGCATCGTAGTGCATTGGCGCTGATGGATGAACCGTTCTAAACGACTGGATCTGGAGAGCAAATGAGACTTGAGTGCCCAAAACAGAAACATAGCCAGAAGGGTGCACATTGCAGCTGATGTGGCTGTGCATGTTATACACAAGGATGCCGCCTTTAGTCCTTGTTCTCCGTCTCCATCAGCCCGCCAGAGGCCCGGTGGCTCAAACATCACCTGTGTCAGATCAGCGCTGTGGATATCCCTTTCCGTCCGCCACTGTTTGCCCCCCCCCCCCCCCCCCCCCCTCTCAGTTCTGCTGGATGTGCATTCGCTGTCAGTCACGGAGCTGGATTGTGAATGATGACTATGTAGTTTGTACACATAAATACTGAGAGTGAGAGAGAGAGAGCCTCTGAAGAGCCTCGGTTCAAAGGCTGAGACTTGCCTCTCTCTTTGGCTCTTGGCTGAGTCAGAGATCAAAGCTAAACGCTGAGCAACAAATGTGTGTTTCTGTCACTGGCGATTTGTCTGTGTGTTTGATCAGCAGCCTCCCCGTCCCCCTGCCTCGCTCTGCGGCTAATATGCAGTAATGGACTGCCTTTCATGAGGCAGGAGATGTGGGCTTGACGTGAAGGATGTGACTGAGCTGAACAGAGCAGACAAATCTCACATTCCTCAAGTCTTTTTGCCAAAACGCAGGTAGATTGTAGATCCTTTTATTTATCCGTTGCCATTCTGACATTACGGAAAGCATCATGCAACATTTCTGACAGCGACATTGACACTGAGATGATTGTTACTGGTCTTCGCATTGCCTAGAGATTGTAATCTTTAACACTGATCAACTCTTTCTCCCCCCCCTTGTCCCTCATCTTTCTCTGTCCTACTTTGCGTGTATTAACATTTCCTTCTCTTGTTTTTTTTGGGATGACAGAAATCCACGACTTTCGCCCTTTTTGCGCTTAAATCCAATGCGGCGGTTGGTGAAAGGATAACAATTCCCACCAGATGGGCTGAAAGGCCCGTTTATTCAGTCAGAGCTGCGTTTGGACGAGCAAAGGAAGAAATGGCTTGGCTTTTCCAGCCACTATGTAAATACTAGAAGAAGTGTGCCACTGTGCTTTAGCAAAACACAGCATGGGGCGTTTTACAGTGCAAGCTTAACTTCACAAGCATATATACAGCTAATCCACACAGAGGCTTTTGCCCTTGATTTGGCATTTAAAAGCTGCAAAATGTTGCCTTTAACTCACACCTTTTAGCTTTTACACTTTTGGGAGACCATGTTTTTTATTTTTTTTAGAGGGTCTGGTGGCCTGACGCATAATGTCCTCCCAAAAGTGAGAATGCAACACAATCTGGCTCTCTGCTGATTTGGTATCCTCACATGCTCCCAATGCCAGCACGATGGGCCTAATTAGACGGGTCGCATGGAGCTATAGATAGAAATGTGCACTGTAGGAGGACTGTAATAGAGATGTGTTCTAAAAGTACCATGCTGACAAAATAGCTTCAGTTAAGATGGATGTAAGATTCTTATTAGTATTATCCCACTCCACGCCCCCCCCCCCCCCCCCCGCTGAGAAGTCGCCATTGTGGTCTTTGTCAGAAGCGCTTGGTTCTTGGCTCTCGGAGCTGTGTGGGTCCACCCTCTTCCTCTTCCTCTTCCTACACCTCCCACTGTGCACAGCTGGACAACAGCTAGATTAATGTTTAGATTAATGAGGACAGAGTTAAACACGGGTTCAATGGCACTGCGAGGAAGGAAGGGGTTTGTTGAACCAGGGTCAACGAAAAGTCCAATCAGAATTTTATTTGATTTGAGTCTCTGATCAATTATATGCCACGTCAGCACAAACTCATGCTCCACACATTCACGGAGCATGGTTTGTTTTAGGAGGAAGGTGAAAGATGTATGTTATGTTCAATGACAAAATGTCTTTTGAACCACATCCTTATTTGGCTGTTCGTTGTAGGATTAGAATTTATACAGTTTAAAGTGGAGATGCAACGTTTGAAACAGCGTTAATCAATCTAGAACCTTTTACAGGTGCAGTTATCAGCAACAGAAAAATACAGTCTTTTTGATATTGGATCACTTTCAGTTCTTTGTTGTATTGATGGACGTCTTTCGTTGTCTCTTGCCGGTCACACCGTCGCTCCACAATCTATTTTGCTTGTGTTGTGTGTGATCTTGTCGTTTTGTTCTCATCAGTTAGATTTCTTTTAATGCCATTTGTCATTCTTCAACTGTAAACTTAGATTGCCTATGTGTTATACTTTATGTATGAGAGACATATTATTTTTCTACCGGTTCTTGAGTAGAGCAACTAGAACCATATTTACCAGTTTTGTTTACACGGTTAAGCTCTGAATGAATGAATGACTTGCTTCGGAGATTTTCTTTGTTTGTTTTTTTATTAGACAGTGAAAATGGATGAAAAGGAAAAGTCCAAGATGGGAAAAGCCGCAAGGTGTCTCGGAAAGCAGATTATATGTGACGACGGAAGCCTCACGGCAAATCTTTCAGACAGACTGGAGAGAGTTGAGTTAAAGGAAACGGTAAAAGCAGAGGGTATATTCTACTTGAGATCAAATCACATAAATAAATGACAGAGAAGACACATATTGTGTGAATGATCTATGAATAATGATCTGAGCAGCTCTTACACTGAGAGGATTAGCTATTGATCTGGATACCCTCGTATGGCTAGGATCTGTCACTGACCTCGGCTGGAGAAACTGCTGTAATCACATTGGGTGTCTGGTTCCAAGAGCCGAGGGGACGGAGGCACTGACAGTCTCAGGAGGGATAGGGTAACAGGTAGGCCGAACGCCGCCCACAAGGGTCAAGCAGCACAATGCTGGCGCCCCCCTTTGATGCTGATACCATCTTCTGAGTGTCCGCTCAGCCCTGCTCCCCATTTCACTGCTCAGCGACTTTGCATCCATTTGCCTCCGACTTTCTGTGCGGAACTGCCCCAGGATCAAATAACGCAACACCGCTGTAAGACAATGACCCACTTTAATAACGGGCATCATTACACACACACACACACACACACACACACACACAGTGGATGGAATATGAAATACGATTTCTGGGTACAAGTGTGCGTTTCCATGTCTGAAGCGTGAGCAGCATCAACCCCCCCCCCCCCTCGCTGATCATTACGGTGAGTCTTTATGAGTTTAGTTTCATGAGAGCCTTTAAAGTTCTCCTTAATAAGAATGTTTAGGTGGGAATAACTTCCACTTTGTGCACGATGACTGCTTCGTCAAAGCCTGAATCCTCAGGAAAACACATTAAGCAAGTATCTTGAAAGTGGTTTTATGTAAAAATGCAAGCGTCGTGAGACTAATGGAAGCATCACCGCAGGCAACAAAACAAATAGTTTATTACCAAGTTTATAAGCGGTAGAACAGCCGCGCGTTTCCATCAGCTGAGTCGGTCCTCCACAGCAGCGCATGGGACCATAGCGGATGTAGAAGAAGACCAAAGGACCCTAATAAGTCATTCATGGCACATCAATTATGAATAAACATCAAGATGGCGGAAACAGAGGCTGAAAACACACAACAGCATCTGGACTGTGACGATGGGTTTGTCAAAACAAAATGGATGAATGAAAGTTTGATTACATTTATTTCCTGGTTTGAATTCACACAGACATTCATCACTATTTGCCCAAGAGGTTCTGTGGTTGAGATGGTGACATCATTGATACAAAGTACAATATAGTAATAGGCATCCTTAAAATATAAATTCTGAATATGGCCCATGCACTATAATGATAAATGGATTTATTTTAACCAATGAGATTTCCCATACTATTCTAGCCTACTTGTGTTCCGCAGAATTTCCAGATTGTAGGACGAAAGACTTTGAAGAGGCTCGACTAATTAAAATAAAATCCAACTGACCTACATATTATACCAAATCGTTGATACAGAACTGAAATGTTAAACAGATCATAATTAAGGAACTGAATTATTAGCTCAAATGAATGGTAATGTTATCGAGGAGGGAGGATCCAGAGACTTCACCAAAGTAAAAGTAACCTTGCACTATAAAAACAGTAGGTATAACGAAGAAAATGTATTTAATGGCTTTACTCCTGCAATAATATTTAAGCATGTGCGGTGGTCGAAACGAGTCTTCAGCTGCAAATGACTTTCCAAGATGACATGACATCACAAAATGTTTAAATTACATGAAAAAAGTGCACCATGTATCTTTTTTTCCCCTCTAACTATACAAGCAGTGAAAAGCACAGCATCTCTCTCGGAACTCTCCCGTTGCTGATGCCATTTGCCTTTGATCTTCCGCGCCTCATTTAGCTGCTATCGTGTCCCTTATTGGCCGAGCGCCTGCCCTGAGGTGTGCTGGGTGTTCTTACTGCTACCTTGCAGCCTGCTCGGGGCTCATGTCGCCGCTCTCCCTGCCTGAGCAGGTGCTTCTGCTGCTGCTGGAGGGAGTTGGCACACAACCAGAGATGATGAGAGAGAAGAGAGTGAGAGATTCTGCCATGCAGTGGGCCACAGGAATGCCTAACTCTAATCATCTTTGATGGTATAATCAGAGCTCAGTCAAAATCCACTCCAGGCTCATATATCCCCCCTGGCAGTGTTCGCTCTCTGCTCTGATATGAGTGAAACTGGCAATCTGACTTAAGAGTCAAGTCTCAACTTTGTGCAAAGAGTCTTTATTATTCCAAGAGTTTATTTTTTTTAGGCTAATCTACGAGTGCTTTTAGCATTTTAATCTTCGCCTCTGTATGAAGAGTGTCCCATCGGGGCTGCTGTACACTCGAAGATTAATGAACCCAATTTGCAAAAGTGACCTTTTGCCTGCTGGAGCGCTGCCGCCGCTAAGCTTCTTAATGCCTGCTTTAAAAAACAAAATGCTGTTATGGAGAACAACTCTTCAGATAAGAGCAGAGGAAATAACCATATCAGAAGTAAGAGGAGGTCTCAGGATTAAAGTTTGGCTAATGTGGCCACCAGACACCCTAAAAGGGCAATCAGAGCAGGAAACCACCAAAGCAGAAGCTAAAAAGATGCTGACAAACATGTAACCAATAATCCCTTCTGACGAATATGCATATGCGGGGCGAATGCAATCACGAACATAGTATCCACATATTCTATGAAAAGGACACAATATATCAATTATTAGAGTGTAGAAATCCTCCGTTCCACCAGGGTTGACTGATGACTAATAGCATGACTACAAGAGGTGTTTAATGACACGTCGGCATTACTTGACGTGTACTTGAGATCCATGATTAGCTCATTTAGAGGGTGTGCTCATTACCAGACCAGAAGTTTTCTGACATTCCTCAAATAAAATCTTCTTTGAATAAGTTTATATGATCCGCAACGTAGAAGGCTGTTTCTAAAATCCATCCCTGAACCGATTAATTTTTAAATCTGCCGAGATGTATTATTGTCCCCCCCAACAGATTTCACTCAGCCGTTGTGTACAGTCCTGATTGCAAGTCAACATTAAAATGAAATTCAAACATGGCCAATGTTTCCCGTGTGCCATTTCAGCTGCAGTCATGAAAATGTGGCAGAAATCTCACATGTGGAGCAGCAATATCCCAAAATTTGCATTACACACCCTCAGCTGACATAAACTATTAGAATTAAAGAGTGTTGGCTCAAACTGTAGCTGAAAAAAAAAATCATAAATGGATTGAATAACAGAAAAATAGAAATGCAGTATTCGAAAAAATGAGAATGTGGGGAACATTTATGGTGTTTTCTGCAACCCTAAAACGGCGGAATGTGCAGAATGTTAATTAATATGGAAATGTTACATTTAACGATGTAAAATTAATTCATCCTCCGGACCCCTTTTATATATATATATATATTGGTGTTATAGTCAATTTTTTCAGAAGAAAAAAAGTGATGGCAGGAGCATCTGGTGTTTCAGGCTGGTTTAAAGGTTTTCAACATGAAGCCTCAAGCTGTTCGTTTTAACCCACAGTCCCACCAGCCATCACTCTGAGAAGAAGTAGCACCCAGACTCTTACAGGAATTGTAAATGCACTAAAATATGATTTAGCTGACGGGCACGGCTTTAATTCTGCAAGTCATTACTGATATTCCATGGCCCATTTATTCAGTTAAGATGAATGAAATGCATTTAAAGGGGAGTAAACTGAGCTGTGGGAACCCTTCCATGCCACAAATCATGAGGCTGAGTGGATATGTAGCAGTCCTTCTTTTAACAGTAAATAGGACAGTAAAAGTTGAAAAGGGCGGTGCTGGTTTTGCCATTGGCGCCGACATTGTTCCAGTGATTGATTACGGCGTCATTCATTTGACACAAATGTATGTATTAAAGCTAATGGGCGAAACATCAGGTGGGTCAGGAATATAGATGAGGACGCTTTGGCAGAGATCGTCTCGCAGCAGACACACACACACTGACTGGCGGCGAGTTTTATTATTCTATCCGAGATCCAGTTGTTTTGACTTCTTGGAGTTTCTTTCGCAGCCTGTGTGTGTCTGTAGCATGTGTGTACAAGTGCTGCGCATGCACATATGCGTGTGCACGTGTGGCATGTTGGGAAAGCGTTATGACTAAACCTCAGTCTGCAGACTTGCATCTGTCAAAAAAATCATGCATCGCTCCTCCCCGTTTCTGTCCATCCTCCAGTTGTGATTGGGTAATATTCTCGTAACCGCTCATTATTCTCAAAAAAGTAAATAAGACTTCTTTTTGTACAAATTGTGGAAATCCTTTGCTGTTGAGTCCTTATATCTTTTTTTTAGAAAAGAGAATGACTTGCCTGAAAATACAGCATAATAGGAATAATCAGTTTGTTCAATCGCCACCCCAAATGGGCCTTCATTTATTTTTGTCCAGAAATAAGTGACCATATGATGCATATCTGTCTAACTGTCGTAATTTGTTGCAACTCAACAGGAGAATGATATGAATTGTTTTTCCAGAATAAAAACTTTAACAGTGTCTTTGCTCTTCTTCATTCTGAAACGCATCAGGCGGCACTTTCCGAGTATCGGAGCCCCCCCCGGCGGCCCGCTGCGGCGCGTTTCACTGTATTGAGTAAGTAACATAATTTTGTTTAAACTGGACAAGAGCAGTCTGTTGAGAGCGTGGTCATTGGGTGAGGACATTAGTTGCCCCCCCTCGTCCTCATTCACATGGCGTGCTCGCGGGAGCTTGAGCCATCGCCTAGCAACCAGCGAAAGGTTTAAGGAGATTCTTGTGCGTGGACACACTCTCTCAAAGTAAAAGATGATACAAATATCTCTCAAGAAAGAAAGAGTCACACTAATTAATACCTTCTGAGAATAGTGTGCAAAGATGCGCTTTCACAGTGATGGGACTTGTCCACAGTGGGAGGGGGGGGGGGGGGGCAGACAGGAAGACAGGAAGAACATTAATTTGAGACAGAAGCTGGCACTGGAAAGAAGGAGGAGC
The DNA here is from genome assembly GCF_040956055.1 of Brachionichthys hirsutus. NCBI lineage: Eukaryota > Metazoa > Chordata > Actinopteri > Lophiiformes > Brachionichthyidae > Brachionichthys > Brachionichthys hirsutus. The sequence goes on along the minus strand of NC_090897.1, from coordinate 11,996,144 downwards.
TGCAAAGATAAAGAGACAGAGAGCTGGAGATGTGGATACTAAGTCCAGGGAAGTAGTTTAGCTTAGTCAAGACAGCCCCCCCCCCCCCCCCCCCCCCACTGTCCTCTGTTTACACACAGAGAAATTTCTGACAATTTCACAGCTCTCCTTTCAGCGGCCATTGAAAAGGGACAGATTCCTTCCTGGTTACTCACCCCCTTAGCCAGTGAGAGTGGTTGCTATCATGGGAAAATCCAAACCTTTGGCATCCTCAGTAGGTTGCCCCTCTGCATCGAGCTATAGCCTCAGTGCAAACAGCAGCCCCACGTAATGCCTGTGAAATCTGTGTGTGCATGAGGTTCAGGTCACATTGCTGGGATTAAATCAAACAGGAGCCCTCATTCAGGGGGTCCACACTGCAGTGCTGGGTTTGTTTGCATTCATGCGGTCCTTTCAGTCAGGTTCAGTATTACCATCTCTCGGTGTTTGCCTTGTGCTGGATAATGTATACAGCATTGTTTCTCTTATGTGCTCTGACCCTGACCGATGCCTTGGCACACTAAAAAAAACTATTCTCCTTAATCCGACAAGAGCACCCAGAGGGCAGGGTGGCACACCGCCACCAAGACTCCACATAAGTATGAAGAGAGAAGATCCTGAAGAGACAAGATGATATTGAATAGTAATGGCTGGAAGGGAGAGGCACGAGAGGATAGAAGTCTAGCCAGGGAAAACGGAAATCAAGACTCGGCCTGAGACATATTTTAGTTAAATGGAAGAGGCCCAGCTCTCTTTATGGTGACCTTAAATATGCTGAAACGACCCCTGGGGTCGCTCTGCCCCCCCCGTCTCGCCGGCAGTAGCCGTGGGCCTCGTTACGCTCTGCCCTGAGTGTCTCATTACATCGCCACCTTATAAAGCACACTCAGAGGAGAGACTCATAGAGAGTAACGACACTCAGCTGGTGCAAACTGAACTATTAGAATAACATTAAGCCCAAGCACAAAGGCAACCACAGAATTTCCGCAGCTCCTTTTGTACTTGTTACAAATTACAGAGGGACCTGAACTTCTCATCCTCTGTGTGTGTGTGTGTGTGTGTGTGTGTGTGTGTGTGTGTGTGTGTGGGGGGGGGGGGGGGGGGGGGGACACAGAAAAAAAGAAAATCACTTTGAGATTGTGTGTTGCTCCAGCGTGTCGTTGTGCTTGTGAGGTAAGCGCTTGTGCTCGGTGCTGGTCCTGCATTGTGCTCCTTTGATTATGGGAAAATCCGGAGGCTTCTATATGTGGGAATGCTTGACTACATATTGATCACTATCAGCGCCGTTCAGACAGCAGCAGAGCTTAGCATTGCTGAAGTGTTCTCCCTTTCATATGCTGCTGTGCTTTGAGTATTTCCCTCATGCACCCCCCCTCTCTCTCCCTCCAATATGACCACTCAGAAGGTTGAAGAGCTGGGCAGAGGAGGGGAGGAGAGAGCAAAAGAGAGAAAAGTGAAAGCACTTAGGGTGGAGGGCATTATTAAGCATAGCTTTAGGCGAGCAAGTGCTTCCTACGTCCTCACACAGAAATACATGGACACACACACACACCTACACACACACACACACATTTTCAGTCACTCACAGATTCAGCGATGGTTGGCCAGTCACCAGCACCTCCCCTGGGGTCAGAAACAAAAAAAGGGGCCATGCAGTTCAGACTCCAGCAGGAGTGGCTATCAGAGGGAACAGCAGAACAGGCGGTGTAGAATGCTGTGGCACTGAGGGACAGTCCATTATCCACACCCCTCAGTCTGCATTTCAATGGTTCCTGCCAGAGAGAGCGTCAACTCATCAAGCGCCAGGCATGTCTGTACGTTCACAAAGTTACGTTGGCTGCATGACTCAAGCCCGGGTGAGGTCAGCAGTGTTTCAATGTCATCCATCTGACCTCTTTCCTTACGGAGATGCGGCGCACACACACTCCCCTGGCAGCAGCTTGACTGGGCTGGGCCGGCCTATTTGACCCACGTGGCCAATAAGCTGTTTTTCAAGACCCCGTGCCAAAAACAGCAATAATACATTTGGCAAATAAGAGAAAGAGACTTTGTTTAAGCTCTGCTCAGAGTTGCATTTTGGCCCCGCCCCGCCCCGGTCCACACCCCACCCCACCCTGTGAGCCTGGTGTAATCTTTGGAGAGTGACATGACCTGGAAGGAGGCAGACAGCCAAGACATTTTACACAAAGTCAGGCAATAAACACACTCTGCTGCAGACGAAAGCACGCAGCAAGAGAAAGGAGCATAATGAAGCAGAATGTTCACCGGAGGTTTTTGGTAGTAAGAATCATCGGTTTGCTCGGAGGAAGCAGGTACGCGCTACGATGTGTCAGCCATTCTGCTCTTCCTCTTCTTTTAAATTCAGTTAAATATCATTATCCTGCTCTGATAAAAACGTGCTGCCTTTGTTTGAATAAAAATGTCCCCCTCCAACAAGACTTTATCAGTTTTCATTCAGAGATTGTCAAAGAAAGAACGTCACGTCAGCAATATTGTTGAACCCCCCCCCCCCCCCCCCCCGGGAGGAATGCAATATTTTTTGTTTTTCTCCTTAAACAGATGCTGTTTGCTGCAATAAAGAGAAGAACTCAATCATTTTAGGAGCAGTACATTCCAATACCGTCTCTGCCTCAGAACAAAAGAAAGTGAAGTAGCGGGCGCGCAGGATGGCGGTCATTCTTATACACACTATGGCCTATGGTTAAATTTTATGTTCTGCGTGGTGCTTTCAAGAATCATTTGGCCAGTCCACAGTCACATTTGGCGGCATGTCAGATTACATTCAGTTTGCATGCAAATACTGACAGAAGAAATATCAATGGTGTTGATTTGATTTGTAAAAGCACTTTGTGTCGTGTGGTGATTCCAGCAGATTGAGTTTCGCTGCAGGCGCTCGCAGGTTATTGGACGGAGAGATACAATCAACAAGGCAGCTCCTTAGAAGAGATAAAGAGGCTTTGTTGGCATCACCTTGAGGGAGCCATCTTAGTGTGAAGTGGTTGGAGCAGCCTCTAATTTATTATTGATCTCCGGGTTCCATCAGACGTGTCCGTTTGTACATTAAACAGGCCTGTTATTGTCCCGACAAAGCTTCCCCTGTCATTTAAAATACATTTGGTTTATTTTATTGGTCTGTCGGATAGATTGAGGGGACAGACAATGTTTGGCTAAATTAAATGTTCTACCAAAGCCTGCAGCGCTTATTCATTTTGCAGCAGCAGAATGAATAAGCGCTGCTCTTGTTTTCATTAAAGCTTTAACAGGCTGCATTTGTTTGCCTCGTTTCTAATTGTGCAATGCAAGAGTACACCATCCACATTCCAGTGTCAAACCGTTTGTTGGTGTCCCATTCTGTCATCAGGGAAATGTTGAATCTCTCCAGCAGCCGTGGGGGACAGAAAGTTGGTCATGTTAACGCACAGAGTTCAACCTTCTGGCTCGAGGCAACATTTTCTTTTTTAGTCTTTTCCTCCCCCCAGGTGGGAATGTTTATCTGCAAATACATGCCCGTCATGAACTGTCTTGAAAGGGAATCTTGCTTGTGGTTGAATTACGTAGCGTAAATGTAGCTTTCACATCTGGTGAAACAGATGTTGAAATGCATCTAATCTGCAATAAAAATGAATGAGCGTAGAAGCCCTTGGGGAGCACAGACCTCCGCCAAGCAGCTCATTCCCCTCATAATTAGATTTATGCCATCCACATGGTGATCTGGATCATCATCAAAAGGTTCTAAATTGTACTTGGTATCTTTATACACCAGCCATGAAAGGTAAACGTGAATCGGAGTTGACGTGTATTTTTAACTGATTGTTTTGAGTATCCGGATTACCCTCAAAATTGGGACATTGGGACACATGCATTATCGGCTCCTTAAGGGTGTGCATCTTGGTTTGTAGAACTTGCTTATTTTTTAAATAAATAACTTTGAGTTACATTTGAAATGAGGCAACTTTTGGGTCAGCCCACCATCATGCTGTGATGAAACAGATCGTGGTTTATCCCAAAAAATATTTTAAGGACTGGGGGCATCTTAGTCCTTTTTTCTTTTTTCTTTTTTTACATACGATGTCAGACACAAACTTATAGCCCTAACATGTGTTGTGCTTCCTTTTGCAGTGTCAACAGGCTTAATGATACACGAGCCTGTGCCTCATCTCAGACTAATGAGCTCATCATTGGGCTTTAAATGTCTTTGGGGTCCCTGATTATAATTAACTTTTTCAACCCATAAGATAACATTGCAGAATTGCATGTGCTTCATATGAAATGAACCACATTGAGGACTTATCAATGCTCCATCAATAAATAAGTACATGCACAAACATTTTTACATGTGGAATTATAATCAGCTGTGTTCCACTCGCTAGTCGTTCGTTAACACGCCACACTGTTTCTAACATCTGACATTCATTAAACATGGCTCTTAATGAATGCAGCTGAACTGGAGCCAGATTGCTTTGATCTAAATGAAGGATCTCTGAACGTAATTAATCATAATCTGTGTGTGTGTGTGTGTATCATGTGCCTGTGCTGGAACGTGCTCTGCTGCGTGATGTTCGGCGCTTGGATGTATTTAAAGACACTCATCCTCCCCACTTTTGACATGCTATCTTTTCCTTTTGTTCACATTGAGGGATGTTTAGGGGGTCGACCCATCTGCCTGAAATCGTTTCCACTGTGGAATTAATCGTTTACACTCTTTAAATGACCCAACAGTCCATGCAGCCACCAACGAGTCATGTGGTCGATGAGACAGCTATAGCAATCAGCCAGGCGTCTGAAATGTGGGGAACAGCTGAATTCATTTGGAGCAAATGAGTTTCAGGACCATAATCACAGTTTTGCTGTGAAGTGAGATCAGCAGGGCAAGAAGAGGGTCCGGCTCAGAGAAGAATAAATGGAAAGCCTGATGACAATGGCTGCAACTTATTCTGTCATTGCTCATAACCTTCTGGATGACTGTTAAAGAAGGAGAGTATCACATTGCGGAATTCAAAGGAAGCCGGGGGGGGGGGGGGGGAATTCTCTGAAATAACTCACCTGTGTGTGTTTGGGTTTTATGTATTTTCAGCCAATCAGATTAGTTTCTCATCTTCACACCTGTCGATTGAATGCTGCCCTGGAGGTTAATAATTCATCCAGATAATAACCGCAAAACTTTGAGAGTACTCTGATGTACGATATGCTGTTTCTCTCTCAAACACACACACACACACACGCACACCCACACACACACACACGATTGCACATACATGTGCATTTAACTGCACTGTCAACAAACAAGGGATCGGTCTCTCAGCCATCTGCTGAGTGCGCCAGTTTGCCGCAGGCATAAAGACACCTTCATATGCTGCACACACACACACACACACACACAGTAGAAAGAAAGTCACACCACAATAGCATATTCAGTTAAAAAAGTGGAGCAGACAGCTCAGTAACAAGATGCATAAATTATTCCATTTCCCTATAGGAGAAATTCCCAAAGAAAAATGTAAATTAGATTCAATGGAGAGAATCTGATTTTCAGTCAAATTTAGGGATCATTTTCCATAAATATTATCTGCCGGTTTACTTTTTTCAGAAATTCCTTCTCTTTGATCCCGCTGCTCGGAAACTTCATCTCACAACAAAACACATTAATTCTTTTTTTTTTTATGACTCAAATTTTTATTTCCTTTATTCTCATGTGCCACATCTCAAAAGACAACCTCATTCAAGCAATAGGTTTTGGCTCTGCGCCAAGCCAACTGCTTTCCCGACAAAATATATTCCACCATTTGTGATCAGGCTGCATCAGATGGCCTCATAATAATTCGGATGGATGCCAGCTCAGGCTTGGGGTGGCAATTGTGGCTCTTTTCTTGGTTTAATCTCATTCTAGCTCATGTGCATTGGCACTATGTCTGGCATGGATCCCCCGGACTAAATCGGTCTGGACAATTCTAACATCATGACCTTAGTTCAACTCAGCATGACTGCTGAAATGCAGAATGCCGAGGAGAACATTAGCATATCTACGGTATGGATTTTTCCTTTGATATGGATGGCTCTCATTCCATGATATTGAGTTTAACCCCACCCCTCCGTGGAGAAAGCTCCCTTTCAGTTTGATTAGTCCCAACCATTACCTTCCATTTACAAATCAATATCTTATCACAGACTTGTCTGTTGGGTGGCAGAGCTGCAAAAGGACATCATCTTGTATGTTTTTGACTTTGCAGGGTTTCAATGATTTATAAATAAAAATAGCAAATCGTTGAGTGTGTGGGGCGCCATCATTCTCCAGTCCCTTGACCTGGTCAGGATCTATATCTATATCTCCCTGTGTTTTATTCCATCAAATTATACTTTAATGTATGTTTGACAGCCCATGAGTCAAACTTGCATGTGTGCTGTGTTTTGAACAGAAGCACAGTCTAATGCACTGCAATATATATATATATATATATATATATATATTTCCAAATAAAGCCTGATCTGAAATATCATTTTTGCCCTTCTTTACAGGCTTTTGTGAGGTGGTGCATAATTGAAAGTTTATTTTCTTGTTAATCTTATCAGCAACATGTAGAGCACTCATGGAGTAATGTGCTGAGAGTGCTTATCAACAGGTCACAGGCTTCCAGCCGGCTAAGCCCCTTAGCTGGTGACCAGAGGCACCCTGACGTGATGCGACTCCTGATCCTTTGTAGATAAAGCTTACGTCTAAGCTTCCTACCACTCTCCACAGTGTGTGTGTGTGTACCTGCAGCCATATTGACAAGCAGGCAAGTTTGCTATATTGCTGTCCATCTTGTACTGTATATGCACCTGCTGCCTGCTTGCTATTCCCAGGTGCTGTGCGTTAAGCTGCATGTAACTGCAGAAGAGCGAACAGCAAAGAGCTGTGAATAATACATGTGCCGTTGAATTACATCTTGACACAGTTAAGAAAATTTACTTTGAACTTTTGAAACAAGCTGCAAAGATCTGCGTGTGCATGTACCAGAATGTGAGATGCATGTGTGTGTGTGTGTGTGTGTGGAATGGTAGCTAGTTGCAGGTAATGGTGTGTGACAGCGAAGCAGGTGGCAACATAACACGGACTGGGAGGCCTCGGCTGCAGAGTAAACAGAGGCCGGCGTTCCATCCTGCAACAGGGCGTGCAATCATGCAGCTATTTAATTTGTTTACTGCACTAATGCAGTTATCGCCACAGTAATTTACAACATCTTAGAGGGCGCTGTGTGTGTGTGTGTTTAATTAGTCATGTTGGGCCTACAGCCCCCTGAGAGATGCTGTGTGTCTATGGATTTGTGTGTTAATGTGGGTTAGTATAGTATGTGTGAGCGCATTAGCGTACATATTTGTGTGTATTTGCAGCCTCATAAAATGTATGCCAATGCAATGTGTGTGTGTGTGCACTCCACCATCTGCCTGTGGCTGTGGAGCTAAAACCCCTGATAGGCTCCCGTCCTCATTTCCGATCCAGCTAATCAGTCTTCCAGCTAGCTGGCTGGTAGCTACAACAAAGACGACGTGGTCTCTGGAGAACCACGTGTTCTCACCTGCAACAACACTTTCACTGGTAGAACATCAGCAGAGTGGTTGGAGCCAAGTGGCAGGAACCGCACTGAGGTGTTGCTTTGAAAGACAATGAGGTGTTTTAGTGAGACAAGGGCAAGCCAAAGGCAAAAGGCCAAAATGCTTTCATGTAAATCTTTAAAAATGTGAACAGTATAATCAGTGGTACCTGTGGTAAATGTTAAACATATGTATTATGACTAAAGTATATTAATAAACATAACCTTCTATTGCTTTTTGCATTTTTAATATTGTACTTTTATATTTCTATTAATGCAATATGTGCATAATGTCAGTTTCGTATTTCTGATTTTATTGAGTGGAGAAATGTTGCTGATGGAATTTCCCTCTGGGATTAATAAAGTATTCTGATTCTGATGGGCTTTTGCAGTTTGGTCACTGCAGTAATTCATCCTTTATGTGAAACTTTTATTCAAGTTCCACTCAATCTATCTATTTTTTATTTTATTTTTTGACTTTTAATTGTAGAACTCCCGTGAAGGGATATTTTCATCCAGATTACAAAAATGATGTCATTAAAATCCACGTAACGCTTTTTTTGAACTATCATTACCTCAGTAGACAACACTGTAATGCATCCCTCCACACGAAGGCCCATTGACTTCACAGGGTAATTGAGACTGTATCTTTCATTCTTTTTGTTCTTCAGAATGCACACTTCTTCATTAAGATATGAAAAAGACCTGCATAATGACGAATTACACACACATTTACATTTGAGTTTTATGTAAACCATTGACTTCTAAATGAATTGTGCGGCCCTAACATGCTACCTTTACCTTGCCTCCCATGGATGGACTCTAGGTCATCCCCGCTTGGCTCGACATCCAAAGTCAGTGTGTCAGTGGGAACACTGAGCCTTAACTAAGCATAGCTCAGCCTGGCTCTGCTCCAGTCCGTAGACATATTATTAGACCCTACCTCACCCCAGTACCTAGCCTGTTTCAGCATGGGGGACTTACCTCACACGAGCCTGGCTAATTAAATCTCCCAGACACTCAGGCTCTTAATAAAGCTTGACAGGGCAGCTTGGCCTGCGAATGTTAGAGTGACCCTGTATCCCGGAAGCTGCCTTGTGCATTTGTATTCATTACTGTGAGTGCATGTGTGTGTTTATGTGTGTGTGTGAGAGAGAGAGTGATACTTGGGTTGGGGTCTTGCCACTGGGGGAAGGGGCAGAAACCTGTCGCCAGCCCAAAGAGAGGTCACTTTGCAGGCTATGGGAACAAATGTGACTCAGCAGGTCTGCTGCCAACGGCAACTCCATTAGTTCCACGGATCATAGCAGGAGGAATCAGGAGGAGGCCTAATCATTGTTATTCCCTTGATGGAGCCATGGATTAATTTTTGCATGGCAGCCGGTACTGGACATTGATTCCTAATGAGCGAATGTTGTATTTCAGATGTGAGCAGACTTTATAAGATGATACTAAAAGTTTGTAATTCACCAGGGCTGTGGTTTAAAAAGACGTGTTTTATTCTTCTTATCTGGTGATAATAAAACTTGGATGGATCCTCTTTGCAGTGGTTTGTTATCTAGTGTCCAGTATTCCCTGGTTTTCCACAAGGTTGATCTCACTGGAAAACTTTTGGGTGGATGGATGGATGGAAACACTTGCAGGTGCGACTACAGGCAGTGTGGTGGGCGGCATCTGTTAAAAAGGGAAATCCTTCTAAACTGCTTCGTTTTTTTTTGGATTACCAGTAAACCATTAAACACTGTTAGCATATGGATAAACAAGTTAAGCTAATGCTTCAGCATGTCTGGATGGAAGTCTGTGGGAGCCTGCTGCCAAAGCCTGGTACAGCTTCCATCAAGACTTTGGGACAGAAAGCAGTTTAGAAATCTGTTTATCTAATGCACTACACTAGATTAATGTTTTAATACATTCATTTAGTTACCACCAGACTCACTAAGTACAGTTCCTGGGTTTATATTACATCTTAACTCTGTTACCGCTGAGACTGACGTGGGACTTTGAGAATAGCGGGAGTATTCAGAAGCATTTCAAAAGGCAGGGTAATTATTAGTATCATGGATCAGCGCCATCTCAGCCTCCTGACCTGGATGAGAGGAAATATATAATTGCATATTCACAGCTGAAAGAAAAAAACAACTTTCTATGCCAAAGGACAATAAGAAGTGAATAAATAATATGTGGTTGATTAGCAAATTATATCCATTGCAGAATAATGTCTGTGTGTCTCTGTTTGATCTAGTCTGTCTGTGTGTTTAAAAAAATCTGCAGACATCTTAGACCAACTCATAATTAGTTGAATCATGCTAGAGCCTGCAATAATGGTGCTGTGGAGGACGATCAGGTAAACTGGGTTGTGTGCTAGTCGAGCTTTGACCTATATTCAGAGGCAGAAACGACTCATCCCAAACAGTAGAATTTAAATGGTTATCACGGCAGCGGCATGGACCCATTCATCCGTCAGTCCTCTGCTCGGTGCAATATTCGGTTTTAGAATTTGCCGTGCCGTGGACAGCGATGGCAGAATGCTTTGAATGGATGCATTGTGCCTGCGTTGCCTATTCTAATTCAGCCCTGCTGCCACACCCACAGCTGCTGCCTGGGGCCAGCGTGAGAGCAGCAGCGAACGATGATGCACGGTGCCAGACTAAGAATATAGGTCATCCAGTCCAGAAGAAAGATGCATCTTACTGGCTGCTGGGGTGGAGGCAGGGCGGAGATTTGAGTAAATATAGAAATGCGTTCAGCTCCTAAGCACGGGCAGTTAAGATGACCACAGGCAGGCACGGAAAAGGGCATGGGCAGGGTATAAAGAGAAGGGAGGATGGGAGTAGGAGTGGTGTGTGCCATGGGATACATTTGGGAAATTCATTGTTGGGAGAGGCATGGGTGGGGTACGGGTGAATGAGATGCTCAGGAACAGGAGTGCATCTCTGCTGGGGGATCGGAATCCGGCGCCCGTATCTTTCCTAAACGCCCCTCCTCGAAGCAGCTGCAGCCGGCACACAATGCCGTCCTCTGTTCCCCTGTGGCCGGTGGTGAATCGGGCACGAATGTAAAGATCACACTCATGCGTGCATTTTTTGTTTTGTTTGTTTACTTCATAAGCTGATGTTGATGTGGTCACTTCTCGTGTTCACAGTCACGTCTTGCGTAATGGAGTGTTAACCAACTGTTCTATTTAGGTATGATATTTTTACAATGCAATATTGAAACAAAGACATTTAACGTTTTTTTTCTGTGGCGATGAAGATGTTTTGGTTTATTTGCCTCCAGCTTTGGAAGCATGGCGAGGAATAAAACATTGTTGGGAAGCACACACCCTGCTTCTTGATAATCCACTGAGCCGACTCAGTATATAGAGTTGTTATCATAGAAAAAATATTCCCTCTGAAACCTGAATGTGCCTTGTGGATTTTCTGCAGAGTAAGATGCACACCATTTTTGGTAAATTTTTAAACACCACAGTTAATAGAACCCCCTTTATTCTCAGAGTAAAGATTGCGGACCTTGATTCTTAAAATGGGGGGATTCAAAGCTATCTGCCAAATACCACCGGAGAGTAATTAGAACATGCTTTTTCTGTAATTTAGGTGAGCCGACCTTTAATTTCAACAGTATTGCCACAGAGAAAAGTAATGACAGATGTGTGAGCAGAGGATTAAATGCTGTCAACCCCAAGGATTTTGAAAGGCAGCAGAAAATGATCTTCCTCGCCCTGCCAGCTGCAACCTGCCCCAGTGGAGGTCAGACTTAAGTGGTCTTTTGCTGAGACACATTTTGAAAGCGGCGCATTTAAAATATCTGGTTCTACAGGCAATGGTTTATATATATATATATGCAAAAGTGAGGGCAATCACTCCTTAATAGAAAATAATTATGGACATAAGCCAATCAAATTAGTATCCCTCCAGTGCCTGATCACGATTAGTCCCATCAGATAAAGTTCCAAATGACCTGCAGATGCAAGCACCGGATGAAATGTGGTGATTATTCCTCCCCCTAATAATCAATCACTCTATTGTAAAATAACACTTGGTCCTCATCACACATGATCCCTTCCTGCACCCAAAGCCAGCTTGTTAGAAGACATGATTTCTATCAGCCGTGAGCTGATTTTCCCATCCCTGCACTCCCATTAAGCTGATACTGATCTGTTACCTTGAAGATAACATACAAGCAAAAACTGCATGCAGAGTAACCGTTTAATGGCTGCTGCCGTTCTTCTGTCTCGACAAGCACAATAACTGACTGATTGTTCACTTGTGAAAAATGAAAGCGTCTGCGAGAGACCGTTGACTGCCAGCGCTTCACCGCTTCAACAAAATGACCCTTAATTATGCAGCTCTGCCCACATGAACAGAGCAATGGGGTGATGTGAGACAGCAGTGCGTTTGGTCCGCTTGGGTGTATTTGTGGAGGTGGAGGGGGCTAACAGTGGTGCAGGTCCATGCTGGGGGGGTTTAGAAGGGTCCTGGAGACAACTCAAGAGTCATTGCTGGGAGTGAAGCAGCGTCTGCTGCTACAGACAGACTGTCTGTCTCTCCTGCACTAAGGAGTTTTGGGATGTGGAGCCTGTCTAGACAGAAGTCAGAGATAGGCCAGGCAGTCAAGGAGAAGTCATTACAATCCCCCCCCCCCCAGCCACAGACTTAATTCAGGCAAACAACGAGATGCTGAACGCGTCTTCAAAATTTTAACAGCCACAATTAACCTTAAGTTCCTTTTCAGTGAATTTAAAACTCATTAATATTTTAATAGTTGTGTTCAGAGAAATTCAATCATTAGTGTAAGGTGAGTAAAGGTGGCACTTTTTTGATTAATGGTGACATGAAAGAATGAGATAGAATGAGTTGGGTTCTTTAACAAAGTATTCTAGATTACAAAAAACAAAGTCTTGATGTCATAGAAGTATTAAGTGCAAAAATGTGGACTTTCTGACTGACGCTGCCTCAACATTCCAGCAATGAAAGTATTTCCAAAGAATTTCAAACAAAGGGAGAGGATAAACATCCCAGGATACAACCCAAGATGGTTTTCTCCGATGGCATCAGTCATTTCAGCAAATACCCCAATACTACATGTTTTTACCTTCAGGTGTAAAAGCCTGGCAAAGAAGTCAGTAAGATAGCGTTGCTGTAGGAGAGTCTGTCACTGGAAGTCTGTTCTATAAAGCCAACTGGACTTGTAGACAAACCTTGAATACGTTTTGCATCTCATCCAAGAGGCTGAACTGAAGAACTGAAACAAACAACCACCTAAAGTGTCATCTATTTTTACACGTATTTGTCCCTGCTGCGATAACAAATATGGGTCTGGGCAGATAGCCAAGCTGCCAGGGGCTTCAAATTCTGATAACTGTAAATGATGGTGCAAGAGACATATCCCTCCGATCATTCAAATATGAGTTCCAGTTTTCATGCCTTGCAATAGAACTCTGCACCATATATCGCTATTGTTCCAAAGGAAAGAAGAAACAGAAAACAAAAATCATCCATCGTGATATAAGATTGTGTCCTTTTTTTCCTGCCTGCTGTTTGTCCTCGTGTCCTTCATTGTCAATCTCTGCATCCATGTGAGCACATCTGAAGTCATTACAGGCATGAGCGTGTGGGTGTGGCTGCCTTCCTGTCTCGCTAGATGTGTTTTTCATCACGACAGTGTGTCTTTCTGTGCATTGTGTGAGCAAGCATATTGCATGCGAGTGAGCCAGCTAGATGCAGAGGCCCACAGCAGATGGGCCGTTGCAGTGATTGGCTGAACCCTGGCATGTGCTGATAGGTTGCTGTCTCTTCCTGTTCAAACAGGGGTCTAATCAGACACTTAGACAGGCTGCGTTGTTCAAACACACCGCACACCGCACTGGGATCTTGCAAACACAGACCTTTATTTATGTGCGCACGCTTGCTGAGGGTCAGTTGTAGATATTAGTCGGATGCAGAAACATCCAACCATCCACTCTTGTATTAATCCATGGTCAGACCATGGTGGCAGTGTTGTAAAGAAAAAAATATAACACGTCCATCCGCATGCGTAAGAGATGAATCCCGGGGGGGGGGGGTCGATAAGATGCCAGAACAACCTTGACAGGCTCCTGTGGTGTGAAGAAGCTGCAGATCTACCTCGGCTCAGGCCACATGTCTGACACCCTCCCCTCGCTCCGGAACAGACAGCCATCCAACACAGGAACCTCATTGTTTGATCCCCGGGGGGTCGTCTCTATCAAGACATTCACCTCAACTCCTTCTTCACCGTAATCACCTCACACAACGCCCGCATTACTCCTGTTAGTCAGCCTTGCTGGTCTCCTTGCCGAATCTGTATTTGGCCATGGAGTTAGTTAGTAGCCATATCATATGGACTGCTTGTGGACCGGTGACCAGTGATTATGTATGGCCATCAGGCTGGGATCAATATCAGCCTTCAGGGATGAAGATTCAGTGATGAAAACACAACAGGAAAAAGTCTGCCAACGACAGCGGACATAAATGGCGCTTAGCGTGAGGACATTTACACACCCGACTCTGAGAATGTATTCTTCAAAAATGAAAGTGCAGTTGTCTTGTAAGTAACACAATACTGCTTGTTAGTACTGTGCAGGTGTGTGTGGTAGTGTGTGACATGCCAAGGCAGGCAAATAAAACAGCAACAACTAAAAAAGCAAAAACAGGCAAAACAGTCTCTCTAATGAGTCTAATTCATCTTCCTCACAGCGCCCCCCCTCACTTTGACTTCTCTGTGTGTAAGAGGGTGGATACAGGTCATTGATTTATTAATAATTTCTTCTTGTGGAATTTGTTCTTAGTGAATGGTGTAACTAGAGTAACCAGGACAACTCCCGTTTATTTCATGAAGGAGTCAAACAATAAAGTTCAGGCTGCAAGCGTTCTGGAACTTAAAGATTGGAGGATAAACAAACAGTTGAAACATGGATTGATCCCTGAATAAACACAAGGCTTTGAGGCCTCGCAGTCCAGAAGCATTGACACAGATTTGTCAGTGCTTCTGGACTGCAAGGCTTTGATTTATTGATTTAATAAATAATTGGGTACTTCCATACATAGAGGGGAAATCTTCTTCATCCCGTCACCCTCTTGAAGCTATGTATTTCTGTGATATTATTATCGTTAATATTTACTTTGCATTACCTGATAGAACTTTGTCGGGGGGGGGGGGGGGGGGGAAACTTGCATCGCCTTTTGGTTGGGCTGTACGGAGGATGGAAGTGATTAATGCAGGCCAGCCTGAACCTCTGTGTGTCACGTGGTTCAGGCTGTGTCACACCAACGCAGCACTTTACATTATTGCGTAACGCTATTTTTGGTCCAGTCGTCCACCCTTCCAATGCCCCCCTCAGTGACACGTAAAGGTGACACACGTTGTCATCCACCTGCTCCTCACGCCGTCAGCAGGGAGATGGGTGCATGGGAAAGCAGCACCTTCTGCTTCAGAAAGAAAATGAGGAGATGTTGCTGTTTCTCAGCATTTCTGATCATTTAGGGAGAGGCCCTTTTAGGCCTGAAAACTCAACTGCGAGTTTGCAGTCAAAGGTGATGCTGGTTATGCATCCGGTGCACAGACTGTAGCAGGGCTGAGCAGTCAAACAACAAGGCCTTCAAAGCAGGATAAATAGAGGTTAAAAATATCCCTGAGCTCACGTCGGCTCCAGCTTCGCTTCTCCCCCCTTTGATTGATGGCAAGATGTGTCGTTTCTGTCATTCTTCTTTTTCCGGATCCCTTCAGCTATTTCGTGAGAATATGTTAATCTCACATTGAAATTAAGGCAAAGTCACTCAAAGGAGGTGAGATGAGAGCTAATGAAAAATCATCTGATTTTCCTTTTTAGCTTCTTGCTGTTGCACGAAATTGAAACTCATCATGGTTGGAGGTCTGTGTTCAACAAAATTAATATCATTAATGTCTGCTACAATAAACAGTAATGCAGAACACTGAATTCACAGAGGAGGATTTTCTGTATGAAAATAGGTTATTAGTGACTGTCTTATGATTCTGTGTGAAGCGTCTCACACTCACACTATTGACGGCGTTTTGAGGCCAGATTAGATTATCGCTGCTTTACTGATTTCTGGATCTGGAATTCCCTGACCTTATACGGTGTTTTAGGTTTGGCGCCTGACAAAGCCAACAATGCAGCTTGCTGGACAGATACCACTTATACAGTAGCCTCTGGAGGCTCGCCATTAAGTGTGTATTTGTGTTGTGAATGTGTACGACAGTGTGTTAGTGGTATGTAGGCGAATGTGTGTGTGGTCATGCCGTGCCACGGGTCATCAATAAAATATCAGCTCCACTCTCATGCATTTAACACTTGGTTTCACCTGATTGACTCATCAGGCTCCTCACCCACAAGGGAACCGAGTTATTCTTTAAAACATCCTCCATCCCGCCCTCTCTGCAAAGAAATTCACCTTTGCAGTAAAAACAAAAACAAAAAGTGATGTGGAAAAATCTGTAGAATGCATTGAAAGGAAATGCAGCTGGCATTGCACTTAGCTACCGACTGAGAAGCAAGGGGTATCGCAGCCTGCCATGCAGTACAGCTGTGCATAAGACAGATGAACTGAAACCTCCCTGCAATTAAAGGAAAATGAAAAAGCCAGTCAACTATAATTCTTTGACTGTCATCTAGATAAAATATATAAAAAATGTTTGCATATTAAATACACCTAGAAAGACTGAACATTTTAATTAATATTTTTGTTTTTAATATGTGGGTAGCTACAAGCCTCGGAAAGAGTGCCTCTGAAAATGAGGTCTGGATGACAGCCACTGGGAAATGGTTGAGCCAGGCAGTTGGAAGCGGGCCCAATCGCTAAGCTAATGGGAGTGGTTTAGATGGCACAACTTTCCAGCATCAAGAACAGCCCTTTAAATGAAGCGTGATGTTCCCTGGTCGATGTTTCCAAAACAGACACCGTGTTTTCCAATTTGAAAGTTTGAAGCAAGTGAAAAACATCTTAAAATGCAACCTTGTTTTTGAGCAAAGGAGAGCAGCAGTCTGTCATACATTAGTTTACTTGGAATGACTCTTGTAAAAGAGCCTCGCCAAAACCACAAAAAAAAATGATGGTTATGAGCTCATGCACGGTTAATGTCTGTGGTCAAATTTAGAGTAATGCAGTAACAGCAGCCGGAGCTTCTGTTAGACTTTAGTGTTTGCATTGTTGGTGACTCTATTGTAAAGTAGACCAGCATTCCATCATTCTATGACACTTAATTATAATGCTAGTCTTCCATCCATCCACCCAGATTATTTTTGTGACATCACTTAAATGGAGCAAAGCATGAGCTAAGTCTCATCTGGAGACATCCTCTGAAGGACACTTCTAAGGATGGTTATAAATAATTACAGACCTGGGATCTCTCTTGTTTGCCATTTAATTTTACCGCCTCACCTTTCAGCAAGAAAAAGGGAAGAAACAAACTTCCCTTTGCTCATGTTGCTGCAGATTGCACCATGTGCTCGCTCTCATCCTCACACAGAAATCACTGCTATTTGTAACCATGAATGTGAAACTTAATTAAAATAAGGCACAACCTTAACTGTAGTTATTCTTTGGCATATGACGCCTTGAACTTAAGAGTATTATTGAGTAATTAATGTGAATGTGTCTTTTTACTTTCAGTTAAAAGCTATGCTCATCCAAATGAGCTGTTCTCAGCCAATGTTAACGATTGATTATTGTCATGTTTCCACATCCGGCATTTGATTGGAGCTTTTTTGTAATTGGCTGGAGTCCAAAGTAATTTGTTTATGTTCTTGGTCAAACTAGAAAAAAGTGAAACGAAGAGAAGAACAGAAAGTGGGACATGAAAAGTGCAGAATCCGTGGAGAGTAAAATGACGATTAGGAGACGAGAAAAGAAAAGTAATAGATGGGGCCTAGGAGAGAGGGATTGTAGAGGCTGAGGTGGACAGGCCTGATAATGCTCAGCAGCATTAATCTCTGTCAGTGTGCCGGTCAATATTCTCTGTGATCTCCACCATCGGCTGTCGCTGTAAATGATTGATATGGCAATAACCTGTTTAGCCACGTAGCTTAAAGCAGTGATCGTCTTGGCAATAGTGAATAAACAGCAGGAGGCCACGTTCCTCTGCAGTAGTAAATAGGTTTGAACGTGTGTGTGCTCATTAACCCTTTCAAACAGCTTGGTCATTCTCACGGCAGATAATTAATATGCTGAGTCACTGTTTATTCATTGCCTTGGTGAGAATGTAACACGAGTGGCAATGAATGGAGGACAGGAAAACATCTGTCAGTTCATCACAGGGAAACTCACAGTTGCATGGTAATCCAAATTATAGCCTCCTCTTCACGGTGCATTTTTAGACTGTTAACAATAAACTGGATGCACACTGATAGCAATCTATAGCCACCCGGCCTGAGGTTACAGTTCTCATCACAGATATCAGCGTCTATGAGGTAACTGGGTGCGATCCAGGAGCACAGTCGCTTTGATTGAGAGTTGCCCTCTGCGCTCTAAAAGACAGGTAGTTGAATCAGAGCTGAGAGGCAGCAGGGGATAAGAGGTGATGCCGTTCCCGAGATCAGAGTCACTTTGACTTTTCTATGCACTATTATCACCGTCTGTACTCACCTCAGGGCCACTGGTGTCTCCTGCACCTACCGCTGGTTTGTTTATCAGCCAGTGCTGCCACTGAGACCACACACACACGCACACACAGCGAGGTGAGCGGTCTAAATGTAAACATTGGGATTTCTTCGATTTACAATCACATTAATGGTAAAGACAGTCTAAGAGGTTATTGAGAGAAGTCAGCAGATCCTTAGAATGCAGTCACGGTCAAGGGAACAAGGCAAAGACTACAAAACAGCGAGCAGGTTACTCGCAGCGGAAAAGGATTCGATGCTCAAGCACAAGGGAAATCCCGTAAACAACATAAATACACAGGGCAGGGAAGGAACAGGAACTATTCAACAATCACAAAGACAGGAAAAACATGAATGGCCGGAAGTGAATTTTCAAAATACAAGAAGGCAAATAACTAATACATGTTATTTATACGATTTATTTCCATCCAATATTGCCTCTATTTTATTTTCCATATATTTAAAGTTTGTAGCAGCAAGTCTGTGGTCTCAATTGAACAGTCAATTTAATCCTACCGAGTTTCACTTACATCCCACCTGTTCTTCAGCAGAATCACACACCTCAGCACTGGTGCGTGTTACACGTGTGATCCAACCGCAGCAGCACATGTTCTGATTCATTGTGCAAAGAGTGACTTGTTTATTTCTTCCAGTTCTCCTTTGTTCGGCTGTTTCCGACTCACATTGATGATCTGACACAAATTGTATGCTGGATCTGAATCCTCATCATCCATCTGGGCTGGGGGGGGCAGGACCAAATCTAGCTTGTGGCCATATTAGAAATGTAGTGGCTGGGTTACATTTCTTGAATTAGATTGTATATTCATGCATTCATCTTCTTGTTCACACTCACACCTACAGACAATTTTGTGTATGACCAATTCACCTACAAAGAAAGTCCCACATTTTTGGTGGCGGGATGAAACCGAAGCTCCTGGAGAGAGAAACAAGAAACTAGGGTAACATACAAACTCTACACAGAATGGAATCAAACACGAAACCTTCTCGCTGTGAGGCAACCGCGCTACTCGCTGCACCACTGTGTTACAGATTGTATTTTATGTTATTTCATTATTTTCAGATTTAAATCATTTGTTTGAAAAGAAACATGTATTCCATAATGTAAAGTAAACTTACTCAACTGATATGTTGAAGCAACAATTACTTCAAAAGTTATATCACATATTCTAGTTCATATATTTATTCTTTTTGTCAGACTTTCCATTGTGAGACCAGTAGACCGCAGGCCTGTGCCAATCTGTCTTCCATTATATATTTCACAATATGTGGCCATTAAAGGAGATCTATTGCTGGCAGGCTACCGTATGCAAAGACATTAATTATACAAGCGCTAGTCCCCAAAGCTTGAAAGCATTGAATGTCTGCACCCAGCAATCCAACACATCCAGTTCAGCCCCGCTGGCGTGAGTCGCTCCCTTATCAGTCAGGCGTTTCGAGAGACAGGCTGTCCAACGCGGCGAATCAGAGATATTACTGATTTGGTGTGATTTTTTTCTCTTCAATGAGAGTAAGGTTAAATGTCAAATTCATCGTGCCAGTTTAATCACAGTGCCATGAAACCTTAGCTTTCCTCTGTGCTGTATATTTTGCGCATAACAAACTTCTTGTCAAACTACATAAAGGCATGTAGACTTAAATGGAAAATGCTACATAATGCTAGCCACCTGTCAAAAAGCTAGGCCTTTAAATTGACCGTCTCCTCGGCCTTATAGATATGGATGAGGAGGGCAGGCGTGATTCTCAACCGGACTGATGTCATTTGCTTTCGCTGGTATAATTAGCATGTGCAGGTAGTCCTCGCTTAACGACGGCGTTCCGTTCCGAAGACCCCGTCGCTAAGCAATTTG
Source organism: Brachionichthys hirsutus (assembly GCF_040956055.1). NCBI lineage: Eukaryota > Metazoa > Chordata > Actinopteri > Lophiiformes > Brachionichthyidae > Brachionichthys > Brachionichthys hirsutus. The sequence continues at coordinate 11,976,057 of NC_090897.1, read as the reverse complement.
GACGTTAAATGAAACCCCCATTGAGTGACAACTTTGCCAACATTTTGTGTGGTCAAAAATGTTTTACCCCATGATGCGCTGGCGACGCTTCTGGGGTGTGCCCTGTCTCTCACCCATAGAAAAGCTGGGATAGGCTCCCGCAAGTCGGATAAAGTAGAATTGAAAAAATATATATATATTTGCAGGCCATTTTTACTGTACACATGTACGTACTCAGTCACAACTCCACAGCCAATGCATTCTGCTTCTCAGTTTCTTGTAGCTAAACACATACTCTTAAATTTCGGAAAGCCCGTGGCAACTCCCGAGTCCTCGTTAAGTGAGGACCACCTGCAGTTACTGTAATACATCTGGTAAAAGTAAAATATAATTTCCGGATTTGATATCGGAATGTGATTTTAAGAGAGAGAGTTGTGGTGGTGTGTGTCTGGTGGATCTCGAAAGAAATGCATTAAGAGGAGAGAAGAAAATCTTGTCAGTATTGTTTCTGAGTAAACGGTGAAGAAAGATAGACCTTCTAACCTCCATCTTTTGTCGATGGGGAGGAGATACAAAAAAAAATTGTTTTGTCCAATTAAACTAGGCACAACTTGTCTGGCTGAGACATCAGTTCATGTATGTTTGAGAAAAGACAGCATCACTGGCGATGGTACAAAGTTGGATAATCAGTATATTTGTGTCTTATATCAAATGAGCAGTCTATAAACAGAGTTGTGCTTGTGTAAAATTAGCATTGTAAATTAATTTAGATTTCCTGTTTGTTGTTAATAGCCTTTTCTTTTTTTCCAACAAAAAAAAAAAGAGACATTTTTGGCTCCATGTCCTGGAGATCTCTTTAAGCTTCATTCGCTGGTGTGGGAGTAAGGGCCATGTGGTTGTGAATTCTCATTGTATAAAGTCAACGCCAAATGTGAAGTGGCACGCTCGTTTATACGAGTTCCTCGCAGAATGAAAGCCGGTCTGGGTTGAGAGAGCCAGGAAATAAACACACAGATTTTCAAAATAGATTCTCTCCACGACTTTTCCGTGTGTGTGTAGAATGAGAATGAATGATACTACAGTCAGCCAGCGCCTGTGTCCAAGAGGAGGAGGAGGACCATCTTTTCAAGGGCTAAATGGAACAAATACCTGTCCTTGGCTCCCCAAAGCCAACCCAGCATTATATGTTCTAATACGTTGGACAATTTGCAGCCTATAAACAGTTTTTACCAAGGATAAATAATATGGTGATTACAAAAAAACATCATTAATATGTATTATGTACTGCATGTGTGATGTGCATTAATATCTCATGTCAACATTTGGTCTCATTATGTTTGGACTTCGTGTATTCCTGTAAAGATATCTGTTCATGGTTTCCATTCCTTAATCATGTATTTCTCTTTTCATGCTACGTCTCAATAATAGAACTATAATTTTTGGTTTGCTATCTCTCTATCTCTGTGTGTGTATGTGGATTTTGGAAAATGCCAATGCGCCGTCTTGGCCTGTTGTGACGATGCTTTGGTCTACCTGTGAAATCGTATTATTTTATTTTTTTACCTTTGTCCTTTTTCTATTTTCTATTGCTTTTATTTTTTTATGCTTCCATGCCCTGCCTTTAGGTGTTGCATTACTTCCTGTGTTCGATGTTTGACCTCTGTCCCTCTCACTTTCACACCTGCTCTGATTGTCACACCTGCTCCTCATTCCCTTCGTCATCCTGCCTTCTTATCCCTCCCTCTGTCTTCAGTGCTTTGCCAGTTCATTGAACCTCACTGTCACGGTTCCAGCCTTTTTTCTCACACCATAGCCATAGCCAGAGTCTCGTTTCGGAACCTTTGCCTGATTTTTTTGACCTTGCGGACTCTTTTATGTGTACGGAACCCTTTTTCTGGATTAAACCCTTCTGTTGCTCGACCGTCAGTCTGTGCCTCTGCATTATGAATCCCTACCATCCTGTTCAGCGTTCTTGACAGCTGTACCAGATGGTATTTGATAATAAAGCTGTCAAAGTTTCAGTCACAAACTATTCCGGATGAGATAGACTGGCAGAGCAGAAAAAAAATCATTTTCCCCATTTGCCAGAGATACTAATGGTGGCGGTGGCCAATGAGTCTGCTGAGATTGAAGGGACCGATTAAATGATTGAATAGACTGATGAAATCGTCCAATCCGTAAAGACTGTGCAGCGGCGGGGAGGTGGAGGTTGGACGTAACGGCAGAATGAATGACCTACAGGCACAGAGAGAATCACAGTGAAAAAGAAAGCAGCAGAATCATAGGCTGGCAATGAAGGTGTGACATTACGTTATTGGATAGATGAGAGCAAATGATTAAAATAATATCTCAATAGACATCCCCTGATAATGACAGCAGGAAATTAAGATTGAGCTTGTGTGGGAGGTGTTGATGACAGAGGAATATTCCTCCTGATAGAATCATTATGATAATGAAAAGGGATTGATATTCAGACGGCAAACTGACTTCTGGCTTAACCAAAGTTGCTTTCTTTTTTTCTTTTTTAAATACATTTGTTGTACTTTATTTATGTTTTACCTCTTTGCCCCAAGCGTGTTATTCTTCAATTTCTAGCCTATACATAATGGATGCTGTGTGACTGAGTCAGGGAGGAGTTTGGCTCTGGGGCTGGCAAGCATTACAGCGTGACGGACTGAGGAAAGAGAGACATAGAGACTGACCGAGACCCTGAGCCAGGTCCTGGAAACTCGGCAAAAGAGAGACATTATTCGGCTCAGTGGAAAGGAGAAGACATCTTGGTAGACAGTAGCAGAAACCTGTGTTTGCAACCCCTGCCTGGCACAGGGTGTTTGTTTGAGTGTTTCTAAGTGCGCCATGTCTAAATGGCAAAGAGAGGTTGAGCAAGACAAAACTGCATTTGGTGGAAAGCTATTCTGATCTGTAATTAACAAGTGTGCCCTGTTCAGTTGTCTAGTGTTATAGCCGTTAGTTTCCTCTTCTTCTTTTTTTTCCTTCCATTGATAACCGTCCAAGGGAACATGAGGAGATTTTTTTTTTTGTTGGAACAATGACTCATCATTTGAGTCATTCAAATTCACAGTGAAAGAGGGATGACAGCCGCCCCATCAACCTCAGAACATTGATTTTCACGATATAATTGACTGATGCGCACACAAATTTCCGTGCCTCATCTTGAGAGCTTCAGGACTTCCTGAAATCTCAGTAACGATGTAGAAACACAGATCATCCAATGTCTAATAGTGTTAAGGTCATATTTGCTTCAATGTTACACTTCGTGACGTTGCATCAGCATTCATTCCAATCAAACTGTTGTTTGTGGCGCTGCCATTGCAAAGTCATCCAGCTCGGGAAGTCAGAAGTGACTCGGCTTCAGGGACTGCAGCACAATGCATTTTGAGTCAGTGCGATGCCCAATCAGGTGTGTCGGCCTAATGACAGCGAAGGAGACAACGGCTGCTCTGATGATTCTCAAAAGTTGCTATAAATTGCGTGTCTTAATAATTCAACCAGGGTGCAAATCTTTCAAACTCAAACTGACTTTATTTTTTAAACATATTTCAAAATTAACATTACCCTTTGGGGGGGGGGGGGGTCTTTTTTCAGGTATGCCTCATCTTTTATTTTTCTGTGAAAGAAAATTTTAAGAAGTCACCAATCCTTCACCAGCAGCCATCAAGAATGGGTGACGTTGCCACCAGGCTGATCCACGGTGTGAGAGTTTTTATGTGAATAGTTTTTTTCTTTTATTTTTGAAACCATCTCTCTCACACATATTGATCTGAAAGCAAGGCTAACGCCAATGGCCGAGCTGTAAACAGTTAGGGAGCTAACTTCCACAGCTCCTGTTACTGAAAAGCCGAGACCGGCATTATTATTACAGCACTAAGCATTGGCACTCAGGCTTCCACTATCCTTTATTTCACCCTCAATGGACTACTGACGTGGCTGTTGGAAGATAGCCTGCATCAGCTCCAGAAAGCACATCAATTATTCAATCTCACACTGGACTATTGTAATTACTCTACATTGATAGGCTGCCAGCCATCACAACCATAAGTCAATGAGATAAGCAATGAGATGCAGAAAGCTGTACCGTGTCAGGCACGACCATTGCAACCTGATCAGGCTGTCCTTGCAGAAAGGAACACCCTGAGTCATGCATACAAAACCTACAGTTGTCCAGTCGATGCAAATCTTGTTTTTGGTCGTCAGGTTTTTACGCCATGTCTCATCTATGACTCGCTGGACATCTTAATGCGGGCGTGACCAGTAAGACACATTCAGAGGGTTCATGAAAGAAAGTGGTAACACAGTCTAAACAGGGAGACAAATTGACAAATGTACACGGCCACAATCTGAATCAGAGTTTAGAATGATAATCAATGTGTTCCCGATTACGTTTCACCTGACTGTCTCCTTGCCTTCGCTTTCACAAAGCCCCTGTAGTCTCCACAGAATATAGATTGGTCGTTCATGAGTCTGTGCACGAGGTAGTTATATGAGATAGCAAACAGGGGAAGAGGAGTAAAGAGGATAGCTAGAAAAAGAGGGGCGGGGAGACATCCTGGTCTCATCTCTTTAGTGCTGACGGACAAGCAAGTATACACCCGGTAGAAAGAAGAGTTACTCACGTGTGACCCGGGGTGGTGGCGGAGGAAGGGAAGTTGTTCCGGTGTGTCTTTGTGAGTCTGATTGAACTGTAACAGCCTCCACTGGCCGAGATGGAGAGAAAGAAACAGACAAGGAGGGAGGCGAGAGGCTTGACTGAGAGTGTGTTGCCTTGACTTTGTGTACAATGTGCGTGTGTGTTGGCGCGCTCTATTTTTGTTTTTTAACGAGAGATTCCTGCGATATACGCAGTGCAGAAACATGTAACCAACTCACTAGTATTTTCACCACATGCTGTTAATCCACATGCATGCACACACACTGGCCTTTCCAAGTTGCCGTATCACACAGTTGGATTGTTCAGCACCACTCAGATGATGCCATATCCTTTTGGCATGTTTCCCTTCCTAAATACTGATTCATAGACAAATGCTGAAAGCGTTTCTGCTCAGAGCCAGCAGGGAGCTTCCGTGTTTGGATGAGATAAGGAATTTCAGCTCCTTTCACACCAGAAACAAGAAGAGGCAAATTGATCCACTCATTCTCTCGGTCAGTTGCTTGTAAGTGAGAACAATTGCAGCGAGCTTACAGTTCAGTGTGTGAAGATGCACTTGCAGCTAGCCAAGCATTATTATTGCTAATCTATATATATTTTTTCTTATTTCATGAAGCCAAGTCTGAGTGAAATTGAGCATCCTGCCCTCTGAGAGAGACACAACAAAGTTTAGAGAAGCATTTGCAGCAAGCAATCAGCTCATTGTGTGGCTGCCATTGTTGCGAATGGGAGGAAACAATGGAAATCAGGAACATAATGACAGCAGGTGTGGAATTAGCGTTTTGTCTTGTTGTTTCCTCGCCACTGCTGTGGGAGCTTTTAAACAAAACAATATTCTCTCGACTTTGGAGCAAATGTTTCGCATCCTAAAAACAGAAATATTCAAACAAAGACGTCAGCTGCGACTGCTGCTTGGCAGGAAAACCAGAGCAATGAATATTAAGCAAGCAGACTAGCTGATGCTAGCCTTCGTGTTCTTTCGCACGGACGATGACAGATTGTCAGGCTTATCTTCATTTTCTCCAACCCCCCTGAAGTAAATGCTGACTCGGACCTTACATACCAATGCCTTCAATTAGCCCGTTCATTCCTCTCCTTGCCTTCCTTCCCTTTTTCTTTTTCTGTCACAAACTTAGCCCGGGCTGATAGTCTTCTAAAGCATGGACACTATACCCTGCAACAAGACCGATATATCCCCACGGGGCTTTGGGATTTATTGCCTCTAGAATTTATGGAGAGGTCTCTGTTGCAGATAAAAGCACATGCACACGCAAACACACGCACACGTCAAGAGGTAAGGGGGGTTAAAAAATGCTAATTCAGACACACACATGGGAGGAAGGGGGGTGTAAATCCAGCTTTCATTGTGAATTCAGCGCGTTGTGCAGCGGTGAGTCCCTTTATTCAAGTGAGCTGCCATCCATCCTGACTATGGCATTGAGACGGCACGTACAGAGAGCTCCCACAGGACCGGCAGACGCACTCAAACACACAACGGCTGCTTGCATGCACATCAACAGACAATGTGAAGCTACAAAGACCCATTAGTACCACGATGGCCCGCTGCAGCTCTCTGAAGGGTCGTTATTACCAGTTGAGGTATGCCCAAATATCAGTATGGTGGGGGGGGGGGGGGGGTGTACACGTGTTGCTGTGTCTCTGAAGATGCGTGTTTGTGCCTGCGATTATGAAAATGTGCATAGCATGAGCTACATTACAAAAAATAAAACCCTGTGGATTTGAAATGAGCCAGAACAATCGTGCTACCGTATCTGGGCTCACTGTACCGCCATGAGTCACTGGAAAAGTATTTTCAAGTAAAGAAGTGCCTCCAACAACCAGAGCATTTCTGTAACTTGTTGAATTTTTTTTATTGAATATAGTTGGTGAAGAATAGGTTGTTTTGGATTTATGTTAAAATTACTTTATTTAGTGTCACGACTTTAGTCGGGCTGTGTGAGTGGCATTAACAAAATGGACAATTTCAGCAATGCCAACTCACAATACACACAGCTTGGATACACCTTGATGTTGTCACGGCAACTACTATCTATGTAAATGTGGACGCCGCCGCCTTCCAAGAATCTCCCCTTGATTGTCTTGATCTGTCGGAGCTGATCATAGTGAAGTTGTCAACACTGACTTCCACAACAGAGAATGATTCATTGAGTCAGTTCTAAATCAAGGCGGTCATGCAAATGCCCCCCCCCCCCCCCCCCAAAAAAAACCGCCTTAACATTTGGAACAGAAATTGGATGGGATGATGAAGGCGGGAGGTGTATCAAATAACTCCACGTCTTTTTCCTGAGCTGAAGTTACACAGCAGAGAAGTTGGGACATTGTTGCTGGTGTAGATCAGCAGAATTCAATGGACTGTAAAATGAAACCCCTTTTCTATTCCAGTTCCTATATCTTTACTCTAGTATACGAGTGCAGTTACTCAAAGACTCCGGTGGAAGCAGAAATACTGGTTCAAATTTGTTTTCTCAAGCACAAGTGAAAAACTGCTCTGAAATCTAATTTTAAAGGACGTCTCCACCAATTGTTTTTGTAGAACTGACTGCCTGAACCTGCATGTCATATTAATATATTATTAATGTTAGGGATTAGGAACTTAATTACATTTTTTTATTACTGCAGTTCACCGTGAATGATTGCTAGAAACAGAGTAGAAGAAAAAAGGGGAACTCAAGGCAGGATGAAAGATAGAATAAACAATGACATCATAACTTTTCCTGCATATGTTTATTCTTGGTTTTGATCTTATGTCTTTCATCTGTCGTGTAAATCCTCTTTTCTAAATTGTGTCCCTTCCTCTGAGATCATTCTTGGATAGAACACACTGATGATGAATGAAAAAATAAGTATCTGCCAAAGTAGCGAGCCTATTTAGCAAATGTAATTGCAATTGAAACGACATATATTGGTATTACAATGCAAGGAATAAAAGTAAAATGTTAAAGAAAAAATAATGCACAGTTACTTGAAAGCTCTGATCAAGTACAGTAACGAATTAGTTTGACAATTGAAAATTTGACATTAATGTTAAATAAATGAGGTGAAGGAAGAAAAGCACAAAATGCTGCATTAAAAAAATATTAACTATAAAACAAATGAACAATAGATGGCAAATATTCAAGTTTCTTCACACATTGCAGACGAGCATTGAATCTTATTTGCCTGTTTTTAGCTCTGCAGTTGGAAATATACTTCCTGCCTCTAAACTGTCAAGCAGAAGCTGGCGCTGGCTGGACTCCCTATTAGAGTATCATCACCAGTGCAGCCGCTCTCATTCGTCCACTGAAGGATGGTGAGAGCTATAATTGTGTTGATTGGTGTGAGGTGCGCACAAGTCCAGAGAGCAGATGAGAGGCGTCAGCTTGCACGGGTGGGCTGAGGCAGAGTTGCAGCAAGGTAAGCTACGGTCTCTGGCCTCGCTTATTATCAAGCTGAGTTACGGGCTTCCGCCACCCCTACCAATCTGCACACATTACAATGCCAACATGCAATCTCTCCTCGAGCTCTGCCTCGAGGTTCTACTCTCGCTCCTTCTCTCCATGTATCAGGTTTCTGTCTCTCACTCGTTCAGCCTCTGCAGTTCAGGTTTGCGCCCACTCTCCATACGAGTGTGTGTGTGTGTGTGTGTGTGTGTTGGTTAGGGGATGATCTGGCATAAATTAAAGTCACATAACCTAAAAAGCGAAAGCTAAAATCTAATTTGATAATCACCCTCACAGCTGCTTGAAAATATCCAACCTAATATTAAATATTCAACTAGCTCTGCTCTGAGGCTTAATTTCCCCCAACTTAATATATGATTATTATTGTATATTTTTTCAAATATAAACATAAAATGTCTCCAAACATCCTCACTATTATCCGCTTGCTTTGAGAAGATTTGTGAAACAAAACAAAACAAATGGAAACCGGCTGCATATAGATGACACGCCCTGCTCCGTATACCGGAGAAAAGCAATAACATTACCATATATAACAGAGTTACCATATGTGAGTGGAATAAGGGCATCGTCGCTCATCTGACATTCATTGTGTTGGTGCCTGCTGGTGCAGAAAGCTGACATGCAGTGACTGGCAAAAATCTGACTGGAGGAGCCCTGCTGTCTATCGCTCTCACCTCCTGCTGGGGAGGCTTGTGCGTGCACCCCGGGGCTGGGAGCAGGAGCTGAGGAGACAGACGGAGAGGGAGAGAGAGACAGAGTTGGAGAATCGAGTTAGAACAAATGGGACACCGGGTCATATCCATCTCCTCCATCTCCTTATGAATATGTAAACCAGACGGGTCAAGTAGGCATCAATAATTCTCCTCCCTCCGGGACTCGAGGTAAGAGTTGGGAGGAGGAGAAAGGAGCACTCCTCATGATGCTCTCATCAAATAATCGTGAGTCTCTCTCTGGCCTGTTATAAGTGTGTGTGTGTGTGTGTGTTGAATGATAAATACAATTTGCATTCAAAACATTTCCAGTTTGGATCATTCACCTGTGTGGTTTTGTCACCTTCCGGACACCAGTGGCTCCTCGGACATTTCTTTGTCGTCTTCCACTCAAATGCAGAGCGAGGATGTAGAAAGCGGAAGCCACTCCCTTCTCCTTGCCCTGTGTTTGCCGTTCCAGGACCGTGCTGCGCTGCTGCTCTGTGTTTTTGAGTGAGACGCTGACTTAGTATCAGTGACAGAACATGCCTTGTCCTTCTGATGGGCACAAATGACAAGGAAGCCTTTCGTTTCTGTGATTTTATTTATAATCCCAGTGTGCTGGGTTGAATGGCAGGGCCGCTCTTTATTGTTTTTATCTCTGTACTGGCCACTGCTCTTTTTTATGCATCATTTGCCATGCTTAATGAAACCCTCTATACGACTTAGAACTTGGAAACCCTTCCTCTGAGACTTGTGCACATTCATATTGAGCAGCAGTAAATACTGGCATACGTTTCTCTTGCTTTGTTGAGTATAGAAGATCATTATTATTATTATAATTACTATAAAGAATAGAATTCAAAAGAAAATTGTGTCTCCATCAGAACAAAGTCTTCACATAACAATAGGCATTATGATTTCACACATGTATCTGCTGCCAGTGAATTCCAGCACAGAGATGTATGTTGAAGTTGCCCTACTTAGCATTTTAATTACATCCTTTTGAACAGGAGGATTAAAATCACGGAGCATCTGGCATTGTTCAGTGGGCTAATTTTTTACCGCTAAATATTCAAATACTACCCAAACCTTAAGAATACACATCTAAAGAGTGAATTATCCTAATGACATCACTGTTTTCTTGCAGCTGCTCATTCATATCTTCTATACTTTTTGGAGTATGTGCATTTTATAAAATGACTCATTCTGCCTTTTCAATATTGTTCTTCTGACTCCATCTTCATTGTTCTTTGGTGGAAAGCTCACCACTCAGATCATCAATGTGTCATTTCTCCCCCAGCTAATGGAACTGCAGCGCTTAGCGGCGTGGCCCTCGACTCTATCAGCGTTCTCGTGCACGCTCAGAGATCCTGGGTAATGACAGGGTGATCTGTGGCGACGCTTGTAAAAGTTAGCTTCATATAAACCCCATCAGAATCAGGCCCGCGACGTCTGCTGTCCCCTTCTCTGTCTTGTGGAGGTCAAAAAACACATTTCATTATTTCCCTCTCATCCTTCAATCCTCTCCCTTGTGCAAGCACACACTTAAACACAAATGGTCAACAGCAGCAACACAGCTTTTGTGTTATAAATACTGATTCCTTGTGGAGGGAGTCAGGAAGAGATACGGGAAATACTGTAAAAAAGCACAAGAACGAACAGACAGACGGGGCAGAGAGAGGAGAGATTGCAGTATTGTCATCTAATTCCTCATCTGGTTGAGCCTATAGGTTTACAGCCGGATTACAGCTCTAGACCAATTATTACTTGAGAGAGTGAAGGAGAAACACAATGTCAGATGGATCAGCAAGACAAATGTGGTGTGACAACCACGCAATACCGTGAGCCCCACCGGGTCAGCATGAGGGTGAGCCAGCAGCATGTCAAGTGTTTTTATCGGAGGCTTGCTACTCCAATGCGTGATCGACAGCTCCATCACACCCATCAGCCCCTGAGACGCCTGTCCATCATAATTAAAACACACTCCCCCCACATGTTTGTATTTATTTGCGTGTGTGTGTGTGTGCGTGCAGCTGTCGGCTTTTGTGCATAATGTTGACACAACAGATGACCTCTGTGTTCTCCCGGAATGCGCGATTCACTGTTATGTTTGGTTTTGACACCTCATGAAACATAAATTAGATTGAAATAAATGTCTCCTTTAAATTCCAGTGTTCTAGCTGCCTCAGCTCAAGGGTAATGCATGCAGAATCCTGGCCAGCCTGGACACATGCAGAGAGGAGGGTCATCTCTGCGGCAGTATATCCATCCCACGTTAGCCTCCTCTTTGCCGGACGCAGGTGGATCACGTGCTCTAATTCATCCTTCATTTCCAGAACCTCACCCTGGAAAGCAGCTAATCACCATTAATCAAGCAATCACCACTTTGTATGTATTAATTAGGCAATTACAGATAATAAAAGCCAAAGATATTTGCATGCAGCAGAATTCCCAGTGTAGTCTTGCTCTCCCAATCTGCTTTTATTCCACCCCCAAAAAAAACCTCAATCAAGAAAAAAAGAATGAATTAATATTTTAGTGCCGAGACTAATCTGTGCAAATCAACACACACACTTCCCCAGGCTGTGTCATTAGAAATAAATGACCGTGGTGAGTATATAATATCTAGTCCTTTCATATTAATCTTTACATGAATATGTGGAAAATCATTTTTCAAGATCCTCGGAAAAACCAAGACTTCCCGATTCACCTCAGTGCATTTGCTCTTAAATCACAACACTCTTTATGCTCTGAAGTGTATTTAGAACTCTGTGATCATGGAGGGTACTTTTCTTTGCTATTTTTTATTTCAGTGATCTGTTGGCCAATGAGACGTGTCCATGTTGGACTTGAATTGGTACCTCCGCACCCTGGAGCTCACCAGGGCTCCAAGATGAATGACTGTGTTGAGGATAATCCAGACACACCGTGGACATTAGTTCTATTGTTTGCCACTGCTATAGATCCCTGGCAATAAGACTCTGCTAATTGCTGCTGTGTAGAGATTGAGTCAAGGTAGTCCAGCTCGAGCAACGAGTCCCGCAGAGCTGCAAAGGCCGCAGGCAGAGACAGTAATGATTATGGAATGGCAGAGATGTGATGGCTATCCTAATGATTTTATGTTACTGTAATTAGCATTACGAGGAGGAGTGGGGGGAGAGGGGGAACTGCGGGGGGGGGGGGGGGGGGCAGAGAGAAAGACAAAAGACAAAGAAAGTGAGGAAGGAGAGACAGTTCGTCAAAGGGGGAGAAGAAAGGAGACACAGAAAGTGAGGGTTGGGGGCAGGATAAAGGGGAAGGAAAGTGTGGGAGGAAGTACATTTACTAAATGAGGGTGAATTGTTAACATGGCAGTGGGGTGGTGAGGTTCCTCACCTTCAATTCCTGAAATGCTCATCCCACACAGAGAAAAGAAGTCAAGCTGTCAGCTCCAAGTTCAACAGATAAAAATGAGCTCATTAACATTCTCCTTTCTCTCTCTGGCAACCATGTTAGTCACGCATGCTAGAACTTTGACTGAACTTACTTTCTGTAACAACCCTATTATTAAATGAAATCAAATGGAAAGAGTCCCTTAACTGTGCAAGGCAGTAGTCAGTCTGTCATTTTGATGTGATATTGTTCAAATTGCTGCGCGATGATAATATAATGATATGATGGAATGTCTGCAGGAGATGCAACATCGATTATACTTGCTGTTTTGTTGACAGGGTGCAGAATCATAGCGCCATGACTGCCTGCGTCTTTTTTGGCCAACATCCAAAAATCAAACCCAATGAAAACATGAAGCCTTTGACTGTTGCCAATAAATCTCATTGCAGTCAGAGACGAGAGCGACAAGACATGTGGCTGATGCTTTTTCAACCTTCTCTCATCGAGTACCCGAAGGAGATTCAACTCGCAACCACGATAATTATAAACATGGATCCTTCAAACGTCGGGTGTAGAAACTGAAGGGAATGGATCTAATCTAAATGGATCTGATTTAATGTGAAAGTATCTTTTTTTATTCTTAATTTAATCGCAGAATAAATTATGAACAGTTTTCATTCAGTGCCGAGCCATGAGGTTATAGTATAAGGATTATGAAAGCCTTCGCCACTGAGCCAAATCAGGGCTGCATTTGTAAACGGAATAAAAACTTCAAGCATAAATCACTGAAAGAGTTGCTGAAAGAGATCAGAAACACAACAGTTATTCTTAAAACTCATATAAATCTACTTTTCCCATTTGTGTTTATTAAATTAATTTGATGCTCTGGTTGTCAAAGAAATCAATCAAACCTAAGTAAAGTATCAGGATTAGTCTTTCTCATGTCCTGACCTTATTTTGTGCCTCCATACTAATATGCGTGACAGAAATCTAGATCTCCAATATCAAATGCACATTAGGCCGAAATGCAAGTGTAACCCAATTTTTCAAAAATATCTCGATGACATCAGCAATCCGGATCTGATCCAAATGAAATTCGGTGGCGAGATAGAAATCCAAACTCTACACAATTTTGTAAAATTCCATAAACATCGGTCAATGATCAACGGAGATATTGAGGAACAGATTGTGAAGCTCCATTTACTGCAATGTTAATGAAAATCTCAAATCGATCAAGACTCCAGGATCTCTACTGGATTATCAGCAAAGTTTAAAATCATCTTTTCCTGGTAACATTTCCTGAAAATTTCTCCAAGATCCGTCTGTAGCTTTTACAGTTATGTTGCTGACAGACAGACAAACAGACGGACCGTTAAATGGCGGCAAAAACAACCTCCTTCACGGAGATAATTATTAATGTGGACTCTAACTTTAATTTAATGCTAAATTACATAAAAACTGAAGAAGTCTGGTTCTTCTTGGAAAAGTTGAACTGCGCACTTTATTTAAAGTCTTTTTTTTTATTTTTATTTTTTATTTTTTTTCTTTTTACCTTGTCTGCATTTGTGCTCCACAGTGACGGACATAACGTCAGTCACTGCTGGAGTTCTATGCAATTTTTATTCTTATAGTGATTGTTTTTATTCTTATAGTGATTGTTTTATTTAAAGTCTTAATGATGTTGATGATGTCATAATGAGAACAGAGGATTGGAAGGTCTGTCTTCAGGTATGCACACAGTTATCTAGATTTCCTGTTGTCACCAAGGCCATGTGTTTGAGCTTACTTTAAATGCATAACGTTGCCGGTGTAGACAGAGTTCACGTCTGGGTACAGACACATTCCTCGAGAGAAACATCTCAATCAAACCTGCCTTAGTCTCAAAGACTGAGCAGGGAGTGCTTTGACACAACAAGCATCAGAATAGCTGGTGATATATTGGTGTTATAAATAGTGCCAGCAAGCATGAAGCCTTTTAAGCAGCAGTAGACCCTCCTGGTTTCTCCCACATGTTAAAATGTTAAACACCCTAATTCTTGTTGAGGCACATTGAGACTTTGTGAGATTCTCTCTTCGCATTTAGGATTAACCTAATCCCACAATTATGAAAACATAAGTTAGACTTTTCCAGTGCCCCCCCCCACCCCGAAACAAGTTTTTGAATCTTTATTGTCATGTCAGACTGCCCTAGAAGAACCGAGCCACTGCTCTTCCTCTCCACATCAGTGAGTGAAGGGATGGTTCATTCACTTAATAAAACAGAGAAGGATTTGTGTGAGGGAGAGACGCCGCCCGTTCATTCTCCCCTGTCGGTGCAGCCACAGCTAGACCTCTATATGTCAGTTAGCATTATATTGTAAATGCCTTATCACGAGGAAGAGTGCGGAGCAGTGGAGACTCTGCAGAAACTGAGACACAATAATAATGACCTGCATTAATGTTGCGTTAATTTGCTGCTTATCTTTTTTTTGGGGGGGGGGGTTCTCCCCCGCCTTGAATGAGGTGATTATTGCTGGGTCTAATCCGCGAGCTTGTGAGCGACACTCGGGAGAAGCAAGCCTATGCACAGTTTTCGTTCCACTTGTCGAGGATTCTTCAATATTTTGAAACAGCGCTGGCTAATTACTAACTGACATCTCCAGAGTCAGCTGCAGGTGTTTGATAACTCACTCATTACAGGATGTTCTCTCTTTCTCTCTCTCTCTCTCTCTCTAAGCCCTCCAGTATTAATAGGCTCCCACAGTCACTTAGCTTCCAGTGTCCTCCAGTATGCTCTATGCTCACTTTCCTGCATAGACCCTTTCCACATGAAACAGACACACCTGGTGCTTTCAATGCATTTTTTTTTTTTTTTTAATATCAACGCAATGTTTTATTCTAATTATATGTGTCTCCTCGCTGTTGAGTAAAAACTACATCTGTGGCTTGCATCTGAGTTTATTTACGCGGGAGGTGTTCTCAAAATGTTGGGAAGCCCGGATTTTGTCCTGAAAAATCTGGTCCACTGGTGTCTGAATGGGTGAGGATGCAATGGAAGCGATATTATACTGTAGAGTGTAGCGTAACATGAGGACGGGAAGACGGTTCACTTCAATCCGGGCTGATTTTGGATGGTCGGGACTAATCCTGTCCTATGGATTTGTTAAGCAATAAAAATGTGACTCATATTAAGCTTCCATGTCGCAGGTCAACTCCCACACACACTCGCTATATGCAGGAAAGGGTTGGATGCATGCATGGTCTGTGCAATAGAGTGAAGAAAATGATGAAACAGCAGAGAAGGGAGATAGATGTACAAACACATCAAGGCAGCTGTGTTCATGGCAACGCAATTTTGTTCGTTCATAAGTCCAAATATTTTAACACAGGTGCCGGGAACTGCTGCAGTGTCGTGCAAAAGAGGCAGCGCAAACACAATATCGCTGCAGTAGCCTCTAATGCGTTCCCAGAAACAGCCACATTAAATTTAAGGCTGTCAAAGTTGATCCACGTGCCAATTTTCTTTGCCTCTGCTGCGAGAGATTTTCTAATTTGTGAGTAATTTAATACAGTGTGATGAACTGATGGCTTCCAGGCACAAATGCAGCCATAGCTAATGAAAAGACAAATGTACAGCTGAAGTCCTATTATTAATGGCGACATTACAAGCTCTGCATTTATCCTATGAGTTTTTCCATGGATGGAAGCATTGCAGACTGAACTAGAGCAGGCTTTCATTTTAATTACGCATGAAACATAGAAAGAAAGAGCCTCAGCAGCCTTTTCTTATAAGTATTTTCTCATTCCTTCATGGGCCTCGGGTCACTTTGAGGGTCATGAGAAGTTTCTGCAGTTGGATTCATCCAGATTCAGCTCTGATGACACTGTCTGTTGTGATGTGCAGGTCAGATCATCTGACATTTCCATGCAGAGCCTGTCTTACACTTCCAGAGCTACGCGTGGACAAACAAGGCCTTACCGATTATTTTCATTAATGTTTTATTTTTGGACATACTTAATCGTCCATATACAAGATCGCCATGTCCACTAGTTTCTTCTGCGTTCTACGGTTCTAAATGAAGTGAGAACATTCCCATGGAAAATGGTTTCTTAGTAGGGGGTGCATTATAGGTAGACAGGAAATGTCATGTTTGACTATAAAACCCAACAATTTTTAAACTTCTGTTAAGCAAGCTTGACTTTATCTGTCCTCTGGACTGTCCTTCCAGCTGAGCTTGATTGTCTATTCTGGTATTTGGGATGCTGGTGCTTTGGGCTTGTCCGAGTGCGTCCATGATCACAGCTTCTGTGCTGTCCTTTTCGATCCATTTTCCATCCTCTTTCTGTCAATGATATATCTGATGGAGGTGAATCCTCCTCTTCCCCCTCTTCTTCCTCACCCCCTATCTTATTCTGCTTGAGGCACTCTCCTCCTTGCAGCATTTGAGTCAGGTTCCAGCCACATATAAGCAACTCCATGAATGTGTGATGCAGACAAATGTGAAGCTGTAGTCATATTAAATAAGATCATCCTGTCACATGATGGCAATCTCTCGTTTTTTTCTTCCCATCTTTATCATCCTTGCAGGACTGGAGACTGATTGTTAAGCCGTACTACAGAGATGCCTGCCATCACCTTAACGCAGAAATTATTAAAACATGCTGAAAGAGGTGTTTCACAGAATAGGAATGTGATTCTCTTGGTTTTAGAGGGTCTTATTTCTGATGGATCAGTAATGGAGACATGGGGAAATCTGTCTGCCCAGCTAATCTTCCAAATGTCGTTTTAGATCTTTAACAATGGAAACATATGTCAAAGAATTAATCCCTATTGTATCAAATCAATTCATAGAAGACTGTCATGGATTAATTTCCAATGTGAGATCTAATCCACAGGCATCGCTTGACTGCTAGAGAGTTTCAATAATCCAATATCAGACCGTGGCTGTTAATCTTGTCCCCAACACCTTCTTATAAATATTTGATCTCATATAATGCAAAAGCCCGGATGTAACATAAGTCAAAAGCAAAATGTGGATGAGCTGAGGCAGACTGACACTGTAAAATAACAGACTTTACCATGATTGAACATTATTTTGAGTTTTACAGCATTTAAAAGTCAATAAGTCTGCCCTTATTGGCAATCAGGCAACATGGATATCCTTCTGCCTGCAGATTGACAAAAATGGCTGACTTTGCTGGGGCTCGAGCCAGCATCCGTGTCACGCTGGGATTTACAGTATATGACCTGTTAGCGGGCCCCCACTGGCAGGTACCGTCATCTGAATTATAACGAAGGATTTGCCCCCCAGGCTAATGGCAGAACTAGGAGGGGGACTTGACCATGTGTTTGGATGTGGCTTGTTTTCTGTAAACCACATTACAGAGAACATGCAGAGCTGCAAAAAAAAAATATGAGAAACATGCACACATGAAAATCATCTATTAGCGCACGCTGGCACACACACTCTCAACACACATAGTGAGACCAGTGGAAAACAGCTTATAAAAGAATGGGGGTTGCAGCTGTGCATAGATTATGAATCTCTATTAACCTTGCCAGCCCATCATCTCACACTTAATGAGGCCAGAGATACGGCTCACACACACATGCTCGCAGATAAACACGGTGGAGTCTTGTGATTTTAAATTGGTTTCCCAAAAAGGATATATTTTTAACCTTGGTTTATCTGAAATTCAAATTTCCACAGTTGACCTACATATCAAAGCGAAAGATTCTCCAAACCAAAAACTAAACCCAGTGTTTAAGGAGACGGCCACACTCGTATGCATGTATGAAAAGATGAGTGTTATTGTCACACGTGAAATTCATGTGTGGGTCAACGCTTGGGTAGAGATGGCTCGGGGCGATTTTCATACACTGTGTGCTGCTCATTTCCAGAGTTGAGGAGTAATGGCACAGTTTGGCGTTGCCTCTGGCTCTAAGATAATCCAATATCAGCTGGCGACTTGACTGCTATTGTTTCATTTATACTGAAACATTGGACTCTAATATCGCATCATATCTGCTCCCTTCTGGGGAATTCTTTCAGCTTGTGTGTGTGTGTGTGTTCGGAACTCTTATTGGAAAAGATCATAGATCACTGGATTCACTCCCTGTAGCCCACAACCATGTCATTCAGTCAGAAGAATCAATGTGCCCCCCCCCAGCCTGCTGTGGACAAAGCCAGAGGGCCCGCTTCTAAAGTAAAAAAAACAAAAAAACATATAACAGAGGCAGATCCATGAGGCTGTCACCAGTTCAAGGGCAGATGTGCAAGAGTTTAGTAAATGCTGTGAGAGGGGATTCAGGAAAAAAATGCAACTCAACTCTATTTTCTGTGACGATTACATTAGCAGAATTTGAAACACAAGCAAATAGTTTTCCGTCCCTCTGCAAACACGAAGCTGCTTCTGGGTTCTGAAGCATTTTTTTTTTTCCCTGAAAAAGCCCTTTCATCAAAAACAGGACTGTTTCCTCTCCGGTTAATACTAATCCTTGTAGAACAGCGACATCGATGTCAGCTCACTGAGCACAGATTAAAGCAGGGAGACCCTCCTCTTCCTCCTCCTCCTCCTCCTCCTCCCGTTCCCTCGCCCTCTTGGGGTTGTGGAATGCTGTGTTTCCTTGCATACTAACGTGACCGTAATTGGGCTTGTTTATTAGCATCTTCTCTGTTTGATAAGGCTGTTTGAAGACTTCTCTAATTAAGTTGCATCCTCGGCGTCAGCGTCTCCAAGTTTGAGTGGAAAGCAAAGCAAAATCAAATGTTGCTCATTGATTACACAAAAGATTTGATATGTAAAAAAGTAAACGTATGGGCCTAGCGCTACACGGTGGGGACATTTTATTACATGTATGGGGCTACCTCTAAATTAGGGGGAAATGCTATACATAATTGTTTTGTGATCTTGTTTGTCCTGTTTTTTGTTGCGAATGTCTGATCTCATCTTTATTGTGTATTGAGTTGTCTCATGTCTTTTCCATCTTGTTTGCTCCTCGCCTACCTGGTCTGTGATTGTCTGATCTCCCATATCGCTCCACCTGTTTTCATTTTTTCTTCCCCCCCCCCATGCAGCTTCAATTCTAAAACTTTAGTTTGACTTTGCGTGCGATCCTGGGTTCATGCCTGGAGTCTTGTATTTGACCTGAATTGTAACAAAGTGGAAACATAATTATGAAATTGTAATTGAACCACATCATTCCAAACTGATATTATACCATTAATTTATTTAAATATACTTTTAGAATGAAGCAAACCTTCATTCGGTCACCTGTGCATTTGCTGAAATATTATGATACGTGTGAGAAAATTGAACTATAATTGTTTGCATTTCAATTTTACCAACTATTGTGAGACTCTGAATTGTGTTTATGATTGAGTCTGGGGAGCATGAAAGAAGTAACCAGACCGAGGAGACTTTATATAGCCTTTAAAGGCCAGCGTTTCCTTGTAACTGCCCCTTCGCTAAGGGCTATAACGACTACCCTGTGCCGCTTGTGCATACAAGGAAGAAATCCACTGACAGCCGGGAGTGCTTGTAGAGCCAAACTCATCCTGCAAGATGGAGAAAAGTCTGATGACTGGTTCAAAAATCTCCCCAATGGCTTCCAGACCTAATCACTGGTCTTCACTAATGGCTGTTGATGTTATTATTGTCTACTTGATCCTGCTGTGCCACTTGAGAGGGATTAGGGAAGAGTAATTCACCCAACAAACAGTGCAGGCGTGGCGACTATCTTAAACACAGAGCCTGTAAGCGCTCTGTGTGAAACGGACACAGCATTAACCTTTCTTCTTCATGCAGCTTCACTTTTGATTATTTCTCTTGCTCACGGTGGCGCTTCGGTCTCTGTGCTGCACACGATCAGTATGGCAACCCAGGTCCCATTTCACCGGCTCTCGCCGTGGCCAGGCTCTAAGCAATGTACATAGTCTTGGCTGTGATTGATTATGCTGCCAGCCTGGCTGCTGCTAAACACCCAACCTGGAGCTGGAGTGTCATTTCCCGCCCGAGTTCCCTGTCTAAAGCAGCGCTGCAAGATGAGTTGTTTTGTTGTGCTCCATCACTGTGCTGCTGTATTGTGTGCAAAATGAAAAGTCTGAAAAGTGAATGCTTAATAGTGGCAAGTGGGAGGGCCACATGCATCTCTTATTCACACCTTATTGTAATAGGATAAGACTCACTGGCTGCTCAGCCCAGCTGTCTAGGAAATTGTTTTGGCATGTGTTTTTTCCATGACTGTCTGTGTCCTCCCGCTGTCCTGTAGTCTAATCAATGAAAGCCTCCACAAAGCCTTCTGTGTGTTTCTGTGTGTTTCTGTGTGTGTGTGTGTGTGGGTGTGTGATGGCTACAGTGAGGATGAGCGTTTCGGTGCATATGCATGTCCTGGATACAAACAGATGCACAGGCCCCCCAAAGAAAAAAGTTACTAATGAATTGAATGCTTTTTTTCCACTGCCGATTAAAGAGTTGGATAACACAATATTATTGTACTATTACTATTAGTTTTTATTAAGTTATAATATGTTGCCATATTTACATTGCATTTTCTGTTTATTCAGGTTGCCCTGCTCGCACAGTTTAGAAATGAGATACGTAAAAAATGGTAACTGTAAATTATTACAAGATGAGTATTTATATTTTTCCTTTACCCTGTTATAGTTGGTGGCCCAGTCTAATGTTTTACAGAACTATCCATCCACCCCTTCCTCCTCAGTCCATGGATTTATGTGTCCATTGGAGCATAACTTCATCGTAAGCATATGTAGCTCTGGCTGCAGCCCTGAAACAGTTGATGCTGTTGTTTGGGGTTTTTTCTTGGATAATTTATACATTAATCCAATTTCTTTCTCATTATTGGTCTTATATCAGCTGTACGTTTTGCATGGTATATTATAACCCACCGCCTTCCTGCCTCTCTCATTGGAGCTCTTTTAGCCACAGTTTTTTTAACGCACATAGCTGTGGTTGCTGCAAATAGAGTGGCTTAAGGCACAGTTATGAGAAAACAGCTTGTTGTGGCATCAGTCCTTAATATACAGCACCACAGCTTTGGCACTGGCTGCTTCTGGGATATTTTGTGCTTCTGCATGAACCAATCGCCACATAAACCTTTGAGTATTTGCTCCACTTCCCACTCTTTGTGACCAAACAGTCCACTAATTGTAGGTTGAATATGAGAAGAAAAAATGTGGTGTAGGAATTTGATGCATTTGTTGAGTGTAGCAGCAGCTCTTCCTTTGAAGCATTTTAAATGCCAGTATGTTTTTAAAGAAATATAAAGAAATCCACTAATCACCATAAACAAAGTGCGGACAAGTCTTGACATCAAAATAAACAATATCTGAAACAAAAGTAAGCGTGTCCTTTTATGTGGTTCGTTACTCTACATTACAAAAAAACCTGCAGCGGTTCTGTGTCTAGATAAATCCTCCTAACACAATGTTTGGAGATCAGATATGCTATTAGGAAGGTGGGCGGGTTAATGTTTGCAGCACATTCAGATAAGAAGATCTCATCTCGAGATAAGTGCATCATTTGTACTCGGCATCATAGTTCTGACCATTGCAGTTTCACTTTTAGTTTTAAAGTGATTGTTGCTGCGCTCGTCAACTTGTCGTCTTCTGCGTTGCAAAAGCAATAGCCCCTTACGCCTAGGATAGGCGCTCGGGCCTAATAAAGAATTTTAGCAAAAACAATATAGCTTTTTTTCTGAGTGCCCGATTATTACACAAAATACATTTTCGGAATGGTCTCGACGAGGGCTACCCGTCTGTGTGTCTGTATGTGTGTTGTTTAGTGTCAGGGTGTGTGTGTGTGTGCTGTTGAGTGTCGTGTGTGTGGGCGTGGGTGTGTTGGTCGCCCGATGGTTGACTGGCTGCGCTCGTCAACTTTGTCGAGGGTTCGTCAACTTGTCGTCTTCTGCGTTGCAAAAACAATAGCCCCTTGCGCCTAGGATAGGCGCTCGGGCCTAAAAATGTCAATTTCTCTGTGGATTCAATTAGAGGAAATGAGTGTGTGAGATAAAGCGAGTTGCTATTCATCATGGCTAAGATAACACTTAGGTATTGAGCTATGCTAATTAGGGGCACAGTGACTGTGGGAAGCAGCACTTCCACAAATAAGGTTCAGATTGCAAAGGTCGACTGATATAAAGGAGGCTCTTGTTTCATTTTGAGAATGTACTGTTGTTTGTGGAACATCTTGTGTATTATCAACTGTAGACGAATTACCATCACAGCAAAAATCAACTCGTATTGTAAACTTCAACTTCACACATATTTTCTGAAGGCAGCTGAACCAAAAGCCATCACTGTAAAAAAAAAGAAGAAGAAAACAAGAGACCAAGGTGTATCGATCAGGTTAGAATCAGAGCTTGCCCTTTAGATAAATGGAACCAAGTTTCTGTAGCCTCTAAAACATGCATTATTTTTATGTTGGTACATTGCCTTTGATTTGTCAAAAAATTGTCAAAAGAAAAAAGGAAATGTAATGTAAATATGCATATTGTTTGAATTTGAACAGTTTTAGCCACACCCATGATTTCCGCGCATACTGATCAAAACCTGAATGGAAAGGAATTGAGAGTTTTATATTTCATCACGATTGATGCACATACAGGATGCATGAGTGTTTCCTCTTTACCTTTGTCTTCTTTGAACACAAATAGTTGTCCAGCAGGAGAGGAAATTCCATATTGAGTCCTTATCTCTGAGGCCCTCACTGTGTTTGTCAATGGGGGCACACATTTAACTCTGGACGTAAGGAACGCTGTTCAGACAAGCAAGTAAAGGCGTCAGCATGTTCTACGATATTCATGCTTAGCTTTCTCGATTTTTCCTTGTCCTCCAGCTCTCCTTCCCATGTTTCTCTGTTAAATGTATCCCCCCCACACACACACCCACACACACCCACAGGCAATCTTCCCCTTACTTTCTTTTCCTCTGACCTTGTAGGGAGTGAGATTGGTTTCGTTCAGGTTAAGGTGCAGGCTTGCAGCCATATGGGATGCATGAAATCTATCCAATCCAACAAAGTGTTCATCGCAGCAGAAAAACAGTCCTGTCCTGGGGAGACGGAGGCTGACTGACTGACTGACTGACTGACTGACTGACTGACTGACTCCTCTGCATATGCCTTTAGTTTCATAAAGAGTTAGTCTGGATGATGGTTTCATTTCACTTAATTGGCAACATTGCGTAAAGACTTGCATGAAGGAAACTGACATCGGTGTAGAGCGGGGCCGATGAGAGTCAGAGGTGTCGGATGTCTTGAGGAGAGAAAGTCATAGAACACAAGTGAAGCTGAACAGGATATGGAACATTTCAGAACCTCCTCACTGGGAGTGGGATGCGAAAAGCGGAGATAGAAGGTCAGGGGCATTAATAATAAAGGCTATGCTATATATATGCAAGCTGACCTATCAGCTAGATGAGTCGTGCAAACCTGAAGACGGACAAAAGCAGGCTCTACCCAGGAGACATGATGCCCGAGCAGAGATCATATAGACCCTGCAGTCCCAGAAGGAATGAGCATGCCGTACTCAATCCAAAGAGGCAGGCAGTAGGTGGACAGCCATTCCTGATCTGAATAGCTGAGACGGTAGGAGATTACGGGCATTGTAACACCTTGATGGTCCAATTGATTGCCCCCAGCAGGCATCCTGGGTCCTGGAGAAGTCATTGGAGGCAGACAGGGACTGTTTGCAAAGGACAGGAACCAAAGAGAAAGAGAATAAAACATATTGACTGTTGAAATATTTGGGCTTGAAGTAGAAACTCCACTGTCGCGACCAAGGTGGAGGACTGCTGGAGCCAAGATGAGAAACAAGCCTCATCACACAGAGTGCACTGTCAAAGAGGAATAGATAGACATTGAAGCCTGCTGGCTTCAATTGGTTCATACTCAGAATCAGATGCAGGGAAGTTCATGATCAGGGTCGGACGCAGAGCGTGGAATAGCAAGGATGTGAGGCACGGAGGGTCCTTGACAGGGAGATGTTCACACTGTTACTGATCGAGAACGCTTCTATGCAAGTGACTGATGCCGAATGTCAGAAGGATATGGCATGCCGTTCAGGAACTTATTATATATATATATCAAAAGTGCTGGAATATATGGACCGAACTATGAAAAGTCTGAGAATATGGACCGAACTCTGGAATATATATACGAAAAGTCTGAGAATATGGACCAAACTCTGGAATATATATACGAAAAGTCTGAGAATATGGACCGAACTATGAAAAGTCTGAGAATATGGACCGAACTCTGGAATATATATACGAAAAGTCTGAGAATATGGACCGAACTATGAAAAGTCTGAGAATATGGACCGAACTCTGGAATATATATTTTGATATATATATTCAGACATTTTCATAAATATATTCAGACATTTTCATATATATATTCAGACATTTTCATAAATATATTCAGACATTTTCATATATATATTCAGACATTTTCATAAATATATTCAGACATTTTCATAAATATATTCAGACATTTTCATAAATATATTCAGACATTTTCATATATATATTCAGACATTTTCATATATATATTCAGACATTTTCATAAATATATTCAGACTTTTTTCGGTGCACGGGAATATATATTTGAAAGCCGCGGTGTAGTGGTTGGGGTTCCGCGCTCATACCCCAGTCGCGCCCGTTCGGTTCCCGGTCGGGCAGCCAGATCGATCTTGTGTCATAAATGTAGTCAGCTCGAAATCTAGTGCCGGCAATCCTCAATGCGGAGATAATGAACGCCCTGAAACGAATCCGCAAGGGCTTTTTTGAAACGCTCCTCTTAGACAGGATGTTTGACTGTATTTGTAGTGTGATGCATGCTGTGGGTGTCCGTCTGACGCGCGACAAGTCACGTGATGGCTGGCGTGCCGACAGCTGATCGTCACGCCCCCTCGCTGGTCAAACTGTTCTGACCTGATACGGCACTTGACAGGTCACGTGACGGGGTCGAGGCTGCCTGCCCCGGAACATGCATAGCGCCGTTCTGGCTTTATACGGCGCTATGCATGTTCCGCCGTATAAAGCCAGAACGGCTTTATGCACGGCGATATGCATGTTCCGGGGCAGGCAGCCTCGACCCCATCACGCGACCCGTCAAGTGCCGTATAAAGCCAGAACGGCGCTATGCATGTTCCGGGGCAGGCAGCCTCGACCCCATCACGGACACTTATAGCATGTATTACAGTACAAGTACAATCAAACATCATATCTAAGAGGAGCATTTCAAAAAGGCCCTCGCAGATCTGTTTCAGGGCGTTCATTATCTCCTCATTGAGAATTGCCGGCACTAGATTTCGAGCTGACTCGCTCAGTGATGACGCAAGATCGCAGCTGCGCCGTGATGATGATGAATATATTTATTAGATAGAATGTATTTATTAGATAGAATGTTAGAGTACACGTACAGTCAGACAGCAGCATGTCTTACAGTACAAATATCCTGTCGAAGTGGAGGATTTTAAAAAAGCGCCCGTGGATTTGTTTCCGTTGAAAGTCATAAACTAGTTTGCCCGACCGGGAATCGAACAGGGGCAACAGGGGTGTGAGTGCGGAGCCCTAACCGCTACACCGCGGCTTTCAAATATATATTCCCGTGCACCGAAAAAAGTCTGAATATATTTATGAAAATGTCTGAATATATATATGAAAATGTCTGAATATATTTATGAAAATGTCTGAATATATATATGAAAATGTCTGAATATATTTATGAAAATGTCTGAATATATATATCAAAATATATATTCCATAGTTCGGTCCATATTCTCAGACTTTTCGTATATATATTCCAGAGTTCGGTCCATATTCTCAGACTTTTCATAGTTCGGTCCATATTCTCAGACTTTTCGTATATATATTCCAGAGTTCGGTCCATATTCTCAGACTTTTCATAGTTCGGTCCATATATTCCAGCACTTTTGATATATATATATAATAAGTTCCTGAACGGCATGCCATAGAAGGAACAAAAACAAATATTTTTTGCCACCATAATAATCTGGATGATTCTAAAAAAAGACATATTTGATGTATTTTTCCAAGGCAAGAGGCATGTATTGGAGGTCCAGTATATTTAATTGCATTTGATTAAGTGCGATACTACGTATACATAAACAGGAAAGTACTCATGCCAGCTTCTAAGTAACATGTCATGTGTCTTCAGGGGGAGTTTTTTTATGTTGGCTACTGTAGACTCATCGCACACACATACGCACACCTCCTTCTATCTTCCTGTCATTACTTTTGCCATGTGTTGCTTTGGCTCACACTGAGCCCTTTGGGCTTAGCTTGTACTTTAATATTTATCTGAATCATTTCAAGTGACATGCTGCCTCCATTTTAAATAAGGCAGAATGGCCCCAGGTATTAGCCAGATAAATGCATCCAAGTATGTTCAAAACAAACTTATATCAGCTGGAAAGATGTCAAAGTAAGTGCTGTCTGAATGGGGGAAAAAATACATAAACTCCCAGTAAAGGACACTTAACTAATGCTGCCAGTGTTCTGCCCAATAAACTGTATATATTTCCAATAGCGTACCTTCAACAGCGTAGCCATGATTGAGTTTTCCCTATATGCATTAATATTGTATACTCCGTGTACCAAAGTGTGACCAACATCAGTAACAGATGATTGTAATTATGAAGCCAAAGCCTGGGTCGTCCATTTCAGACGGAACCTGCGACATGGATCGCATGCGTTTAATGGATTTATTGAATATTTAATCTGGTGGGCTGCGCCGTCTCAAGAATACTAAATATCCAAAGTCCTCTAAAGCACTATTAGAAGCCAGCATGGATCTCCGACACAGTCAAATGCATACACTATTACTCCACATTTCCAATTGTAATCATACAACCATCCAAGCGCTGGCATTTTCTCCCCATCTGAATGTTCTGCGTGCATCCGTCAGCCATGACTCCCATAAATACATATAGTGTAGTTAATGCAGAGAGCAGCTGAGTGATCGGTCTTCTGTTGATGCTGTGGGTAAATGGAGTTCCGCGTTATAGGAATTCTCACTCACTGCTGTCCCCGTGTCACCCCCCCCCCCTGGCTCTTTTTCCAACCACTGCCACAGAAGCTCATCAATCATCTCTCAGGGCCAGAAACTTCAATGGACATGGAATATTGATATGGCTTTTAAGATGTGGGGCCATGACTATGATCTCTGACACCTATCTGTTTTGCTTTGCAGACATATAACCACCAAAGTGCCGGCCAGTGCAGCGTTTCGTTAAAGGCAACATAACCCTTGCGCCGACATGCTAGGGACATTTCAAGAAGGGATCAGTAAGGACCGATTCAATCAATCGCTCTGGTACACTTTTCATTACACAGTGTGTGTAAAAAAATACAATAAAATATTCATGATATGTAGGAACCAGTTGTTTTGGGGCATCTTTCTAGGAATGCGTATGTATATGTGCAGATCTTTGTATGTACAAAGGTGTGTCACTGTTCCACAATTAGCTGCTGAACGGAAACTTTCTCCAGTGGATGTCTCCTCATTAGCTGCTATGTGTACTCTGAACCCCACTATTTATTATCACCATAAATACCTCAACCCCCCACCACTCTATTTTCACCTTGCATGGGTGGGGCAGCTCTCCATGCATGAATATTTACGATGATAGACAGTATATCATCTCAGAATCCCTTAAATCAACTCTGCCTTACACTCAGGCACAAGAAAGATGGTGTACAGTCTGGTGATATATGCAGGATAGTGGCACCGGTCCAAAGACACGTCATAGAGGTGTGAATGAGAATATTCCCCACATCTTGGCCCTGATCCCACAACATGGTTGGTGTGGTTGGACTGAAGAATTTAAGTGTTTCTTTGCCATAGCTTTGTCAATTAATTAAAAAATCTTAATCGTGGTAATAAACTGTGATTAATCTGAATTCATTACAATAATGGGGTGTGATTCATTAGGATTGATCGCAATAATAGCCTATGGTTAATCAGGGTTCATTGCAAATTTAAAATATTAGTACTTACTTCTGGGAGGGATTTGAAACAATTACATGACAAATTAGAGACAACAGCTTTGTTTTGTTTTAAATGTACATATACATTGCTAATTATTAAAATAATTTATATTGTACTCAGGATATACTCCTAGTGGCGTTGTGACACTGATGCCTCACAGGAAGAAGGTTCGAGTCCTTTTTATGCCGAGTGTCCACGTGGGTTTGCTCCAGCGACTCCAGTTTCCTCACACCTCCAAAAACATGCAAATTAGGTGAACAGCCCACTTTGCATGCAATAATAGTAACTTGTATAATCAATTTTACTTTCTGATCACTATAATTATGAAGGTACATTTTAACACTTAATTTAATTGAAGCAAAAATCTCCATAAAACCAAAAACATTAACACACTGTGGAAAAAAAGAAATCTCTGATGAATACAGAATGTTAAATCTTTTACTAAGTCCTCACAACGATATGAGAAACATTTAGGTCCCTACCTGACAGCTGAGATAAATTCCAGCCCAAAAAATATATAGTACCTTCCATCCCCAAAGAGAGTTTGCGACGCTCAAACAATCTGCTTTGAGTGAGAGCAGAACAGTTAAAGAGACAAAATGATGATCCATCCGTTCCATTTCTCAGGAGAACCAGGAACGTTTTCTCTCTTTGAGGAAGGGGGCCACGTGTTCTAGACATTTGTGTCATCTTTTATGGAACAGTTACATGATGCCAGGAGTAGATCCGACCTGTCAGTAGCTTGTGCTCGACATCCGTCTGTACATCCATCCATGGTATGGAAAGGGAAATATGTGGTTAACTCCAACAACTGAAGCGCATAGAAAACGTGACTTTAAATGTGTCATATTTTATGTTTGAATTGAATTATTACTGAGCAAGCATCCTAAGCAGACAGATAGACAAGCACGCGGACAAGAACAGGCTGTCTGGTTTTCTAATATTTGTGTACTGGTGTACCTGCTGTGCCAAGAACAGTAAATAAGGAAATGTTTCTGTGGCTGGACAGTCGGGGCTGACGGAGGGAGACCATCTGTGTCCTCGCTCGCTGAAAAGAGACAAGATGTTGAGGGAGGAAAGATGAAGGGATGGATGCAGAAAAGGCCTTCACAACTGTTGGTGGTCACAACCCAGTGCGCCTATCCCCGTGGCTGCCTTCAGGCGTGACCTGTGTATGAGCTCCGTCTATCCCTCACAGTCTCATCACCTCGAGACAAACACACACACACAACACATGTAGCACAAGCGCACACAAACTGGTCTGCCTGTCCCACAAATGCAGACAGGTGTGCAGATTCAGGAGACAAGAACGTATCCAATGTTTTCATGCGCATGCACACACCTATAGCCGTGCATATGTACACACTCACTGAGGCATAAACATCTGGTACGTCACTTATTGCAAATTCGCTTCCTTTTACTAAAGACCCAAATAACTTGCTCAAAAGGGGGTATTTTGCCCCGGTTACCAATCAAGTTGATTTTTTGTCATAGCAAAGCAGTTTCATTTGAGGCTGGTATTAGCTGGTGGGGGAATTAGGTTTTCTCTGTTCAGTCAATTAAAAATTCAATTTGATTGGGTGGGCAGCTGACCGCCCACCTCCAAAGTCACTGACTCATGCTGCAGTGTCAAATATCGAGAGAACAATCTGAACCTCTGCGGCCCACTGCTAAGACGCCTACTCGGTGATTTGTGTCGCTACGTGTTTACAGCATCCATTCCGTTTATCCAGAGCGACCAGCGTTGACATTATACAGTGCAATACGCCTCGGACAACAGATAGGGTGCATGATATGTAGATCTAGATCTAACATGGCAGGAGGAATGACTTATGAGGATCTGCCTGCAGGATTTATTAGCATAACAATCCCTAAAGACTAAAGTGAGTTTGTGATTCCAAGTTTGAGCGAGCATGAATATGAATCAGTGCATTAGTAAATCGGCAAGCAGATGACTGGATCGCACAGAGAATAGAGCAAGGTCAACTTGTTTTTTGTCATGAGGTCCAGCCAGGGGCTGTTATCTGTAGATTACTGGAGGAAAATGCGTAATCATGTTTGCCATATTTTCTGTATAAGGGTCAAGATGGGTCATATTTGATATATAAAATGTGAATAATAACTAGAAATACACGGAAGGGAAAGTCTCCCGCTGTAGCATTTGTGCGCTGCTGCTGAAGGGTTGCTGTGCAAGACGGATTGGCCTACGGAGGCAATGTCTCGCCACATGATCGATACCCATCTTTAACTTGCAGTGAAATGAAAAAAAGACAGTCTCCTGCTAATGTATCACCATTATTACTCGTATTCATCACCAAGTGAGACGGAAAAGAAGAGGAGGGCGGGTGGCATGTTGAATACGAACGTGGCGAGTCACGCATGGCAACCTGTTAGCTACTGTTCTCCCACCACATATGGAAGTGTGGTTCTATATGAATATGGTAAAGCAGACGTTTTTCCGTCTTGAATCTGCAGAGTAAATACTGCGCCAGGAGTTTCCACCCCCCCCCCCCCACCCCACACACACACACACACACACACACACACATACTCCCTTCAGCCTCCCTTGACTGCTGCTTTAATTTTTGATGAATCTTGTAATAGCAAAAGTAGAATAAATTGAAAAAGTGGCTCTTGTGCATGCGGCGACAGGCCTGTTGGAAGAAGGGCAGCACCGTATGTTACAAAGTGGAGATGAAATTGGCTTTGTCTAAAAAGGAGAGAATCCTAGAGAGCATGCCGGAGTCCTGGAGGGAAGACGAAGGATGAAGAGGAGGAAGAAAAAGGGGGAAAAAAGAACTCGCCCCCTCATTTCTTCATCACTTCCAACATGGCAAGGTATTAAAGAAACACCTGTGGTTTGAGCAATGAAAGAGCCAGAGCTTCCCCCTCCTCTTCTTCTCATCATCAGCTCCATTCGTCTTTCACCCCCCCTGCTGCTGCATGGCCTGGGGCATAATCTCTTCCCCAGACAAAAAAAATAATAAATAAATACAATAAAATACAGGAAGAGATGCTGACATGTAATAAAGTAGGAATGATTCTGTTTGGGGCTGAGAGAGAGAGAGAGAGAGAGAGATTACTTCCAAACAGACGCTTGCTAACAAAGTGTTGACAGGACAGGTGAAGCTACTGTATGTGAAATGAAGGAAAGAGGAGAGGGGAAATGAACAGTGAAAGAAACTGATGAGTGCGTGCGTGTGTGTGCATGTGCGTGTGCGTGTGCACGCGTTTAAGCCTTAAGCCTCTGTTCCCCAACCTCAAAACTTGAGCTGTGCTCCGTCACCAGGGGAATGGATGGCTTTTAGCAGGCGACCCTTCTCTCTCCATCTTCACATTACTCACTCTTTTCTGCTCTCTTTACTCTCCATCGTTCTCCTTTGAAGGATCCCCCCCCCCCTTTGGTAATCCTGTGACATTCCTTTTTCTCAGAGACAGGTTTGAATAGAAATAAATGTATTTCCTCTGTTTCCCGCTGCTGCTACGATGGGCATAAACCTTCTCTATCCAGAGCAGTCATAGCTGTCATTGGAATATATGACCCCTGTTTCCTGCTCCTCTCACACAGGCGCTGTCACATACAAGTCTGTAGATGAGTAAGACAAATCATATCCTGTTGACATTGTTGGTGTTTTTTTTTCCTTGTTCGTGAGCTGGAGTTTGACAGAACAGGTGAAATACTTTTACGTTTTATTAAGAAGGATGAAGGCACTGGAGAAGGGTCACTAGCAAAGGAGTTCAGCATGAGGGGATGGGGGCGTGTTATCGTCTCTCTGGTCCTGCACACTTTTTCAAAGACATGTCACTTTAGAAGTTTTATTGTTTCCGCCTACCTGCCCAGCCTTCCCACCTTTTGGCGGAAAGTTCAGGAAGGTCATTCCAACGGCTCTGCTTCCTTTGTTCCTGGGAAAGGAGCACCGACGATTTGACGCCTCCTCCTTCTGTTGGTGAGCGAAGGCGCTGAGCAACAGCAATTTTCTTGAGCAGGCGTTGCCTCCCGCTGCTCCAGATTACAGCTCATTAGCAGTAGCTGCAGAGAGGCAGCCCACACCGTGCCTCCCCTCTGATTCCCACGTTGTTTCCTGTGATTCTGGTGTAGCACGCCACGGTGACAAAAAAAAAAAAAAACAATGGTGGAGGGTTATGTGGTTGTGAAGGTCACAGAGTCTGAGAGAAAGATAGCAACGAGGTGCTTGTTCACAGCTGGCCATTTGCAAATGAGTGAGTGAAGAAGAGGTTTTGAGGTATGAAGGAGAGAATGGGCTATGGGAGAAAATGTACGTGCATGAGATTGACCTTCAAGTAGCTGTCAAAGCTTCATTATAACTAGTTATGGATGGAGAATGTCAAAGTTTTTTTTTTCCCCTTCAATGGCAAGATTGACAACGCTTCCTAGAGAGATTTCAGTCTTTATTGGGTTGTCTTGGTCACGCATAGAGTAGGCAGCTATTTATCTTTGTTTTCTTTAATTCTCTGCATGAATCTACGACAGTCTTTTGTCTTTCGATTGCAAGACTAAAACGTCTTGAGAGCGCTTCTCCCGTACTGTCAGCTGTGTCAAGCAGTGTGTGGTAATTGCTATCGAGCAGCTTTGTGTTTCTGCGCATTCACACTCATTATCTGTTTTTCGCTTCCTTACCGTTTCAGAAGAATGGCGGGAACTCGAGAGCGTCGCTCCAAAGTTCCATTCTCCTTTGCTATCCTTGGAGAAGTTTTGGCAAAGTTGCAAAAGGAAACAGATGCCAGATGTGGGCTCTGTCTGTCGGGTCTCTTAAAGGAAACCTTTTCTCTGCTTTTGTTTTGCAGCTTCCTGAGAACTGATGCTCCAACAGGCTTCTAAGTGTCCATGAAAATCACAATAATTGTCATTATTAGAAAGGAAATTGAGCGTAGCTTTAGAAGCAACTAAAATGAGGCAGCCATCCTTCACCCCATTTCCCATATTAATTCTATTACCATCTCATATCAAAGAAAATATATTTTACACAGCGTGATCACTAAGTACATCTCAGCGCAGTCGATCAATATGTTATTGGATTAAACTTAAGCAGCAACACGACAAGCCTTTTCTATTACAGCTGCCCCAGCCTCGCCAGTTAAACTGATCACAATGCTGAAATGATCATTCGGCGTGCTTTGGGAGATGCACGCAGCGTTCATCAGCAGGTTGCTGGTGATGCGGCTCGTCCTCGCCTGTCAGAAAACGTTGCATATTTACATTTGCCATGCTCTCATTCCCCCGGCAGCCTGCATCAAATACGCCAGATTCAAAGCGGGATCGTGGAAAGGAAGAATCGACCACTCAGATCGGCTCAGCTTCATTTTACATCTCCTGCCTCTGTCGAAGGGGAAGGACTGCACCCCCTCCCTCCACTAGGGCCCCATCAGACTGAATAAGCCGAGATGATAACAATCTTGCGGGCAGTGGGGAGTAATGAAAAAACAAAAAGACGGCCGTTTGCCCACAAACACGACTCTGAGCTCTGCTGTGGAGCTGCACGCTGCTGTGAGACGCTGCTCCATCCACATCCCAATGTGACCTTTGAACCTACAGTTAGTGACAGGCAGGATTTGGAGGGGTGGGATGGGAGAGAGGGGAGGGGGGGGGGGGGGGGGGCTCTGACAACCCTGTCTCGTGAACTTCTTTTGGCTTCATGGAGCACAGAATATATGAGAATAGATATTCTGACCTTGTCATTGTCAGCCGACCTCAAACCAAACTAAGCCCTAATTACATTACAGTGACTGACTTGGGTCGCTTCAGACGTCACCGAGCTGCATGTCTTTCTCAGCTGTGAGAGGAACGGGGGGGATGTTTTTTTAATCTTCTTTATTTTGCTTTTTCTTTCGCTCTTTTGTTCATCTCACCACTTATTCATCAGAGCCACAGAGCAGTTGACCCTGAAACAGCAGGTCTCACCTCAGACCAGTTGCATTTTCAACCTGAGCTTTGCAGATTGTCTCGTAGTATGCTCACAAGCCAAAGCAATTGCACTTTTGGTTTTTTGGGGGGTTACAATGATAGAAATCTGAACTTAAAGAGGAGCAGTGGCAATCCTCAGGAGCCCTTAATTGCAGGCTTTTGGTTTTTGGGGGGTTACAATGATAGAAATTCTTTCTCTGACCAGTTCTTTAATTTTCTTAACTGTTTCATGTGCTATTAAAACATTTTGCCACGTACAGCGTTGGTCGTTTCCATCTCCTCCAACAAGCAGTAATGTCTCTTACCCCACACCACTCACTTGGTCAAAAACGAGACACCCTCCGCATCTAAAAAAGAAAAATGCTATCATCATTTGTCAAAGTCCTCCATCCGTCTCCTCTCCCCGCGACTGCAGGAGGAGCTGAATGCATGATGTCAGGCTGTTATGGGTGCTTGTCAGGTACCGTGCATTTTAGTGCGCACACACGTTCAACTGCGTGTGGGTGATGGAGATCGATGGACTGTGCATTTGCGCATTCAGAGAGACCGGGCGCATGTGACAGACGGTCAATCAGCCCTTGATGTGAGGTAACCGCGTAGTTATTTTCTACAAACAGAAGAAACACACTCC